>NW_028123913.1:0-600000 GCF_965194805.1 Balaenoptera borealis | reverse complement strand
AGAAAATAAAAAGATGGTACACCATGTGATGGGGAAAGGTTTCTAAAACGCACCTCATTTCTCTTCTCCTTGTGCCCGGGTTCGCCATTCCAGCCGCTTTACTAACAATCTCCCTACTTGGAGCATCAGCACCTTTAACCTCCTGTTCCGTACAGGTTGCAATTTGTCCTGAGGATGAACGGGTAGACGGGGAACCAGTGAGAGACTAGCTCTTGGTGTTGGGACAGGCACAGGTCACTCTATTTTCCCATCAGGAAGAAGAATTAACCAGAGGCTCATCCTCCCCCCCGGAACCAGAACAGGGCCTGAAGCCATCCTGCGCTTTTGCGGCCAGCTCCCAAAAAAGCGAGTTGTAAAATGGAGCTTCAGGGCACTGCAATTCACAAACCTGCAGAGTTATAAATGATAACTCTCGTCCACAAATATATTGAGGGAAGGCAAAGAAGTGGATTTGAAATCAAGGCAGAATTGCAGGAAACAGATTTCAGGAGGTAGATTCGAATCGCCTTTAAAGCACATGAAAAGCGGCAAAACGTTGACAATGATGCCCTTGGCCAAAAAGGGCGTATGCGTTTTTTCCTGAATATATTCAGGAAAAAACGCATACGCCCTTTTTGGCCAACCAAGCAACCTGGAAAGGCAAATCAGCGCTACAAAGAAGACTCGCTACCCGTCGGTCAAAAGGGCCATGCTGAAAAACGTGTCAAAACCAGAAATGCAGGACAGGCCATGGAGAAATGGGAGCCTTGCTACACTGATGGGCGGGATGTAAATTGCCAACAGCCACTCTGGAGAAGTGTACGGTGTGTCCTGAAACATCTAAAAAACACAGCTTAGAGAGCATAGGGCACTTCCACTCATGGGGGTATAAATTGGGAAAATGAAAAATCAGCAAGACACAAGCACCCCAAAGTTTAGGGCTGCTCTGTTGACAAGGACCTCCACTTCATTCCACCTTCAATATCCCAGGAAAGAGAAAAATGGATAAAGAAGTTGTGGTCCTTATGTACAATGGAATATCACTCAGCCATGAAATCAATGTCATAAGGCTAGTAGCAGCATGATGAGTGGATTTAGGTACGACGATTCTAAGTGAAATAAGTCACACAGAAAAGGACACTTCTCATAAGGTATCACTTATAGAGGGAATGTAAAAGCCGTTACACTTGAACTGAATTACAAAACAGAACAGAGTCACACATGCAGAAAACACACTATGGCTGCTTAACGGGAAAGGTGAGGTGGGGTGATACATAAAACAAGGGACAAGGGTTTCAAATTAGCTCAGATACCGTTCCATAAACCCAATATGTAATAGACAAGACCTACTCCTTGCTCAGAGAACTGGACTCAACACGCCCTATTCACCGCACAAGAATATATCTGACTAGTAATAATCTTAAAACCTATGTATTGATATCTCTCTGTTAGTGTGTCAAGTGGGTGTAAAGCGGCATAAACACAGCAGTGAAAAGCAGCTAAACCCCATTATCAAAATAAATTACTTTGAAACACCCATGAAACAAAGACAGTGAAAGAGAGAGAAATTCTTACACAATGCGTTCAGGGGCTGTGATGCAACCTGGATTGACCATATCTAGACGCACAGCTGGATGAGACATAAGGGTGGACACTCTTGGGGCTGAGAGGTTTGGTGAGGTTGGGTGAGCAAACGCAGACCCTTTAAAGTAATACTGCGTGGTACCCATCGCATGGGTCCCAAATCTCCAGGTTCAAGGGCATCTTCCTACATCGAAAACATGCATGAGAAAACAAAAAGATGGTACACCATGTGATGGGGAAAGTTTTCTAAAACGCACCTCATTTCTCTTCTCCTTGTGCCCGGGTTCGCCATTCCAGCCGCTTTACTAACAATCTCCCTACTTGGAGCATCAGCACCTTTAACCTCCTGTTCCGTACAGGTTGCAATTTGTCCTGAGGATGAACGGGTAGACGGGGAACCAGTGAGAGACTAGCTCTTGGTGTTGGGACAGGCACAGGTCACTCTATTTTCCCATCAGAAAGAAGAATTAACCACAGGCTCAGCCTGCCCCCCGGAACCAGAACAGGGCCTGAAGCCATTCTGCGATTTTGCGGCCAGCTCCCATAAAAACGAGTTGTAAAACGGAGGTTCAGGGCACTGCAATTCACAAACCTGCAGAGTTATAAATGATAACTCTCGTCCACAAATATATTGAGGGAAGGCAAAGAAGAGGATTTGAAATCAAGGCAGAATTGCTGGAAACAGATTTCAGGAGGTAGATTCGAATCGCCTTTAAAGCACATGAAAAGCGGCAAAACGTTGACAATGATGCCCTTGGCCAAAAAGGGCGTATGCGTTTTTTCCTGAATATATTCAGGAAAAAATGCATACGCCCTTTTTGGCCAACCAAGCAACCTGGAAAGGCAAATCAGCGCTACAAAGAAGACTCGCTACCCGTCGGTCAAAAGGGCCATGCTGAAAAAAGTCTCAAAACCAGAAATGCAGGACAGGCCATGGAGAAATTGGAGCCTTGCTACACTGATGGGCGGGATGTAAATTGCCAACAGCCACTCTGGAGAAGTGTACGGTGTGTCCTGAAACATCTAAAAAACACAGCTTAGAGAGCATAGGGCACTTCCACTCATGGGGGTATAAATTGGGAAAATGAAAAATCAGCAAGACACAAGCACCCCAAAGTTTAGGGCTCTTCTGTTGACAAGGACCTCCACTTCATTCCACCTTCAATATCCCAGGAAAGAGAAAAATGGATAAAGAAGTTGTGGTCCTTATGTACAATGGAATATCACTCAGCCATGAAATCAATATCATAAGGCTAGTAGCAGCATGATGAGTGGATTTAGGTACGACGATTCTAAGTGAAATAAGTCACACAGAAAAGGACACTTCTCATAAGGTATCACTTATAGAGGGAATGTAAAAAGCGTTACACTTGAACTGAATTACAAAACAGAACAGAGTCACACATGCAGAAAACACACTATGGCTGCTTAACGGGAAAGGTGAGGTGGCGTGATACATAAAACAAGGGTTTCAAATTAGCTCAGATACCGTTCCATAAACCCAATATGTAATAGACAAGACCTACTCCTTGCTCAGAGAACTGGACTCAACACGCCCTATTCACCGCACAAGAATATATCTGACTAGTAATAATCTTAAAACCTGTGTATTGATATCTCTCTGTTAGTGTGTCAAGTGGGTGTAAAGCGGCATAAACACAGCCGTGAAAAGCAGCTAAACCCCATTATGAAAATAAATTACTTTGAAAAACCCATGAAACAACGACAGTGAAAGAGATAGAAATTCTTACACAATGAGTTCAGGGGCTGTGATGCAACCTGGATTGACCATATCTAGACCCACAGCTGGATGAGACATAAGGGTGGACACTCTTGGGGCTGAGAGGTTTGGTGAGGTTGGGTGAGCAAACGCAGACCCTTTAAAGTAATACTGCGTGGGACCCATCGCATGGGTCCCAAATCTCCAGCTTCAAGGGCATCTTCCTACATCGAAAACATGCATGAGAAACCCAGAAGATGGTACACCGTGTGATGGGGAAAGGTTTCTAAAACGCACCTCATTTCTCATCTCCTTGTGCCCGGGTTCGCCATTCCAGCCACTTTACTAGCAATCTCCCTACTTGGAGCATCAGCACCTTTAACCTCCTGTTCCGTACAGGTTGCAATTTGTCCTGAGGATGAACGGGAAGACGGGGAACCAACGAGAGACTAGCTCTTGGTGTTGGGACAGGCACAGGTCACTCTATTTTCCCATCAGGAAGAAGAATTAACCACAGGCTCAGCCTGCCCCCTGGAACCAGAACAGGGCCTGAAGCCATCCTGCGCTTTTGCGGCCAGCTCCCAAAAAAGCGAGTTGTAAAATGGAGGTTCAGGGCACTGCAATTCACAAACCTGCAGAGTTATAAATGATAACTCTCGTCCACAAATATATTGAGGGAAGGCAAAGAAGAGGATTTGAAATCAAGGCAGAATTGCACGAAACAGATTTCAGGAGGTAGATACGAATCGCCTTTAAAGCACATGAAAAGCGGCAAAACGTTGACAATGATGCCCTTGGCCAAAAAGGGCGTATGCGTTTTTTCCTGAATATATTCAGGAAAAAACGCATACGCCCTTTTTGGCCAACCAAGCAACCTGGAAAGGCAAATCAGCGCTACAGAGAAGTCTCGCTTCCCATCGGTCAAAAGGGCCATGCTGAAAAAAGTGTCAAAACCAGAAATGCAGGACAGGCCATGGAGAAATGGGAGCCTTGCTACACTGATGGGCGGGATGTAAATTGCCAACAGCCACTCTGGAGAAGTGTACGGTGTGTCCTGAAACATCTAAAAAACACAGCTTAGAGAGCATAGGGCACTTCCACTCATGGGGGTATAAATTGGGAAAATGAAAAATCAGCAAGACACAAGCACCTCAAAGTTTAGGGCTGCTCTGTTGACAGGGACCTCCACTTCATTCCACCTTCAATATCCCAGGAAAGAGAAAAATGGATAAAGAAGTTGTGGTCCTTATGTACAATGGAATATCACTCAGCCATGAAATCAATGTCATAAGGCTAGTAGCAGCATGATGAGTGGATTTAGGTACGACGATTCTAAGTGAAATAAGTCACACAGAAAAGGACACTTCTCATAAGGTATCACTTAAGGAGGGAATGTAAAAAGCGTTACACTTGAACTGAATTACAAAACAGAACAGAGTCACACATGCAGAAAACACACTATGGCTGCTTAACGGGAAAGGTGAGGTGGCGTGATACATAAAACAAGGGTTTCAAATTAGCTCAGATACCGTTCCATAAACCCAATATGTAATAGACAAGACCTACTCTTTGCTCAGAGAACTGGACTCAACACGCCCTATTCACCGCACAAGAATATATCTGACTAGTAATAATCTTAAAACCTATGTATTGATATCTCTCTGTTAGTGTGTCAAGTGGGTGTAAAGCGGCATAAACACAGCAGTGAAAAGCAGCTAAACCCCATTATCAAAATAAATTACTTTGAAACACCCATGAAACAAAGACAGTGAAAGAGAGAGAAATTCTTACACAATGCGTTCAGGGGCTGTGATGCAACCTGGATTGACCATATCTAGACCCACAGCTGGATGAGACATAAGGGTGGACTCTCTTGGGGCTGAGAGGTTTGGTGAGGTTGGGTGAGCAAACGCAGACCCTTTAAAGTAATACTGCGTGGTACCCATCGCATGGGTCCCAAATCTCCAGGTTCAAGGGCATCTTCCTACATCGAAAACATGCATGAGAAAACAAAAAGATGGTACACCATGTGATGGGGAAAGGTTTCTAAAACGCACCTCATTTCTCTTCTCCTTGTGCCCGGGTTCGCCATTCCAGCCGCTTTACTAACAATCTCCCTACTTGGAGCATCAGCACCTTTAACCTCCTGTTCCGTACAGGTTGCAATTTGTCCTGGGGATGAACGGGTAGACGGGGAACCAGTGAGAGACTAGCTCTTGGTGTTGGGACAGGCACAGGTCACTCTATTTTCCCATCAGGAAGAAGAATTAACCACAGGCTCATCCCCCCCCCCCGGGAAGCAGAACAGGGCCTGAAGCCATTCTGCGCTTTTGCGGCCAGCTCCCAAAAAAGCGAGTAGTAAAATGGAGCTTCAGGGCACTGCAATTCACACACCTGCAGAGTTATAAATGATAACTCTCGTCCACAAATATATTGAGGGAAGGCAAAGAAGAGGATTTGAAATCAAGGCAGATTTGCAGGAAACAGATTTCAGGAGGTAGATTCGAATCGCCTTTAAAGCACATGAAAAGAGGCAAAACGTTGACAATGATGCCCTTGGCTAAGAAGGGCGTATGCGTTTTTTCCTGAATATATTCAGGAAAAAACGCATACGCCCTTTTTGGCCAACCAAGCAACTTGGAAAGGCAAATCAGCGCTTCAAAGAAGACTCGCTACCCATTGGTCAAAAGGGCCATGCTGAAAAAAGTCTCAAAACCAGAAATGCAGGACAGGCCATGGAGAAATGGGAGCCTTGCTACACTGATGGGCGGGATGTAAATTGCCAACAGCCACTCTGGAGAAGTGTACGGTGTGTCCTGAAACATCTAAAAAACACAGCTTAGAGAGCATAGGGCACTTCCACTCATGGGGGTATAAATTGGGAAAATGAAAAATCAGCAAGACACAAGCACCCCAAAGTTTAGGGCTGCTCTGTTGACAAGGACCTCCACTTCATTCCACCTTCAATATCCCAGGAAAGAGCAAAATGGATAAAGAAGTTGTGGTCCTTATGTACAATGGAATATCACTCAGCCATGAAATCAATGTCATAAGGCTAGTAGCAGCATGATGAGTGGATTTAGGTACGACGATTCTAAGTGAAATAAGTCACACAGAAAAGGACACTTCTCATAAGGTATCACTTAAGGAGGGAATGTAAAAAGCGTTACACTTGAACTGAATTACAAAACAGAACAGAGTCACACATGCAGAAAACACACTACGGCTGCTTAACGGGAAAGGTGAGGTGGCGTGATACATAAAACAAGGGTTTCAAATTAGCTCAGATACCGTTCCATAAACCCAATATGTAATAGACAAGACCTACTCTTTGCTCAGAGAACTGGACTCAACACACTCTATTCACCGCACAAGAATATATCTGACTAGTAAAAATCTTAAAACCTATGTATTGATATCTCTCTGTTAGTGTGTCAAGTGGGTGTAAAGCGGCATAAACACAGCAGTGAAAAGCAGCTAAACCCCATTATCAAAATAAATTACTTTGAAAAACCCATGAAACAAAGACAGTGAAAGAGAGAGAAATTCTTACACAATGCGTTCAGGGGCTGTGATGCAACCTGGATTGACCATATCTAGACCCACAGCTGGATGAGACATAAGGGTGGACTCTCTTGGGGCTGAGAGGTTTGGTGAGGTTGGGTGAGCAAACGCAGACCCTTTAAAGTAATACTGCGTGGTACCCATCGCATGGGTCCCAAATCTCCAGGTTCAAGGGCATCTTCCTACATCGAAAACATGCATGAGAAAACAAAAAGATGGTACACCATGTGATGGGGAAAGGTTTCTAAAACGCACCTCATTTCTCTTCTCCTTGTGCCCGGGTTCGCCATTCCAGCCGCTTTACTAACAATCTCCCTACTTGGAGCATCAGCACCTTTAACCTCCTGTTCCGTACAGGTTGCAATTTGTCCTGAGGATGAACGGGTAGACGGGGAACCAGTGAGAGACTAGCTCTTGGTGTTGGGACAGGCACAGGTCACTCTATTTTCCCATCAGGAAGAAGAATTAACCAGAGGCTCCTCCTCCCCCCCGGAACCAGAACAGGGCCTGAAGCCATCCTGTGCTTTTGCGGCCAGCTCCCAAAAAAGCGAGTTGTAAAATGGAGCTTCAGGGCACTGCAATTCACAAACCTGCAGAGTTATTAATGATAACTCTCGTCCACAAATATATTGAGGGAAGGCAAAGAAGAGGATTTGAAATCAAGGCAGAATTGCAGGAAACAGATTTCAGGAGGTAGATTCGAATCGCCTTTAATGCACATGAAAAGTGGCAAAACGTTGACAATGATGCCCTTGGCCACAAAGGGCGTATGCGTTTTTTCCTGAATATATTCAGGAAAAAACGCATACGCCCTTTTTGGCCAACCAAGCAACCTGGAAAGGCAAATCAGCGCTACAAAGAAGACTCGCTACCCGTCGGTCAAAAGGGCCATGCTGAAAAAAGTCTCAAAACCAGAAATGCAGGACAGGCCATGGAGAAATGGGAGCCTTGCTACACTGATGGGCGGGATGTAAATTGCCAACAGCCACTCTGGAGAAGTGTACGGTGTGTCCTGAAACATCTAAAAAACACAGCTTAGAGAGCATAGGGCACTTCCACTTATGGGGATATAAATTGGGAAAATGAAAAATCAGCAAGACACAAGCACCTCAAAGTTTAGGGCTGCTCTGTTGACAAGGACCTCCACTTCATTCCACCTTCAATATCCCAGGAAAGAGAAAAATGGATAAAGAAGTTGTGGTCCTTATGTACAATGGAATATCACTCAGCCATGAAATCAATGTCATAAGGCTAGTAGCAGCATGATGAGTGGATTTAGGTACGACGATTCTAAGTGAAATAAGTCACACAGAAAAGGACACTTCTCATAAGGTATCACTTATAGAGGGAATGTAAAAGCCGTTACACTTGAACTGAATTACAAAACAGAACAGAGTCACACATGCAGAAAACACACTATGGCTGCTTAACGGGAAAGGTGAGGTGGGGTGATACATAAAACAAGGGTTTCAAATTAGCTCAGATACCGTTCCATAAACCCAATATGTAATACACAAGACCTACTCCTTGCTCAGAGAACTGGACTCAACACGCCCTATTCACCGCACAAGAATATATCTGACTAGTAATAATCTTAAAACCTGTGTATTGATATCTCTCTGTTAGTGTGTCAAGTGGGTGTAAAGCGGCATAAACACAGCAGTGAAAAGCAGCTAAACCCCATTATCAAAATAAATTACTTTGAAACACCCATGAAACAAAGACAGTGAAAGAGAGAGAAATTCTTACACAATGCGTTCAGGGGCTGTGATGCAACCTGGATTGACCATATCTAGACCCACAGCTGGATGAGACATAAGGGTGGACTCTCTTGGGGCTGAGAGGTTTGTTGAGGTTGGGTGAGCAAACGCAGACCCTTTAAAGTAATACTGCGTGGTACCCATCGCATGGGTCCCAAATCTCCAGGTTCAAGGGCATCTTCCTACATCGAAAACATGCATGAGAAAATAAAAAGATGGTACACCATGTGATGGGGAAAGGTTTCTAAAACGCACCTCATTTCTCTTCTCCTTGTGCCCGGGTTCGCCATTCCAGCCGCTTTACTAACAATCTCCCTACTTGGAGCATCAGCACCTTTAACCTCCTGTTCCGTACAGGTTGCAATTTGTCCTGAGGATGAACGGGTAGACGGGGAACCAGTGAGAGACTAGCTCTTGGTGTTGGGACAGGCACAGGTCACTCTATTTTCCCATCAGGAAGAAGAATTAACCAGAGGCTCATCCTCCCCCCCGGAACCAGAACAGGGCCTGAAGCCATCCTGCGCTTTTGCGGCCAGCTCCCAAAAAAGCGAGTTGTAAAATGGAGCTTCAGGGCACTGCAATTCACAAACCTGCAGAGTTATAAATGATAACTCTCGTCCACAAATATATTGAGGGAAGGCAAAGAAGTGGATTTGAAATCAAGGCAGAATTGCAGGAAACAGATTTCAGGAGGTAGATTCGAATCGCCTTTAAAGCACATGAAAAGCGGCAAAACGTTGAC
Source organism: Balaenoptera borealis (assembly GCF_965194805.1). Lineage (NCBI taxonomy): Eukaryota > Metazoa > Chordata > Mammalia > Artiodactyla > Balaenopteridae > Balaenoptera > Balaenoptera borealis. The sequence goes on along the minus strand of NW_028123913.1, from coordinate 590,651 downwards.
AATGATGCCCTTGGCCAAAAAGGGCGTATGCGTTTTTTCCTGAATATATTCAGGAAAAAACGCATACGCCCTTTTTGGCCAACCAAGCAACCTGGAAAGGCAAATCAGCGCTACAAAGAAGACTCGCTACCCGTCGGTCAAAAGGGCCATGCTGAAAAACGTGTCAAAACCAGAAATGCAGGACAGGCCATGGAGAAATGGGAGCCTTGCTACACTGATGGGCGGGATGTAAATTGCCAACAGCCACTCTGGAGAAGTGTACGGTGTGTCCTGAAACATCTAAAAAACACAGCTTAGAGAGCATAGGGCACTTCCACTCATGGGGGTATAAATTGGGAAAATGAAAAATCAGCAAGACACAAGCACCCCAAAGTTTAGGGCTGCTCTGTTGACAAGGACCTCCACTTCATTCCACCTTCAATATCCCAGGAAAGAGAAAAATGGATAAAGAAGTTGTGGTCCTTATGTACAATGGAATATCACTCAGCCATGAAATCAATGTCATAAGGCTAGTAGCAGCATGATGAGTGGATTTAGGTACGACGATTCTAAGTGAAATAAGTCACACAGAAAAGGACACTTCTCATAAGGTATCACTTATAGAGGGAATGTAAAAGCCGTTACACTTGAACTGAATTACAAAACAGAACAGAGTCACACATGCAGAAAACACACTATGGCTGCTTAACGGGAAAGGTGAGGTGGGGTGATACATAAAACAAGGGACAAGGGTTTCAAATTAGCTCAGATACCGTTCCATAAACCCAATATGTAATAGACAAGACCTACTCCTTGCTCAGAGAACTGGACTCAACACGCCCTATTCACCGCACAAGAATATATCTGACTAGTAATAATCTTAAAACCTATGTATTGATATCTCTCTGTTAGTGTGTCAAGTGGGTGTAAAGCGGCATAAACACAGCAGTGAAAAGCAGCTAAACCCCATTATCAAAATAAATTACTTTGAAACACCCATGAAACAAAGACAGTGAAAGAGAGAGAAATTCTTACACAATGCGTTCAGGGGCTGTGATGCAACCTGGATTGACCATATCTAGACGCACAGCTGGATGAGACATAAGGGTGGACACTCTTGGGGCTGAGAGGTTTGGTGAGGTTGGGTGAGCAAACGCAGACCCTTTAAAGTAATACTGCGTGGTACCCATCGCATGGGTCCCAAATCTCCAGGTTCAAGGGCATCTTCCTACATCGAAAACATGCATGAGAAAACAAAAAGATGGTACACCATGTGATGGGGAAAGTTTTCTAAAACGCACCTCATTTCTCTTCTCCTTGTGCCCGGGTTCGCCATTCCAGCCGCTTTACTAACAATCTCCCTACTTGGAGCATCAGCACCTTTAACCTCCTGTTCCGTACAGGTTGCAATTTGTCCTGAGGATGAACGGGTAGACGGGGAACCAGTGAGAGACTAGCTCTTGGTGTTGGGACAGGCACAGGTCACTCTATTTTCCCATCAGAAAGAAGAATTAACCACAGGCTCAGCCTGCCCCCCGGAACCAGAACAGGGCCTGAAGCCATTCTGCGATTTTGCGGCCAGCTCCCATAAAAACGAGTTGTAAAACGGAGGTTCAGGGCACTGCAATTCACAAACCTGCAGAGTTATAAATGATAACTCTCGTCCACAAATATATTGAGGGAAGGCAAAGAAGAGGATTTGAAATCAAGGCAGAATTGCTGGAAACAGATTTCAGGAGGTAGATTCGAATCGCCTTTAAAGCACATGAAAAGCGGCAAAACGTTGACAATGATGCCCTTGGCCAAAAAGGGCGTATGCGTTTTTTCCTGAATATATTCAGGAAAAAATGCATACGCCCTTTTTGGCCAACCAAGCAACCTGGAAAGGCAAATCAGCGCTACAAAGAAGACTCGCTACCCGTCGGTCAAAAGGGCCATGCTGAAAAAAGTCTCAAAACCAGAAATGCAGGACAGGCCATGGAGAAATTGGAGCCTTGCTACACTGATGGGCGGGATGTAAATTGCCAACAGCCACTCTGGAGAAGTGTACGGTGTGTCCTGAAACATCTAAAAAACACAGCTTAGAGAGCATAGGGCACTTCCACTCATGGGGGTATAAATTGGGAAAATGAAAAATCAGCAAGACACAAGCACCCCAAAGTTTAGGGCTCTTCTGTTGACAAGGACCTCCACTTCATTCCACCTTCAATATCCCAGGAAAGAGAAAAATGGATAAAGAAGTTGTGGTCCTTATGTACAATGGAATATCACTCAGCCATGAAATCAATATCATAAGGCTAGTAGCAGCATGATGAGTGGATTTAGGTACGACGATTCTAAGTGAAATAAGTCACACAGAAAAGGACACTTCTCATAAGGTATCACTTATAGAGGGAATGTAAAAAGCGTTACACTTGAACTGAATTACAAAACAGAACAGAGTCACACATGCAGAAAACACACTATGGCTGCTTAACGGGAAAGGTGAGGTGGCGTGATACATAAAACAAGGGTTTCAAATTAGCTCAGATACCGTTCCATAAACCCAATATGTAATAGACAAGACCTACTCCTTGCTCAGAGAACTGGACTCAACACGCCCTATTCACCGCACAAGAATATATCTGACTAGTAATAATCTTAAAACCTGTGTATTGATATCTCTCTGTTAGTGTGTCAAGTGGGTGTAAAGCGGCATAAACACAGCCGTGAAAAGCAGCTAAACCCCATTATGAAAATAAATTACTTTGAAAAACCCATGAAACAACGACAGTGAAAGAGATAGAAATTCTTACACAATGAGTTCAGGGGCTGTGATGCAACCTGGATTGACCATATCTAGACCCACAGCTGGATGAGACATAAGGGTGGACACTCTTGGGGCTGAGAGGTTTGGTGAGGTTGGGTGAGCAAACGCAGACCCTTTAAAGTAATACTGCGTGGGACCCATCGCATGGGTCCCAAATCTCCAGCTTCAAGGGCATCTTCCTACATCGAAAACATGCATGAGAAACCCAGAAGATGGTACACCGTGTGATGGGGAAAGGTTTCTAAAACGCACCTCATTTCTCATCTCCTTGTGCCCGGGTTCGCCATTCCAGCCACTTTACTAGCAATCTCCCTACTTGGAGCATCAGCACCTTTAACCTCCTGTTCCGTACAGGTTGCAATTTGTCCTGAGGATGAACGGGAAGACGGGGAACCAACGAGAGACTAGCTCTTGGTGTTGGGACAGGCACAGGTCACTCTATTTTCCCATCAGGAAGAAGAATTAACCACAGGCTCAGCCTGCCCCCTGGAACCAGAACAGGGCCTGAAGCCATCCTGCGCTTTTGCGGCCAGCTCCCAAAAAAGCGAGTTGTAAAATGGAGGTTCAGGGCACTGCAATTCACAAACCTGCAGAGTTATAAATGATAACTCTCGTCCACAAATATATTGAGGGAAGGCAAAGAAGAGGATTTGAAATCAAGGCAGAATTGCACGAAACAGATTTCAGGAGGTAGATACGAATCGCCTTTAAAGCACATGAAAAGCGGCAAAACGTTGACAATGATGCCCTTGGCCAAAAAGGGCGTATGCGTTTTTTCCTGAATATATTCAGGAAAAAACGCATACGCCCTTTTTGGCCAACCAAGCAACCTGGAAAGGCAAATCAGCGCTACAGAGAAGTCTCGCTTCCCATCGGTCAAAAGGGCCATGCTGAAAAAAGTGTCAAAACCAGAAATGCAGGACAGGCCATGGAGAAATGGGAGCCTTGCTACACTGATGGGCGGGATGTAAATTGCCAACAGCCACTCTGGAGAAGTGTACGGTGTGTCCTGAAACATCTAAAAAACACAGCTTAGAGAGCATAGGGCACTTCCACTCATGGGGGTATAAATTGGGAAAATGAAAAATCAGCAAGACACAAGCACCCCAAAGTTTAGGGCTGCTCTGTTGACAAGGACCTCCACTTCATTCCACCTTCAATATCCCAGGAAAGAGAAAAATGGATAAAGAAGTTGTGGTCCTTATGTACAATGGAATATCACTCAGCCATGAAATCAATGTCATAAGGCTAGTAGCAGCATGATGAGTGGATTTAGGTACGACGATTCTAAGTGAAATAAGTCACACAGAAAAGGACACTTCTCATAAGGTATCACTTAAGGAGGGAATGTAAAAAGCGTTACACTTGAACTGAATTACAAAACGGAACAGAGTCACACATGCAGAAAACACACTACGGCTGCTTAACGGGAAAGGTGAGGTGGCGTGATACATAAAACAAGGGTTTCAAATTAGCTCAGATACCGTTCCATAAACCCAATATGTAATAGACAAGACCTACTCTTTGCTCAGAGAACTGGACTCAACACACTCTATTCACCGCACAAGAATATATCTGACTAGTAATAATCTTAAAACCTATGTATTGATATCTCTCTGTTAGTGTGTCAAGTGGGTGTAAAGCGGCATAAACACAGCAGTGAAAAGCAGCTAAACCCCATTATCAAAATAAATTACTTTGAAACACCCATGAAACAAAGACAGTGAAAGAGAGAGAAATTCTTACACAATGCGTTCAGGGGCTGTGATGCAACCTGGATTGACCATATCTAGACCCACAGCTGGATGAGACATAAGGGTGGACACTCTTGGGGCTGAGAGGTTTGTTGAGGTTGGGTGAGCAAACGCAGACCCTTTAAAGTAATACTGCGTGGTACCCATCGCATGGGTCCCAAATCTCCAGGTTCAAGGGCATCTTCCTACATCAAAAACATGCATGAGAAAACAAAAAGATGGTACACCATGTGATGGGGAAAGGTTTCTAAAACGCACCTCATTTCTCTTCTCCTTGTGCCCGGGTTCGCCATTCCAGCCGCTTTACTAACAATCTCCCTACTTGGAGCATCAGCACCTTTAACCTCCTGTTCCGTACAGGTTGCAATTTGTCCTGAGGATGAACGGGTAGATGGGGAACCAGTGAGAGACTAGCTCTTGGTGTTGGGACAGGCACAGGTCACTCTATTTTCCCATCAGGAAGAAGAATTAACCAGAGGCTCATCCTCCCCCGCGGAACCAGAACAGGGCCTGAAGCCATCCTGCGCTTTTGCGGCCAGCTCCCAAAAAAGCGAGTTGTAAAATGGAGCTTCAGGGCACTGCAATTCACAAACCTGCAGAGTTATAAATGATAACTCTCGTCCACAAATATATTGAGGGAAGGCAAAGAAGTGGATTTGAAATCAAGGCAGAATTGCAGGAAACAGATTTCAGGAGGTAGATTCGAATCGCCTTTAAAGCACATGAAAAGCGGCAAAACGTTGACAATGATGCCCTTGGCCAAAAAGGGCGTATGCGTTTTTTCCTGAATATATTCAGGAAAAAACGCATACGCCCTTTTTGGCCAACCAAGCAACCTGGAAAGGCAAATCAGCGCTACAAAGAAGACTCGCTACCCGTCGGTCAAAAGGGCCATGCTGAAAAAAGTCTCAAAACCAGAAATGCAGGACAGGCCATGGAGAAATGGGAGCCTTGCTACACTGATGGGCGGGATGTAAATTGCCAACAGCCACTCTGGAGAAGTGTACGGTGTGTCCAGAAACATCTAAAAAACACAGCTTAGAGAGCATAGGGCACTTCCACTCATGGGGGTATAAATTGGGAAAATGAAAAATCACCAAGACACAAGCACCTCAAAGTTTAGGGCTGCTCTGTTGACAAGGACCTCCACTTCATTCCACCTTCAATATCCCAGGAAAGAGAAAAATGGATAAAGAAGTTGTGGTCCTTATGTACAATGGAATATCACTCAGCCATGAAATCAATGTCATAAGGCTAGTAGCAGCATGATGAGTGGATTTAGGTACGACGATTCTAAGTGAAATAAGTCACACAGAAAAGGACACTTCTCATAAGGTATCACTTAAGGAGGGAATGTAAAAAGCGTTACACTTGAACTGAATTACAAAACAGAACAGAGTCACACATGCAGAAAACACACTACGGCTGCTTAACGGGAAAGGTGAGGTGGCGTGATACATAAAACAAGGGTTTCAAATTAGCTCAGATACCGTTCCATAAACCCAATATGTAATAGACAAGACCTACTCTTTGCTCAGAGAACTGGACTCAACACACTCTATTCACCGCACAAGAATATATCTGACTAGTAATAATCTTAAAACCTATGTATTGATATCTCTCTGTTAGTGTGTCAAGTGGGTGTAAAGCGGCATAAACACAGCAGTGAAAAGCAGCTAAACCCCATTATCAAAATAAATTACTTTGAAAAACCCATGAAACAAAGACAGTGAAAGAGAGAGAAATTCTTACACAATGCGTTCAGGGGCTGTGATGCAACCTGGATTGACCATATCTAGACCCACAGCTGGATGAGACATAAGGGTGGACTCTCTTGGGGCTGAGAGGTTTGGTGAGGTTGGGTGAGCAAACGCAGACCCTTTAAAGTAATACTGCGTGGTACCCATCGCATGGGTCTCAAATCTCCAGGTTCAAGGGCATCTTCCTACATCGAAAACATGCATGAGAAAACAAAAAGATGGTACACCATGTGATGGGGAAAGGTTTCTAAAACGCACCTCATTTCTCTTCTCCTTGTGCCCGGGTTCGCCATTCCAGCCGCTTTACTAACAATCTCCCTACTTGGAGCATCAGCACCTTTAACCTCCTGTTCCGTACAGGTTGCAATTTGTCCTGAGGATGAACGGGTAGACGGGGAACCAGTGAGAGACTAGCTCTTGGTGTTGGGACAGGCGCAGGTCACTCTATTTTCCCATCAGGAAGAAGAATTAACCAGAGGCTCCTCCTCCCCCCCGGAACCAGAACAGGGCCTGAAGCCATCCTGCGCTTTTGCGGCCAGCTCCCAAAAAAGCGAGTTGTAAAATGGAGCTTCAGGGCACTGCAATTCACAAACCTGCAGAGTTATAAATGATAACTCTCGTCCACAAATATATTGAGGGAAGGCAAAGAAGAGGATTTGAAATCAAGGCAGAATTGCAGGAAACAGATTTCAGGAGGTAGATTCGAATCGCCTTTAAAGCACATGAAAAGTGGCAAAACGTTGACAATGATGCCCTTGGCCACAAAGGGCGTATGCGTTTTTTCCTGAATATATTCAGGAAAAAACGCATACGCCCTTTTTGGCCAACCAAGCAACCTGGAAAGGCAAATCAGCGCTACAAAGAAGACTCGCTACCCGTCGGTCAAAAGGGCCATGCTGAAAAAAGTCTCAAAACCAGAAATGCAGGACAGGCCATGGAGAAATGGGAGCCTTGCTACACTGATGGGCGGGATGTAAATTGCCAACAGCCACTCTGGAGAAGTGTACGGTGTGTCCTGAAACATCTAAAAAACACAGCTTAGAGAGCATAGGGCACTTCCACTCATGGGGATATAAATTGGGAAAATGAAAAATCAGCAAGACACAAGCACCTCAAAGTTTAGGGCTGCTCTGTTGACAAGGACCTCCACTTCATTCCACCTTCAATATCCCAGGAAAGAGAAAAATGGATAAAGAAGTTGTGGTCCTTATGTACAATGGAATATCACTCAGCCATGAAATCAATGTCATAAGGCTAGTAGCAGCATGATGAGTGGATTTAGGTACGACGATTCTAAGTGAAATAAGTCACACAGAAAAGGACACTTCTCATAAGGTATCACTGATAGAGGGAATGTAAAAAGCGTTACACTTGAACTGAATTACAAAACAGAACAGAGTCACACATGCAGAAAACACACTATGGCTGCTTAACGGGAAAGGTGAGGTGGCGTGATACATAAAACAAGGGTTTCAAATTAGCTCAGATACCGTTCCATAAACCCAATATGTAATAGACAAGACCTACTCTTTGCTCAGAGAACTGGACTCAACACGCCCTATTCACCGCACAAGAATATATCTGACTAGTAATAATCTTAAAACCTATGTATTGATATCTCTCTGTTAGTGTGTCAAGTGGGTGTAAAGCGGCATAAACACAGCAGTGAAAAGCAGCTAAACCCCATTATCAAAATAAATTACTTTGAAACACCCATGAAACAAAGACAGTGAAAGAGAGAGAAATTCTTACACAATGCGTTCAGGGGCTGTGATGCAACCTGGATTGACCATATCTAGACCCACAGCTGGATGAGACATAAGGGTGGACTCTCTTGGGGCTGAGAGGTTTGGTGAGGTTGGGTGAGCAAACGCAGACCCTTTAAAGTAATACTGCGTGGTACCCATCGCATGGGTCCCAAATCTCCAGGTTCAAGGGCATCTTCCTACATCGAAAACATGCATGAGAAAACAAAAAGATGGTACACCATGTGATGGGGAAAGGTTTCTAAAACGCACCTCATTTCTCTTCTCCTTGTGCCCGGGTTCGCCATTCCAGCCGCTTTACTAACAATCTCCCTACTTGGAGCATCAGCACCTTTAACCTCCTGTTCCGTACAGGTTGCAATTTGTCCTGGGGATGAACGGGTAGACGGGGAACCAGTGAGAGACTAGCTCTTGGTGTTGGGACAGGCACAGGTCACTCTATTTTCCCATCAGGAAGAAGAATTAACCACAGGCTCATCCCCCCCCCCCGGGAAGCAGAACAGGGCCTGAAGCCATTCTGCGCTTTTGCGGCCAGCTCCCAAAAAAGCGAGTAGTAAAATGGAGCTTCAGGGCACTGCAATTCACACACCTGCAGAGTTATAAATGATAACTCTCGTCCACAAATATATTGAGGGAAGGCAAAGAAGAGGATTTGAAATCAAGGCAGATTTGCAGGAAACAGATTTCAGGAGGTAGATTCGAATCGCCTTTAAAGCACATGAAAAGAGGCAAAACGTTGACAATGATGCCCTTGGCTAAGAAGGGCATATGCGTTTTTTCCTGAATATATTCAGGAAAAAACGCATACGCCCTTTTTGGCCAACCAAGCAACCTGGAAAGGCAAATCAGCGCTACAAAGAAGACTCGCTACCCGTCGGTCAAAAGGGCCATGCTGAAAAAAGTCTCAAAACCAGAAATGCAGGACAGGCCATGGAGAAATGGGAGCCTTGCTACACTGATGGGCGGGATGTAAATTGCCAACAGCCACTCTGGAGAAGTGTACGGTGTGTCCTGAAACATCTAAAAAACACAGCTTAGAGAGCATAGGGCACTTCCACTCATGGGGGTATAAATTGGGAAAATGAAAAATCAGCAAGACACAAGCACCCCAAAGTTTAGGGCTGCTCTGTTGACAAGGACCTCCACTTCATTCCACCTTCAATATCCCAGGAAAGAGAAAAATGGATAAAGAAGTTGTGGTCCTTATGTACAATGGAATATCACTCAGCCATGAAATCAATGTCATAAGGCTAGTAGCAGCATGATGAGTGGATTTAGGTACGACGATTCTAAGTGAAATAAGTCACACAGAAAAGGACACTTCTCATAAGGTATCACTTAAGGAGGGAATGTAAAAAGCGTTACACTTGAACTGAATTACAAAACAGAACAGAGTCACACATGCAGAAAACACACTACGGCTGCTTAACGGGAAAGGTGAGGTGGCGTGATACATAAAACAAGGGTTTCAAATTAGCTCAGATACCGTTCCATAAACCCAATATGTAATAGACAAGACCTACTCTTTGCTCAGAGAACTGGACTCAACACACTCTATTCACCGCACAAGAATATATCTGACTAGTAAAAATCTTAAAACCTATGTATTGATATCTCTCTGTTAGTGTGTCAAGTGGGTGTAAAGCGGCATAAACACAGCAGTGAAAAGCAGCTAAACCCCATTATCAAAATAAATTACTTTGAAAAACCCATGAAACAAAGACAGTGAAAGAGAGAGAAATTCTTACACAATGCGTTCAGGGGCTGTGATGCAACCTGGATTGACCATATCTAGACCCACAGCTGGATGAGACATAAGGGTGGACTCTCTTGGGGCTGAGAGGTTTGGTGAGGTTGGGTGAGCAAACGCAGACCCTTTAAAGTAATACTGCGTGGTACCCATCGCATGGGTCCCAAATCTCCAGGTTCAAGGGCATCTTCCTACATCGAAAACATGCATGAGAAAACAAAAAGATGGTACACCATGTGATGGGGAAAGGTTTCTAAAACGCACCTCATTTCTCTTCTCCTTGTGCCCGGGTTCGCCATTCCAGCCGCTTTACTAACAATCTCCCTACTTGGAGCATCAGCACCTTTAACCTCCTGTTCCGTACAGGTTGCAATTTGTCCTGAGGATGAACGGGTAGACGGGGAACCAGTGAGAGACTAGCTCTTGGTGTTGGGACAGGCACAGGTCACTCTATTTTCCCATCAGGAAGAAGAATTAACCAGAGGCTCCTCCTCCCCCCCGGAACCAGAACGGGGCCTGAAGCCATCCTGTGCTTTTGCGGCCAGCTCCCTAAAAAAGCGAGTAGTGAAATGGAGCTTCAGGGCACTGCAATTCACACACCTGCAGAGTTATAAATGATAACTCTCGTCCACAAATATATTGAGGGAAGGCAAAGAAGAGGATTTGAAATCAAGGCAGATTTGCAGGAAACAGATTTCAAGAGGTAGATTCAAATCGCCTTTAAAGCACATGAAAAGCGGCAAAACGTTGACAATGATGCCCTTGGCCAAAAAGGGCGTATGCGTTTTTTCCTGAATATATTCAGGAAAAAACGCATACGCCCTTTTTGGCCAACCAAGCAACCTGGAAAGGCAAATCAGGGCCACAAAGAAGACTCGCTACCCATCGGTCAAAAGGGCCATGCTGAAAAAAGTCTCAAAACCAGAAATGCAGGACAGGCCATGGAGAAATGGGAGCCTTGCTACACTGATGGGCGGGATGTAAATTGCCAACAGCCACTCTGGAGAAGTGTACGGTGTGTCCTGAAACATCTAAAAAACACAGCTTAGAGAGCATAGGGCACTTCCACTCATGGGGGTATAAATTGGGAAAATTAAAAATCAGCAAGACACAAGCACCCCAAAGTTTAGGGCTCTTCTGTTGACAAGGACCTCCACTTCATTCCACCTTCAATATCCCAGGAAAGAGAAAAATGGATAAAGAAGTTGTGGTCCTTATGTACAATGGAATATCACTCAGCCATGAAATCAATATCATAAGGCTAGTAGCAGCATGATGAGTGGATTTAGGTACGACGATTCTAAGTGAAATAAGTCACACAGAAAAGGACACTTCTCATAAGGTATCACTTATAGAGGGAATGTAAAAAGCGTTACACTTGAACTGAATTACAAAACAGAACAGAGTCACACATGCAGAAAACACACTATGGCTGCTTAACGGGAAAGGTGAGGTGGCGTGATACATAAAACAAGGGTTTCAAATTAGCTCAGATACCGTTCCATAAACCCAATATGTAATAGACAAGACCTACTCCTTGCTCAGAGAACTGGACTCAACACGCCCTATTCACCGCACAAGAATATATCTGACTAGTAATAATCTTAAAACCTATGTATTGATATCTCTCTGTTAGTGTGTCAAGTGGGTGTAAAGCGGCATAAACACAGCCGTGAAAAGCAGCTAAACCCCATTATGAAAATAAATTACTTTGAAAAACCCATGAAACAACGACAGTGAAAGAGATAGAAATTCTTACACAATGAGTTCAGGGGCTGTGATGCAACCTGGATTGACCATATCTAGACCCACAGCTGGATGAGACATAAGGGTGGACACTCTTGGGGCTGAGAGGTTTGGTGAGGTTGGGTGAGCAAACGCAGACCCTTTAAAGTAATACTGCGTGGGACCCATCGCATGGGTCCCAAATCTCCAGCTTCAAGGGCATCTTCCTACATCGAAAACATGCATGAGAAACCCAGAAGATGGTACACCGTGTGATGGGGAAAGGTTTCTAAAACGCACCTCATTTCTCATCTCCTTGTGCCGGGTTCGCCATTCAAGCCACTTTACTAGCAATCTCCCTACTTGGAGCATCAGCACCTTTAACCTCCTGTTCCGTACAGGTTGCAATTTGTCCTGAGGATGAACGGGAAGACGGGGAACCAACGAGAGACTAGCTCTTGGTGTTGGGACAGGCACAGGTCACTCTATTTTCCCATCAGGAAGAAGAATTAACCACAGGCTCAGCCTGCCCCCTGGAACCAGAACAGGGCCTGAAGCCATCCTGCGCTTTTGCGGCCAGCTCCCAAAAAAGCGAGTTGTAAAATGGAGGTTCAGGGCACTGCAATTCACAAACCTGCAGAGTTATAAATGATAACTCTCGTCCACAAATATATTGAGGGAAGGCAAAGAAGAGGATTTGAAATCAAGGCAGAATTGCACGAAACAGATTTCAGGAGGTAGATACGAATCGCCTTTAAAGCACATGAAAAGCGGCAAAACGTTGACAATGATGCCCTTGGCCAAAAAGGGCGTATGCGTTTTTTCCTGAATATATTCAGGAAAAAACGCATACGCCCTTTTTGGCCAACCAAGCAACCTGGAAAGGCAAATCAGCGCTACAGAGAAGTCTCGCTTCCCATCGGTCAAAAGGGCCATGCTGAAAAAAGTGTCAAAACCAGAAATGCAGGACAGGCCATGGAGAAATGGGAGCCTTGCTACACTGATGGGCGGGATGTAAATTGCCAACAGCCACTCTGGAGAAGTGTACGGTGTGTCCTGAAACATCTAAAAAACACAGCTTAGAGAGCATAGGGCACTTCCACTCATGGGGGTATAAATTGGGAAAATGAAAAATCAGCAAGACACAAGCACCCCAAAGTTTAGGGCTGCTCTGTTGACAAGGACCTCCACTTCATTCCACCTTCAATATCCCAGGAAAGAGAAAAATGGATAAAGAAGTTGTGGTCCTTATGTACAATGGAATATCACTCAGCCATGAAATCAATGTCATAAGGCTAGTAGCAGCATGATGAGTGGATTTAGGTACGACGATTCTAAGTGAAATAAGTCACACAGAAAAGGACACTTCTCATAAGGTATCACTTAAGGAGGGAATGTAAAAAGCGTTACACTTGAACTGAATTACAAAACGGAACAGAGTCACACATGCAGAAAACACACTACGGCTGCTTAACGGGAAAGGTGAGGTGGCGTGATACATAAAACAAGGGTTTCAAATTAGCTCAGATACCGTTCCATAAACCCAATATGTAATAGACAAGACCTACTCTTTGCTCAGAGAACTGGACTCAACACACTCTATTCACCGCACAAGAATATATCTGACTAGTAATAATCTTAAAACCTATGTATTGATATCTCTCTGTTAGTGTGTCAAGTGGGTGTAAAGCGGCATAAACACAGCAGTGAAAAGCAGCTAAACCCCATTATCAAAATAAATTACTTTGAAACACCCATGAAACAAAGACAGTGAAAGAGAGAGAAATTCTTACACAATGCGTTCAGGGGCTGTGATGCAACCTGGATTGACCATATCTAGACCCACAGCTGGATGAGACATAAGGGTGGACACTCTTGGGGCTGAGAGGTTTGTTGAGGTTGGGTGAGCAAACGCAGACCCTTTAAAGTAATACTGCGTGGTACCCATCGCATGGGTCCCAAATCTCCAGGTTCAAGGGCATCTTCCTACATCGAAAACATGCATGAGAAAACAAAAAGATGGTACACCATGTGATGGGGAAAGGTTTCTAAAACGCACCTCATTTCTCTTCTCCTTGTGCCCGGGTTCGCCATTCCAGCCGCTTTACTAACAATCTCCCTACTTGGAGCATCAGCACCTTTAACCTCCTGTTCCGTACAGGTTGCAATTTGTCCTGAGGATGAACGGGTAGACGGGGAACCAGTGAGAGACTAGCTCTTGGTGTTGGGACAGGCACAGGTCACTCTATTTTCCCATCAGGAAGAAGAATTAACCAGAGGCTCATCCTCCCCCCCGGAACCAGAACAGGGCCTGAAGCCATCCTGCGCTTTTGCGGCCAGCTCCCAAAAAAGCGAGTTGTAAAATGGAGCTTCAGGGCACTGCAATTCACAAACCTGCAGAGTTATAAATGATAACTCTCGTCCACAAATATATTGAGGGAAGGCAAAGAAGTGGATTTGAAATCAAGGCAGAATTGCAGGAAACAGATTTCAGGAGGTAGATTCGAATCGCCTTTAAAGCACATGAAAAGCGGCAAAACGTTGACAATGATGCCCTTGGCCAAAAAGGGCGTATGCGTTTTTTCCTGAATATATTCAGGAAAAAACGCATACGCCCTTTTTGGCCAACCAAGCAACCTGGAAAGGCAAATCAGCGCTACAAAGAAGACTCGCTACCCGTCGGTCAAAAGGGCCATGCTGAAAAAAGTCTCAAAACCAGAAATGCAGGACAGGCCATGGAGAAATGGGAGCCTTGCTACACTGATGGGCGGGATGTAAATTGCCAACAGCCACTCTGGAGAAGTGTACGGTGTGTCCAGAAACATCTAAAAAACACAGCTTAGAGAGCATAGGGCACTTCCACTCATGGGGGTATAAATTGGGAAAATGAAAAATCACCAAGACACAAGCACCCCAAAGTTTAGGGCTGCTCTGTTGACAAGGACCTCCACTTCATTCCACCTTCAATATCCCAGGAAAGAGAAAAATGGATAAAGAAGTTGTGGTCCTTATGTACAATGGAATATCACTCAGCCATGAAATCAATGTCATAAGGCTAGTAGCAGCATGATGAGTGGATTTAGGTACGACGATTCTAAGTGAAATAAGTCACACAGAAAAGGACACTTCTCATAAGGTATCACTTAAGGAGGGAATGTAAAAAGCGTTACACTTGAACTGAATTACAAAACAGAACAGAGTCACACATGCAGAAAACACACTACGGCTGCTTAACGGGAAAGGTGAGGTGGCGTGATACATAAAACAAGGGTTTCAAATTAGCTCAGATACCGTTCCATAAACCCAATATGTAATAGACAAGACCTACTCTTTGCTCAGAGAACTGGACTCAACACACTCTATTCACCGCACAAGAATATATCTGACTAGTAAAAATCTTAAAACCTATGTATTGATATCTCTCTGTTAGTGTGTCAAGTGGGTGTAAAGCGGCATAAACACAGCAGTGAAAAGCAGCTAAACCCCATTATCAAAATAAATTACTTTGAAAAACCCATGAAACAAAGACAGTGAAAGAGAGAGAAATTCTTACACAATGCGTTCAGGGGCTGTGATGCAACCTGGATTGACCATATCTAGACCCACAGCTGGATGAGACATAAGGGTGGACTCTCTTGGGGCTGAGAGGTTTGGTGAGGTTGGGTGAGCAAACGCAGACCCTTTAAAGTAATACTGCGTGGTACCCATCGCATGGGTCTCAAATCTCCAGGTTCAAGGGCATCTTCCTACATCGAAAACATGCATGAGAAAACAAAAAGATGGTACACCATGTGATGGGGAAAGGTTTCTAAAACGCACCTCATTTCTCTTCTCCTTGTGCCCGGGTTCGCCATTCCAGCCGCTTTACTAACAATCTCCCTACTTGGAGCATCAGCACCTTTAACCTCCTGTTCCGTACAGGTTGCAATTTGTCCTGAGGATGAACGGGTAGACGGGGAACCAGTGAGAGACTAGCTCTTGGTGTTGGGACAGGCACAGGTCACTCTATTTTCCCATCAGGAAGAAGAATTAACCAGAGGCTCATCCTCCCCCCCGGAACCAGAAGAGGGCCTGAAGCCATCCTGCGCTTTTGCGGCCAGCTCCCAAAAAAGCGAGTTGTAAAATGGAGCTTCAGGGCACTGCAATTCACAAACCTGCAGAGTTATAAATGATAACTCTCGTCCACAAATATATTGAGGGAAGGCAAAGAAGAGGATTTGAAATCAAGGCAGAATTGCAGGAAACAGATTTCAGGAGGTAGATTCGAATCGCCTTTAAAGCACATGAAAAGTGGCAAAACGTTGACAATGATGCCCTTGGCCACAAAGGGCGTATGCGTTTTTTCCTGAATATATTCAGGAAAAAACGCATACGCCCTTTTTGGCCAACCAAGCAACCTGGAAAGGCAAATCAGCGCTACAAAGAAGACTCGCTACCCGTCGGTCAAAAGGGCCATGCTGAAAAAAGTCTCAAAACCAGAAATGCAGGACAGGCCATGGAGAAATGGGAGCCTTGCTACACTGATGGGCGGGATGTAAATTGCCAACAGCCACTCTGGAGAAGTGTACGGTGTGTCCTGAAACATCTAAAAAACACAGCTTAGAGAGCATAGGGCACTTCCACTTATGGGGATATAAATTGGGAAAATGAAAAATCAGCAAGACACAAGCACCTCAAAGTTTAGGGCTGCTCTGTTGACAGGGACCTCCACTTCATTCCACCTTCAATATCCCAGGAAAGAGAAAAATGGATAAAGAAGTTGTGGTCCTTATGTACAATGGAATATCACTCAGCCATGAAATCAATGTCATAAGGCTAGTAGCAGCATGATGAGTGGATTTAGGTACGACGATTCTAAGTGAAATAAGTCACACAGAAAAGGACACTTCTCATAAGGTATCACTTAAGGAGGGAATGTAAAAAGCGTTACACTTGAACTGAATTACAAAACAGAACAGAGTCACACATGCAGAAAACACACTATGGCTGCTTAACGGGAAAGGTGAGGTGGCGTGATACATAAAACAAGGGTTTCAAATTAGCTCAGATACCGTTCCATAAACCCAATATGTAATAGACAAGACCTACTCTTTGCTCAGAGAACTGGACTCAACACGCCCTATTCACCGCACAAGAATATATCTGACTAGTAATAATCTTAAAACCTATGTATTGATATCTCTCTGTTAGTGTGTCAAGTGGGTGTAAAGCGGCATAAACACAGCAGTGAAAAGCAGCTAAACCCCATTATCAAAATAAATTACTTTGAAACACCCATGAAACAAAGACAGTGAAAGAGAGAGAAATTCTTACACAATGCGTTCAGGGGCTGTGATGCAACCTGGATTGACCATATCTAGACCCACAGCTGGATGAGACATAAGGGTGGACTCTCTTGGGGCTGAGAGGTTTGGTGAGGTTGGGTGAGCAAACGCAGACCCTTTAAAGTAATACTGCGTGGTACCCATCGCATGGGTCCCAAATCTCCAGGTTCAAGGGCATCTTCCTACATCGAAAACATGCATGAGAAAACAAAAAGATGGTACACCATGTGATGGGGAAAGGTTTCTAAAACGCACCTCATTTCTCTTCTCCTTGTGCCCGGGTTCGCCATTCCAGCCGCTTTACTAACAATCTCCCTACTTGGAGCATCAGCACCTTTAACCTCCTGTTCCGTACAGGTTGCAATTTGTCCTGAGGATGAACGGGTAGACGGGGAACCAGTGAGAGACTAGCTCTTGGTGTTGGGACAGGCACAGGTCACTCTATTTTCCCATCAGGAAGAAGAATTAACCACAGGCTCATCCCCCCCCCCCCGGGAAGCAGAACAGGGCCTGAAGCCATTCTGCGCTTTTGCGGCCAGCTCCCAAAAAAGCGAGTAGTAAAATGGAGCTTCAGGGCACTGCAATTCACACACCTGCAGAGTTATAAATGATAACTCTCGTCCACAAATATATTGAGGGAAGGCAAAGAAGAGGATTTGAAATCAAGGCAGATTTGCAGGAAACAGATTTCAGGAGGTAGATTCGAATCGCCTTTAAAGCACATGAAAAGAGGCAAAACGTTGACAATGATGCCCTTGGCTAAGAAGGGCGTATGCGTTTTTTCCTGAATATATTCAGGAAAAAACGCATACGCCCTTTTTGGCCAACCAAGCAACCTGGAAAGGCAAATCAGCGCTTCAAAGAAGACTCGCTACCCATTGGTCAAAAGGGCCATGCTGAAAAAAGTCTCAAAACCAGAAATGCAGGACAGGCCATGGAGAAATGGGAGCCTTGCTACACTGATGGGCGGGATGTAAATTGCCAACAGCCACTCTGGAGAAGTGTACGGTGTGTCCTGAAACATCTAAAAAACACAGCTTAGAGAGCATAGGGCACTTCCACTCATGGGGGTATAAATTGGGAAAATGAAAAATCAGCAAGACACAAGCACCCCAAAGTTTAGGGCTGCTCTGTTGACAAGGACCTCCACTTCATTCCACCTTCAATATCCCAGGAAAGAGAAAAATGGATAAAGAAGTTGTGGTCCTTATGTACAATGGAATATCACTCAGCCATGAAATCAATGTCATAAGGCTAGTAGCAGCATGATGAGTGGATTTAGGTACGACGATTCTAAGTGAAATAAGTCACACAGAAAAGGACACTTCTCATAAGGTATCACTTAAGGAGGGAATGTAAAAAGCGTTACACTTGAACTGAATTACAAAACAGAACAGAGTCACACATGCAGAAAACACACTACGGCTGCTTAACGGGAAAGGTGAGGTGGCGTGATACATAAAACAAGGGTTTCAAATTAGCTCAGATACCGTTCCATAAACCCAATATGTAATAGACAAGACCTACTCTTTGCTCAGAGAACTGGACTCAACACACTCTATTCACCGCACAAGAATATATCTGACTAGTAAAAATCTTAAAACCTATGTATTGATATCTCTCTGTTAGTGTGTCAAGTGGGTGTAAAGCGGCATAAACACAGCAGTGAAAAGCAGCTAAACCCCATTATCAAAATAAATTACTTTGAAAAACCCATGAAACAAAGAAAGTGAAAGAGAGAGAAATTCTTACACAATGCGTTCAGGGGCTGTGATGCAACCTGGATTGACCATATCTAGACCCACAGCTGGATGAGACATAAGGGTGGACTCTCTTGGGGCTGAGAGGTTTGGTGAGGTTGGGTGAGCAAACGCAGACCCTTTAAAGTAATACTGCGTGGTACCCATCGCATGGGTCCCAAATCTCCAGGTTCAAGGGCATCTTCCTACATCGAAAACATGCATGAGAAAACAAAAAGATGGTACACCATGTGATGGGGAAAGGTTTCTAAAACGCACCTCATTTCTCTTCTCCTTGTGCCCGGGTTCGCCATTCCAGCCGCTTTACTAACAATCTCCCTACTTGGAGCATCAGCACCTTTAACCTCCTGTTCCGTACAGGTTGCAATTTGTCCTGAGGATGAACGGGTAGACGGGGAACCAGTGAGAGACTAGCTCTTGGTGTTGGGACAGGCACAGGTCACTCTATTTTCCCATCAGGAAGAAGAATTAACCAGAGGCTCCTCCTCCCCCCCGGAACCAGAACAGGGCCTGAAGCCATCCTGTGCTTTTGCGGCCAGCTCCCAAAAAAGCGAGTTGTAAAATGGAGCTTCAGGGCACTGCAATTCACAAACCTGCAGAGTTATTAATGATAACTCTCGTCCACAAATATATTGAGGGAAGGCAAAGAAGAGGATTTGAAATCAAGGCAGAATTGCAGGAAACAGATTTCAGGAGGTAGATTCGAATCGCCTTTAATGCACATGAAAAGTGGCAAAACGTTGACAATGATGCCCTTGGCCACAAAGGGCGTATGCGTTTTTTCCTGAATATATTCAGGAAAAAACGCATACGCCCTTTTTGGCCAACCAAGCAACCTGGAAAGGCAAATCAGCGCTACAAAGAAGACTCGCTACCCGTCGGTCAAAAGGGCCATGCTGAAAAAAGTCTCAAAACCAGAAATGCAGGACAGGCCATGGAGAAATGGGAGCCTTGCTACACTGATGGGCGGGATGTAAATTGCCAACAGCCACTCTGGAGAAGTGTACGGTGTGTCCTGAAACATCTAAAAAACACAGCTTAGAGAGCATAGGGCACTTCCACTTATGGGGATATAAATTGGGAAAATGAAAAATCAGCAAGACACAAGCACCTCAAAGTTTAGGGCTGCTCTGTTGACAAGGACCTCCACTTCATTCCACCTTCAATATCCCAGGAAAGAGAAAAATGGATAAAGAAGTTGTGGTCCTTATGTACAATGGAATATCACTCAGCCATGAAATCAATGTCATAAGGCTAGTAGCAGCATGATGAGTGGATTTAGGTACGACGATTCTAAGTGAAATAAGTCACACAGAAAAGGACACTTCTCATAAGGTATCACTTATAGAGGGAATGTAAAAGCCGTTACACTTGAACTGAATTACAAAACAGAACAGAGTCACACATGCAGAAAACACACTATGGCTGCTTAACGGGAAAGGTGAGGTGGGGTGATACATAAAACAAGGGTTTCAAATTAGCTCAGATACCGTTCCATAAACCCAATATGTAATACACAAGACCTACTCCTTGCTCAGAGAACTGGACTCAACACGCCCTATTCACCGCACAAGAATATATCTGACTAGTAATAATCTTAAAACCTGTGTATTGATATCTCTCTGTTAGTGTGTCAAGTGGGTGTAAAGCGGCATAAACACAGCAGTGAAAAGCAGCTAAACCCCATTATCAAAATAAATTACTTTGAAACACCCATGAAACAAAGACAGTGAAAGAGAGAGAAATTCTTACACAATGCGTTCAGGGGCTGTGATGCAACCTGGATTGACCATATCTAGACCCACAGCTGGATGAGACATAAGGGTGGACTCTCTTGGGGCTGAGAGGTTTGTTGAGGTTGGGTGAGCAAACGCAGACCCTTTAAAGTAATACTGCGTGGTACCCATCGCATGGGTCCCAAATCTCCAGGTTCAAGGGCATCTTCCTACATCGAAAACATGCATGAGAAAATAAAAAGATGGTACACCATGTGATGGGGAAAGGTTTCTAAAACGCACCTCATTTCTCTTCTCCTTGTGCCCGGGTTCGCCATTCCAGCCGCTTTACTAACAATCTCCCTACTTGGAGCATCAGCACCTTTAACCTCCTGTTCCGTACAGGTTGCAATTTGTCCTGAGGATGAACGGGTAGACGGGGAACCAGTGAGAGACTAGCTCTTGGTGTTGGGACAGGCACAGGTCACTCTATTTTCCCATCAGGAAGAAGAATTAACCAGAGGCTCATCCTCCCCCCCGGAACCAGAACAGGGCCTGAAGCCATCCTGCGCTTTTGCGGCCAGCTCCCAAAAAAGCGAGTTGTAAAATGGAGCTTCAGGGCACTGCAATTCACAAACCTGCAGAGTTATAAATGATAACTCTCGTCCACAAATATATTGAGGGAAGGCAAAGAAGTGGATTTGAAATCAAGGCAGAATTGCAGGAAACAGATTTCAGGAGGTAGATTCGAATCGCCTTTAAAGCACATGAAAAGCGGCAAAACGTTGACAATGATGCCCTTGGCCAAAAAGGGCGTATGCGTTTTTTCCTGAATATATTCAGGAAAAAACGCATACGCCCTTTTTGGCCAACCAAGCAACCTGGAAAGGCAAATCAGCGCTACAAAGAAGACTCGCTACCCGTCGGTCAAAAGGGCCATGCTGAAAAACGTGTCAAAACCAGAAATGCAGGACAGGCCATGGAGAAATGGGAGCCTTGCTACACTGATGGGCGGGATGTAAATTGCCAACAGCCACTCTGGAGAAGTGTACGGTGTGTCCTGAAACATCTAAAAAACACAGCTTAGAGAGCATAGGGCACTTCCACTCATGGGGGTATAAATTGGGAAAATGAAAAATCAGCAAGACACAAGCACCCCAAAGTTTAGGGCTGCTCTGTTGACAAGGACCTCCACTTCATTCCACCTTCAATATCCCAGGAAAGAGAAAAATGGATAAAGAAGTTGTGGTCCTTATGTACAATGGAATATCACTCAGCCATGAAATCAATGTCATAAGGCTAGTAGCAGCATGATGAGTGGATTTAGGTACGACGATTCTAAGTGAAATAAGTCACACAGAAAAGGACACTTCTCATAAGGTATCACTTATAGAGGGAATGTAAAAGCCGTTACACTTGAACTGAATTACAAAACAGAACAGAGTCACACATGCAGAAAACACACTATGGCTGCTTAACGGGAAAGGTGAGGTGGGGTGATACATAAAACAAGGGACAAGGGTTTCAAATTAGCTCAGATACCGTTCCATAAACCCAATATGTAATAGACAAGACCTACTCCTTGCTCAGAGAACTGGACTCAACACGCCCTATTCACCGCACAAGAATATATCTGACTAGTAATAATCTTAAAACCTATGTATTGATATCTCTCTGTTAGTGTGTCAAGTGGGTGTAAAGCGGCATAAACACAGCAGTGAAAAGCAGCTAAACCCCATTATCAAAATAAATTACTTTGAAACACCCATGAAACAAAGACAGTGAAAGAGAGAGAAATTCTTACACAATGCGTTCAGGGGCTGTGATGCAACCTGGATTGACCATATCTAGACGCACAGCTGGATGAGACATAAGGGTGGACACTCTTGGGGCTGAGAGGTTTGGTGAGGTTGGGTGAGCAAACGCAGACCCTTTAAAGTAATACTGCGTGGTACCCATCGCATGGGTCCCAAATCTCCAGGTTCAAGGGCATCTTCCTACATCGAAAACATGCATGAGAAAACAAAAAGATGGTACACCATGTGATGGGGAAAGTTTTCTAAAACGCACCTCATTTCTCTTCTCCTTGTGCCCGGGTTCGCCATTCCAGCCGCTTTACTAACAATCTCCCTACTTGGAGCATCAGCACCTTTAACCTCCTGTTCCGTACAGGTTGCAATTTGTCCTGAGGATGAACGGGTAGACGGGGAACCAGTGAGAGACTAGCTCTTGGTGTTGGGACAGGCACAGGTCACTCTATTTTCCCATCAGAAAGAAGAATTAACCACAGGCTCAGCCTGCCCCCCGGAACCAGAACAGGGCCTGAAGCCATTCTGCGATTTTGCGGCCAGCTCCCATAAAAACGAGTTGTAAAACGGAGGTTCAGGGCACTGCAATTCACAAACCTGCAGAGTTATAAATGATAACTCTCGTCCACAAATATATTGAGGGAAGGCAAAGAAGAGGATTTGAAATCAAGGCAGAATTGCAGGAAACAGATTTCAGGAGGTAGATACGAATCGCCTTTAAAGCACATGAAAAGCGGCAAAACGTTGACAATGATGCCCTTGGCCAAAAAGGGCGTATGCGTTTTTTCCTGAATATATTCAGGAAAAAACGCATACGCCCTTTTTGGCCAACCAAGCAACCTGGAAAGGCAAATCAGGGCCACAAAGAAGACTCGCTACCCATCGGTCAAAAGGGCCATGCTGAAAAAAGTCTCAAAACCAGAAATGCAGGACAGGCCATGGAGAAATGGGAGCCTTGCTACACTGATGGGCGGGATGTAAATTGCCAACAGCCACTCTGGAGAAGTGTACGGTGTGTCCAGAAACATCTAAAAAACACAGCTTAGAGAGCATAGGGCACTTCCACTCATGGGGGTATAAATTGGGAAAATTAAAAATCAGCAAGACACAAGCACCCCAAAGTTTAGGGCTCTTCTGTTGACAAGGACCTCCACTTCATTCCACCTTCAATATCCCAGGAAAGAGAAAAATGGATAAAGAAGTTGTGGTCCTTATGTACAATGGAATATCACTCAGCCATGAAATCAATATCATAAGGCTAGTAGCAGCATGATGAGTGGATTTAGGTACGACGATTCTAAGTGAAATAAGTCACACAGAAAAGGACACTTCTCATAAGGTATCACTTAAGGAGGGAATGTAAAAAGCGTTACACTTGAACTGAATTACAAAACAGAACAGAGTCACACATGCAGAAAACACACTACGGCTGCTTAACGGGAAAGGTGAGGTGGCGTGATACATAAAACAAGGGTTTCAAATTAGCTCAGATACCGTTCCATAAACCCAATATGTAATAGACAAGACCTACTCTTTGCTCAGAGAACTGGACTCAACACACTCTATTCACCGCACAAGAATATATCTGACTAGTAAAAATCTTAAAACCTATGTATTGATATCTCTCTGTTAGTGTGTCAAGTGGGTGTAAAGCGGCATAAACACAGCAGTGAAAAGCAGCTAAACCCCATTATCAAAATAAATTACTTTGAAAAACCCATGAAACAAAGACAGTGAAAGAGAGAGAAATTCTTACACAATGCGTTCAGGGGCTGTGATGCAACCTGGATTGACCATATCTAGACCCACAGCTGGATGAGACATAAGGGTGGACTCTCTTGGGGCTGAGAGGTTTGGTGAGGTTGGGTGAGCAAACGCAGACCCTTTAAAGTAATACTGCGTGGTACCCATCGCATGGGTCCCAAATCTCCAGGTTCAAGGGCATCTTCCTACATCGAAAACATGCATGAGAAAACAAAAAGATGGTACACCATGTGATGGGGAAAGGTTTCTAAAACGCACCTCATTTCTCTTCTCCTTGTGCCCGGGTTCGCCATTCCAGCCGCTTTACTAACAATCTCCCTACTTGGAGCATCAGCACCTTTAACCTCCTGTTCCGTACAGGTTGCAATTTGTCCTGAGGATGAACGGGTAGACGGGGAACCAGTGAGAGACTAGCTCTTGGTGTTGGGACAGGCACAGGTCACTCTATTTTCCCATCAGGAAGAAGAATTAACCAGAGGCTCCTCCTCCCCCCCGGAACCAGAACAGGGCCTGAAGCCATCCTGTGCTTTTGCGGCCAGCTCCCAAAAAAGCGAGTTGTAAAATGGAGCTTCAGGGCACTGCAATTCACAAACCTGCAGAGTTATTAATGATAACTCTCGTCCACAAATATATTGAGGGAAGGCAAAGAAGAGGATTTGAAATCAAGGCAGAATTGCAGGAAACAGATTTCAGGAGGTAGATTCGAATCGCCTTTAATGCACATGAAAAGTGGCAAAACGTTGACAATGATGCCCTTGGCCACAAAGGGCGTATGCGTTTTTTCCTGAATATATTCAGGAAAAAACGCATACGCCCTTTTTGGCCAACCAAGCAACCTGGAAAGGCAAATCAGCGCTACAAAGAAGACTCGCTACCCGTCGGTCAAAAGGGCCATGCTGAAAAAAGTCTCAAAACCAGAAATGCAGGACAGGCCATGGAGAAATGGGAGCCTTGCTACACTGATGGGCGGGATGTAAATTGCCAACAGCCACTCTGGAGAAGTGTACGGTGTGTCCTGAAACATCTAAAAAACACAGCTTAGAGAGCATAGGGCACTTCCACTTATGGGGATATAAATTGGGAAAATGAAAAATCAGCAAGACACAAGCACCTCAAAGTTTAGGGCTGCTCTGTTGACAAGGACCTCCACTTCATTCCACCTTCAATATCCCAGGAAAGAGAAAAATGGATAAAGAAGTTGTGGTCCTTATGTACAATGGAATATCACTCAGCCATGAAATCAATGTCATAAGGCTAGTAGCAGCATGATGAGTGGATTTAGGTACGACGATTCTAAGTGAAATAAGTCACACAGAAAAGGACACTTCTCATAAGGTATCACTTATAGAGGGAATGTAAAAGCCGTTACACTTGAACTGAATTACAAAACAGAACAGAGTCACACATGCAGAAAACACACTATGGCTGCTTAACGGGAAAGGTGAGGTGGGGTGATACATAAAACAAGGGTTTCAAATTAGCTCAGATACCGTTCCATAAACCCAATATGTAATACACAAGACCTACTCCTTGCTCAGAGAACTGGACTCAACACGCC
Organism: Balaenoptera borealis; assembly: GCF_965194805.1. Classification (NCBI taxonomy): domain Eukaryota; kingdom Metazoa; phylum Chordata; class Mammalia; order Artiodactyla; family Balaenopteridae; genus Balaenoptera; species Balaenoptera borealis. Next base: position 565,179 of record NW_028123913.1, on the reverse strand, counting down.
CTATTCACCGCACAAGAATATATCTGACTAGTAATAATCTTAAAACCTGTGTATTGATATCTCTCTGTTAGTGTGTCAAGTGGGTGTAAAGCGGCATAAACACAGCAGTGAAAAGCAGCTAAACCCCATTATCAAAATAAATTACTTTGAAACACCCATGAAACAAAGACAGTGAAAGAGAGAGAAATTCTTACACAATGCGTTCAGGGGCTGTGATGCAACCTGGATTGACCATATCTAGACCCACAGCTGGATGAGACATAAGGGTGGACTCTCTTGGGGCTGAGAGGTTTGTTGAGGTTGGGTGAGCAAACGCAGACCCTTTAAAGTAATACTGCGTGGTACCCATCGCATGGGTCCCAAATCTCCAGGTTCAAGGGCATCTTCCTACATCGAAAACATGCATGAGAAAATAAAAAGATGGTACACCATGTGATGGGGAAAGGTTTCTAAAACGCACCTCATTTCTCTTCTCCTTGTGCCCGGGTTCGCCATTCCAGCCGCTTTACTAACAATCTCCCTACTTGGAGCATCAGCACCTTTAACCTCCTGTTCCGTACAGGTTGCAATTTGTCCTGAGGATGAACGGGTAGACGGGGAACCAGTGAGAGACTAGCTCTTGGTGTTGGGACAGGCACAGGTCACTCTATTTTCCCATCAGGAAGAAGAATTAACCAGAGGCTCATCCTCCCCCCCGGAACCAGAACAGGGCCTGAAGCCATCCTGCGCTTTTGCGGCCAGCTCCCAAAAAAGCGAGTTGTAAAATGGAGCTTCAGGGCACTGCAATTCACAAACCTGCAGAGTTATAAATGATAACTCTCGTCCACAAATATATTGAGGGAAGGCAAAGAAGTGGATTTGAAATCAAGGCAGAATTGCAGGAAACAGATTTCAGGAGGTAGATTCGAATCGCCTTTAAAGCACATGAAAAGCGGCAAAACGTTGACAATGATGCCCTTGGCCAAAAAGGGCGTATGCGTTTTTTCCTGAATATATTCAGGAAAAAACGCATACGCCCTTTTTGGCCAACCAAGCAACCTGGAAAGGCAAATCAGCGCTACAAAGAAGACTCGCTACCCGTCGGTCAAAAGGGCCATGCTGAAAAACGTGTCAAAACCAGAAATGCAGGACAGGCCATGGAGAAATGGGAGCCTTGCTACACTGATGGGCGGGATGTAAATTGCCAACAGCCACTCTGGAGAAGTGTACGGTGTGTCCTGAAACATCTAAAAAACACAGCTTAGAGAGCATAGGGCACTTCCACTCATGGGGGTATAAATTGGGAAAATGAAAAATCAGCAAGACACAAGCACCCCAAAGTTTAGGGCTGCTCTGTTGACAAGGACCTCCACTTCATTCCACCTTCAATATCCCAGGAAAGAGAAAAATGGATAAAGAAGTTGTGGTCCTTATGTACAATGGAATATCACTCAGCCATGAAATCAATGTCATAAGGCTAGTAGCAGCATGATGAGTGGATTTAGGTACGACGATTCTAAGTGAAATAAGTCACACAGAAAAGGACACTTCTCATAAGGTATCACTTATAGAGGGAATGTAAAAGCCGTTACACTTGAACTGAATTACAAAACAGAACAGAGTCACACATGCAGAAAACACACTATGGCTGCTTAACGGGAAAGGTGAGGTGGGGTGATACATAAAACAAGGGACAAGGGTTTCAAATTAGCTCAGATACCGTTCCATAAACCCAATATGTAATAGACAAGACCTACTCCTTGCTCAGAGAACTGGACTCAACACGCCCTATTCACCGCACAAGAATATATCTGACTAGTAATAATCTTAAAACCTATGTATTGATATCTCTCTGTTAGTGTGTCAAGTGGGTGTAAAGCGGCATAAACACAGCAGTGAAAAGCAGCTAAACCCCATTATCAAAATAAATTACTTTGAAACACCCATGAAACAAAGACAGTGAAAGAGAGAGAAATTCTTACACAATGCGTTCAGGGGCTGTGATGCAACCTGGATTGACCATATCTAGACGCACAGCTGGATGAGACATAAGGGTGGACACTCTTGGGGCTGAGAGGTTTGGTGAGGTTGGGTGAGCAAACGCAGACCCTTTAAAGTAATACTGCGTGGTACCCATCGCATGGGTCCCAAATCTCCAGGTTCAAGGGCATCTTCCTACATCGAAAACATGCATGAGAAAACAAAAAGATGGTACACCATGTGATGGGGAAAGTTTTCTAAAACGCACCTCATTTCTCTTCTCCTTGTGCCCGGGTTCGCCATTCCAGCCGCTTTACTAACAATCTCCCTACTTGGAGCATCAGCACCTTTAACCTCCTGTTCCGTACAGGTTGCAATTTGTCCTGAGGATGAACGGGTAGACGGGGAACCAGTGAGAGACTAGCTCTTGGTGTTGGGACAGGCACAGGTCACTCTATTTTCCCATCAGAAAGAAGAATTAACCACAGGCTCAGCCTGCCCCCCGGAACCAGAACAGGGCCTGAAGCCATTCTGCGATTTTGCGGCCAGCTCCCATAAAAACGAGTTGTAAAACGGAGGTTCAGGGCACTGCAATTCACAAACCTGCAGAGTTATAAATGACAACTCTCGTCCACAAATATATTGAGGGAAGGCAAAGAAGTGGATTTGAAATCAAGGCAGAATTGCAGGAAACAGATTTCAGGAGGTAGATTCGAATCGCCTTTAAAGCACATGAAAAGCGGCAAAACGTTGACAATGATGCCCTTGGCCAAAAAGGGCGTATGCGTTTTTTCCTGAATATATTCAGGAAAAAACGCATACGCCCTTTTTGGCCAACCAAGCAACCTGGAAAGGCAAATCAGCGCTACAAAGAAGACTCGCTACCCGTCGGTCAAAAGGGCCATGCTGAAAAACGTGTCAAAACCAGAAATGCAGGACAGGCCATGGAGAAATGGGAGCCTTGCTACACTGATGGGCGGGATGTAAATTGCCAACAGCCACTCTGGAGAAGTGTACGGTGTGTCCTGAAACATCTAAAAAACACAGCTTAGAGAGCATAGGGCACTTCCACTCATGGGGGTATAAATTGGGAAAATTAAAAATCAGCAAGACACAAGCACCCCAAAGTTTAGGGCTGCTCTGTTGACAAGGACCTCCACTTCATTCCACCTTCAATATCCCAGGAAAGAGAAAAATGGATAAAGAAGTTGTGGTCCTTATGTACAATGGAATATCACTCAGCCATGAAATCAATGTCATAAGGCTAGTAGCAGCATGATGAGTGGATTTAGGTACGACGATTCTAAGTGAAATAAGTCACACAGAAAAGGACACTTCTCATAAGGTATCACTTATAGAGGGAATGTAAAAGCCGTTACACTTGAACTGAATTACAAAACAGAACAGAGTCACACATGCAGAAAACACACTATGGCTGCTTAACGGGAAAGGTGAGGTGGGGTGATACATAAAACAAGGGACAAGGGTTTCAAATTAGCTCAGATACCGTTCCATAAACCCAATATGTAATAGACAAGACCTACTCCTTGCTCAGAGAACTGGACTCAACACGCCCTATTCACCGCACAAGAATATATCTGACTAGTAATAATCTTAAACCCTGTGTATTGATATCTCTCTGTTAGTGTGTCAAGTGGGTGTAAAGCGGCATAAACACAGCAGTGAAAAGCAGCTAAACCCCATTATCAAAATAAATTACTTTGAAAAACCCATGAAACAAAGACAGTGAAAGAGAGAGAAATTCTTACACAATGCGTTCAGGGGCTGTGATGCAACCTGGATTGACCATATCTAGACCCACAGCTGGATGAGACATAAGGGTGGACACTCTTGGGGCTGAGAGGTTTGGTGAGGTTGGGTGAGCAAACGCAGACCCTTTAAAGTAATACTGCGTGGTACCCATCGCATGGGTCCCAAATCTCCAGGTTCAAGGGCATCTTCCTACATCAAAAACATGCATGAGAAAACAAAAAGATGGTACACCATGTGATGGGGAAAGGTTTCTAAAACGCACCTCATTTCTCTTCTCCTTGTCCCCGGGTTCGCCATTCCATCCGCTTTACTAAAAATCTCCCTACTTGGAGCGTCAGCACCTTTAACCTCCTGTTCCGTACAGGTTGCAATTTGTCCTGAGGATGAACGGGTAGACGGGGAACCAGTGAGAGACTAGCTCTTGGTGTTGGGACAGGCACAGGTCACTCTATTTTCCCATCAGGAAGAAGAATTAACCACAGGCTCATCCTCCCCCCCGGAACCAGAACAGGGCCTGAAGCCATCCTGCGCTTTTGCGGCCAGCTCCCAAAAAAGCGAGTTGTAAAATGGAGCTTCAGGGCACTGCAATTCCCAAACCTGCAGAGTTATAAATGATAACTCTCGTCCACAAATATATTGAGGGAAGGCAAAGAAGAGGATTTGAAATCAAGGCAGAATTGCTGGAAACAGATTTCAGGAGGTAGATTCGAATCGCCTTTAAAGCACATGAAAAGCGGCAAAACGTTGACAATGATGCCCTTGGCCAAAAAGGGCGTATGCGTTTTTTCCTGAATATATTCAGGAAAAAATGCATACGCCCTTTTTGGCCAACCAAGCAACCTGGAAAGGCAAATCAGCGCTACAAAGAAGACTCGCTACCCGTCGGTCAAAAGGGCCATGCTGAAAAAAGTCTCAAAACCAGAAATGCAGGACAGGCCATGGAGAAATTGGAGCCTTGCTACACTGATGGGCGGGATGTAAATTGCCAACAGCCACTCTGGAGAAGTGTACGGTGTGTCCTGAAACATCTAAAAAACACAGCTTAGAGAGCATAGGGCACTTCCACTCATGGGGATATAAATTGGGAAAATGAAAAATCAGCAAGACACAAGCACCTCAAAGATTAGGGCTGCTCTGTTGACAAGGACCTCCACTTCATTCCACCTTCAATATCCCAGGAAAGAGAAAAATGGATAAAGAAGTTGTGGTCCTTATGTACAATGGAATATCACTCAGCCATGAAATCAATGTCATAAGGCTAGTAGCAGCATGATGAGTGGATTTAGGTACGACGATTCTAAGTGAAATAAGTCACACAGAAAAGGACACTTCTCATAAGGTATCACTTATAGAGGGAATGTAAAAGCCGTTACACTTGAACTGAATTACAGAACAGAACAGAGTCACACATGCAGAAAACACACTATGGCTGCTTAACGGGAAAGGTGAGGTGGGGTGATACATAAAACAAGGGTTTCAAATTAGCTCAGATACCGTTCCATAAACCCAATATGTAATAGACAAGACCTACTCCTTGCTCAGAGAACTGGACTCAACACGCCCTATTCACTGCACAAGAATATATCTGACTAGTAATAATCTTAAAACCTATGTATTGATATCTCTCTGTTAGTGTGTCAAGTGGGTGTAAAGCGGCATAAACACAGCAGTGAAAATCAGCTAAACCCCATTATAAAAATAAATTACTTTGAAACACCCATGAAACAAAGACAGTGAAAGAGAGAGAAATTCTTACACAATGCGTTCAGGGCCTGTGATGCAACCTGGATTGACCATATCTAGACGCACAGCTGGATGAGACATAAGGGTGGACACTCTTTGGGCTGAGAGGTTTGGTGAGGTTGGGTGAGCAAACGCAGACCCTTTAAAGTAATACTGCGTGGTACCCATCGCATGGGTCCCAAATCTCCAGGTTCAAGGGCATTTTCCTACATCCAAAACATTAATGAGAAACCCAGAAGATGGTACACCGTGTGATGGGGAAAGGCTTCTAAAACGCACCTCATTTCTCATCTCCTTGTGCCCGGGTTCGCCATTCCAGCCGCTTTACTAGCAAGCTCCCTACTTGGAGCATCAGCACCTTTAACCTCCTGTTCCGTACAGGTTGCAATTTGTCCTGAGGATAAACGGGAAGACGTGGAACCAACGAGAAACTAGCTCTTGGCGTTGGGACAGGCACAGGTCACTCTATTTTCCCATCAGAAAGAAGAATTAACCACAGGCTCAGCCTGCCCCCCGGAACCAGAACAGGGCCTGAAGCCATTCTGCGATTTTGCGGCCAGCTCCCATAAAAACGAGTTGTAAAACGGAGGTTCAGGTCACTGCAATTCACAAACCTGCAGAGTTATAAATGATAACTCTCGTCCACAAATATATTGAGGGAAGGCAAAGAAGAGGATTTGAAATCAAGGCAGAATTGCAGGAAACAGATTTCAGGAGGTAGATACGAATCGCCTTTAAAGCACATGAAAAGCGGCAAAACGTTGACAATGATGCCCTTGGCCAAAAAGGGCGTATGCGTTTTTTCCTGAATATATTCAGGAAAAAACGCATACGCCCTTTTTGGCCAACCAAGCAACCTAGAAAGGCAAATCAGCGCTACAAAGAAGTCTCGCTTCCCATCGGTCAAAAGGGCCATGCTGAAAAAAGTGTCAAAACCAGAAATGCAGGACAGACCATGGAGAAATGGGAGCCTTGCTACACTGATGGGCGGGATGTAAATTGCCAAGAGCCACTCTGGAGAAGTGTCCGGTGAGTCCTGAAACATCTGAAAAACACAGCTTAGAGAGCATAGGGCACTTCCACTCATGGGGGTATAAATTGGGAAAATTAAAAATCAGCAAGACACAAGCACCCCAAAGTTTAGGGCTGCTCTGTTGACCAGGACCTCCACTTCATTCCACCTTAAATATCCCAGGAAAGAGAAAAATGGATAAAGAAGTTGTGGTCCTTATGTACAATGGAATATCACTCAGCCATGAAATCAATGCCGTAAGGTTAGTAGCAGCATGATGAGTGGATTTAGGTACGACGATTCTAAGTGAAATAAGTCACACAAAAAAGGACACTTCTCATAAGGTATCACTTTTAGAGGGAATGTAAAAACCGTTACACTTGAACTGAATTACAAAACAGAACAGAGTCACACATGCAGAAAACACACTATGGCTGCTTAACGGGAAAGGTGAGGTGGGGTGATACATAAAACAAGGGTATCAAATTAGCTCAGATACCGTTCCATAAACCCAATATGTAATAGACAAGATCTACTCCTTGCTCAGAGAACTGGACTCAACACGCCCTATTCACCGCACAAGAATATATCTGACTAATAATAATCGTAAAACCTATGTATTGATATCTCTCTGTTAGTGTGTCAAGTGGGTGTAAAGCGGCATAAACACAGCAGTGAAAAGCAGCTAAACCCCATTATCAAAATAAATTACTTTGAAACACCCATGAAACAAAGACAGTGAAAGAGAGAGAAATTCTTACACAATGCGTTCAGGGGCTGTGATGCAACCTGGATTGACCATATCTAGACCCACAGCTGGATGAGACATAAGGGTGGACACTCTTTGGGCTGAGAGGTTTGGTGAGGTTGGGTGAGCAAACGCAGACCCTTTAAAGTAATACTGCGTGGTACCCATCGCATGGGTCCCAAATCTCCAGGTTCAAGGGCATCTTCCTACATCGAAAACATGCATGAGAAAACAAAAAGATGGTACACCATGAGATGGGGAAAGGTTTCTAAAACGCACCTCATTTCTCTTCTCCTTGTGCCCGGGTTCGCCATTCCAGCCGCTTTACTAACAATCTCCCTACTTGGAGCATCAGCACCTTTAACCTCCTGTTCCGTACAGGTTGCAATTTGTCCTGAGGATGAACGGGTAGACGGGGAACCAGTGAGAGACTAGCTCTTGGTGTTGGGACAGGCACAGGTCACTCTATTTTCCCAACAGGAAGAAGAATTAACCACAGGCTCATCCCCCCCCCCGGGAAGCAGAACAGGGCCTGAAGCCATCCTGTGCTTTTGCGGCCAGCTCCCTAAAAAAGCGAGTAGTGAAATGGAGCTTCAGGGCACTGCAATTCACACACCTGCAGAGTTATAAATGATAACTCTCGTCCACAAATATATTGAGGGAAGGCAAAGAAGAGGATTTGAAATCAAGGCAGATTTGCAGGAAACAGATTTCAGGAGGTAGATTCAAATCGCCTTTAAAGCACATGAAAAGCGGCAAAACGTTGACAATGATGCCCTTGGCCAAAAAGGGCGTATGCGTTTTTTCCTGAATATATTCAGGAAAAAACGCATACGCCCTTTTTGGCCAACCAAGCAACCTGGAAAGGCAAATCAGGGCCACAAAGAAGACTCGCTACCCATCGGTCAAAAGGGCCATGCTGAAAAAAGTCTCAAAACCAGAAATGCAGGACAGGCCATGGAGAAATGGGAGCCTTGCTACACTGATGGGCGGGATGTAAATTGCCAACAGCCACTCTGGAGAAGTGTACGGTGTGTCCTGAAACATCTAAAAAACACAGCTTAGAGAGCATAGGGCACTTCCACTCATGGGGGTATAAATTGGGAAAATGAAAAATCAGCAAGACACAAGCACCCCAAAGTTTAGGGCTCTTCTGTTGACAAGGACCTCCACTTCATTCCACCTTCAATATCCCAGGAAAGAGAAAAATGGATAAAGAAGTTGTGGTCCTTATGTACAATGGAATATCACTCAGCCATGAAATCAATATCATAAGGCTAGTAGCAGCATGATGAGTGGATTTAGGTACGACGATTCTAAGTGAAATAAGTCACACAGAAAAGGACACTTCTCATAAGGTATCACTTATAGAGGGAATGTAAAAAGCGTTACACTTGAACTGAATTACAAAACAGAACAGAGTCACACATGCAGAAAACACACTATGGCTGCTTAACGGGAAAGGTGAGGTGGCGTGATACATAAAACAAGGGTTTCAAATTAGCTCAGATACCGTTCCATAAACCCAATATGTAATAGACAAGACCTACTCCTTGCTCAGAGAACTGGACTCAACACGCCCTATTCACCGCACAAGAATATATCTGACTAGTAATAATCTTAAAACCTGTGTATTGATATCTCTCTGTTAGTGTGTCAAGTGGGTGTAAAGCGGCATAAACACAGCAGTGAAAAGCAGCTAAACCCCATTATCAAAATAAATTACTTTGAAACACCCATGAAACAAAGAAAGTGAAAGAGAGAGAAATTCTTACACAATGCGTTCAGGGGCTGTGATGCAACCTGGATTGACCATATCTGGACGCACAGCTGGATGAGACATAAGGGTGGACACTCTTGGGGCTGAGAGGTTTGGTGAGGTTGGGTGAGCAAACGCAGACCCTTTAAAGTAATACTGCGTGGTACCCATCGCATGGGTCCCAAATCTCCAGGTTCAAGGGCATTTTCCTACATCCAAAACATGCATGAGAAACCCAGAAGATGGTACACCGTGTGATGGGGAAAGGCTTCTAAAACGCACCTCATTTCTCATCTCCTTGTGCCCGGGTTCGCCATTCCAGCCGCTTTACTAGCAAGCTCCCTACTTGGAGCATCAGCACCTTTAACCTCCTGTTCCGTACAGGTTGCAATTTGTCCTGAGGATAAACGGGAAGACGTGGAACCAACGAGAAACTAGCTCTTGGCGTTGGGACAGGCACAGGTCACTCTATTTTCCCATCAGAAAGAAGAATTAACCACAGGCTCAGCCTGCCCCCCGGAACCAGAACAGGGCCTGAAGCCATTCTGCGATTTTGTGGCCAGCTCCCATAAAAACGAGTTGTAAAACGGAGGTTCAGGTCACTGCAATTCACAAACCTGCAGAGTTATAAATGATAACTCTCGTCCACAAATATATTGAGGGAAGGCAAAGAAGAGGATTTGAAATCAAGGCAGAATTGCAGGAAACAGATTTCAGGAGGTAGATACGAATCGCCTTTAAAGCACATGAAAAGCGGCAAAACGTTGACAATGATGCCCTTGGCCAAAAAGGGCGTATGCGTTTTTTCCTGAATATATTCAGGAAAAAACGCATACGCCCTTTTTGGCCAACCAAGCAACCTGGAAAGGCAAATCAGCGCTACAAAGAAGTCTCGCTTCCCATCGGTCAAAAGGGCCATGCTGAAAAAAGTGTCAAAACCAGAAATGCAGGACAGACCATGGAGAAATGGGAGCCTTGCTACACTGATGGGCGGGATGTAAATTGCCAAGAGCCACTCTGGAGAAGTGTCCGGTGAGTCCTGAAACATCTGAAAAACACAGCTTAGAGAGCATAGGGCACTTCCACTCATGGGGGTATAAATTGGGAAAATTAAAAATCAGCAAGACACAAGCACCCCAAAGTTTAGGGCTGCTCTGTTGACCAGGACCTCCACTTCATTCCACCTTCAATATCCCAGGAAAGAGAAAAATGGATAAAGAAATTGTGGTCCTTATGTACAATGGAATATCACTCAGCCATGAAATCAATGTCATAAGGCTAGTAGCAGCATGATGAGTGGATTTAGGTACGACGATTCTAAGTGAAATAAGTCACACAGAAAAGGACACTTCTCATAAGGTATCACTTATAGAGGGAATGTAAAAGCCGTTACACTTGAACTGAATTACAGAACAGAACAGAGTCACACATGCAGAAAACACACTATGGCTGCTTAACGGGAAAGGTGAGGTGGGGTGATACATAAAACAAGGGTTTCAAATTAGCTCAGATACCGTTCCATAAACCCAATATGTAATAGACAAGACCTACTCCTTGCTCAGAGAACTGGACTCAACACGCCCTATTCACTGCACAAGAATATATCTGACTAGTAATAATCTTAAAACCTATGTATTGATATCTCTCTGTTAGTGTGTCAAGTGGGTGTAAAGCGGCATAAACACAGCAGTGAAAATCAGCTAAACCCCATTATAAAAATAAATTACTTTGAAACACCCATGAAACAAAGACAGTGAAAGAGAGAGAAATTCTTACACAATGCGTTCAGGGCCTGTGATGCAACCTGGATTGACCATATCTAGACGCACAGCTGGATGAGACATAAGGGTGGACACTCTTTGGGCTGAGAGGTTTGGTGAGGTTGGGTGAGCAAACGCAGACCCTTTAAAGTAATACTGCGTGGTACCCATCGCATGGGTCCCAAATCTCCAGGTTCAAGGGCATTTTCCTACATCCAAAACATTAATGAGAAACCCAGAAGATGGTACACCGTGTGATGGGGAAAGGCTTCTAAAACGCACCTCATTTCTCATCTCCTTGTGCCCGGGTTCGCCATTCCAGCCGCTTTACTAGCAAGCTCCCTACTTGGAGCATCAGCACCTTTAACCTCCTGTTCCGTACAGGTTGCAATTTGTCCTGAGGATAAACGGGAAGACGTGGAACCAACGAGAAACTAGCTCTTGGCGTTGGGACAGGCACAGGTCACTCTATTTTCCCATCAGAAAGAAGAATTAACCACAGGCTCAGCCTGCCCCCCGGAACCAGAACAGGGCCTGAAGCCATTCTGCGATTTTGCGGCCAGCTCCCATAAAAACGAGTTGTAAAACGGAGGTTCAGGTCACTGCAATTCACAAACCTGCAGAGTTATAAATGATAACTCTCGTCCACAAATATATTGAGGGAAGGCAAAGAAGAGGATTTGAAATCAAGGCAGAATTGCAGGAAACAGATTTCAGGAGGTAGATACGAATCGCCTTTAAAGCACATGAAAAGCGGCAAAACGTTGACAATGATGCCCTTGGCCAAAAAGGGCGTATGCGTTTTTTCCTGAATATATTCAGGAAAAAACGCATACGCCCTTTTTGGCCAACCAAGCAACCTAGAAAGGCAAATCAGCGCTACAAAGAAGTCTCGCTTCCCATCGGTCAAAAGGGCCATGCTGAAAAAAGTGTCAAAACCAGAAATGCAGGACAGACCATGGAGAAATGGGAGCCTTGCTACACTGATGGGCGGGATGTAAATTGCCAAGAGCCACTCTGGAGAAGTGTCCGGTGAGTCCTGAAACATCTGAAAAACACAGCTTAGAGAGCATAGGGCACTTCCACTCATGGGGGTATAAATTGGGAAAATTAAAAATCAGCAAGACACAAGCACCCCAAAGTTTAGGGCTGCTCTGTTGACCAGGACCTCCACTTCATTCCACCTTAAATATCCCAGGAAAGAGAAAAATGGATAAAGAAGTTGTGGTCCTTATGTACAATGGAATATCACTCAGCCATGAAATCAATGCCGTAAGGTTAGTAGCAGCATGATGAGTGGATTTAGGTACGACGATTCTAAGTGAAATAAGTCACACAAAAAAGGACACTTCTCATAAGGTATCACTTTTAGAGGGAATGTAAAAACCGTTACACTTGAACTGAATTACAAAACAGAACAGAGTCACACATGCAGAAAACACACTATGGCTGCTTAACGGGAAAGGTGAGGTGGGGTGATACATAAAACAAGGGTATCAAATTAGCTCAGATACCGTTCCATAAACCCAATATGTAATAGACAAGATCTACTCCTTGCTCAGAGAACTGGACTCAACACGCCCTATTCACCGCACAAGAATATATCTGACTAATAATAATCGTAAAACCTATGTATTGATATCTCTCTGTTAGTGTGTCAAGTGGGTGTAAAGCGGCATAAACACAGCAGTGAAAAGCAGCTAAACCCCATTATCAAAATAAATTACTTTGAAACACCCATGAAACAAAGACAGTGAAAGAGAGAGAAATTCTTACACAATGCGTTCAGGGGCTGTGATGCAACCTGGATTGACCATATCTAGACCCACAGCTGGATGAGACATAAGGGTGGACACTCTTTGGGCTGAGAGGTTTGGTGAGGTTGGGTGAGCAAACGCAGACCCTTTAAAGTAATACTGCGTGGTACCCATCGCATGGGTCCCAAATCTCCAGGTTCAAGGGCATCTTCCTACATCGAAAACATGCATGAGAAAACAAAAAGATGGTACACCATGAGATGGGGAAAGGTTTCTAAAACGCACCTCATTTCTCTTCTCCTTGTGCCCGGGTTCGCCATTCCAGCCGCTTTACTAACAATCTCCCTACTTGGAGCATCAGCACCTTTAACCTCCTGTTCCGTACAGGTTGCAATTTGTCCTGAGGATGAACGGGTAGACGGGGAACCAGTGAGAGACTAGCTCTTGGTGTTGGGACAGGCACAGGTCACTCTATTTTCCCAACAGGAAGAAGAATTAACCACAGGCTCATCACCCCCCCCGGGAAGCAGAACAGGGCCTGAAGCCATCCTGTGCTTTTGCGGCCAGCTCCCTAAAAAAGCGAGTAGTGAAATGGAGCTTCAGGGCACTGCAATTCACACACCTGCAGAGTTATAAATGATAACTCTCGTCCACAAATATATTGAGGGAAGGCAAAGAAGAGGATTTGAAATCAAGGCAGATTTGCAGGAAACAGATTTCAGGAGGTAGATTCAAATCGCCTTTAAAGCACATGAAAAGCGGCAAAACGTTGACAATGATGCCCTTGGCCAAAAAGGGCGTATGCGTTTTTTCCTGAATATATTCGGGAAAAAACGCATACGCCCTTTTTGGCCAACCAAGCAACCTGGAAAGGCAAATCAGGGCCACAAAGAAGACTCGCTACCCATCGGTCAAAAGGGCCATGCTGAAAAAAGTCTCAAAACCAGAAATGCAGGACAGGCCATGGAGAAATGGGAGCCTTGCTACACTGATGGGCGGGATGTAAATTGCCAACAGCCACTCTGGAGAAGTGTACGGTGTGTCCTGAAACATCTAAAAAACACAGCTTAGAGAGCATAGGGCACTTCCACTCATGGGGGTATAAATTGGGAAAATGAAAAATCAGCAAGACACAAGCACCCCAAAGTTTAGGGCTCTTCTGTTGACAAGGACCTCCACTTCATTCCACCTTCAATATCCCAGGAAAGAGAAAAATGGATAAAGAAGTTGTGGTCCTTATGTACAATGGAATATCACTCAGCCATGAAATCAATATCATAAGGCTAGTAGCAGCATGATGAGTGGATTTAGGTACGACGATTCTAAGTGAAATAAGTCACACAGAAAAGGACACTTCTCATAAGGTATCACTTATAGAGGGAATGTAAAAAGCGTTACACTTGAACTGAATTACAAAACAGAACAGAGTCACACATGCAGAAAACACACTATGGCTGCTTAACGGGAAAGGTGAGGTGGCGTGATACATAAAACAAGGGTTTCAAATTAGCTCAGATACCGTTCCATAAACCCAATATGTAATAGACAAGACCTACTCCTTGCTCAGAGAACTGGACTCAACACGCCCTATTCACCGCACAAGAATATATCTGACTAGTAATAATCTTAAAACCTGTGTATTGATATCTCTCTGTTAGTGTGTCAAGTGGGTGTAAAGCGGCATAAACACAGCAGTGAAAAGCAGCTAAACCCCATTATCAAAATAAATTACTTTGAAACACCCATGAAACAAAGAAAGTGAAAGAGAGAGAAATTCTTACACAATGCGTTCAGGGGCTGTGATGCAACCTGGATTGACCATATCTGGACGCACAGCTGGATGAGACATAAGGGTGGACACTCTTGGGGCTGAGAGGTTTGGTGAGGTTGGGTGAGCAAACGCAGACCCTTTAAAGTAATACTGCGTGGTACCCATCGCATGGGTCCCAAATCTCCAGGTTCAAGGGCATTTTCCTACATCCAAAACATGCATGAGAAACCCAGAAGATGGTACACCGTGTGATGGGGAAAGGCTTCTAAAACGCACCTCATTTCTCATCTCCTTGTGCCCGGGTTCGCCATTCCAGCCGCTTTACTAGCAAGCTCCCTACTTGGAGCATCAGCACCTTTAACCTCCTGTTCCGTACAGGTTGCAATTTGTCCTGAGGATAAACGGGAAGACGTGGAACCAACGAGAAACTAGCTCTTGGCGTTGGGACAGGCACAGGTCACTCTATTTTCCCATCAGAAAGAAGAATTAACCACAGGCTCAGCCTGCCCCCCGGAACCAGAACAGGGCCTGAAGCCATTCTGCGATTTTGTGGCCAGCTCCCATAAAAACGAGTTGTAAAACGGAGGTTCAGGTCACTGCAATTCACAAACCTGCAGAGTTATAAATGATAACTCTCGTCCACAAATATATTGAGGGAAGGCAAAGAAGAGGATTTGAAATCAAGGCAGAATTGCAGGAAACAGATTTCAGGAGGTAGATACGAATCGCCTTTAAAGCACATGAAAAGCGGCAAAACGTTGACAATGATGCCCTTGGCCAAAAAGGGCGTATGCGTTTTTTCCTGAATATATTCAGGAAAAAACGCATACGCCCTTTTTGGCCAACCAAGCAACCTGGAAAGGCAAATCAGCGCTACAAAGAAGTCTCGCTTCCCATCGGTCAAAAGGGCCATGCTGAAAAAAGTGTCAAAACCAGAAATGCAGGACAGACCATGGAGAAATGGGAGCCTTGCTACACTGATGGGCGGGATGTAAATTGCCAAGAGCCACTCTGGAGAAGTGTCCGGTGAGTCCTGAAACATCTGAAAAACACAGCTTAGAGAGCATAGGGCACTTCCACTCATGGGGGTATAAATTGGGAAAATTAAAAATCAGCAAGACACAAGCACCCCAAAGTTTAGGGCTGCTCTGTTGACCAGGACCTCCACTTCATTCCACCTTAAATATCCCAGGAAAGAGAAAAATGGATAAAGAAGTTGTGGTCCTTATGTACAATGGAATATCACTCAGCCATGAAATCAATGCCGTAAGGTTAGTAGCAGCATGATGAGTGGATTTAGGTACGACGATTCTAAGTGAAATAAGTCACACAAAAAAGGACACTTCTCATAAGGTATCACTGATAGAGGGAATGTAAAAACCGTTACACTTGAACTGAATTACAAAACAGAACAGAGTCACACATGCAGAAAACACACTATGGCTGCTTAACGGGAAAGGTGAGGTGGGGTGATACATAAAACAAGGGTATCAAATTAGCTCAGATACCGTTCCATAAACCCAATATGTAATAGACAAGACCTACTCCTTGCTCAGAGAACTGGACTCAACACGCCCTATTCACCGCACAAGAATATATCTGACTAATAATAATCGTAAAACCTATGTATTGATATCTCTCTGTTAGTGTGTCAAGTGGGTGTAAAGCGGCATAAACACAGCAGTGAAAAGCAGCTAAACCCCATTATAAAAATAAATTACTTTGAAACACCCATGAAACAAAGACAGTGAAAGAGAGAGAAATTCTTACACAATGCGTTCAGGGGCTGTGATGCAACCTGGATTGACCATATCTAGACGCACAGCTGGATGAGACATAAGGGTGGACACTCTTGGGGCTGAGAGGTTTGGTGAGGTTGGGTGAGCAAACGCAGACCCTTTAAAGTAATACTGCGTGGTACCCATCGCATGGGTCCCAAATCTCTAGGTTCAAGGGCATCTTCCTACATCCAAAACATGCATGAGAAACCCAGAAGATGGTACACCGTGTGATGGGGAAAGGCTTCTAAAACGCACCTCATTTCTCATCTCCTTGTGCCCGGGTTCGCCATTCCAGCCGCTTTACTAGCAAGCTCCCTACTTGGAGCATCAGCACCTTTAACCTCCTGTTCCGTACAGGTTGCAATTTGTCCTGAGGATAAACGGGAAGACGTGGAACCAACGAGAGACTAGCTCTTGGTGTTGGGACAGGCACAGGTCACTCTATTTTCCCATCAGAAAGAAGAATTAACCACAGGCTCAGCCTGCCCCCCGGAACCAGAACAAGGCCTGAAGCCATTCTGCGATTTTGCGGCCAGCTCCCATAAAAACGAGTTGTAAAATGGAGGTTCAGGGCACTGCAATTCACAAACCTGCAGAGTTATAAATGATAACTCTCGTCCACAAACATATTGAGGGAAGGCAAAGAAGAGGATTTGAAATCAAGGCAGAATTGCAGGAAACAGATTTCAGGAGGTAGATACGAATCGCCTTTAAAGCACATGAAAAGCGGCAAAACGTTGACAATGATGCCCTTGCCCAAAAAGGGCGTATGCGTTTTTTCCTGAATATATTCAGGAAAAAACGCATACGCCCTTTTTGGCCAACCAAGCAACCTGGAAAGGCAAATCAGCGCTACAAAGAAGTCTCGCTTCCCATCGGTCAAAAGGGCCATGCTGAAAAAAGTGTCAAAACCAGAAATGCAGGACAGGCCATGGAGAAATGGGAGCCTTGCTACACTGATGGGCGGGATGTAAATTGCCAAGAGCCACTCTGGAGAAGTGTCCGGTGAGTCCTGAAACATCTGAAAAACACAGCTTAGAGAGCATAGGGCACTTCCACTCATAGGGGTATAAATTGGGAAAATTAAAAATCAGCAAGACACAAGCACCCCAAAGTTTAGGGCTGCTCTGTTGACCAGGACCTCCACTTCATTCCACCTTAAATATCCCAGGAAAGAGAAAAATGGATAAAGAAGTTGTGGTCCTTATGTACAATGGAATATCACTCAGCCATGAAATCAATGCCGTAAGGTTAGTAGCAGCATGATGAGTGGATTTAGGTACGACGATTCTAAGTGAAATAAGTCACACAGAAAAGGACACTTCTCATAAGGTATCACTGATAGAGGGAATGTAAAAAGCGTTACACTTGAACTGAATTACAAAACAGAACAGAGTCACACATGCAGAAAACACACTACGGCTGCTTAACGGGAAAGGTGAGGTGGCGTGATACATAAAACAAGGGTTTCAAATTAGCTCAGATACCGTTCCATAAACCCAATATGTAATAGACAAGACCTACTCTTTGCTCAGAGAACTGGACTCAACACGCCCTATTCACCGCACAAGAATATATCTGACTAGTAATAATCTTAAAACCTATGTATTGATATCTCTCTGTTAGTGTGTCAAGGGGGTGTAAAGCAGCATAAACACAGCAGTGAAAAGCAGCTAAACCCCATTATCAAAATAAATTACTTTGAAAAACCCATGAAACAAAGACAGTGAAAGAGAGAGAAATTCTTACACAATGCGTTCAGGGGCTGTGATGCAACCTGGATTGACCATATCTAGACCCACAGCTGGATGAGACATAAGGGTGGACTCTCTTGGGGCTGAGAGGTTTGGTGAGGTTGGGTGAGCAAACGCAGACCCTTTAAAGTAATACTGCGTGGTACCCATCGCATGGGTCCCAAATCTCCAGGTTCAAGGGCATCTTCCTACATCGAAAACATGCATGAGAAAACAAAAAGATGGTACACCATGTGATGGGGAAAGGTTTCTAAAACGCACCTCATTTCTCTTCTCCTTGTGCCCGGGTTCGCCATTCCAGCCGCTTTACTAACAATCTCCCTACTTGGAGCATCAGCACCTTTAACCTCCTGTTCCGTACAGGTTGCAATTTGTCCTGAGGATGAACGGGTAGACGGGGAACCAGTGAGAGACTAGCTCTTGGTGTTGGGACAGGCACAGGTCACTCTATTTTCCCATCAGGAAGAAGAATTAACCAGAGGCTCCTCCTCCCCCCCGGAACCAGAACAGGGCCTGAAGCCATCCTGCGCTTTTGCGGCCAGCTCCCAAAAAAGCGAGTTGTAAAATGGAGCTTCAGGGCACTGCAATTCACAAACCTGCAGAGTTATAAATGATAACTCTCGTCCACAAATATATTGAGGGAAGGCAAAGAAGAGGATTTGAAATCAAGGCAGAATTGCAGGAAACAGATTTCAGGAGGTAGATTCGAATCGCCTTTAAAGCACATGAAAAGTGGCAAAACGTTGACAATGATGCCCTTGGCCACAAAGGGCGTATGCGTTTTTTCCTGAATATATTCAGGAAAAAACGCATACGCCCTTTTTGGCCAACCAAGCAACCTGGAAAGGCAAATCAGCGCTACAAAGAAGACTCGCTACCCGTCGGTCAAAAGGGCCATGCTGAAAAAAGTCTCAAAACCAGAAATGCAGGACAGGCCATGGAGAAATGGGAGCCTTGCTACACTGATGGGCGGGATGTAAATTGCCAACAGCCACTCTGGAGAAGTGTACGGTGTGTCCTGAAACATCTAAAAAACACAGCTTAGAGAGCATAGGGCACTTCCACTTATGGGGATATAAATTGGGAAAATGAAAAATCAGCAAGACACAAGCACCTCAAAGTTTAGGGCTGCTCTGTTGACAAGGACCTCCACTTCATTCCACCTTCAATATCCCAGGAAAGAGAAAAATGGATAAAGAAGTTGTGGTCCTTATGTACAATGGAATATCACTCAGCCATGAAATCAATGTCATAAGGCTAGTAGCAGCATGATGAGTGGATTTAGGTACGACGATTCTAAGTGAAATAAGTCACACAGAAAAGGACACTTCTCATAAGGTATCACTTATAGAGGGAATGTAAAAGCCGTTACACTTGAACTGAATTACAAAACAGAACAGAGTCACACATGCAGAAAACACACTATGGCTGCTTAACGGGAAAGGTGAGGTGGGGTGATACATAAAACAAGGGTTTCAAATTAGCTCAGATACCGTTCCATAAACCCAATATGTAATACACAAGACCTACTCCTTGCTCAGAGAACTGGACTCAACACGCCCTATTCACCGCACAAGAATATATCTGACTAGTAATAATCTTAAAACCTATGTATTGATATCTCTCTGTTAGTGTGTCAAGTGGGTGTAAAGCGGCATAAACACAGCAGTGAAAAGCAGCTAAACCCCATTATCAAAATAAATTACTTTGAAACACCCATGAAACAAAGACAGTGAAAGAGAGAGAAATTCTTACACAATGCGTTCAGGGGCTGTGATGCAACCTGGATTGACCATATCTAGACCCACAGCTGGATGAGACATAAGGGTGGACACTCTTGGGGCTGAGAGGTTTGTTGAGGTTGGGTGAGCAAACGCAGACCCTTTAAAGTAATACTGCGTGGTACCCATCGCATGGGTCCCAAATCTCCAGGTTCAAGGGCATCTTCCTACATCGAAAACATGCATGAGAAAACAAAAAGATGGTACACCATGTGATGGGGAAAGGTTTCTAAAACGCACCTCATTTCTCTTCTCCTTGTGCCCGGGTTCGCCATTCCAGCCGCTTTACTAACAATCTCCCTACTTGGAGCATCAGCACCTTTAACCTCCTGTTCCGTACAGGTTGCAATTTGTCCTGAGGATGAACGGGTAGACGGGGAACCAGTGAGAGACTAGCTCTTGGTGTTGGGACAGGCACAGGTCACTCTATTTTCCCATCAGGAAGAAGAATTAACCAGAGGCTCATCCTCCCCCCCGGAACCAGAACAGGGCCTGAAGCCATCCTGCGCTTTTGCGGCCAGCTCCCAAAAAAGCGAGTTGTAAAATGGAGCTTCAGGGCACTGCAATTCACAAACCTGCAGAGTTATAAATGATAACTCTCGTCCACAAATATATTGAGGGAAGGCAAAGAAGTGGATTTGAAATCAAGGCAGAATTGCAGGAAACAGATTTCAGGAGGTAGATTCGAATCGCCTTTAAAGCACATGAAAAGCGGCAAAACGTTGACAATGATGCCCTTGGCCAAAAAGGGCGTATGCGTTTTTTCCTGAATATATTCAGGAAAAAACGCATACGCCCTTTTTGGCCAACCAAGCAACCTGGAAAGGCAAATCAGCGCTACAAAGAAGACTCGCTACCCGTCGGTCAAAAGGGCCATGCTGAAAAACGTGTCAAAACCAGAAATGCAGGACAGGCCATGGAGAAATGGGAGCCTTGCTACACTGATGGGCGGGATGTAAATTGCCAAGAGCCACTCTGGAGAAGTGTCCGGTGAGTCCTGAAACATCTGAAAAACACAGCTTAGAGAGCATAGGGCACTTCCACTCATAGGGGTATAAATTGGGAAAATTAAAAATCAGCAAGACACAAGCACCCCAAAGTTTAGGGCTGCTCTGTTGACCAGGACCTCCACTTCATTCCACCTTAAATATCCCAGGAAAGAGAAAAATGGATAAAGAAGTTGTGGTCCTTATGTACAATGGAATATCACTCAGCCATGAAATCAATGCCATAAGGTTAGTAGCAGCATGATGAGTGGATTTAGGTACGACGATTCTAAGTGAAATAAGTCACACAGAAAAGGACACTTCTCATAAGGTATCACTGATAGAGGGAATGTAAAAAGCGTTACACTTGAACTGAATTACAAAACAGAACAGAGTCACACATGCAGAAAACACACTACGGCTGCTTAACGGGAAAGGTGAGGTGGCGTGATACATAAAACAAGGGTTTCAAATTAGCTCAGATACCGTTCCATAAACCCAATATGTAATAGACAAGACCTACTCTTTGCTCAGAGAACTGGACTCAACACGCCCTATTCACCGCACAAGAATATATCTGACTAGT
Source organism: Balaenoptera borealis (assembly GCF_965194805.1). Lineage (NCBI taxonomy): Eukaryota > Metazoa > Chordata > Mammalia > Artiodactyla > Balaenopteridae > Balaenoptera > Balaenoptera borealis. The sequence continues at coordinate 544,009 of NW_028123913.1, read as the reverse complement.
AATAATCTTAAAACCTATGTATTGATATCTCTCTGTTAGTGTGTCAAGGGGGTGTAAAGCAGCATAAACACAGCAGTGAAAAGCAGCTAAACCCCATTATCAAAATAAATTACTTTGAAAAACCCATGAAACAAAGACAGTGAAAGAGAGAGAAATTCTTACACAATGCGTTCAGGGGCTGTGATGCAACCTGGATTGACCATATCTAGACCCACAGCTGGATGAGACATAAGGGTGGACACTCTTGGGGCTGAGAGGTTTGGTGAGGTTGGGTGAGCAAACGCAGACCCTTTAAAGTAATACTGCGTGGTACCCATCGCATGGGTCCCAAATCTCCAGGTTCAAGGGCATCTTCCTACATCGAAAACATGCATGAGAAAACAAAAAGATGGTACACCATGTGATGGGGAAAGGTTTCTAAAACGCACCTCATTTCTCTTCTCCTTGTGCCCGGGTTCGCCATTCCAGCCGCTTTACTAACAATCTCCCTACTTGGAGCATCAGCACCTTTAACCTCCTGTTCCGTACAGGTTGCAATTTGTCCTGAGGATGAACGGGTAGACGGGGAACCAGTGAGAGACTAGCTCTTGGTGTTGGGACAGGCACAGGTCACTCTATTTTCCCATCAGGAAGAAGAATTAACCAGAGGCTCCTCCTCCCCCCCGGAACCAGAACAGGGCCTGAAGCCATCCTGCGCTTTTGCGGCCAGCTCCCAAAAAAGCGAGTTGTAAAATGGAGCTTCAGGGCACTGCAATTCACAAACCTGCAGAGTTATAAATGATAACTCTCGTCCACAAATATATTGAGGGAAGGCAAAGAAGAGGATTTGAAATCAAGGCAGAATTGCAGGAAACAGATTTCAGGAGGTAGATTCGAATCGCCTTTAAAGCACATGAAAAGTGGCAAAACGTTGACAATGATGCCCTTGGCCACAAAGGGCGTATGCGTTTTTTCCTGAATATATTCAGGAAAAAACGCATACGCCCTTTTTGGCCAACCAAGCAACCTGGAAAGGCAAATCAGCGCTACAAAGAAGACTCGCTACCCGTCGGTCAAAAGGGCCATGCTGAAAAAAGTCTCAAAACCAGAAATGCAGGACAGGCCATGGAGAAATGGGAGCCTTGCTACACTGATGGGCGGGATGTAAATTGCCAACAGCCACTCTGGAGAAGTGTACGGTGTGTCCTGAAACATCTAAAAAACACAGCTTAGAGAGCATAGGGCACTTCCACTTATGGGGATATAAATTGGGAAAATGAAAAATCAGCAAGACACAAGCACCTCAAAGTTTAGGGCTGCTCTGTTGACAAGGACCTCCACTTCATTCCACCTTCAATATCCCAGGAAAGAGAAAAATGGATAAAGAAGTTGTGGTCCTTATGTACAATGGAATATCACTCAGCCATGAAATCAATGTCATAAGGCTAGTAGCAGCATGATGAGTGGATTTAGGTACGACGATTCTAAGTGAAATAAGTCACACAGAAAAGGACACTTCTCATAAGGTATCACTTATAGAGGGAATGTAAAAGCCGTTACACTTGAACTGAATTACAAAACAGAACAGAGTCACACATGCAGAAAACACACTATGGCTGCTTAACGGGAAAGGTGAGGTGGGGTGATACATAAAACAAGGGTTTCAAATTAGCTCAGATACCGTTCCATAAACCCAATATGTAATAGACAAGACCTACTCCTTGCTCAGAGAACTGGACTCAACACGCCCTATTCACCGCACAAGAATATATCTGACTAGTAATAATCTTAAAACCTATGTATTGATATCTCTCTGTTAGTGTGTCAAGTGGGTGTAAAGCGGCATAAACACAGCAGTGAAAAGCAGCTAAACCCCATTATCAAAATAAATTACTTTGAAACACCCATGAAACAAAGACAGTGAAAGAGAGAGAAATTCTTACACAATGCGTTCAGGGGCTGTGATGCAACCTGGATTGACCATATCTAGACCCACAGCTGGATGAGACATAAGGGTGGACACTCTTGGGGCTGAGAGGTTTGTTGAGGTTGGGTGAGCAAACGCAGACCCTTTAAAGTAATACTGCGTGGTACCCATCGCATGGGTCCCAAATCTCCAGGTTCAAGGGCATCTTCCTACATCGAAAACATGCATGAGAAAACAAAAAGATGGTACACCATGTGATGGGGAAAGGTTTCTAAAACGCACCTCATTTCTCTTCTCCTTGTGCCCGGGTTCGCCATTCCAGCCGCTTTACTAACAATCTCCCTACTTGGAGCATCAGCACCTTTAACCTCCTGTTCCGTACAGGTTGCAATTTGTCCTGAGGATGAACGGGTAGACGGGGAACCAGTGAGAGACTAGCTCTTGGTGTTGGGACAGGCACAGGTCACTCTATTTTCCCATCAGGAAGAAGAATTAACCAGAGGCTCCTCCTCCCCCCCGGAACCAGAACAGGGCCTGAAGCCATCCTGCGCTTTTGCGGCCAGCTCCCAAAAAAGCGAGTTGTAAAATGGAGCTTCAGGGCACTGCAATTCACAAACCTGCAGAGTTATAAATGATAACTCTCGTCCACAAATATATTGAGGGAAGGCAAAGAAGTGGATTTGAAATCAAGGCAGAATTGCAGGAAACAGATTTCAGGAGGTAGATTCGAATCGCCTTTAAAGCACATGAAAAGCGGCAAAACGTTGACAATGATGCCCTTGGCCAAAAAGGGCGTATGCGTTTTTTCCTGAATATATTCAGGAAAAAACGCATACGCCCTTTTTGGCCAACCAAGCAACCTGGAAAGGCAAATCAGCGCTACAAAGAAGACTCGCTACCCGTCGGTCAAAAGGGCCATGCTGAAAAACGTGTCAAAACCAGAAATGCAGGACAGGCCATGGAGAAATGGGAGCCTTGCTACACTGATGGGCGGGATGTAAATTGCCAAGAGCCACTCTGGAGAAGTGTCCGGTGAGTCCTGAAACATCTGAAAAACACAGCTTAGAGAGCATAGGGCACTTCCACTCATAGGGGTATAAATTGGGAAAATTAAAAATCAGCAAGACACAAGCACCCCAAAGTTTAGGGCTGCTCTGTTGACCAGGACCTCCACTTCATTCCACCTTAAATATCCCAGGAAAGAGAAAAATGGATAAAGAAGTTGTGGTCCTTATGTACAATGGAATATCACTCAGCCATGAAATCAATGCCATAAGGTTAGTAGCAGCATGATGAGTGGATTTAGGTACGACGATTCTAAGTGAAATAAGTCACACAGAAAAGGACACTTCTCATAAGGTATCACTTAAGGAGGGAATGTAAAAAGCGTTACACTTGAACTGAATTACAAAACAGAACAGAGTCACACATGCAGAAAACACACTACGGCTGCTTAACGGGAAAGGTGAGGTGGCGTGATACATAAAACAAGGGTTTCAAATTAGCTCAGATACCGTTCCATAAACCCAATATGTAATAGACAAGACCTACTCTTTGCTCAGAGAACTGGACTCAACACGCCCTATTCACCGCACAAGAATATATCTGACTAGTAATAATCTTAAAACCTATGTATTGATATCTCTCTGTTAGTGTGTCAAGGGGGTGTAAAGCAGCATAAACACAGCAGTGAAAAGCAGCTAAACCCCATTATCAAAATAAATTACTTTGAAAAACCCATGAAACAAAGACAGTGAAAGAGAGAGAAATTCTTACACAATGCGTTCAGGGGCTGTGATGCAACCTGGATTGACCATATCTAGACCCACAGCTGGATGAGACATAAGGGTGGACTCTCTTGGGGCTGAGAGGTTTGGTGAGGTTGGGTGAGCAAACGCAGACCCTTTAAAGTAATACTGCGTGGTACCCATCGCATGGGTCCCAAATCTCCAGGTTCAAGGGCATCTTCCTACATCGAAAACATGCATGAGAAAACAAAAAGATGGTACACCATGTGATGGGGAAAGGTTTCTAAAACGCACCTCATTTCTCTTCTCCTTGTGCCCGGGTTCGCCATTCCAGCCGCTTTACTAACAATCTCCCTACTTGGAGCATCAGCACCTTTAACCTCCTGTTCCGTACAGGTTGCAATTTGTCCTGAGGATGAACGGGTAGACGGGGAACCAGTGAGAGACTAGCTCTTGGTGTTGGGACAGGCACAGGTCACTCTATTTTCCCATCAGGAAGAAGAATTAACCAGAGGCTCCTCCTCCCCCCCGGAACCAGAACAGGGCCTGAAGCCATCCTGCGCTTTTGCGGCCAGCTCCCAAAAAAGCGAGTTGTAAAATGGAGCTTCAGGGCACTGCAATTCACAAACCTGCAGAGTTATAAATGATAACTCTCGTCCACAAATATATTGAGGGAAGGCAAAGAAGAGGATTTGAAATCAAGGCAGAATTGCAGGAAACAGATTTCAGGAGGTAGATTCGAATCGCCTTTAAAGCACATGAAAAGTGGCAAAACGTTGACAATGATGCCCTTGGCCACAAAGGGCGTATGCGTTTTTTCCTGAATATATTCAGGAAAAAACGCATACGCCCTTTCTGGCCAACCAAGCAACCTGGAAAGGCAAATCAGCGCTACAAAGAAGACTCGCTACCCGTCGGTCAAAAGGGCCATGCTGAAAAAAGTCTCAAAACCAGAAATGCAGGACAGGCCATGGAGAAATGGGAGCCTTGCTACACTGATGGGCGGGATGTAAATTGCCAACAGCCACTCTGGAGAAGTGTACGGTGTGTCCTGAAACATCTGAAAAACACAGCTTAGAGAGCATAGGGCACTTCCACTTATGGGGATATAAATTGGGAAAATGAAAAATCAGCAAGACACAAGCACCTCAAAGTTTAGGGCTGCTCTGTTGACAAGGACCTCCACTTCATTCCACCTTCAATATCCCAGGAAAGAGAAAAATGGATAAAGAAGTTGTGGTCCTTATGTACAATGGAATATCACTCAGCCATGAAATCAATGTCATAAGGCTAGTAGCAGCATGATGAGTGGATTTAGGTACGACGATTCTAAGTGAAATAAGTCACACAGAAAAGGACACTTCTCATAAGGTATCACTTAAGGAGGGAATGTAAAAAGCGTTACACTTGAACTGAATTACAAAACAGAACAGAGTCACACATGCAGAAAACACACTACGGCTGCTTAACGGGAAAGGTGAGGTGGCGTGATACATAAAACAAGGGTTTCAAATTAGCTCAGATACCGTTCCATAAACCCAATATGTAATAGACAAGACCTACTCTTTGCTCAGAGAACTGGACTCAACACACTCTATTCACCGCACAAGAATATATCTGACTAGTAATAATCTTAAAACCTATGTATTGATATCTCTCTGTTAGTGTGTCAAGTGGGTGTAAAGCGGCATAAACACAGCAGTGAAACGCAGCTAAACCCCATTATCAAAATAAATTACTTTGAAAAACCCATGAAACAAAGACAGTGAAAGAGAGAGAAATTCTTACACAATGCGTTCAGGGGCTGTGATGCAACCTGGATTGACCATATCTAGACCCACAGCTGGATGAGACATAAGGGTGGACTCTCTTGGGGCTGAGAGGTTTGGTGAGGTTGGGTGAGCAAACGCAGACCCTTTAAAGTAATACTGCGTGGTACCCATCGCATGGGTCCCAAATCTCCAGGTTCAAGGGCATCTTCCTACATCGAAAACATGCATGAGAAAACAAAAAGATGGTACACGATGTGATGGGGAAAGGTTTCTAAAACGCACCTCATTTCTCTTCTCCTTGTGCCCGGGTTCGCCATTCCAGCCGCTTTACTAACAATCTCCCTACTTGGAGCATCAGCACCTTTAACCTCCTGTTCCGTACAGGTTGCAATTTGTCCTGAGGATGAACGGGTAGACGGGGAACCAGTGAGAGACTAGCTCTTGGTGTTGGGACAGGCACAGGTCACTCTATTTTCCCATCAGGAAGAAGAATTAACCAGAGGCTCCTCCTCCCCCCCGGAACCAGAACAGGGCCTGAAGCCATCCTGTGCTTTTGCGGCCAGCTCCCAAAAAAGCGAGTTGTAAAATGGAGCTTCAGGGCACTGCAATTCACAAACCTGCAGAGTTATAAATGATAACTCTCGTCCACAAATATATTGAGGGAAGGCAAAGAAGAGGATTTGAAATCAAGGCAGAATTGCAGGAAACAGATTTCAGGAGGTAGATTCGAATCGCCTTTAATGCACATGAAAAGTGGCAAAACGTTGACAATGATGCCCTTGGCCACAAAGGGCGTATGCGTTTTTTCCTGAATATATTCAGGAAAAAACGCATACGCCCTTTTTGGCCAACCAAGCAACCTGGAAAGGCAAATCAGCGCTACAAAGAAGACTCGCTACCCGTCGGTCAAAAGGGCCATGCTGAAAAAAGTCTCAAAACCAGAAATGCAGGACAGGCCATGGAGAAATGGGAGCCTTGCTACACTGATGGGCGGGATGTAAATTGCCAACAGCCACTCTGGAGAAGTGTACGGTGTGTCCTGAAACATCTAAAAAACACAGCTTAGAGAGCATAGGGCACTTCCACTTATGGGGATATAAATTGGGAAAATGAAAAATCAGCAAGACACAAGCACCTCAAAGTTTAGGGCTGCTCTGTTGACAAGGACCTCCACTTCATTCCACCTTCAATATCCCAGGAAAGAGAAAAATGGATAAAGAAGTTGTGGTCCTTATGTACAATGGAATATCACTCAGCCATGAAATCAATGTCATAAGGCTAGTAGCAGCATGATGAGTGGATTTAGGTACGACGATTCTAAGTGAAATAAGTCACACAGAAAAGGACACTTCTCATAAGGTATCACTTATAGAGGGAATGTAAAAGCCGTTACACTTGAACTGAATTACAAAACAGAACAGAGTCACACATGCAGAAAACACACTATGGCTGCTTAACGGGAAAGGTGAGGTGGGGTGATACATAAAACAAGGGTTTCAAATTAGCTCAGATACCGTTCCATAAACCCAATATGTAATACACAAGACCTACTCCTTGCTCAGAGAACTGGACTCAACACGCCCTATTCACCGCACAAGAATATATCTGACTAGTAATAATCTTAAAACCTGTGTATTGATATCTCTCTGTTAGTGTGTCAAGTGGGTGTAAAGCGGCATAAACACAGCAGTGAAAAGCAGCTAAACCCCATTATCAAAATAAATTACTTTGAAACACCCATGAAACAAAGACAGTGAAAGAGAGAGAAATTCTTACACAATGCGTTCAGGGGCTGTGATGCAACCTGGATTGACCATATCTAGACCCACAGCTGGATGAGACATAAGGGTGGACTCTCTTGGGGCTGAGAGGTTTGTTGAGGTTGGGTGAGCAAACGCAGACCCTTTAAAGTAATACTGCGTGGTACCCATCGCATGGGTCCCAAATCTCCAGGTTCAAGGGCATCTTCCTACATCGAAAACATGCATGAGAAAACAAAAAGATGGTACACCATGTGATGGGGAAAGGTTTCTAAAACGCACCTCATTTCTCTTCTCCTTGTGCCCGGGTTCGCCATTCCAGCCGCTTTACTAACAATCTCCCTACTTGGAGCATCAGCACCTTTAACCTCCTGTTCCGTACAGGTTGCAATTTGTCCTGAGGATGAACGGGTAGACGGGGAACCAGTGAGAGACTAGCTCTTGGTGTTGGGACAGGCACAGGTCACTCTATTTTCCCATCAGGAAGAAGAATTAACCAGAGGCTCATCCTCCCCCCCGGAACCAGAACAGGGCCTGAAGCCATTCTGCGCTTTTGCGGCCAGCTCCCAAAAAAGCGAGTAGTAAAATGGAGCTTCAGGGCACTGCAATTCACACACCTGCAGAGTTATAAATGATAACTCTCGTCCACAAATATATTGAGGGAAGGCAAAGAAGAGGATTTGAAATCAAGGCAGATTTGCAGGAAACAGATTTCAGGAGGTAGATTCGAATCGCCTTTAAAGCACATGAAAAGAGGCAAAACGTTGACAATGATGCCCTTGGCTAAGAAGGGCGTATGCGTTTTTTCCTGAATATATTCAGGAAAAAACGCATACGCCCTTTTTGGCCAACCAAGCAACCTGGAAAGGCAAATCAGCGCTACAAAGAAGACTCGCTACCCATTGGTCAAAAGGGCCATGCTGAAAAAAGTCTCAAAACCAGAAATGCAGGACAGGCCATGGAGAAATGGGAGCCTTGCTACACTGATGGGCGGGATGTAAATTGCCAACAGCCACTCTGGAGAAGTGTACGGTGTGTCCTGAAACATCTAAAAAACACAGCTTAGAGAGCATAGGGCACTTCCACTCATGGGGGTATAAATTGGGAAAATGAAAAATCAGCAAGACACAAGCACCCCAAAGTTTAGGGCTGCTCTGTTGACAAGGACCTCCACTTCATTCCACCTTCAATATCCCAGGAAAGAGAAAAATGGATAAAGAAGTTGTGGTCCTTATGTACAATGGAATATCACTCAGCCATGAAATCAATGTCATAAGGCTAGTAGCAGCATGATGAGTGGATTTAGGTACGACGATTCTAAGTGAAATAAGTCACACAGAAAAGGACACTTCTCATAAGGTATCACTTAAGGAGGGAATGTAAAAAGCGTTACACTTGAACTGAATTACAAAACAGAACAGAGTCACACATGCAGAAAACACACTACGGCTGCTTAACGGGAAAGGTGAGGTGGCGTGATACATAAAACAAGGGTTTCAAATTAGCTCAGATACCGTTCCATAAACCCAATATGTAATAGACAAGACCTACTCTTTGCTCAGAGAACTGGACTCAACACGCCCTATTCACCGCACAAGAATATATCTGACTAGTAATAATCTTAAAACCTATGTATTGATATCTCTCTGTTAGTGTGTCAAGGGGGTGTAAAGCAGCATAAACACAGCAGTGAAAAGCAGCTAAACCCCATTATCAAAATAAATTACTTTGAAAAACCCATGAAACAAAGACAGTGAAAGAGAGAGAAATTCTTACACAATGCGTTCAGGGGCTGTGATGCAACCTGGATTGACCATATCTAGACCCACAGCTGGATGAGACATAAGGGTGGACTCTCTTGGGGCTGAGAGGTTTGGTGAGGTTGGGTGAGCAAACGCAGACCCTTTAAAGTAATACTGCGTGGTACCCATCGCATGGGTCCCAAATCTCCAGGTTCAAGGGCATCTTCCTACATCGAAAACATGCATGAGAAAACAAAAAGATGGTACACCATGTGATGGGGAAAGGTTTCTAAAACGCACCTCATTTCTCTTCTCCTTGTGCCCGGGTTCGCCATTCCAGCCGCTTTACTAACAATCTCCCTACTTGGAGCATCAGCACCTTTAACCTCCTGTTCCGTACAGGTTGCAATTTGTCCTGAGGATGAACGGGTAGACGGGGAACCAGTGAGAGACTAGCTCTTGGTGTTGGGACAGGCACAGGTCACTCTATTTTCCCATCAGGAAGAAGAATTAACCAGAGGCTCCTCCTCCCCCCCGGAACCAGAACAGGGCCTGAAGCCATCCTGCGCTTTTGCGGCCAGCTCCCAAAAAAGCGAGTTGTAAAATGGAGCTTCAGGGCACTGCAATTCACAAACCTGCAGAGTTATAAATGATAACTCTCGTCCACAAATATATTGAGGGAAGGCAAAGAAGAGGATTTGAAATCAAGGCAGAATTGCAGGAAACAGATTTCAGGAGGTAGATTCGAATCGCCTTTAAAGCACATGAAAAGTGGCAAAACGTTGACAATGATGCCCTTGGCCACAAAGGGCGTATGCGTTTTTTCCTGAATATATTCAGGAAAAAACGCATACGCCCTTTTTGGCCAACCAAGCAACCTGGAAAGGCAAATCAGCGCTACAAAGAAGACTCGCTACCCGTCGGTCAAAAGGGCCATGCTGAAAAAAGTCTCAAAACCAGAAATGCAGGACAGGCCATGGAGAAATGGGAGCCTTGCTACACTGATGGGCGGGATGTAAATTGCCAACAGCCACTCTGGAGAAGTGTACGGTGTGTCCTGAAACATCTAAAAAACACAGCTTAGAGAGCATAGGGCACTTCCACTTATGGGGATATAAATTGGGAAAATGAAAAATCAGCAAGACACAAGCACCTCAAAGTTTAGGGCTGCTCTGTTGACAAGGACCTCCACTTCATTCCACCTTCAATATCCCAGGAAAGAGAAAAATGGATAAAGAAGTTGTGGTCCTTATGTACAATGGAATATCACTCAGCCATGAAATCAATGTCATAAGGCTAGTAGCAGCATGATGAGTGGATTTAGGTACGACGATTCTAAGTGAAATAAGTCACACAGAAAAGGACACTTCTCATAAGGTATCACTTATAGAGGGAATGTAAAAGCCGTTACACTTGAACTGAATTACAAAACAGAACAGAGTCACACATGCAGAAAACACACTATGGCTGCTTAACGGGAAAGGTGAGGTGGGGTGATACATAAAACAAGGGTTTCAAATTAGCTCAGATACCGTTCCATAAACCCAATATGTAATACACAAGACCTACTCCTTGCTCAGAGAACTGGACTCAACACGCCCTATTCACCGCACAAGAATATATCTGACTAGTAATAATCTTAAAACCTATGTATTGATATCTCTCTGTTAGTGTGTCAAGTGGGTGTAAAGCGGCATAAACACAGCAGTGAAAAGCAGCTAAACCCCATTATCAAAATAAATTACTTTGAAACACCCATGAAACAAAGACAGTGAAAGAGAGAGAAATTCTTACACAATGCGTTCAGGGGCTGTGATGCAACCTGGATTGACCATATCTAGACCCACAGCTGGATGAGACATAAGGGTGGACACTCTTGGGGCTGAGAGGTTTGTTGAGGTTGGGTGAGCAAACGCAGACCCTTTAAAGTAATACTGCGTGGTACCCATCGCATGGGTCCCAAATCTCCAGGTTCAAGGGCATCTTCCTACATCGAAAACATGCATGAGAAAACAAAAAGATGGTACACCATGTGATGGGGAAAGGTTTCTAAAACGCACCTCATTTCTCTTCTCCTTGTGCCCGGGTTCGCCATTCCAGCCGCTTTACTAACAATCTCCCTACTTGGAGCATCAGCACCTTTAACCTCCTGTTCCGTACAGGTTGCAATTTGTCCTGAGGATGAACGGGTAGACGGGGAACCAGTGAGAGACTAGCTCTTGGTGTTGGGACAGGCACAGGTCACTCTATTTTCCCATCAGGAAGAAGAATTAACCAGAGGCTCCTCCTCCCCCCCGGAACCAGAACAGGGCCTGAAGCCATCCTGCGCTTTTGCGGCCAGCTCCCAAAAAAGCGAGTTGTAAAATGGAGCTTCAGGGCACTGCAATTCACAAACCTGCAGAGTTATAAATGATAACTCTCGTCCACAAATATATTGAGGGAAGGCAAAGAAGAGGATTTGAAATCAAGGCAGAATTGCAGGAAACAGATTTCAGGAGGTAGATTCGAATCGCCTTTAAAGCACATGAAAAGCGGCAAAACGTTGACAATGATGCCCTTGGCCAAAAAGGGCGTATGCGTTTTTTCCTGAATATATTCAGGAAAAAACGCATACGCCCTTTTTGGCCAACCAAGCAACCTGGAAAGGCAAATCAGCGCTACAAAGAAGACTCGCTACCCGTCGGTCAAAAGGGCCATGCTGAAAAACGTGTCAAAACCAGAAATGCAGGACAGGCCATGGAGAAATGGGAGCCTTGCTACACTGATGGGCGGGATGTAAATTGCCAAGAGCCACTCTGGAGAAGTGTCCGGTGAGTCCTGAAACATCTGAAAAACACAGCTTAGAGAGCATAGGGCACTTCCACTCATAGGGGTATAAATTGGGAAAATTAAAAATCAGCAAGACACAAGCACCCCAAAGTTTAGGGCTGCTCTGTTGACCAGGACCTCCACTTCATTCCACCTTAAATATCCCAGGAAAGAGAAAAATGGATAAAGAAGTTGTGGTCCTTATGTACAATGGAATATCACTCAGCCATGAAATCAATGCCATAAGGTTAGTAGCAGCATGATGAGTGGATTTAGGTACGACGATTCTAAGTGAAATAAGTCACACAGAAAAGGACACTTCTCATAAGGTATCACTGATAGAGGGAATGTAAAAAGCGTTACACTTGAACTGAATTACAAAACAGAACAGAGTCACACATGCAGAAAACACACTACGGCTGCTTAACGGGAAAGGTGAGGTGGCGTGATACATAAAACAAGGGTTTCAAATTAGCTCAGATACCGTTCCATAAACCCAATATGTAATAGACAAGACCTACTCTTTGCTCAGAGAACTGGACTCAACACGCCCTATTCACCGCACAAGAATATATCTGACTAGTAATAATCTTAAAACCTATGTATTGATATCTCTCTGTTAGTGTGTCAAGGGGGTGTAAAGCAGCATAAACACAGCAGTGAAAAGCAGCTAAACCCCATTATCAAAATAAATTACTTTGAAAAACCCATGAAACAAAGACAGTGAAAGAGAGAGAAATTCTTACACAATGCGTTCAGGGGCTGTGATGCAACCTGGATTGACCATATCTAGACCCACAGCTGGATGAGACATAAGGGTGGACACTCTTGGGGCTGAGAGGTTTGGTGAGGTTGGGTGAGCAAACGCAGACCCTTTAAAGTAATACTGCGTGGTACCCATCGCATGGGTCCCAAATCTCCAGGTTCAAGGGCATCTTCCTACATCGAAAACATGCATGAGAAAACAAAAAGATGGTACACCATGTGATGGGGAAAGGTTTCTAAAACGCACCTCATTTCTCTTCTCCTTGTGCCCGGGTTCGCCATTCCAGCCGCTTTACTAACAATCTCCCTACTTGGAGCATCAGCACCTTTAACCTCCTGTTCCGTACAGGTTGCAATTTGTCCTGAGGATGAACGGGTAGACGGGGAACCAGTGAGAGACTAGCTCTTGGTGTTGGGACAGGCACAGGTCACTCTATTTTCCCATCAGGAAGAAGAATTAACCAGAGGCTCCTCCTCCCCCCCGGAACCAGAACAGGGCCTGAAGCCATCCTGCGCTTTTGCGGCCAGCTCCCAAAAAAGCGAGTTGTAAAATGGAGCTTCAGGGCACTGCAATTCACAAACCTGCAGAGTTATAAATGATAACTCTCGTCCACAAATATATTGAGGGAAGGCAAAGAAGAGGATTTGAAATCAAGGCAGAATTGCAGGAAACAGATTTCAGGAGGTAGATTCGAATCGCCTTTAAAGCACATGAAAAGTGGCAAAACGTTGACAATGATGCCCTTGGCCACAAAGGGCGTATGCGTTTTTTCCTGAATATATTCAGGAAAAAACGCATACGCCCTTTTTGGCCAACCAAGCAACCTGGAAAGGCAAATCAGCGCTACAAAGAAGACTCGCTACCCGTCGGTCAAAAGGGCCATGCTGAAAAAAGTCTCAAAACCAGAAATGCAGGACAGGCCATGGAGAAATGGGAGCCTTGCTACACTGATGGGCGGGATGTAAATTGCCAACAGCCACTCTGGAGAAGTGTACGGTGTGTCCTGAAACATCTAAAAAACACAGCTTAGAGAGCATAGGGCACTTCCACTTATGGGGATATAAATTGGGAAAATGAAAAATCAGCAAGACACAAGCACCTCAAAGTTTAGGGCTGCTCTGTTGACAAGGACCTCCACTTCATTCCACCTTCAATATCCCAGGAAAGAGAAAAATGGATAAAGAAGTTGTGGTCCTTATGTACAATGGAATATCACTCAGCCATGAAATCAATGTCATAAGGCTAGTAGCAGCATGATGAGTGGATTTAGGTACGACGATTCTAAGTGAAATAAGTCACACAGAAAAGGACACTTCTCATAAGGTATCACTTATAGAGGGAATGTAAAAGCCGTTACACTTGAACTGAATTACAAAACAGAACAGAGTCACACATGCAGAAAACACACTATGGCTGCTTAACGGGAAAGGTGAGGTGGGGTGATACATAAAACAAGGGTTTCAAATTAGCTCAGATACCGTTCCATAAACCCAATATGTAATAGACAAGACCTACTCCTTGCTCAGAGAACTGGACTCAACACGCCCTATTCACCGCACAAGAATATATCTGACTAGTAATAATCTTAAAACCTATGTATTGATATCTCTCTGTTAGTGTGTCAAGTGGGTGTAAAGCGGCATAAACACAGCAGTGAAAAGCAGCTAAACCCCATTATCAAAATAAATTACTTTGAAACACCCATGAAACAAAGACAGTGAAAGAGAGAGAAATTCTTACACAATGCGTTCAGGGGCTGTGATGCAACCTGGATTGACCATATCTAGACCCACAGCTGGATGAGACATAAGGGTGGACACTCTTGGGGCTGAGAGGTTTGTTGAGGTTGGGTGAGCAAACGCAGACCCTTTAAAGTAATACTGCGTGGTACCCATCGCATGGGTCCCAAATCTCCAGGTTCAAGGGCATCTTCCTACATCGAAAACATGCATGAGAAAACAAAAAGATGGTACACCATGTGATGGGGAAAGGTTTCTAAAACGCACCTCATTTCTCTTCTCCTTGTGCCCGGGTTCGCCATTCCAGCCGCTTTACTAACAATCTCCCTACTTGGAGCATCAGCACCTTTAACCTCCTGTTCCGTACAGGTTGCAATTTGTCCTGAGGATGAACGGGTAGACGGGGAACCAGTGAGAGACTAGCTCTTGGTGTTGGGACAGGCACAGGTCACTCTATTTTCCCATCAGGAAGAAGAATTAACCAGAGGCTCCTCCTCCCCCCCGGAACCAGAACAGGGCCTGAAGCCATCCTGCGCTTTTGCGGCCAGCTCCCAAAAAAGCGAGTTGTAAAATGGAGCTTCAGGGCACTGCAATTCACAAACCTGCAGAGTTATAAATGATAACTCTCGTCCACAAATATATTGAGGGAAGGCAAAGAAGTGGATTTGAAATCAAGGCAGAATTGCAGGAAACAGATTTCAGGAGGTAGATTCGAATCGCCTTTAAAGCACATGAAAAGCGGCAAAACGTTGACAATGATGCCCTTGGCCACAAAGGGCGTATGCGTTTTTTCCTGAATATATTCAGGAAAAAACGCATACGCCCTTTTTGGCCAACCAAGCAACCTGGAAAGGCAAATCAGCGCTACAAAGAAGACTCGCTACCCGTCGGTCAAAAGGGCCATGCTGAAAAACGTGTCAAAACCAGAAATGCAGGACAGGCCATGGAGAAATGGGAGCCTTGCTACACTGATGGGCGGGATGTAAATTGCCAAGAGCCACTCTGGAGAAGTGTCCGGTGAGTCCTGAAACATCTGAAAAACACAGCTTAGAGAGCATAGGGCACTTCCACTCATAGGGGTATAAATTGGGAAAATTAAAAATCAGCAAGACACAAGCACCCCAAAGTTTAGGGCTGCTCTGTTGACCAGGACCTCCACTTCATTCCACCTTAAATATCCCAGGAAAGAGAAAAATGGATAAAGAAGTTGTGGTCCTTATGTACAATGGAATATCACTCAGCCATGAAATCAATGCCATAAGGTTAGTAGCAGCATGATGAGTGGATTTAGGTACGACGATTCTAAGTGAAATAAGTCACACAGAAAAGGACACTTCTCATAAGGTATCACTGATAGAGGGAATGTAAAAAGCGTTACACTTGAACTGAATTACAAAACAGAACAGAGTCACACATGCAGAAAACACACTACGGCTGCTTAACGGGAAAGGTGAGGTGGCGTGATACATAAAACAAGGGTTTCAAATTAGCTCAGATACCGTTCCATAAACCCAATATGTAATAGACAAGACCTACTCTTTGCTCAGAGAACTGGACTCAACACGCCCTATTCACCGCACAAGAATATATCTGACTAGTAATAATCTTAAAACCTATGTATTGATATCTCTCTGTTAGTGTGTCAAGGGGGTGTAAAGCAGCATAAACACAGCAGTGAAAAGCAGCTAAACCCCATTATCAAAATAAATTACTTTGAAAAACCCATGAAACAAAGACAGTGAAAGAGAGAGAAATTCTTACACAATGCGTTCAGGGGCTGTGATGCAACCTGGATTGACCATATCTAGACCCACAGCTGGATGAGACATAAGGGTGGACTCTCTTGGGGCTGAGAGGTTTGGTGAGGTTGGGTGAGCAAACGCAGACCCTTTAAAGTAATACTGCGTGGTACCCATCGCATGGGTCCCAAATCTCCAGGTTCAAGGGCATCTTCCTACATCGAAAACATGCATGAGAAAACAAAAAGATGGTACACCATGTGATGGGGAAAGGTTTCTAAAACGCACCTCATTTCTCTTCTCCTTGTGCCCGGGTTCGCCATTCCAGCCGCTTTACTAACAATCTCCCTACTTGGAGCATCAGCACCTTTAACCTCCTGTTCCGTACAGGTTGCAATTTGTCCTGAGGATGAACGGGTAGACGGGGAACCAGTGAGAGACTAGCTCTTGGTGTTGGGACAGGCACAGGTCACTCTATTTTCCCATCAGGAAGAAGAATTAACCAGAGGCTCCTCCTCCCCCCCGGAACCAGAACAGGGCCTGAAGCCATCCTGCGCTTTTGCGGCCAGCTCCCAAAAAAGCGAGTTGTAAAATGGAGCTTCAGGGCACTGCAATTCACAAACCTGCAGAGTTATAAATGATAACTCTCGTCCACAAATATATTGAGGGAAGGCAAAGAAGAGGATTTGAAATCAAGGCAGAATTGCAGGAAACAGATTTCAGGAGGTAGATTCGAATCGCCTTTAAAGCACATGAAAAGTGGCAAAACGTTGACAATGATGCCCTTGGCCACAAAGGGCGTATGCGTTTTTTCCTGAATATATTCAGGAAAAAACGCATACGCCCTTTCTGGCCAACCAAGCAACCTGGAAAGGCAAATCAGCGCTACAAAGAAGACTCGCTACCCGTCGGTCAAAAGGGCCATGCTGAAAAAAGTCTCAAAACCAGAAATGCAGGACAGGCCATGGAGAAATGGGAGCCTTGCTACACTGATGGGCGGGATGTAAATTGCCAACAGCCACTCTGGAGAAGTGTACGGTGTGTCCTGAAACATCTGAAAAACACAGCTTAGAGAGCATAGGGCACTTCCACTTATGGGGATATAAATTGGGAAAATGAAAAATCAGCAAGACACAAGCACCTCAAAGTTTAGGGCTGCTCTGTTGACAAGGACCTCCACTTCATTCCACCTTCAATATCCCAGGAAAGAGAAAAATGGATAAAGAAGTTGTGGTCCTTATGTACAATGGAATATCACTCAGCCATGAAATCAATGTCATAAGGCTAGTAGCAGCATGATGAGTGGATTTAGGTACGACGATTCTAAGTGAAATAAGTCACACAGAAAAGGACACTTCTCATAAGGTATCACTTATAGAGGGAATGTAAAAGCCGTTACACTTGAACTGAATTACAAAACAGAACAGAGTCACACATGCAGAAAACACACTATGGCTGCTTAACGGGAAAGGTGAGGTGGCGTGATACATAAAACAAGGGTTTCAAATTAGCTCAGATACCGTTCCATAAACCCAATATGTAATAGACAAGACCTACTCTTTGCTCAGAGAACTGGACTCAACACGCCCTATTCACCGCACAAGAATATATCTGACTAGTAATAATCTTAAAACCTATGTATTGATATCTCTCTGTTAGTGTGTCAAGTGGGTGTAAAGCGGCATAAACACAGCAGTGAAAAGCAGCTAAACCCCATTATCAAAATAAATTACTTTGAAACACCCATGAAACAAAGACAGTGAAAGAGAGAGAAATTCTTACACAATGCGTTCAGGGGCTGTGATGCAACCTGGATTGACCATATCTAGACCCACAGCTGGATGAGACATAAGGGTGGACTCTCTTGGGGCTGAGAGGTTTGGTGAGGTTGGGTGAGCAAACGCAGACCCTTTAAAGTAATACTGCGTGGTACCCATCGCATGGGTCCCAAATCTCCAGGTTCAAGGGCATCTTCCTACATCGAAAACATGCATGAGAAAACAAAAAGATGGTACACCATGTGATGGGGAAAGGTTTCTAAAACGCACCTCATTTCTCTTCTCCTTGTGCCCGGGTTCGCCATTCCAGCCGCTTTACTAACAATCTCCCTACTTGGAGCATCAGCACCTTTAACCTCCTGTTCCGTACAGGTTGCAATTTGTCCTGGGGATGAACGGGTAGACGGGGAACCAGTGAGAGACTAGCTCTTGGTGTTGGGACAGGCACAGGTCACTCTATTTTCCCATCAGGAAGAAGAATTAACCACAGGCTCATACCCCCCCCCGGGAAGCAGAACAGGGCCTGAAGCCATTCTGCGCTTTTGCGGCCAGCTCCCAAAAAAGCGAGTAGTAAAATGGAGCTTCAGGGCACTGCAATTCACACACCTGCAGAGTTATAAATGATAACTCTCGTCCACAAATATATTGAGGGAAGGCAAAGAAGAGGATTTGAAATCAAGGCAGATTTGCAGGAAACAGATTTCAGGAGGTAGATTCGAATCGCCTTTAAAGCACATGAAAAGAGGCAAAACGTTGACAATGATGCCCTTGGCTAAGAAGGGCGTATGCGTTTTTTCCTGAATATATTCAGGAAAAAACGCATACGCCCTTTTTGGCCAACCAAGCAACCTGGAAAGGCAAATCAGCGCTACAAAGAAGACTCGCTACCCATTGGTCAAAAGGGCCATGCTGAAAAAAGTCTCAAAACCAGAAATGCAGGACAGGCCATGGAGAAATGGGAGCCTTGCTACACTGATGGGCGGGATGTAAATTGCCAACAGCCACTCTGGAGAAGTGTACGGTGTGTCCTGAAACATCTAAAAAACACAGCTTAGAGAGCATAGGGCACTTCCACTCATGGGGGTATAAATTGGGAAAATGAAAAATCAGCAAGACACAAGCACCCCAAAGTTTAGGGCTGCTCTGTTGACAAGGACCTCCACTTCATTCCACCTTCAATATCCCAGGAAAGAGAAAAATGGATAAAGAAGTTGTGGTCCTTATGTACAATGGAATATCACTCAGCCATGAAATCAATGTCATAAGGCTAGTAGCAGCATGATGAGTGGATTTAGGTACGACGATTCTAAGTGAAATAAGTCACACAGAAAAGGACACTTCTCATAAGGTATCACTTAAGGAGGGAATGTAAAAAGCGTTACACTTGAACTGAATTACAAAACAGAACAGAGTCACACATGCAGAAAACACACTACGGCTGCTTAACGGGAAAGGTGAGGTGGCGTGATACATAAAACAAGGGTTTCAAATTAGCTCAGATACCGTTCCATAAACCCAATATGTAATAGACAAGACCTACTCTTTGCTCAGAGAACTGGACTCAACACACTCTATTCACCGCACAAGAATATATCTGACTAGTAATAATCTTAAAACCTATGTATTGATATCTCTCTGTTAGTGTGTCAAGTGGGTGTAAAGCGGCATAAACACAGCAGTGAAACGCAGCTAAACCCCATTATCAAAATAAATTACTTTGAAAAACCCATGAAACAAAGACAGTGAAAGAGAGAGAAATTCTTACACAATGCGTTCAGGGGCTGTGATGCAACCTGGATTGACCATATCTAGACCCACAGCTGGATGAGACATAAGGGTGGACTCTCTTGGGGCTGAGAGGTTTGGTGAGGTTGGGTGAGCAAACGCAGACCCTTTAAAGTAATACTGCGTGGTACCCATCGCATGGGTCCCAAATCTCCAGGTTCAAGGGCATCTTCCTACATCGAAAACATGCATGAGAAAACAAAAAGATGGTACACGATGTGATGGGGAAAGGTTTCTAAAACGCACCTCATTTCTCTTCTCCTTGTGCCCGGGTTCGCCATTCCAGCCGCTTTACTAACAATCTCCCTACTTGGAGCATCAGCACCTTTAACCTCCTGTTCCGTACAGGTTGCAATTTGTCCTGAGGATGAACGGGTAGACGGGGAACCAGTGAGAGACTAGCTCTTGGTGTTGGGACAGGCACAGGTCACTCTATTTTCCCATCAGGAAGAAGAATTAACCAGAGGCTCCTCCTCCCCCCCGGAACCAGAACAGGGCCTGAAGCCATCCTGTGCTTTTGCGGCCAGCTCCCAAAAAAGCGAGTTGTAAAATGGAGCTTCAGGGCACTGCAATTCACAAACCTGCAGAGTTATAAATGATAACTCTCGTCCACAAATATATTGAGGGAAGGCAAAGAAGAGGATTTGAAATCAAGGCAGAATTGCAGGAAACAGATTTCAGGAGGTAGATTCGAATCGCCTTTAATGCACATGAAAAGTGGCAAAACGTTGACAATGATGCCCTTGGCCACAAAGGGCGTATGCGTTTTTTCCTGAATATATTCAGGAAAAAACGCATACGCCCTTTTTGGCCAACCAAGCAACCTGGAAAGGCAAATCAGCGCTACAAAGAAGACTCGCTACCCGTCGGTCAAAAGGGCCATGCTGAAAAAAGTCTCAAAACCAGAAATGCAGGACAGGCCATGGAGAAATGGGAGCCTTGCTACACTGATGGGCGGGATGTAAATTGCCAACAGCCACTCTGGAGAAGTGTACGGTGTGTCCTGAAACATCTAAAAAACACAGCTTAGAGAGCATAGGGCACTTCCACTTATGGGGATATAAATTGGGAAAATGAAAAATCAGCAAGACACAAGCACCTCAAAGTTTAGGGCTGCTCTGTTGACAAGGACCTCCACTTCATTCCACCTTCAATATCCCAGGAAAGAGAAAAATGGATAAAGAAGTTGTGGTCCTTATGTACAATGGAATATCACTCAGCCATGAAATCAATGTCATAAGGCTAGTAGCAGCATGATGAGTGGATTTAGGTACGACGATTCTAAGTGAAATAAGTCACACAGAAAAGGACACTTCTCATAAGGTATCACTTATAGAGGGAATGTAAAAGCCGTTACACTTGAACTGAATTACAAAACAGAACAGAGTCACACATGCAGAAAACACACTATGGCTGCTTAACGGGAAAGGTGAGGTGGGGTGATACATAAAACAAGGGTTTCAAATTAGCTCAGATACCGTTCCATAAACCCAATATGTAATACACAAGACCTACTCCTTGCTCAGAGAACTGGACTCAACACGCCCTATTCACCGCACAAGAATATATCTGACTAGTAATAATCTTAAAACCTGTGTATTGATATCTCTCTGTTAGTGTGTCAAGTGGGTGTAAAGCGGCATAAACACAGCAGTGAAAAGCAGCTAAACCCCATTATCAAAATAAATTACTTTGAAACACCCATGAAACAAAGACAGTGAAAGAGAGAGAAATTCTTACACAATGCGTTCAGGGGCTGTGATGCAACCTGGATTGACCATATCTAGACCCACAGCTGGATGAGACATAAGGGTGGACTCTCTTGGGGCTGAGAGGTTTGTTGAGGTTGGGTGAGCAAACGCAGACCCTTTAAAGTAATACTGCGTGGTACCCATCGCATGGGTCCCAAATCTCCAGGTTCAAGGGCATCTTCCTACATCGAAAACATGCATGAGAAAACAAAAAGATGGTACACCATGTGATGGGGAAAGGTTTCTAAAACGCACCTCATTTCTCTTCTCCTTGTGCCCGGGTTCGCCATTCCAGCCGCTTTACTAACAATCTCCCTACTTGGAGCATCAGCACCTTTAACCTCCTGTTCCGTACAGGTTGCAATTTGTCCTGAGGATGAACGGGTAGACGGGGAACCAGTGAGAGACTAGCTCTTGGTGTTGGGACAGGCACAGGTCACTCTATTTTCCCATCAGGAAGAAGAATTAACCAGAGGCTCATCCTCCCCCCCGGAACCAGAACAGGGCCTGAAGCCATTCTGCGCTTTTGCGGCCAGCTCCCAAAAAATTGAGTAGTAAAATGGAGCTTCAGGGCACTGCAATTCACACACCTGCAGAGTTATAAATGATAACTCTCGTCCACAAATATATTGAGGGAAGGCAAAGAAGAGGATTTGAAATCAAGGCAGATTTGCAGGAAACAGATTTCAGGAGGTAGATTCGAATCGCCTTTAAAGCACATGAAAAGAGGCAAAACGTTGACAATGATGCCCTTGGCTAAGAAGGGCGTATGCGTTTTTTCCTGAATATATTCAGGAAAAAACGCATACGCCCTTTTTGGCCAACCAAGCAACCTGGAAAGGCAAATCAGCGCTACAAAGAAGACTCGCTACCCATTGGTCAAAAGGGCCATGCTGAAAAAAGTGTCAAAACCAGAAATGCAGGACAGGCCATGGAGAAATGGGAGCCTTGCTACACTGATGGGCGGGATGTAAATTGCCAACAGCCACTCTGGAGAAGTGTACGGTGTGTCCTGAAACATCTAAAAAACACAGCTTAGAGAGCATAGGGCACTTCCACTCATGGGGGTATAAATTGGGAAAATGAAAAATCAGCAAGACACAAGCACCCCAAAGTTTAGGGCTGCTCTGTTGACAAGGACCTCCACTTCATTCCACCTTCAATATCCCAGGAAAGAGAAAAATGGATAAAGAAGTTGTGGTCCTTATGTACAATGGAATATCACTCAGCCATGAAATCAATGTCATAAGGCTAGTAGCAGCATGATGAGTGGATTTAGGTACGACGATTCTAAGTGAAATAAGTCACACAGAAAAGGACACTTCTCATAAGGTATCACTTAAGGAGGGAATGTAAAAAGCGTTACACTTGAACTGAATTACAAAACAGAACAGAGTCACACATGCAGAAAACACACTACGGCTGCTTAACGGGAAAGGTGAGGTGGCGTGATACATAAAACAAGGGTTTCAAATTAGCTCAGATACCGTTCCATAAACCCAATATGTAATAGACAAGACCTACTCTTTGCTCAGAGAACTGGACTCAACACGCCCTATTCACCGCACAAGAATATATCTGACTAGTAATAATCTTAAAACCTATGTATTGATATCTCTCTGTTAGTGTGTCAAGGGGGTGTAAAGCAGCATAAACACAGCAGTGAAAAGCAGCTAAACCCCATTATCAAAATAAATTACTTTGAAAAACCCATGAAACAAAGACAGTGAAAGAGAGAGAAATTCTTACACAATGCGTTCAGGGGCTGTGATGCAACCTGGATTGACCATATCTAGACCCACAGCTGGATGAGACATAAGGGTGGACTCTCTTGGGGCTGAGAGGTTTGGTGAGGTTGGGTGAGCAAACGCAGACCCTTTAAAGTAATACTGCGTGGTACCCATCGCATGGGTCCCAAATCTCCAGGTTCAAGGGCATCTTCCTACATCGAAAACATGCATGAGAAAACAAAAAGATGGTACACCATGTGATGGGGAAAGGTTTCTAAAACGCACCT
Organism: Balaenoptera borealis; assembly: GCF_965194805.1. NCBI lineage: Eukaryota > Metazoa > Chordata > Mammalia > Artiodactyla > Balaenopteridae > Balaenoptera > Balaenoptera borealis. The sequence continues at coordinate 520,698 of NW_028123913.1, read as the reverse complement.
CATTTCTCTTCTCCTTGTGCCCGGGTTCGCCATTCCAGCCGCTTTACTAACAATCTCCCTACTTGGAGCATCAGCACCTTTAACCTCCTGTTCCGTACAGGTTGCAATTTGTCCTGAGGATGAACGGGTAGACGGGGAACCAGTGAGAGACTAGCTCTTGGTGTTGGGACAGGCACAGGTCACTCTATTTTCCCATCAGGAAGAAGAATTAACCAGAGGCTCCTCCTCCCCCCCGGAACCAGAACAGGGCCTGAAGCCATCCTGCGCTTTTGCGGCCAGCTCCCAAAAAAGCGAGTTGTAAAATGGAGCTTCAGGGCACTGCAATTCACAAACCTGCAGAGTTATAAATGATAACTCTCGTCCACAAATATATTGAGGGAAGGCAAAGAAGAGGATTTGAAATCAAGGCAGAATTGCAGGAAACAGATTTCAGGAGGTAGATTCGAATCGCCTTTAAAGCACATGAAAAGTGGCAAAACGTTGACAATGATGCCCTTGGCCACAAAGGGCGTATGCGTTTTTTCCTGAATATATTCAGGAAAAAACGCATACGCCCTTTTTGGCCAACCAAGCAACCTGGAAAGGCAAATCAGCGCTACAAAGAAGACTCGCTACCCGTCGGTCAAAAGGGCCATGCTGAAAAAAGTCTCAAAACCAGAAATGCAGGACAGGCCATGGAGAAATGGGAGCCTTGCTACACTGATGGGCGGGATGTAAATTGCCAACAGCCACTCTGGAGAAGTGTACGGTGTGTCCTGAAACATCTAAAAAACACAGCTTAGAGAGCATAGGGCACTTCCACTTATGGGGATATAAATTGGGAAAATGAAAAATCAGCAAGACACAAGCACCTCAAAGTTTAGGGCTGCTCTGTTGACAAGGACCTCCACTTCATTCCACCTTCAATATCCCAGGAAAGAGAAAAATGGATAAAGAAGTTGTGGTCCTTATGTACAATGGAATATCACTCAGCCATGAAATCAATGTCATAAGGCTAGTAGCAGCATGATGAGTGGATTTAGGTACGACGATTCTAAGTGAAATAAGTCACACAGAAAAGGACACTTCTCATAAGGTATCACTTATAGAGGGAATGTAAAAGCCGTTACACTTGAACTGAATTACAAAACAGAACAGAGTCACACATGCAGAAAACACACTATGGCTGCTTAACGGGAAAGGTGAGGTGGGGTGATACATAAAACAAGGGTTTCAAATTAGCTCAGATACCGTTCCATAAACCCAATATGTAATAGACAAGACCTACTCCTTGCTCAGAGAACTGGACTCAACACGCCCTATTCACCGCACAAGAATATATCTGACTAGTAATAATCTTAAAACCTATGTATTGATATCTCTCTGTTAGTGTGTCAAGTGGGTGTAAAGCGGCATAAACACAGCAGTGAAAAGCAGCTAAACCCCATTATCAAAATAAATTACTTTGAAACACCCATGAAACAAAGACAGTGAAAGAGAGAGAAATTCTTACACAATGCGTTCAGGGGCTGTGATGCAACCTGGATTGACCATATCTAGACCCACAGCTGGATGAGACATAAGGGTGGACACTCTTGGGGCTGAGAGGTTTGTTGAGGTTGGGTGAGCAAACGCAGACCCTTTAAAGTAATACTGCGTGGTACCCATCGCATGGGTCCCAAATCTCCAGGTTCAAGGGCATCTTCCTACATCGAAAACATGCATGAGAAAACAAAAAGATGGTACACCATGTGATGGGGAAAGGTTTCTAAAACGCACCTCATTTCTCTTCTCCTTGTGCCCGGGTTCGCCATTCCAGCCGCTTTACTAACAATCTCCCTACTTGGAGCATCAGCACCTTTAACCTCCTGTTCCGTACAGGTTGCAATTTGTCCTGAGGATGAACGGGTAGACGGGGAACCAGTGAGAGACTAGCTCTTGGTGTTGGGACAGGCACAGGTCACTCTATTTTCCCATCAGGAAGAAGAATTAACCAGAGGCTCATCCTCCCCCCCGGAACCAGAACAGGGCCTGAAGCCATCCTGCGCTTTTGCGGCCAGCTCCCAAAAAAGCGAGTTGTAAAATGGAGCTTCAGGGCACTGCAATTCACAAACCTGCAGAGTTATAAATGATAACTCTCGTCCACAAATATATTGAGGGAAGGCAAAGAAGTGGATTTGAAATCAAGGCAGAATTGCAGGAAACAGATTTCAGGAGGTAGATTCGAATCGCCTTTAAAGCACATGAAAAGCGGCAAAACGTTGACAATGATGCCCTTGGCCAAAAAGGGCGTATGCGTTTTTTCCTGAATATATTCAGGAAAAAACGCATACGCCCTTTTTGGCCAACCAAGCAACCTGGAAAGGCAAATCAGCGCTACAAAGAAGACTCGCTACCCGTCGGTCAAAAGGGCCATGCTGAAAAAAGTCTCAAAACCAGAAATGCAGGACAGGCCATGGAGAAATGGGAGCCTTGCTACACTGATGGGCGGGTTGTAAATTGCCAACAGCCACTCAAGAGAAGTGTACGGTGTGTCCAGAAACATCTAAAAAACACAGCTTAGAGAGCATAGGGCACTTCCACTCATGGGGGTATAAATTGGGAAAATGAAAAATCACCAAGACACAAGCACCCCAAAGTTTAGGGCTGCTCTGTTGACAAGGACCTCCACTTCATTCCACCTTAAATATCCCAGGAAAGAGAAAAATGGATAAAGAAGTTGTGGTCCTTATGTACAATGGAATATCACTCAGCCATGAAATCAATGCCGTAAGGTTAGTAGCAGCATGATGAGTGGATTTAGGTACGACGATTCTAAGTGAAATAAGTCACACAAAAAAGGACACTTCTCATAAGGTATCACTGATAGAGGGAATGTAAAAACCGTTACACTTGAACTGAATTACAAAACAGAACAGAGTCACACATGCAGAAAACACACTATGGCTGCTTAACGGGAAAGGTGAGGTGGGGTGATACATAAAACAAGGGTATCAAATTAGCTCAGATACCGTTCCATAAACCCAATATGTAATAGACAAGACCTACTCCTTGCTCAGAGAACTGGACTCAACACGCCCTATTCACCGCACAAGAATATATCTGACTAATAATAATCGTAAAACCTATGTATTGATATCTCTCTGTTAGTGTGTCAAGTGGGTGTAAAGCGGCATAAACACAGCAGTGAAAAGCAGCTAAACCCCATTATAAAAATAAATTACTTTGAAACACCCATGAAACAAAGACAGTGAAAGAGAGAGAAATTCTTACACAATGCGTTCAGGGGCTGTGATGCAACCTGGATTGACCATATCTAGACGCACAGCTGGATGAGACATAAGGGTGGACACTCTTGGGGCTGAGAGGTTTGGTGAGGTTGGGTGAGCAAACGCAGACCCTTTAAAGTAATACTGCATGGTACCCATCGCATGGGTCCCAAATCTCTAGGTTCAAGGGCATCTTCCTACATCCAAAACATGCATGAGAAACCCAGAAGATGGTACACCGTGTGATGGGGAAAGGCTTGTAAAACGCACCTCATTTCTCATCTCCTTGTGCCCGGGTTCGCCATTCCAGCCGCTTTACTAGCAAGCTCCCTACTTGGAGCATCAGCACCTTTAACCTCCTGTTCCGTACAGGTTGCAATTTGTCCTGAGGATAAACGGGAAGACGTGGAACCAACGAGAGACTAGCTCTTGGTGTTGGGACAGGCACAGGTCACTCTATTTTCCCATCAGAAAGAAGAATTAACCACAGGCTCAGCCTGCCCCCCGGAACCAGAACAGGGCCTGAAGCCATTCTGCGATTTTGCGGCCAGCTCCCATAAAAACGAGTTGTAAAATGGAGGTTCAGGGCACTGCAATTCACAAACCTGCAGAGTTATAAATGATAACTATCGTCCACAAACATATTGAGGGAAGGCAAAGAAGAGGATTTTAAATCAAGGCAGAATTGCAGGAAACAGATTTCAGGAGGTAGATACGAATCGCCTTTAAAGCACATGAAAAGCGGCAAAACGTTGACAATGATGCCCTTGCCCAAAAAGGGCGTATGCGTTTTTTCCTGAATATATTCAGGAAAAAACGCATACGCCCTTTTTGGCCAACCAAGCAACCTGGAAAGGCAAATCAGCGCTACAAAGAAGTCTCGCTTCCCATCGGTCAAAAGGGCCATGCTGAAAAAAGTGTCAAAACCAGAAATGCAGGACAGGCCATGGAGAAATGGGAGCCTTGCTACACTGATGGGCGGGATGTAAATTGCCAAGAGCCACTCTGGAGAAGTGTCCGGTGAGTCCTGAAACATCTGAAAAACACAGCTTAGAGAGCATAGGGCACTTCCACTCATAGGGGTATAAATTGGGAAAATTAAAAATCAGCAAGACACAAGCACCCCAAAGTTTAGGGCTGCTCTGTTGACCAGGACCTCCACTTCATTCCACCTTAAATATCCCAGGAAAGAGAAAAATGGATAAAGAAGTTGTGGTCCTTATGTACAATGGAATATCACTCAGCCATGAAATCAATGCCGTAAGGTTAGTAGCAGCATGATGAGTGGATTTAGGTACGACGATTCTAAGTGAAATAAGTCACACAGAAAAGGACACTTCTCATAAGGTATCACTGATAGAGGGAATGTAAAAAGCGTTACACTTGAACTGAATTACAAAACAGAACAGAGTCACACATGCAGAAAACACACTACGGCTGCTTAACGGGAAAGGTGAGGTGGCGTGATACATAAAACAAGGGTTTCAAATTAGCTCAGATACCGTTCCATAAACCCAATATGTAATAGACAAGACCTACTCTTTGCTCAGAGAACTGGACTCAACACGCCCTATTCACCGCACAAGAATATATCTGACTAGTAATAATCTTAAAACCTATGTATTGATATCTCTCTGTTAGTGTGTCAAGGGGGTGTAAAGCAGCATAAACACAGCAGTGAAAAGCAGCTAAACCCCATTATCAAAATAAATTACTTTGAAAAACCCATGAAACAAAGACAGTGAAAGAGAGAGAAATTCTTACACAATGCGTTCAGGGGCTGTGATGCAACCTGGATTGACCATATCTAGACCCACAGCTGGATGAGACATAAGGGTGGACACTCTTGGGGCTGAGAGGTTTGGTGAGGTTGGGTGAGCAAACGCAGACCCTTTAAAGTAATACTGCGTGGTACCCATCGCATGGGTCCCAAATCTCCAGGTTCAAGGGCATCTTCCTACATCGAAAACATGCATGAGAAAACAAAAAGATGGTACACCATGTGATGGGGAAAGGTTTCTAAAACGCACCTCATTTCTCTTCTCCTTGTGCCCGGGTTCGCCATTCCAGCCGCTTTACTAACAATCTCCCTACTTGGAGCATCAGCACCTTTAACCTCCTGTTCCGTACAGGTTGCAATTTGTCCTGAGGATGAACGGGTAGACGGGGAACCAGTGAGAGACTAGCTCTTGGTGTTGGGACAGGCACAGGTCACTCTATTTTCCCATCAGGAAGAAGAATTAACCAGAGGCTCCTCCTCCCCCCCGGAACCAGAACAGGGCCTGAAGCCATCCTGCGCTTTTGCGGCCAGCTCCCAAAAAAGCGAGTTGTAAAATGGAGCTTCAGGGCACTGCAATTCACAAACCTGCAGAGTTATAAATGATAACTCTCGTCCACAAATATATTGAGGGAAGGCAAAGAAGAGGATTTGAAATCAAGGCAGAATTGCAGGAAACAGATTTCAGGAGGTAGATTCGAATCGCCTTTAAAGCACATGAAAAGTGGCAAAACGTTGACAATGATGCCCTTGGCCACAAAGGGCGTATGCGTTTTTTCCTGAATATATTCAGGAAAAAACGCATACGCCCTTTTTGGCCAACCAAGCAACCTGGAAAGGCAAATCAGCGCTACAAAGAAGACTCGCTACCCGTCGGTCAAAAGGGCCATGCTGAAAAAAGTCTCAAAACCAGAAATGCAGGACAGGCCATGGAGAAATGGGAGCCTTGCTACACTGATGGGCGGGATGTAAATTGCCAACAGCCACTCTGGAGAAGTGTACGGTGTGTCCTGAAACATCTAAAAAACACAGCTTAGAGAGCATAGGGCACTTCCACTTATGGGGATATAAATTGGGAAAATGAAAAATCAGCAAGACACAAGCACCTCAAAGTTTAGGGCTGCTCTGTTGACAAGGACCTCCACTTCATTCCACCTTCAATATCCCAGGAAAGAGAAAAATGGATAAAGAAGTTGTGGTCCTTATGTACAATGGAATATCACTCAGCCATGAAATCAATGTCATAAGGCTAGTAGCAGCATGATGAGTGGATTTAGGTACGACGATTCTAAGTGAAATAAGTCACACAGAAAAGGACACTTCTCATAAGGTATCACTTATAGAGGGAATGTAAAAGCCGTTACACTTGAACTGAATTACAAAACAGAACAGAGTCACACATGCAGAAAACACACTATGGCTGCTTAACGGGAAAGGTGAGGTGGGGTGATACATAAAACAAGGGTTTCAAATTAGCTCAGATACCGTTCCATAAACCCAATATGTAATAGACAAGACCTACTCCTTGCTCAGAGAACTGGACTCAACACGCCCTATTCACCGCACAAGAATATATCTGACTAGTAATAATCTTAAAACCTATGTATTGATATCTCTCTGTTAGTGTGTCAAGTGGGTGTAAAGCGGCATAAACACAGCAGTGAAAAGCAGCTAAACCCCATTATCAAAATAAATTACTTTGAAACACCCATGAAACAAAGACAGTGAAAGAGAGAGAAATTCTTACACAATGCGTTCAGGGGCTGTGATGCAACCTGGATTGACCATATCTAGACCCACAGCTGGATGAGACATAAGGGTGGACACTCTTGGGGCTGAGAGGTTTGTTGAGGTTGGGTGAGCAAACGCAGACCCTTTAAAGTAATACTGCGTGGTACCCATCGCATGGGTCCCAAATCTCCAGGTTCAAGGGCATCTTCCTACATCGAAAACATGCATGAGAAAACAAAAAGATGGTACACCATGTGATGGGGAAAGGTTTCTAAAACGCACCTCATTTCTCTTCTCCTTGTGCCCGGGTTCGCCATTCCAGCCGCTTTACTAACAATCTCCCTACTTGGAGCATCAGCACCTTTAACCTCCTGTTCCGTACAGGTTGCAATTTGTCCTGAGGATGAACGGGTAGACGGGGAACCAGTGAGAGACTAGCTCTTGGTGTTGGGACAGGCACAGGTCACTCTATTTTCCCATCAGGAAGAAGAATTAACCAGAGGCTCATCCTCCCCCCCGGAACCAGAACAGGGCCTGAAGCCATCCTGCGCTTTTGCGGCCAGCTCCCAAAAAAGCGAGTTGTAAAATGGAGCTTCAGGGCACTGCAATTCACAAACCTGCAGAGTTATAAATGATAACTCTCGTCCACAAATATATTGAGGGAAGGCAAAGAAGTGGATTTGAAATCAAGGCAGAATTGCAGGAAACAGATTTCAGGAGGTAGATTCGAATCGCCTTTAAAGCACATGAAAAGCGGCAAAACGTTGACAATGATGCCCTTGGCCAAAAAGGGCGTATGCGTTTTTTCCTGAATATATTCAGGAAAAAACGCTTACGCCCTTTTTGGCCAACCAAGCAACCTGGAAAGGCAAATCAGCGCTACAAAGAAGACTCGCTACCCGTCGGTCAAAAGGGCCATGCTGAAAAACGTGTCAAAACCAGAAATGCAGGACAGGCCATGGAGAAATGGGAGCCTTGCTACACTGATGGGCGGGATGTAAATTGCCAAGAGCCACTCTGGAGAAGTGTCCGGTGAGTCCTGAAACATCTGAAAAACACAGCTTAGAGAGCATAGGGCACTTCCACTCATAGGGGTATAAATTGGGAAAATTAAAAATCAGCAAGACACAAGCACCCCAAAGTTTAGGGCTGCTCTGTTGACCAGGACCTCCACTTCATTCCACCTTAAATATCCCAGGAAAGAGAAAAATGGATAAAGAAGTTGTGGTCCTTATGTACAATGGAATATCACTCAGCCATGAAATCAATGCCATAAGGTTAGTAGCAGCATGATGAGTGGATTTAGGTACGACGATTCTAAGTGAAATAAGTCACACAGAAAAGGACACTTCTCATAAGGTATCACTGATAGAGGGAATGTAAAAAGCGTTACACTTGAACTGAATTACAAAACAGAACAGAGTCACACATGCAGAAAACACACTACGGCTGCTTAACGGGAAAGGTGAGGTGGCGTGATACATAAAACAAGGGTTTCAAATTAGCTCAGATACCGTTCCATAAACCCAATATGTAATAGACAAGACCTACTCCTTGCTCAGAGAACTGGACTCAACACGCCCTATTCACCGCACAAGAATATATCTGACTAGTAATAATCTTAAAACCTATGTATTGATATCTCTCTGTTAGTGTGTCAAGGGGGTGTAAAGCAGCATAAACACAGCAGTGAAAAGCAGCTAAACCCCATTATCAAAATAAATTACTTTGAAAAACCCATGAAACAAAGACAGTGAAAGAGAGAGAAATTCTTACACAATGCGTTCAGGGGCTGTGATGCAACCTGGATTGACCATATCTAGACCCACAGCTGGATGAGACATAAGGGTGGACACTCTTGGGGCTGAGAGGTTTGGTGAGGTTGGGTGAGCAAACGCAGACCCTTTAAAGTAATACTGCGTGGTACCCATCGCATGGGTCCCAAATCTCCAGGTTCAAGGGCATCTTCCTACATCGAAAACATGCATGAGAAAACAAAAAGATGGTACACCATGTGATGGGGAAAGGTTTCTAAAACGCACCTCATTTCTCTTCTCCTTGTGCCCGGGTTCGCCATTCCAGCCGCTTTACTAACAATCTCCCTACTTGGAGCATCAGCACCTTTAACCTCCTGTTCCGTACAGGTTGCAATTTGTCCTGAGGATGAACGGGTAGACGGGGAACCAGTGAGAGACTAGCTCTTGGTGTTGGGACAGGCACAGGTCACTCTATTTTCCCATCAGGAAGAAGAATTAACCAGAGGCTCCTCCTCCCCCCCGGAACCAGAACAGGGCCTGAAGCCATCCTGCGCTTTTGCGGCCAGCTCCCAAAAAAGCGAGTTGTAAAATGGAGCTTCAGGGCACTGCAATTCACAAACCTGCAGAGTTATAAATGATAACTCTCGTCCACAAATATATTGAGGGAAGGCAAAGAAGAGGATTTGAAATCAAGGCAGAATTGCAGGAAACAGATTTCAGGAGGTAGATTCGAATCGCCTTTAAAGCACATGAAAAGTGGCAAAACGTTGACAATGATGCCCTTGGCCACAAAGGGCGTATGCGTTTTTTCCTGAATATATTCAGGAAAAAACGCATACGCCCTTTTTGGCCAACCAAGCAACCTGGAAAGGCAAATCAGCGCTACAAAGAAGACTCGCTACCCGTCGGTCAAAAGGGCCATGCTGAAAAAAGTCTCAAAACCAGAAATGCAGGACAGGCCATGGAGAAATGGGAGCCTTGCTACACTGATGGGCGGGATGTAAATTGCCAACAGCCACTCTGGAGAAGTGTACGGTGTGTCCTGAAACATCTAAAAAACACAGCTTAGAGAGCATAGGGCACTTCCACTTATGGGGATATAAATTGGGAAAATGAAAAATCAGCAAGACACAAGCACCTCAAAGTTTAGGGCTGCTCTGTTGACAAGGACCTCCACTTCATTCCACCTTCAATATCCCAGGAAAGAGAAAAATGGATAAAGAAGTTGTGGTCCTTATGTACAATGGAATATCACTCAGCCATGAAATCAATGTCATAAGGCTAGTAGCAGCATGATGAGTGGATTTAGGTACGACGATTCTAAGTGAAATAAGTCACACAGAAAAGGACACTTCTCATAAGGTATCACTTATAGAGGGAATGTAAAAGCCGTTACACTTGAACTGAATTACAAAACAGAACAGAGTCACACATGCAGAAAACACACTATGGCTGCTTAACGGGAAAGGTGAGGTGGGGTGATACATAAAACAAGGGTTTCAAATTAGCTCAGATACCGTTCCATAAACCCAATATGTAATAGACAAGACCTACTCCTTGCTCAGAGAACTGGACTCAACACGCCCTATTCACCGCACAAGAATATATCTGACTAGTAATAATCTTAAAACCTATGTATTGATATCTCTCTGTTAGTGTGTCAAGTGGGTGTAAAGCGGCATAAACACAGCAGTGAAAAGCAGCTAAACCCCATTATCAAAATAAATTACTTTGAAACACCCATGAAACAAAGACAGTGAAAGAGAGAGAAATTCTTACACAATGCGTTCAGGGGCTGTGATGCAACCTGGATTGACCATATCTAGACCCACAGCTGGATGAGACATAAGGGTGGACACTCTTGGGGCTGAGAGGTTTGTTGAGGTTGGGTGAGCAAACGCAGACCCTTTAAAGTAATACTGCGTGGTACCCATCGCATGGGTCCCAAATCTCCAGGTTCAAGGGCATCTTCCTACATCGAAAACATGCATGAGAAAACAAAAAGATGGTACACCATGTGATGGGGAAAGGTTTCTAAAACGCACCTCATTTCTCTTCTCCTTGTGCCCGGGTTCGCCATTCCAGCCGCTTTACTAACAATCTCCCTACTTGGAGCATCAGCACCTTTAACCTCCTGTTCCGTACAGGTTGCAATTTGTCCTGAGGATGAACGGGTAGACGGGGAACCAGTGAGAGACTAGCTCTTGGTGTTGGGACAGGCACAGGTCACTCTATTTTCCCATCAGGAAGAAGAATTAACCAGAGGCTCATCCTCCCCCCCGGAACCAGAACAGGGCCTGAAGCCATCCTGCGCTTTTGCGGCCAGCTCCCAAAAAAGCGAGTTGTAAAATGGAGCTTCAGGGCACTGCAATTCACAAACCTGCAGAGTTATAAATGATAACTCTCGTCCACAAATATATTGAGGGAAGGCAAAGAAGTGGATTTGAAATCAAGGCAGAATTGCAGGAAACAGATTTCAGGAGGTAGATTCGAATCGCCTTTAAAGCACATGAAAAGCGGCAAAACGTTGACAATGATGCCCTTGGCCAAAAAGGGCGTATGCGTTTTTTCCTGAATATATTCAGGAAAAAACGCTTACGCCCTTTTTGGCCAACCAAGCAACCTGGAAAGGCAAATCAGCGCTACAAAGAAGACTCGCTACCCGTCGGTCAAAAGGGCCATGCTGAAAAACGTGTCAAAACCAGAAATGCAGGACAGGCCATGGAGAAATGGGAGCCTTGCTACACTGATGGGCGGGATGTAAATTGCCAAGAGCCACTCTGGAGAAGTGTCCGGTGAGTCCTGAAACATCTGAAAAACACAGCTTAGAGAGCATAGGGCACTTCCACTCATAGGGGTATAAATTGGGAAAATTAAAAATCAGCAAGACACAAGCACCCCAAAGTTTAGGGCTGCTCTGTTGACCAGGACCTCCACTTCATTCCACCTTAAATATCCCAGGAAAGAGAAAAATGGATAAAGAAGTTGTGGTCCTTATGTACAATGGAATATCACTCAGCCATGAAATCAATGCCATAAGGTTAGTAGCAGCATGATGAGTGGATTTAGGTACGACGATTCTAAGTGAAATAAGTCACACAGAAAAGGACACTTCTCATAAGGTATCACTGATAGAGGGAATGTAAAAAGCGTTACACTTGAACTGAATTACAAAACAGAACAGAGTCACACATGCAGAAAACACACTACGGCTGCTTAACGGGAAAGGTGAGGTGGCGTGATACATAAAACAAGGGTTTCAAATTAGCTCAGATACCGTTCCATAAACCCAATATGTAATAGACAAGACCTACTCTTTGCTCAGAGAACTGGACTCAACACGCCCTATTCACCGCACAAGAATATATCTGACTAGTAATAATCTTAAAACCTATGTATTGATATCTCTCTGTTAGTGTGTCAAGGGGGTGTAAAGCAGCATAAACACAGCAGTGAAAAGCAGCTAAACCCCATTATCAAAATAAATTACTTTGAAAAACCCATGAAACAAAGACAGTGAAAGAGAGAGAAATTCTTACACAATGCGTTCAGGGGCTGTGATGCAACCTGGATTGACCATATCTAGACCCACAGCTGGATGAGACATAAGGGTGGACTCTCTTGGGGCTGAGAGGTTTGGTGAGGTTGGGTGAGCAAACGCAGACCCTTTAAAGTAATACTGCGTGGTACCCATCGCATGGGTCCCAAATCTCCAGGTTCAAGGGCATCTTCCTACATCGAAAACATGCATGAGAAAACAAAAAGATGGTACACCATGTGATGGGGAAAGGTTTCTAAAACGCACCTCATTTCTCTTCTCCTTGTGCCCGGGTTCGCCATTCCAGCCGCTTTACTAACAATCTCCCTACTTGGAGCATCAGCACCTTTAACCTCCTGTTCCGTACAGGTTGCAATTTGTCCTGAGGATGAACGGGTAGACGGGGAACCAGTGAGAGACTAGCTCTTGGTGTTGGGACAGGCACAGGTCACTCTATTTTCCCATCAGGAAGAAGAATTAACCAGAGGCTCCTCCTCCCCCCCGGAACCAGAACAGGGCCTGAAGCCATCCTGCGCTTTTGCGGCCAGCTCCCAAAAAAGCGAGTTGTAAAATGGAGCTTCAGGGCACTGCAATTCACAAACCTGCAGAGTTATAAATGATAACTCTCGTCCACAAATATATTGAGGGAAGGCAAAGAAGAGGATTTGAAATCAAGGCAGAATTGCAGGAAACAGATTTCAGGAGGTAGATTCGAATCGCCTTTAAAGCACATGAAAAGTGGCAAAACGTTGACAATGATGCCCTTGGCCACAAAGGGCGTATGCGTTTTTTCCTGAATATATTCAGGAAAAAACGCATACGCCCTTTTTGGCCAACCAAGCAACCTGGAAAGGCAAATCAGCGCTACAAAGAAGACTCGCTACCCGTCGGTCAAAAGGGCCATGCTGAAAAAAGTCTCAAAACCAGAAATGCAGGACAGGCCATGGAGAAATGGGAGCCTTGCTACACTGATGGGCGGGATGTAAATTGCCAACAGCCACTCTGGAGAAGTGTACGGTGTGTCCTGAAACATCTGAAAAACACAGCTTAGAGAGCATAGGGCACTTCCACTTATGGGGATATAAATTGGGAAAATGAAAAATCAGCAAGACACAAGCACCTCAAAGTTTAGGGCTGCTCTGTTGACAAGGACCTCCACTTCATTCCACCTTCAATATCCCAGGAAAGAGAAAAATGGATAAAGAAGTTGTGGTCCTTATGTACAATGGAATATCACTCAGCCATGAAATCAATGTCATAAGGCTAGTAGCAGCATGATGAGTGGATTTAGGTACGACGATTCTAAGTGAAATAAGTCACACAGAAAAGGACACTTCTCATAAGGTATCACTTATAGAGGGAATGTAAAAGCCGTTACACTTGAACTGAATTACAAAAAAGAACAGAGTCACACATGCAGAAAACACACTATGGCTGCTTAACGGGAAAGGTGAGGTGGGGTGATACATAAAACAAGGGTTTCAAATTAGCTCAGATACCGTTCCATAAACCCAATATGTAATAGACAAGACCTACTCCTTGCTCAGAGAACTGGACTCAACACGCCCTATTCACCGCACAAGAATATATCTGACTAGTAATAATCTTAAAACCTATGTATTGATATCTCTCTGTTAGTGTGTCAAGTGGGTGTAAAGCGGCATAAACACAGCAGTGAAAAGCAGCTAAACCCCATTATCAAAATAAATTACTTTGAAACACCCATGAAACAAAGACAGTGAAAGAGAGAGAAATTCTTACACAATGCGTTCAGGGGCTGTGATGCAACCTGGATTGACCATATCTAGACCCACAGCTGGATGAGACATAAGGGTGGACACTCTTGGGGCTGAGAGGTTTGTTGAGGTTGGGTGAGCAAACGCAGACCCTTTAAAGTAATACTGCGTGGTACCCATCGCATGGGTCCCAAATCTCCAGGTTCAAGGGCATCTTCCTACATCGAAAACATGCATGAGAAAACAAAAAGATGGTACACCATGTGATGGGGAAAGGTTTCTAAAACGCACCTCATTTCTCTTCTCCTTGTGCCCGGGTTCGCCATTCCAGCCGCTTTACTAACAATCTCCCTACTTGGAGCATCAGCACCTTTAACCTCCTGTTCCGTACAGGTTGCAATTTGTCCTGAGGATGAACGGGTAGACGGGGAACCAGTGAGAGACTAGCTCTTGGTGTTGGGACAGGCACAGGTCACTCTATTTTCCCATCAGGAAGAAGAATTAACCAGAGGCTCATCCTCCCCCCCGGAACCAGAACAGGGCCTGAAGCCATCCTGCGCTTTTGCGGCCAGCTCCCAAAAAAGCGAGTTGTAAAATGGAGCTTCAGGGCACTGCAATTCACAAACCTGCAGAGTTATAAATGATAACTCTCGTCCACAAATATATTGAGGGAAGGCAAAGAAGTGGATTTGAAATCAAGGCAGAATTGCAGGAAACAGATTTCAGGAGGTAGATTCGAATCGCCTTTAAAGCACATGAAAAGCGGCAAAACGTTGACAATGATGCCCTTGGCCAAAAAGGGCGTATGCGTTTTTTCCTGAATATATTCAGGAAAAAACGCATACGCCCTTTTTGGCCAACCAAGCAACCTGGAAAGGCAAATCAGCGCTACAAAGAAGACTCGCTACCCGTCGGTCAAAAGGGCCATGCTGAAAAACGTGTCAAAACCAGAAATGCAGGACAGGCCATGGAGAAATGGGAGCCTTGCTACACTGATGGGCGGGATGTAAATTGCCAAGAGCCACTCTGGAGAAGTGTCCGGTGAGTCCTGAAACATCTGAAAAACACAGCTTAGAGAGCATAGGGCACTTCCACTCATAGGGGTATAAATTGGGAAAATTAAAAATCAGCAAGACACAAGCACCCCAAAGTTTAGGGCTGCTCTGTTGACCAGGACCTCCACTTCATTCCACCTTAAATATCCCAGGAAAGAGAAAAATGGATAAAGAAGTTGTGGTCCTTATGTACAATGGAATATCACTCAGCCATGAAATCAATGCCATAAGGTTAGTAGCAGCATGATGAGTGGATTTAGGTACGACGATTCTAAGTGAAATAAGTCACACAGAAAAGGACACTTCTCATAAGGTATCACTGATAGAGGGAATGTAAAAAGCGTTACACTTGAACTGAATTACAAAACAGAACAGAGTCACACATGCAGAAAACACACTACGGCTGCTTAACGGGAAAGGTGAGGTGGCGTGATACATAAAACAAGGGTTTCAAATTAGCTCAGATACCGTTCCATAAACCCAATATGTAATAGACAAGACCTACTCCTTGCTCAGAGAACTGGACTCAACACGCCCTATTCACCGCACAAGAATATATCTGACTAGTAATAATCTTAAAACCTATGTATTGATATCTCTCTGTTAGTGTGTCAAGGGGGTGTAAAGCAGCATAAACACAGCAGTGAAAAGCAGCTAAACCCCATTATCAAAATAAATTACTTTGAAAAACCCATGAAACAAAGACAGTGAAAGAGAGAGAAATTCTTACACAATGCGTTCAGGGGCTGTGATGCAACCTGGATTGACCATATCTAGACCCACAGCTGGATGAGACATAAGGGTGGACTCTCTTGGGGCTGAGAGGTTTGGTGAGGTTGGGTGAGCAAACGCAGACCCTTTAAAGTAATACTGCGTGGTACCCATCGCATGGGTCCCAAATCTCCAGGTTCAAGGGCATCTTCCTACATCGAAAACATGCATGAGAAAACAAAAAGATGGTACACCATGTGATGGGGAAAGGTTTCTAAAACGCACCTCATTTCTCTTCTCCTTGTGCCCGGGTTCGCCATTCCAGCCGCTTTACTAACAATCTCCCTACTTGGAGCATCAGCACCTTTAACCTCCTGTTCCGTACAGGTTGCAATTTGTCCTGAGGATGAACGGGTAGACGGGGAACCAGTGAGAGACTAGCTCTTGGTGTTGGGACAGGCACAGGTCACTCTATTTTCCCATCAGGAAGAAGAATTAACCAGAGGCTCCTCCTCCCCCCCGGAACCAGAACAGGGCCTGAAGCCATCCTGCGCTTTTGCGGCCAGCTCCCAAAAAAGCGAGTTGTAAAATGGAGCTTCAGGGCACTGCAATTCACAAACCTGCAGAGTTATAAATGATAACTCTCGTCCACAAATATATTGAGGGAAGGCAAAGAAGAGGATTTGAAATCAAGGCAGAATTGCAGGAAACAGATTTCAGGAGGTAGATTCGAATCGCCTTTAAAGCACATGAAAAGTGGCAAAACGTTGACAATGATGCCCTTGGCCACAAAGGGCGTATGCGTTTTTTCCTGAATATATTCAGGAAAAAACGCATACGCCCTTTTTGGCCAACCAAGCAACCTGGAAAGGCAAATCAGCGCTACAAAGAAGACTCGCTACCCGTCGGTCAAAAGGGCCATGCTGAAAAAAGTCTCAAAACCAGAAATGCAGGACAGGCCATGGAGAAATGGGAGCCTTGCTACACTGATGGGCGGGATGTAAATTGCCAACAGCCACTCTGGAGAAGTGTACGGTGTGTCCTGAAACATCTGAAAAACACAGCTTAGAGAGCATAGGGCACTTCCACTTATGGGGATATAAATTGGGAAAATGAAAAATCAGCAAGACACAAGCACCTCAAAGTTTAGGGCTGCTCTGTTGACAAGGACCTCCACTTCATTCCACCTTCAATATCCCAGGAAAGAGAAAAATGGATAAAGAAGTTGTGGTCCTTATGTACAATGGAATATCACTCAGCCATGAAATCAATGTCATAAGGCTAGTAGCAGCATGATGAGTGGATTTAGGTACGACGATTCTAAGTGAAATAAGTCACACAGAAAAGGACACTTCTCATAAGGTATCACTTATAGAGGGAATGTAAAAGCCGTTACACTTGAACTGAATTACAAAACAGAACAGAGTCACACATGCAGAAAACACACTATGGCTGCTTAACGGGAAAGGTGAGGTGGCGTGATACATAAAACAAGGGTTTCAAATTAGCTCAGATACCGTTCCATAAACCCAATATGTAATAGACAAGACCTACTCTTTGCTCAGAGAACTGGACTCAACACGCCCTATTCACCGCACAAGAATATATCTGACTAGTAATAATCTTAAAACCTATGTATTGATATCTCTCTGTTAGTGTGTCAAGTGGGTGTAAAGCGGCATAAACACAGCAGTGAAAAGCAGCTAAACCCCATTATCAAAATAAATTACTTTGAAACACCCATGAAACAAAGACAGTGAAAGAGAGAGAAATTCTTACACAATGCGTTCAGGGGCTGTGATGCAACCTGGATTGACCATATCTAGACCCACAGCTGGATGAGACATAAGGGTGGACTCTCTTGGGGCTGAGAGGTTTGGTGAGGTTGGGTGAGCAAACGCAGACCCTTTAAAGTAATACTGCGTGGTACCCATCGCATGGGTCCCAAATCTCCAGGTTCAAGGGCATCTTCCTACATCGAAAACATGCATGAGAAAACAAAAAGATGGTACACCATGTGATGGGGAAAGGTTTCTAAAACGCACCTCATTTCTCTTCTCCTTGTGCCCGGGTTCGCCATTCCAGCCGCTTTACTAACAATCTCCCTACTTGGAGCATCAGCACCTTTAACCTCCTGTTCCGTACAGGTTGCAATTTGTCCTGGGGATGAACGGGTAGACGGGGAACCAGTGAGAGACTAGCTCTTGGTGTTGGGACAGGCACAGGTCACTCTATTTTCCCATCAGGAAGAAGAATTAACCACAGGCTCATCCCCCCCCCCCGGGAAGCAGAACAGGGCCTGAAGCCATTCTGCGCTTTTGCGGCCAGCTCCCAAAAAAGCGAGTAGTAAAATGGAGCTTCAGGGCACTGCAATTCACACACCTGCAGAGTTATAAATGATAACTCTCGTCCACAAATATATTGAGGGAAGGCAAAGAAGAGGATTTGAAATCAAGGCAGATTTGCAGGAAACAGATTTCAGGAGGTAGATTCGAATCGCCTTTAAAGCACATGAAAAGAGGCAAAACGTTGACAATGATGCCCTTGGCTAAGAAGGGCGTATGCGTTTTTTCCTGAATATATTCAGGAAAAAACGCATACGCCCTTTTTGGCCAACCAAGCAACCTGGAAAGGCAAATCAGCGCTACAAAGAAGACTCGCTACCCATTGGTCAAAAGGGCCATGCTGAAAAAAGTCTCAAAACCAGAAATGCAGGACAGGCCATGGAGAAATGGGAGCCTTGCTACACTGATGGGCGGGATGTAAATTGCCAACAGCCACTCTGGAGAAGTGTACGGTGTGTCCTGAAACATCTAAAAAACACAGCTTAGAGAGCATAGGGCACTTCCACTCATGGGGGTATAAATTGGGAAAATGAAAAATCAGCAAGACACAAGCACCCCAAAGTTTAGGGCTGCTCTGTTGACAAGGACCTCCACTTCATTCCACCTTCAATATCCCAGGAAAGAGAAAAATGGATAAAGAAGTTGTGGTCCTTATGTACAATGGAATATCACTCAGCCATGAAATCAATGTCATAAGGCTAGTAGCAGCATGATGAGTGGATTTAGGTACGACGATTCTAAGTGAAATAAGTCACACAGAAAAGGACACTTCTCATAAGGTATCACTTAAGGAGGGAATGTAAAAAGCGTTACACTTGAACTGAATTACAAAACAGAACAGAGTCACACATGCAGAAAACACACTACGGCTGCTTAACGGGAAAGGTGAGGTGGCGTGATACATAAAACAAGGGTTTCAAATTAGCTCAGATACCGTTCCATAAACCCAATATGTAATAGACAAGACCTACTCTTTGCTCAGAGAACTGGACTCAACACACTCTATTCACCGCACAAGAATATATCTGACTAGTAATAATCTTAAAACCTATGTATTGATATCTCTCTGTTAGTGTGTCAAGTGGGTGTAAAGCGGCATAAACACAGCAGTGAAAAGCAGCTAAACCCCATTATCAAAATAAATTACTTTGAAAAACCCATGAAACAAAGACAGTGAAAGAGAGAGAAATTCTTACACAATGCGTTCAGGGGCTGTGATGCAACCTGGATTGACCATATCTAGACCCACAGCTGGATGAGACATAAGGGTGGACTCTCTTGGGGCTGAGAGGTTTGGTGAGGTTGGGTGAGCAAACGCAGACCCTTTAAAGTAATACTGCGTGGTACCCATCGCATGGGTCCCAAATCTCCAGGTTCAAGGGCATCTTCCTACATCGAAAACATGCATGAGAAAACAAAAAGATGGTAAACCATGTGATGGGGAAAGGTTTCTAAAACGCACCTCATTTCTCTTCTCCTTGTGCCCGGGTTCGCCATTCCAGCCGCTTTACTAACAATCTCCCTACTTGGAGCATCAGCACCTTTAACCTCCTGTTCCGTACAGGTTGCAATTTGTCCTGAGGATGAACGGGTAGACGGGGAACCAGTGAGAGACTAGCTCTTGGTGTTGGGACAGGCACAGGTCACTCTATTTTCCCATCAGGAAGAAGAATTAACCAGAGGCTCCTCCTCCCCCCCGGAACCAGAACAGGGCCTGAAGCCATCCTGTGCTTTTGCGGCCAGCTCCCAAAAAAGCGAGTTGTAAAATGGAGCTTCAGGGCACTGCAATTCACAAACCTGCAGAGTTATAAATGATAACTCTCGTCCACAAATATATTGAGGGAAGGCAAAGAAGAGGATTTGAAATCAAGGCAGAATTGCAGGAAACAGATTTCAGGAGGTAGATTCGAATCGCCTTTAATGCACATGAAAAGTGGCAAAACGTTGACAATGATGCCCTTGGCCACAAAGGGCGTATGCGTTTTTTCCTGAATATATTCAGGAAAAAACGCATACGCCCTTTTTGGCCAACCAAGCAACCTGGAAAGGCAAATCAGCGCTACAAAGAAGACTCGCTACCCGTCGGTCAAAAGGGCCATGCTGAAAAAAGTCTCAAAACCAGAAATGCAGGACAGGCCATGGAGAAATGGGAGCCTTGCTACACTGATGGGCGGGATGTAAATTGCCAACAGCCACTCTGGAGAAGTGTACGGTGTGTCCTGAAACATCTAAAAAACACAGCTTAGAGAGCATAGGGCACTTCCACTTATGGGGATATAAATTGGGAAAATGAAAAATCAGCAAGACACAAGCACCTCAAAGTTTAGGGCTGCTCTGTTGACAAGGACCTCCACTTCATTCCACCTTCAATATCCCAGGAAAGAGAAAAATGGATAAAGAAGTTGTGGTCCTTATGTACAATGGAATATCACTCAGCCATGAAATCAATGTCATAAGGCTAGTAGCAGCATGATGAGTGGATTTAGGTACGACGATTCTAAGTGAAATAAGTCACACAGAAAAGGACACTTCTCATAAGGTATCACTTATAGAGGGAATGTAAAAGCCGTTACACTTGAACTGAATTACAAAACAGAACAGAGTCACACATGCAGAAAACACACTATGGCTGCTTAACGGGAAAGGTGAGGTGGGGTGATACATAAAACAAGGGTTTCAAATTAGCTCAGATACCGTTCCATAAACCCAATATGTAATACACAAGACCTACTCCTTGCTCAGAGAACTGGACTCAACACGCCCTATTCACCGCACAAGAATATATCTGACTAGTAATAATCTTAAAACCTGTGTATTGATATCTCTCTGTTAGTGTGTCAAGTGGGTGTAAAGCGGCATAAACACAGCAGTGAAAAGCAGCTAAACCCCATTATCAAAATAAATTACTTTGAAACACCCATGAAACAAAGACAGTGAAAGAGAGAGAAATTCTTACACAATGCGTTCAGGGGCTGTGATGCAACCTGGATTGACCATATCTAGACCCACAGCTGGATGAGACATAAGGGTGGACTCTCTTGGGGCTGAGAGGTTTGTTGAGGTTGGGTGAGCAAACGCAGACCCTTTAAAGTAATACTGCGTGGTACCCATCGCATGGGTCCCAAATCTCCAGGTTCAAGGGCATCTTCCTACATCGAAAACATGCATGAGAAAACAAAAAGATGGTACACCATGTGATGGGGAAAGGTTTCTAAAACGCACCTCATTTCTCTTCTCCTTGTGCCCGGGTTCGCCATTCCAGCCGCTTTACTAACAATCTCCCTACTTGGAGCATCAGCACCTTTAACCTCCTGTTCCGTACAGGTTGCAATTTGTCCTGAGGATGAACGGGTAGACGGGGAACCAGTGAGAGACTAGCTCTTGGTGTTGGGACAGGCACAGGTCACTCTATTTTCCCATCAGGAAGAAGAATTAACCAGAGGCTCATCCTCCCCCCCGGAACCAGAACAGGGCCTGAAGCCATCCTGCGCTTTTGCGGCCAGCTCCCAAAAAAGCGAGTTGTAAAATGGAGCTTCAGGGCACTGCAATTCACAAACCTGCAGAGTTATAAATGATAACTCTCGTCCACAAATATATTGAGGGAAGGCAAAGAAGTGGATTTGAAATCAAGGCAGAATTGCAGGAAACAGATTTCAGGAGGTAGATTCGAATCGCCTTTAAAGCACATGAAAAGCGGCAAAACGTTGACAATGATGCCCTTGGCCAAAAAGGGCGTATGCGTTTTTTCCTGAATATATTCAGGAAAAAACGCATACGCCCTTTTTGGCCAACCAAGCAACCTGGAAAGGCAAATCAGCGCTACAAAGAAGACTCGCTACCCGTCGGTCAAAAGGGCCATGCTGAAAAACGTGTCAAAACCAGAAATGCAGGACAGGCCATGGAGAAATGGGAGCCTTGCTACACTGATGGGCGGGATGTAAATTGCCAACAGCCACTCTGGAGAAGTGTACGGTGTGTCCTGAAACATCTAAAAAACACAGCTTAGAGAGCATAGGGCACTTCCACTCATGGGGGTATAAATTGGGAAAATGAAAAATCAGCAAGACACAAGCACCCCAAAGTTTAGGGCTGCTCTGTTGACAAGGACCTCCACTTCATTCCACCTTCAATATCCCAGGAAAGAGAAAAATGGATAAAGAAGTTGTGGTCCTTATGTACAATGGAATATCACTCAGCCATGAAATCAATGTCATAAGGCTAGTAGCAGCATGATGAGTGGATTTAGGTACGACGATTCTAAGTGAAATAAGTCACACAGAAAAGGACACTTCTCATAAGGTATCACTTATAGAGGGAATGTAAAAGCCGTTACACTTGAACTGAATTACAAAACAGAACAGAGTCACACATGCAGAAAACACACTATGGCTGCTTAACGGGAAAGGTGAGGTGGGGTGATACATAAAACAAGGGACAAGGGTTTCAAATTAGCTCAGATACCGTTCCATAAACCCAATATGTAATAGACAAGACCTACTCCTTGCTCAGAGAACTGGACTCAACACGCCCTATTCACCGCACAAGAATATATCTGACTAGTAATAATCTTAAAACCTATGTATTGATATCTCTCTGTTAGTGTGTCAAGTGGGTGTAAAGCGGCATAAACACAGCAGTGAAAAGCAGCTAAACCCCATTATCAAAATAAATTACTTTGAAACACCCATGAAACAAAGACAGTGAAAGAGAGAGAAATTCTTACACAATGCGTTCAGGGGCTGTGATGCAACCTGGATTGACCATATCTAGACGCACAGCTGGATGAGACATAAGGGTGGACACTCTTGGGGCTGAGAGGTTTGGTGAGGTTGGGTGAGCAAACGCAGACCCTTTAAAGTAATACTGCGTGGTACCCATCGCATGGGTCCCAAATCTCCAGGTTCAAGGGCATCTTCCTACATCGAAAACATGCATGAGAAAACAAAAAGATGGTACACCATGTGATGGGGAAAGGTTTCTAAAACGCACCTCATTTCTCTTCTCCTTGTGCCCGGGTTCGCCATTCCAGCCGCTTTACTAACAATCTCCCTACTTGGAGCATCAGCACCTTTAACCTCCTGTTCCGTACAGGTTGCAATTTGTCCTGAGGATGAACGGGTAGACGGGGAACCAGTGAGAGACTAGCTCTTGGTGTTGGGACAGGCACAGGTCACTCTATTTTCCCATCAGAAAGAAGAATTAACCACAGGCTCAGCCTGCCCCCCGGAACCAGAACAGGGCCTGAAGCCATTCTGCGATTTTGCGGCCAGCTCCCATAAAAACGAGTTGTAAAACGGAGGTTCAGGGCACTGCAATTCACAAACCTGCAGAGTTATAAATGATAACTCTCGTCCACAAATATATTGAGGGAAGGCAAAGAAGAGGATTTGAAATCAAGGCAGAATTGCAGGAAACAGATTTCAGGAGGTAGATACGAATCGCCTTTAAAGCACATGAAAAGCGGCAAAACGTTGACAATGATGCCCTTGGCCAAAAAGGGCGTATGCGTTTTTTCCTGAATATATTCAGGAAAAAACGCATACGCCCTTTTTGGCCAACCAAGCAACCTGGAAAGGCAAATCAGGGCCACAAAGAAGACTCGCTACCCATCGGTCAAAAGGGCCATGCTGAAAAAAGTCTCAAAACCAGAAATGCAGGACAGGCCATGGAGAAATGGGAGCCTTGCTACACTGATGGGCGGGATGTAAATTGCCAACAGCCACTCTGGAGAAGTGTACGGTGTGTCCTGAAACATCTAAAAAACACAGCTTAGAGAGCATAGGGCACTTCCACTCATGGGGGTATAAATTGGGAAAATTAAAAATCAGCAAGACACAAGCACCCCAAAGTTTAGGGCTCTTCTGTTGACCAGGACCTCCACTTCATTCCACCTTAAATATCCCAGGAAAGAGAAAAATGGATAAAGAAGTTGTGGTCCTTATGTACAATGGAATATCACTCAGCCATGAAATCAATATCATAAGGCTAGTAGCAGCATGATGAGTGGATTTAGGTACGACGATTCTAAGTGAAATAAGTCACACAGAAAAGGACACTTCTCATAAGGTATCACTTATAGAGGGAATGTAAAAAGCGTTACACTTGAACTGAATTACAAAACAGAACAGAGTCACACATGCAGAAAACACACTATGGCTGCTTAACGGGAAAGGTGAGGTGGCGTGATACATAAAACAAGGGTTTCAAATTAGCTCAGATACCGTTCCATATACCCAATATGTAATAGACAAGACCTACTCCTTGCTCAGAGAACTGGACTCAACACGCCCTATTCACCGCACAAGAATATATCTGACTAGTAATAATCTTAAACCCTGTGTATTGATATCTCTCTGTTAGTGTGTCAAGTGGGTGTAAAGCGGCATAAACACAGCAGTGAAAAGCAGCTAAACCCCATTATCAAAATAAATTACTTTGAAAAACCCATGAAACAAAGACAGTGAAAGAGAGAGAAATTCTTACACAATGCGTTCAGGGGCTGTGATGCAACCTGGATTGACCATATCTAGACCCACAGCTGGATCAGACATAAGGGTGGACACTCTTGGGGCTGAGAGGTTTGGTGAGGTTGGGTGAGCAAACGCAGACCCTTTAAAGTAATACTGCGTGGTACCCATCGCATGGGTCCCAAATCTCCAGGTTCAAGGGCATCTTCCTACATCAAAAACATGCATGAGAAAACAAAAAGATGGTACACCATGTGATGGGGAAAGGTTTCTAAAACGCACCTCATTTCTCTTCTCCTTGTGCCCGGGTTCGCCATTCCATCCGCTTTACTAAAAATCTCCCTACTTGGAGCATCAGCACCTTTAACCTCCTGTTCCCTACAGGTTGCAATTTGTCCTGAGGATGAACGGGTAGACGGGGAACCAGTGAGAGACTAGCTCTTGGTGTTGGGACAGGCACAGGTCACTCTATTTTCCCATCAGGAAGAAGAATTAACCACAGGCTCATCCTCCCCCCCGGAACCAGAACAGGGCCTGAAGCCATCCTGCGCTTTTGCGGCCAGCTCCCAAAAAAGCGAGTTGTAAAATGGAGCTTCAGGGCACTGCAATTCCCAAACCTGCAGAGTTATAAATGATAACTCTCGTCCACAAATATATTGAGGGAAGGCAAAGAAGAGGATTTGAAATCAAGGCAGAATTGCTGGAAACAGATTTCAGGAGGTAGATTCGAATCGCCTTTAAAGCACATGAAAAGCGGCAAAACGTTGACAATGATGCCCTTGGCCAAAAAGGGCGTATGCGTTTTTTCCTGAATATATTCAGGAAAAAATGCATACGCCCTTTTTGGCCAACCAAGCAACCTGGAAAGGCAAATCAGCGCTACAAAGAAGACTCGCTACCCGTCGGTCAAAAGGGCCATGCTGAAAAAAGTCTCAAAACCAGAAATGCAGGACAGGCCATGGAGAAATTAGAGCCTTGCTACACTGATGGGCGGGATGTAAATTGCCAACAGCCACTCTGGAGAAGTGTACGGTGTGTCCTGAAACATCTAAAAAACACAGCTTAGAGAGCATAGGGCACTTCCACTCATGGGGATATAAATTGGGAAAATGAAAAATCAGCAAGACACAAGCACCTCAAAGTTTAGGGCTGCTCTGTTGACAAGGACCTCCACTTCATTCCACCTTCAATATCCCAGGAAAGAGAAAAATGGATAAAGAAGTTGTGGTCCTTATGTACAATGGAATATCACTCAGCCATGAAATCAATGTCATAAGGCTAGTAGCAGCATGATGAGTGGATTTAGGTACGACGATTCTAAGTGAAATAAGTCACACAGAAAAGGACACTTCTCATAAGGTATCACTTATAGAGGGAATGTAAAAGCCGTTACACTTGAACTGAATTACAAAACAGAACAGAGTCACACATGCAGAAAACACACTATGGCTGCTTAACGGGAAAGGTGAGGTGGGGTGATACATAAAACAAGGGTTTCAAATTAGCTCAGATACCGTTCCATAAACCCAATATGTAATAGACAAGACCTACTCCTTGCTCAGAGAACTGTACTCAACACGCCCTATTCACTGCACAAGAATATATCTGACTAGCAATAATCTTAAAACCTATGTATTGATATCTCTCTGTTAGTGTGTCAAGTGGGTGTAAAGCGGCATAAACACAGCAGTGAAAATCAGCTAAACCCCATTATAAAAATAAATTACTTTGAAACACCCATGAAACAAAGACAGTGAAAGAGAGAGAAATTCTTACACAATGCGTTCAGGGCCTGTGATGCAACCTGGATTGACCATATCTAGACGCACAGCTGGATGAGACATAAGGGTGGACACTCTTTGGGCTGAGAGGTTTGGTGAGGTTGGGTGAGCAAACGCAGACCCTTTAAAGTAATACTGCGTGGTACCCATCGCATGGGTCCCAAATCTCCAGGTTCAAGGGCATTTTCCTACATCCAAAACATGCATGAGAAACCCAGAAGATGGTACACCGTGTGATCGGGAAAGGCTTCTAAAACGCACCTCATTTCTCATCTCCTTGTGCCCGGGTTCGCCATTCCAGCCGCTTTACTAGCAAGCTCCCTACTTGGAGCATCAGCACCTTTAACCTCCTGTTCCGTACAGGTTGCAATTTGTCCTGAGGATAAACGGGAAGACGTGGAACCAACGAGAAACTAGCTCTTGGCGTTGGGACAGGCACAGGTCACTCTATTTTCCCATCAGAAAGAAGAATTAACCACAGGCTCAGCCTGCCCCCCGGAACCAGAACAGGGCCTGAAGCCATTCTGCGATTTTGCGGCCAGCTCCCATAAAAACGAGTTGTAAAACGGAGGTTCAGGTCACTGCAATTCACAAACCTGCAGAGTTATAAATGATAACTCTCGTCCACAAATATATTGAGGGAAGGCAAAGAAGAGGATTTGAAATCAAGGCAGAATTGCAGGAAACAGATTTCAGGAGGTAGATACGAATCGCCTTTAAAGCACATGAAAAGCGGCAAAACGTTGACAATGATGCCCTTGGCCAAAAAGGGCGTATGCGTTTTTTCCTGAATATATTCAGGAAAAAACGCATACGCCCTTTTTGGCCAACCAAGCAACCTAGAAAGGCAAATCAGCGCTACAAAGAAGTCTCGCTTCCCATCGGTCAAAAGGGCCATGCTGAAAAAAGTGTCAAAACCAGAAATGCAGGAAAGACCATGGAGAAATGGGAGCCTTGCTACACTGATGGGCGGGATGTAAATTGCCAAGAGCCACTCTGGAGAAGTGTCCGGTGAGTCCTGAAACATCTGAAAAACACAGCTTAGAGAGCATAGGGCACTTCCACTCATGGGGGTATAAATTGGGAAAATTAAAAATCAGCAAGACACAAGCACCGCAAAGTTTAGGGCTGCTCTGTTGACCAGGACCTCCACTTCATTCCACCTTAAATATCCCAGGAAAGAGAAAAATGGATAAAGAAGTTGTGGTCCTTATGTACAATGGAATATCACTCAGCCATGAAATCAATGTCATAAGGCTAGTAGCAGCATGATGAGTGGATTTAGGTACGACGATTCTAAGTGAAATAAGTCACACAGAAAAGGACACTTCTCATAAGGTATCACTTATAGAGGGAATGTAAAAGCCGTTACACTTGAACTGAATTACAAAACAGAACAGAGTCACACATGCAGAAAACACACTATGGCTGCTTAACGGGAAAGGTGAGGTGGGGTGATACATAAAACAAGGGTTTCAAATTAGCTCAGATACCGTTCCATAAACCCAATATGTAATAGACAAGACCTACTCCTTGCTCAGAGAACTGGACTCAACACGCCCTATTCACCGCACAAGAATATATCTGACTAGTAATAATCTTAAAACCTATGTATTGATATCTCTCTGTTAGTGTGTCAAGTGGGTGTAAAGCGGCATAAACACAGCAGTGAAAAGCAGCTAAACCCCATTATCAAAATAAATTACTTTGAAACACCCATGAAACAAAGACAGTGAAAGAGAGAGAAATTCTTACACAATGCGTTCAGGGGCTGTGATGCAACCTGGATTGACCATATCTAGACCCACAGCTGGATGAGACATAAGGGTGGACACTCTTGGGGCTGAGAGGTTTGTTGAGGTTGGGTGAGCAAACGCAGACCCTTTAAAGTAATACTGCGTGGTACCCATCGCATGGGTCCCAAATCTCCAGGTTCAAGGGCATCTTCCTACATCGAAAACATGCATGAGAAAACAAAAAGATGGTACACCATGTGATGGGGAAAGGTTTCTAAAACGCACCTCATTTCTCTTCTCCTTGTGCCCGGGTTCGCCATTCCAGCCGCTTTACTAACAATCTCCCTACTTGGAGCATCAGCACCTTTAACCTCCTGTTCCGTACAGGTTGCAATTTGTCCTGAGGATGAACGGGTAGACGGGGAACCAGTGAGAGACTAGCTCTTGGTGTTGGGACAGGCACAGGTCACTCTATTTTCCCATCAGGAAGAAGAATTAACCAGAGGCTCATCCTCCCCCCCGGAACCAGAACAGGGCCTGAAGCCATCCTGCGCTTTTGCGGCCAGCTCCCAAAAAAGCGAGTTGTAAAATGGAGCTTCAGGGCACTGCAATTCACAAACCTGCAGAGTTATAAATGATAACTCTCGTCCACAAATATATTGAGGGAAGGCAAAGAAGTGGATTTGAAATCAAGGCAGAATTGCAGGAAACAGATTTCAGGAGGTAGATTCGAATCGCCTTTAAAGCACATGAAAAGCGGCAAAACGTTGACAATGATGCCCTTGGCCAAAAAGGGCGTATGCGTTTTTTCCTGAATATATTCAGGAAAAAACGCATACGCCCTTTTTGGCCAACCAAGCAACCTGGAAAGGCAAATCAGCGCTACAAAGAAGACTCGCTACCCGTCGGTCAAAAGGGCCATGCTGAAAAACGTGTCAAAACCAGAAATGCAGGACAGGCCATGGAGAAATGGGAGCCTTGCTACACTGATGGGCGGGATGTAAATTGCCAAGAGCCACTCTGGAGAAGTGTCCGGTGAGTCCTGAAACATCTGAAAAACACAGCTTAGAGAGCATAGGGCACTTCCACTCATAGGGGTATAAATTGGGAAAATTAAAAATCAGCAAGACACAAGCACCCCAAAGTTTAGGGCTGCTCTGTTGACCAGGACCTCCACTTCATTCCACCTTAAATATCCCAGGAAAGAGAAAAATGGATAAAGAAGTTGTGGTCCTTATGTACAATGGAATATCACTCAGCCATGAAATCAATGCCATAAGGTTAGTAGCAGCATGATGAGTGGATTTAGGTACGACGATTCTAAGTGAAATAAGTCACACAGAAAAGGACACTTCTCATAAGGTATCACTGATAGAGGGAATGTAAAAAGCGTTACACTTGAACTGAATTACAAAACAGAACAGAGTCACACATGCAGAAAACACACTACGGCTGCTTAACGGGAAAGGTGAGGTGGCGTGATACATAAAACAAGGGTTTCAAATTAGCTCAGATACCGTTCCATAAACCCAATATGTAATAGACAAGACCTACTCTTTGCTCAGAGAACTGGACTCAACACGCCCTATTCACCGCACAAGAATATATCTGACTAGTAATAATCTTAAAACCTATGTATTGATATCTCTCTGTTAGTGTGTCAAGGGGGTGTAAAGCAGCATAAACACAGCAGTGAAAAGCAGCTAAACCCCATTATCAAAATAAATTACTTTGAAAAACCCATGAAACAAAGACAGTGAAAGAGAGAGAAATTCTTACACAATGCGTTCAGGGGCTGTGATGCAACCTGGATTGACCATATCTAGACCCACAGCTGGATGAGACATAAGGGTGGACTCTCTTGGGGCTGAGAGGTTTGGTGAGGTTGGGTGAGCAAACGCAGACCCTTTAAAGTAATACTGCGTGGTACCCATCGCATGGGTCCCAAATCTCCAGGTTCAAGGGCATCTTCCTACATCGAAAACATGCATGAGAAAACAAAAAGATGGTACACCATGTGATGGGGAAAGGTTTCTAAAACGCACCTCATTTCTCTTCTCCTTGTGCCCGGGTTCGCCATTCCAGCCGCTTTACTAACAATCTCCCTACTTGGAGCATCAGCACCTTTAACCTCCTGTTCCGTACAGGTTGCAATTTGTCCTGAGGATGAACGGGTAGACGGGGAACCAGTGAGAGACTAGCTCTTGGTGTTGGGACAGGCACAGGTCACTCTATTTTCCCATCAGGAAGAAGAATTAACCAGAGGCTCCTCCTCCCCCCCGGAACCAGAACAGGGCCTGAAGCCATCCTGCGCTTTTGCGGCCAGCTCCCAAAAAAGCGAGTTGTAAAATGGAGCTTCAGGGCACTGCAATTCACAAACCTGCAGAGTTATAAATGATAACTCTCGTCCACAAATATATTGAGGGAAGGCAAAGAAGAGGATTTGAAATCAAGGCAGAATTGCAGGAAACAGATTTCAGGAGGTAGATTCGAATCGCCTTTAAAGCACATGAAAAGTGGCAAAACGTTGACAATGATGCCCTTGGCCACAAAGGGCGTATGCGTTTTTTCCTGAATATATTCAGGAAAAAACGCATACGCCCTTTTTGGCCAACCAAGCAACCTGGAAAGGCAAATCAGCGCTACAAAGAAGACTCGCTACCCGTCGGTCAAAAGGGCCATGCTGAAAAAAGTCTCAAAACCAGAAATGCAGGACAGGCCATGGAGAAATGGGAGCCTTGCTACACTGATGGGCGGGATGTAAATTGCCAACAGCCACTCTGGAGAAGTGTACGGTGTGTCCTGAAACATCTGAAAAACACAGCTTAGAGAGCATAGGGCACTTCCACTTATGGGGATATAAATTGGGAAAATGAAAAATCAGCAAGACACAAGCACCTCAAAGTTTAGGGCTGCTCTGTTGACAAGGACCTCCACTTCATTCCACCTTCAATATCCCAGGAAAGAGAAAAATGGATAAAGAAGTTGTGGTCCTTATGTACAATGGAATATCACTCAGCCATGAAATCAATGTCATAAGGCTAGTAGCAGCATGATGAGTGGATTTAGGTACGACGATTCTAAGTGAAATAAGTCACACAGAAAAGGACACTTCTCATAAGGTATCACTTATAGAGGGAATGTAAAAGCCGTTACACTTGAACTGAATTACAAAACAGAACAGAGTCACACATGCAGAAAACACACTATGGCTGCTTAACGGGAAAGGTGAGGTGGCGTGATACATAAAACAAGGGTTTCAAATTAGCTCAGATACCGTTCCATAAACCCAATATGTAATAGACAAGACCTACTCTTTGCTCAGAGAACTGGACTCAACACGCCCTATTCACCGCACAAGAATATATCTGACTAGTAATAATCTTAAAACCTATGTATTGATATCTCTCTGTTAGTGTGTCAAGTGGGTGTAAAGCGGCATAAACACAGCAGTGAAAAGCAGCTAAACCCCATTATCAAAATAAATTACTTTGAAACACCCATGAAACAAAGACAGTGAAAGAGAGAGAAATTCTTACACAATGCGTTCAGGGGCTGTGATGCAACCTGGATTGACCATATCTAGACCCACAGCTGGATGAGACATAAGGGTGGACTCTCTTGGGGCTGAGAGGTTTGGTGAGGTTGGGTGAGCAAACGCAGACCCTTTAAAGTAATACTGCGTGGTACCCATCGCATGGGTCCCAAATCTCCAGGTTCAAGGGCATCTTCCTACATCGAAAACATGCATGAGAAAACAAAAAGATGGTACACCATGTGATGGGGAAAGGTTTCTAAAACGCACCTCATTTCTCTTCTCCTTGTGCCCGGGTTCGCCATTCCAGCCGCTTTACTAACAATCTCCCTACTTGGAGCATCAGCACCTTTAACCTCCTGTTCCGTACAGGTTGCAATTTGTCCTGGGGATGAACGGGTAGACGGGGAACCAGTGAGAGACTAGCTCTTGGTGTTGGGACAGGCACAGGTCACTCTATTTTCCCATCAGGAAGAAGAATTAACCACAGGCTCATCCCCCTCCCCGGGAAGCAGAACAGGGCCTGAAGCCATTCTGCGCTTTTGCGGCCAGCTCCCAAAAAAGCGAGTAGTAAAATGGAGCTTCAGGGCACTGCAATTCACACACCTGCAGAGTTATAAATGATAACTCTCGTCCACAAATATATTGAGGGAAGGCAAAGAAGAGGATTTGAAATCAAGGCAGATTTGCAGGAAACAGATTTCAGGAGGTAGATTCGAATCGCCTTTAAAGCACATGAAAAGAGGCAAAACGTTGACAATGATGCCCTTGGCTAAGAAGGGCGTATGCGTTTTTTCCTGAATATATTCAGGAAAAAACGCATACGCCCTTTTTGGCCAACCAAGCAACCTGGAAAGGCAAATCAGCGCTACAAAGAAGACTCGCTACCCATTGGTCAAAAGGGCCATGCTGAAAAAAGTCTCAAAACCAGAAATGCAGGACAGGCCATGGAGAAATGGGAGCCTTGCTACACTGATGGGCGGGATGTAAATTGCCAACAGCCACTCTGGAGAAGTGTACGGTGTGTCCTGAAACATCTAAAAAACACAGCTTAGAGAGCATAGGGCACTTCCACTCATGGGGGTATAAATTGGGAAAATGAAAAATCAGCAAGACACAAGCACCCCAAAGTTTAGGGCTGCTCTGTTGACAAGGACCTCCACTTCATTCCACCTTCAATATCCCAGGAAAGAGAAAAATGGATAAAGAAGTTGTGGTCCTTATGTACAATGGAATATCACTCAGCCATGAAATCAATGTCATAAGGCTAGTAGCAGCATGATGAGTGGATTTAGGTACGACGATTCTAAGTGAAATAAGTCACACAGAAAAGGACACTTCTCATAAGGTATCACTTAAGGAGGGAATGTAAAAAGCGTTACACTTGAACTGAATTACAAAACAGAACAGAGTCACACATGCAGAAAACACACTACGGCTGCTTAACGGGAAAGGTGAGGTGGCGTGATACATAAAACAAGGGTTTCAAATTAGCTCAGATACCGTTCCATAAACCCAATATGTAATAGACAAGACCTACTCTTTGCTCAGAGAACTGGACTCAACACACTCTATTCACCGCACAAGAATATATCTGACTAGTAATAATCTTAAAACCTATGTATTGATATCTCTCTGTTAGTGTGTCAAGTGGGTGTAAAGCGGCATAAACACAGCAGTGAAAAGCAGCTAAACCCCATTATCAAAATAAATTACTTTGAAAAACCCATGAAACAAAGACAGTGAAAGAGAGAGAAATTCTTACACAATGCGTTCAGGGGCTGTGATGCAACCTGGATTGACCATATCTAGACCCACAGCTGGATGAGACATAAGGGTGGACTCTCTTGGGGCTGAGAGGTTTGGTGAGGTTGGGTGAGCAAACGCAGACCCTTTAAAGTAATACTGCGTGGTACCCATCGCATGGGTCCCAAATCTCCAGGTTCAAGGGCATCTTCCTACATCGAAAACATGCATGAGAAAACAAAAAGATGGTACACCATGTGATGGGGAAAGGTTTCTAAAACGCACCTCATTTCTCTTCTCCTTGTGCCCGGGTTCGCCATTCCAGCCGCTTTACTAACAATCTCCCTACTTGGAGCATCAGCACCTTTAACCTCCTGTTCCGTACAGGTTGCAATTTGTCCTGAGGATGAACGGGTAGACGGGGAACCAGTGAGAGACTAGCTCTTGGTGTTGGGACAGGCACAGGTCACTCTATTTTCCCATCAGGAAGAAGAATTAACCAGAGGCTCCTCCTCCCCCCCGGAACCAGAACAGGGCCTGAAGCCATCCTGTGCTTTTGCGGCCAGCTCCCAAAAAAGCGAGTTGTAAAATGGAGCTTCAGGGCACTGCAATTCACAAACCTGCAGAGTTATAAATGATAACTCTCGTCCACAAATATATTGAGGGAAGGCAAAGAAGAGGATTTGAAATCAAGGCAGAATTGCAGGAAACAGATTTCAGGAGGTAGATTCGAATCGCCTTTAATGCACATGAAAAGTGGCAAAACGTTGACAATGATGCCCTTGGCCACAAAGGGCGTATGCGTTTTTTCCTGAATATATTCAGGAAAAAACGCATACGCCCTTTTTGGCCAACCAAGCAACCTGGAAAGGCAAATCAGCGCTACAAAGAAGACTCGCTACCCGTCGGTCAAAAGGGCCATGCTGAAAAAAGTCTCAAAACCAGAAATGCAGGACAGGCCATGGAGAAATGGGAGCCTTGCTACACTGATGGGCGGGATGTAAATTGCCAACAGCCACTCTGGAGAAGTGTACGGTGTGTCCTGAAACATCTAAAAAACACAGCTTAGAGAGCATAGGGCACTTCCACTTATGGGGATATAAATTGGGAAAATGAAAAATCAGCAAGACACAAGCACCTCAAAGTTTAGGGCTGCTCTGTTGACAAGGACCTCCACTTCATTCCACCTTCAATATCCCAGGAAAGAGAAAAATGGATAAAGAAGTTGTGGTCCTTATGTACAATGGAATATCACTCAGCCATGAAATCAATGTCATAAGGCTAGTAGCAGCATGATGAGTGGATTTAGGTACGACGATTCTAAGTGAAATAAGTCACACAGAAAAGGACACTTCTCATAAGGTATCACTTATAGAGGGAATGTAAAAGCCGTTACACTTGAACTGAATTACAAAACAGAACAGAGTCACACATGCAGAAAACACACTATGGCTGCTTAACGGGAAAGGTGAGGTGGGGTGATACATAAAACAAGGGTTTCAAATTAGCTCAGATACCGTTCCATAAACCCAATATGTAATAG
The DNA here is from genome assembly GCF_965194805.1 of Balaenoptera borealis. Taxonomy (NCBI): domain Eukaryota; kingdom Metazoa; phylum Chordata; class Mammalia; order Artiodactyla; family Balaenopteridae; genus Balaenoptera; species Balaenoptera borealis. The sequence goes on along the minus strand of NW_028123913.1, from coordinate 485,992 downwards.
ACAAGACCTACTCCTTGCTCAGAGAACTGGACTCAACACGCCCTATTCACCGCACAAGAATATATCTGACTAGTAATAATCTTAAAACCTGTGTATTGATATCTCTCTGTTAGTGTGTCAAGTGGGTGTAAAGCGGCATAAACACAGCAGTGAAAAGCAGCTAAACCCCATTATCAAAATAAATTACTTTGAAACACCCATGAAACAAAGACAGTGAAAGAGAGAGAAATTCTTACACAATGCGTTCAGGGGCTGTGATGCAACCTGGATTGACCATATCTAGACCCACAGCTGGATGAGACATAAGGGTGGACTCTCTTGGGGCTGAGAGGTTTGTTGAGGTTGGGTGAGCAAACGCAGACCCTTTAAAGTAATACTGCGTGGTACCCATCGCATGGGTCCCAAATCTCCAGGTTCAAGGGCATCTTCCTACATCGAAAACATGCATGAGAAAACAAAAAGATGGTACACCATGTGATGGGGAAAGGTTTCTAAAACGCACCTCATTTCTCTTCTCCTTGTGCCCGGGTTCGCCATTCCAGCCGCTTTACTAACAATCTCCCTACTTGGAGCATCAGCACCTTTAACCTCCTGTTCCGTACAGGTTGCAATTTGTCCTGAGGATGAACGGGTAGACGGGGAACCAGTGAGAGACTAGCTCTTGGTGTTGGGACAGGCACAGGTCACTCTATTTTCCCATCAGGAAGAAGAATTAACCAGAGGCTCATCCTCCCCCCCGGAACCAGAACAGGGCCTGAAGCCATCCTGCGCTTTTGCGGCCAGCTCCCAAAAAAGCGAGTTGTAAAATGGAGCTTCAGGGCACTGCAATTCACAAACCTGCAGAGTTATAAATGATAACTCTCGTCCACAAATATATTGAGGGAAGGCAAAGAAGTGGATTTGAAATCAAGGCAGAATTGCAGGAAACAGATTTCAGGAGGTAGATTCGAATCGCCTTTAAAGCACATGAAAAGCGGCAAAACGTTGACAATGATGCCCTTGGCCAAAAAGGGCGTATGCGTTTTTTCCTGAATATATTCAGGAAAAAACGCATACGCCCTTTTTGGCCAACCAAGCAACCTGGAAAGGCAAATCAGCGCTACAAAGAAGACTCGCTACCCGTCGGTCAAAAGGGCCATGCTGAAAAAAGTCTCAAAACCAGAAATGCAGGACAGGCCATGGAGAAATGGGAGCCTTGCTACACTGATGGGCGGGATGTAAATTGCCAACAGCCACTCTGGAGAAGTGTACGGTGTGTCCTGAAACATCTAAAAAACACAGCTTAGAGAGCATAGGGCACTTCCACTCATGGGGGTATAAATTGGGAAAATGAAAAATCAGCAAGACACAAGCACCCCAAAGTTTAGGGCTGCTCTGTTGACAAGGACCTCCACTTCATTCCACCTTCAATATCCCAGGAAAGAGAAAAATGGATAAAGAAGTTGTGGTCCTTATGTACAATGGAATATCACTCAGCCATGAAATCAATGTCATAAGGCTAGTAGCAGCATGATGAGTGGATTTAGGTACGACGATTCTAAGTGAAATAAGTCACACAGAAAAGGACACTTCTCATAAGGTATCACTTATAGAGGGAATGTAAAAGCCGTTACACTTGAACTGAATTACAAAACAGAACAGAGTCACACATGCAGAAAACACACTATGGCTGCTTAACGGGAAAGGTGAGGTGGGGTGATACATAAAACAAGGGACAAGGGTTTCAAATTAGCTCAGATACCGTTCCATAAACCCAATATGTAATAGACAAGACCTACTCCTTGCTCAGAGAACTGGACTCAACACGCCCTATTCACCGCACAAGAATATATCTGACTAGTAATAATCTTAAAACCTATGTATTGATATCTCTCTGTTAGTGTGTCAAGTGGGTGTAAAGCGGCATAAACACAGCAGTGAAAAGCAGCTAAACCCCATTATCAAAATAAATTACTTTGAAACACCCATGAAACAAAGACAGTGAAAGAGAGAGAAATTCTTACACAATGCGTTCAGGGGCTGTGATGCAACCTGGATTGACCATATCTAGACGCACAGCTGGATGAGACATAAGGGTGGACACTCTTGGGGCTGAGAGGTTTGGTGAGGTTGGGTGAGCAAACGCAGACCCTTTAAAGTAATACTGCGTGGTACCCATCGCATGGGTCCCAAATCTCCAGGTTCAAGGGCATCTTCCTACATCGAAAACATGCATGAGAAAACAAAAAGATGGTACACCATGTGATGGGGAAAGGTTTCTAAAACGCACCTCATTTCTCTTCTCCTTGTGCCCGGGTTCGCCATTCCAGCCGCTTTACTAACAATCTCCCTACTTGGAGCATCAGCACCTTTAACCTCCTGTTCCGTACAGGTTGCAATTTGTCCTGAGGATGAACGGGTAGACGGGGAACCAGTGAGAGACTAGCTCTTGGTGTTGGGACAGGCACAGGTCACTCTATTTTCCCATCAGAAAGAAGAATTAACCACAGGCTCAGCCTGCCCCCCGGAACCAGAACAGGGCCTGAAGCCATTCTGCGATTTTGCGGCCAGCTCCCATAAAAACGAGTTGTAAAACGGAGGTTCAGGGCACTGCAATTCACAAACCTGCAGAGTTATAAATGATAACTCTCGTCCACAAATATATTGAGGGAAGGCAAAGAAGAGGATTTGAAATCAAGGCAGAATTGCAGGAAACAGATTTCAGGAGGTAGATACGAATCGCCTTTAAAGCACATGAAAAGCGGCAAAACGTTGACAATGATGCCCTTGGCCAAAAAGGGCGTATGCGTTTTTTCCTGAATATATTCAGGAAAAAACGCATACGCCCTTTTTGGCCAACCAAGCAACCTGGAAAGGCAAATCAGGGCCACAAAGAAGACTCGCTACCCATCGGTCAAAAGGGCCATGCTGAAAAAAGTCTCAAAACCAGAAATGCAGGACAGGCCATGGAGAAATGGGAGCCTTGCTACACTGATGGGCGGGATGTAAATTGCCAACAGCCACTCTGGAGAAGTGTACGGTGTGTCCTGAAACATCTAAAAAACACAGCTTAGAGAGCATAGGGCACTTCCACTCATGGGGGTATAAATTGGGAAAATTAAAAATCAGCAAGACACAAGCACCCCAAAGTTTAGGGCTCTTCTGTTGACAAGGACCTCCACTTCATTCCACCTTCAATATCCCAGGAAAGAGAAAAATGGATAAAGAAGTTGTGGTCCTTATGTACAATGGAATATCACTCAGCCATGAAATCAATATCATAAGGCTAGTAGCAGCATGATGAGTGGATTTAGGTACGACGATTCTAAGTGAAATAAGTCACACAGAAAAGGACACTTCTCATAAGGTATCACTTATAGAGGGAATGTAAAAAGCGTTACACTTGAACTGAATTACAAAACAGAACAGAGTCACACATGCAGAAAACACACTATGGCTGCTTAACGGGAAAGGTGAGGTGGCGTGATACATAAAACAAGGGTTTCAAATTAGCTCAGATACCGTTCCATAAACCCAATATGTAATAGACAAGACCTACTCCTTGCTCAGAGAACTGGACTCAACACGCCCTATTCACCGCACAAGAATATATCTGACTAGTAATAATCTTAAACCCTGTGTATTGATATCTCTCTGTTAGTGTGTCAAGTGGGTGTAAAGCGGCATAAACACAGCAGTGAAAAGCAGCTAAACCCCATTATCAAAATAAATTACTTTGAAAAACCCATGAAACAAAGACAGTGAAAGAGAGAGAAATTCTTACACAATGCGTTCAGGGGCTGTGATGCAACCTGGATTGACCATATCTAGACCCACAGCTGGATCAGACATAAGGGTGGACACTCTTGGGGCTGAGAGGTTTGGTGAGGTTGGGTGAGCAAACGCAGACCCTTTAAAGTAATACTGCGTGGTACCCATCGCATGGGTCCCAAATCTCCAGGTTCAAGGGCATCTTCCTACATCAAAAACATGCATGAGAAAACAAAAAGATGGTACACCATTTGATGGGGAAAGGTTTCTAAAACGCACCTCATTTCTCTTCTCCTTGTGCCCGGGTTCGCCATTCCAGCCGCTTTACTAAAAATCTCCCTACTTGGAGCATCAGCACCTTTAACCTCCTGTTCCCTACAGGTTGCAATTTGTCCTGAGGATGAACGGGTAGACGGGGAACCAGTGAGAGACTAGCTCTTGGTGTTGGGACAGGCACAGGTCACTCTATTTTCCCATCAGGAAGAAGAATTAACCACAGGCTCATCCTCCCCCCCGGAACCAGAACAGGGCCTGAAGCCATCCTGCGCTTTTGCGGCCAGCTCCCAAAAAAGCGAGTTGTAAAATGGAGCTTCAGGGCACTGCAATTCCCAAACCTGCAGAGTTATAAATGATAACTCTCGTCCACAAATATATTGAGGGAAGGCAAAGAAGAGGATTTGAAATCAAGGCAGAATTGCTGGAAACAGATTTCAGGAGGTAGATTCGAATCGCCTTTAAAGCACATGAAAAGCGGCAAAACGTTGACAATGATGCCCTTGGCCAAAAAGGGCGTATGCGTTTTTTCCTGAATATATTCAGGAAAAAATGCATACGCCCTTTTTGGCCAACCAAGCAACCTGGAAAGGCAAATCAGCGCTACAAAGAAGACTCGCTACCCGTCGGTCAAAAGGGCCATGCTGAAAAAAGTCTCAAAACCAGAAATGCAGGACAGGCCATGGAGAAATTAGAGCCTTGCTACACTGATGGGCGGGATGTAAATTGCCAACAGCCACTCTGGAGAAGTGTACGGTGTGTCCTGAAACATCTAAAAAACACAGCTTAGAGAGCATAGGGCACTTCCACTCATGGGGATATAAATTGGGAAAATGAAAAATCAGCAAGACACAAGCACCTCAAAGTTTAGGGCTGCTCTGTTGACAAGGACCTCCACTTCATTCCACCTTCAATATCCCAGGAAAGAGAAAAATGGATAAAGAAGTTGTGGTCCTTATGTACAATGGAATATCACTCAGCCATGAAATCAATGTCCTAAGGCTAGTAGCAGCATGATGAGTGGATTTAGGTACGACGATTCTAAGTGAAATAAGTCACACAGAAAAGGACACTTCTCATAAGGTATCACTTATAGAGGGAATGTAAAAGCCGTTACACTTGAACTGAATTACAAAACAGAACAGAGTCACACATGCAGAAAACACACTATGGCTGCTTAACGGGAAAGGTGAGGTGGGGTGATACATAAAACAAGGGTTTCAAATTAGCTCAGATACCGTTCCATAAACCCAATATGTAATACACAAGACCTACTCCTTGCTCAGAGAACTGTACTCAACACGCCCTATTCACTGCACAAGAATATATCTGACTAGTAATAATCTTAAAACCTATGTATTGATATCTCTCTGTTAGTGTGTCAAGTGGGTGTAAAGCGGCATAAACACAGCAGTGAAAATCAGCTAAACCCCATTATAAAAATAAATTACTTTGAAACACCCATGAAACAAAGACAGTGAAAGAGAGAGAAATTCTTACACAATGCGTTCAGGGCCTGTGATGCAACCTGGATTGACCATATCTAGACGCACAGCTGGATGAGACATAAGGGTGGACACTCTTTGGGCTGAGAGGTTTGGTGAGGTTGGGTGAGCAAACGCAGACCCTTTAAAGTAATACTGCGTGGTACCCATCGCATGGGTCCCAAATCTCCAGGTTCAAGGGCATTTTCCTACATCCAAAACATGCATGAGAAACCCAGAAGATGGTACACCGTGTGATGGGGAAAGGCTTCTAAAACGCACCTCATTTCTCATCTCCTTGTGCCCGGGTTCGCCATTCCAGCCGCTTTACTAGCAAGCTCCCTACTTGGAGCATCAGCACCTTTAACCTCCTGTTCCGTACAGGTTGCAATTTGTCCTGAGGATAAACGGGAAGACGTGGAACCAACGAGAAACTAGCTCTTGGCGTTGGGACAGGCACAGGTCACTCTATTTTCCCATCAGAAAGAAGAATTAACCACAGGCTCAGCCTGCCCCCCGGAACCAGAACAGGGCCTGAAGCCATTCTGCGATTTTGCGGCCAGCTCCCATAAAAACGAGTTGTAAAACGGAGGTTCAGGTCACTGCAATTCACAAACCTGCAGAGTTATAAATGATAACTCTCGTCCACAAATATATTGAGGGAAGGCAAAGAAGAGGATTTGAAATCAAGGCAGAATTGCAGGAAACAGATTTCAGGAGGTAGATACGAATCGCCTTTAAAGCACATGAAAAGCGGCAAAACGTTGACAATGATGCCCTTGGCCAAAAAGGGCGTATGCGTTTTTTCCTGAATATATTCAGGAAAAAACGCATACGCCCTTTTTGGCCAACCAAGCAACCTAGAAAGGCAAATCAGCGCTACAAAGAAGTCTCGCTTCCCATCGGTCAAAAGGGCCATGCTGAAAAAAGTGTCAAAACCAGAAATGCAGGAAAGACCATGGAGAAATGGGAGCCTTGCTACACTGATGGGCGGGATGTAAATTGCCAAGAGCCACTCTGGAGAAGTGTCCGGTGAGTCCTGAAACATCTGAAAAACACAGCTTAGAGAGCATAGGGCACTTCCACTCATGGGGGTATAAATTGGGAAAATTAAAAATCAGCAAGACACAAGCACCCCAAAGTTTAGGGCTGCTCTGTTGACCAGGACCTCCACTTCATTCCACCTTCAATATCCCAGGAAAGAGAAAAATGGATAAAGAAGTTGTGGTCCTTATGTACAATGGAATATCACTCAGCCATGAAATCAATGCCGTAAGGTTAGTAGCAGCATGATGAGTGGATTTAGGTACGACGATTCTAAGTGAAATAAGTCACACAGAAAAGGACACTTCTCATAAGGTATCACTTATAGAGGGAATGTAAAAGCCGTTACACTTGAACTGAATTACAAAACAGAACAGAGTCACACATGCAGAAAACACACTATGGCTGCTTAACGGGAAAGGTGAGGTGGGGTGATACATAAAACAAGGGTTTCAAATTAGCTCAGATACCGTTCCATAAACCCAATATGTAATAGACAAGACCTACTCCTTGCTCAGAGAACTGTACTCAACACGCCCTATTCACTGCACAAGAATATATCTGACTAGTAATAATCTTAAAACCTATGTATTGATATCTCTCTGTTAGTGTGTCAAGTGGGTGTAAAGCGGCATAAACACAGCAGTGAAAATCAGCTAAACCCCATTATAAAAATAAATTACTTTGAAACACCCATGAAACAAAGACAGTGAAAGAGAGAGAAATTCTTACACAATGCGTTCAGGGCCTGTGATGCAACCTGGATTGACCATATCTAGACGCACAGCTGGATGAGACATAAGGGTGGACACTCTTTGGGCTGAGAGGTTTGGTGAGGTTGGGTGAGCAAACGCAGACCCTTTAAAGTAATACTGCGTGGTACCCATCGCATGGGTCCCAAATCTCCAGGTTCAAGGGCATTTTCCTACATCCAAAACATGCATGAGAAACCCAGAAGATGGTACACCGTGTGATGGGGAAAGGCTTCTAAAACGCACCTCATTTCTCATCTCCTTGTGCCCGGGTTCGCCATTCCAGCCGCTTTACTAGCAAGCTCCCTACTTGGAGCATCAGCACCTTTAACCTCCTGTTCCGTACAGGTTGCAATTTGTCCTGAGGATAAACGGGAAGACGTGGAACCAACGAGAAACTAGCTCTTGGCGTTGGGACAGGCACAGGTCACTCTATTTTCCCATCAGAAAGAAGAATTAACCACAGGCTCAGCCTGCCCCCCGGAACCAGAACAGGGCCTGAAGCCATTCTGCGATTTTGCGGCCAGCTCCCATAAAAACGAGTTGTAAAACGGAGGTTCAGGTCACTGCAATTCACAAACCTGCAGAGTTATAAATGATAACTCTCGTCCACAAATATATTGAGGGAAGGCAAAGAAGAGGATTTGAAATCAAGGCAGAATTGCAGGAAACAGATTTCAGGAGGTAGATACGAATCGCCTTTAAAGCACATGAAAAGCGGCAAAACGTTGACAATGATGCCCTTGGCCAAAAAGGGCGTATGCGTTTTTTCCTGAATATATTCAGGAAAAAACGCATACGCCCTTTTTGGCCAACCAAGCAACCTAGAAAGGCAAATCAGCGCTACAAAGAAGTCTCGCTTCCCATCGGTCAAAAGGGCCATGCTGAAAAAAGTGTCAAAACCAGAAATGCAGGAAAGACCATGGAGAAATGGGAGCCTTGCTACACTGATGGGCGGGATGTAAATTGCCAAGAGCCACTCTGGAGAAGTGTCCGGTGAGTCCTGAAACATCTGAAAAACACAGCTTAGAGAGCATAGGGCACTTCCACTCATGGGGGTATAAATTGGGAAAATTAAAAATCAGCAAGACACAAGCACCCCAAAGTTTAGGGCTGCTCTGTTGACCAGGACCTCCACTTCATTCCACCTTAAATATCCCAGGAAAGAGAAAAATGGATAAAGAAGTTGTGGTCCTTATGTACAATGGAATATCACTCAGCCATGAAATCAATGTCATAAGGCTAGTAGCAGCATGATGAGTGGATTTAGGTACGACGATTCTAAGTGAAATAAGTCACACAGAAAAGGACACTTCTCATAAGGTATCACTTATAGAGGGAATGTAAAAGCCGTTACACTTGAACTGAATTACAAAACAGAACAGAGTCACACATGCAGAAAACACACTATGGCTGCTTAACGGGAAAGGTGAGGTGGGGTGATACATAAAACAAGGGTATCAAATTAGCTCAGATACCGTTCCATAAACCCAATATGTAATAGACAAGATCTACTCCTTGCTCAGAGAACTGGACTCAACACGCCCTATTCACCGCACAAGAATATATCTGACTAATAATAATCGTAAAACCTATGTATTGATATCTCTCTGTTAGTGTGTCAAGTGGGTGTAAAGCGGCATAAACACAGCAGTGAAAAGCAGCTAAACCCCATTATCAAAATAAATTACTTTGAAACACCCATGAAACAAAGACAGTGAAAGAGAGAGAAATTCTTACACAATGCGTTCAGGGGCTGTGATGCAACCTGGATTGACCATATCTAGACCCACAGCTGGATGAGACATAAGGGTGGACACTCTTTGGGCTGAGAGGTTTGGTGAGGTTGGGTGAGCAAACGCAGACCCTTTAAAGTAATACTGCGTGGTACCCATTGCATGGGTCCCAAATCTCCAGGTTCAAGGGCATCTTCCTACATCGAAAACATGCATGAGAAAACAAAAAGATGGTACACCATGAGATGGGGAAAGGTTTCTAAAACGCACCTCATTTCTCTTCTCCTTGTGCCCGGGTTCGCCATTCCAGCCGCTTTACTAACAATCTCCCTACTTGGAGCATCAGCACCTTTAACCTCCTGTTCCGTACAGGTTGCAATTTGTCCTGAGGATGAACGGGTAGACGGGGAACCAGTGAGAGACTAGCTCTTGGTGTTGGGACAGGCACAGGTCACTCTATTTTCCCATCAGGAAGAAGAATTAACCAGAGGCTCCTCCTCCCCCCCGGAACCAGAACAGGGCCTGAAGCCATCCTGCGCTTTTGCGGCCAGCTCCCAAAAAAGCGAGTTGTAAAATGGAGCTTCAGGGCACTGCAATTCACAAACCTGCAGAGTTATAAATGATAACTCTCGTCCACAAATATATTGAGGGAAGGCAAAGAAGAGGATTTGAAATCAAGGCAGAATTGCACGAAACAGATTTCAGGAGGTAGATTCGAATCGCCTTTAAAGCACATGAAAAGTGGCAAAACGTTGACAATGATGCCCTTGGCCACAAAGGGCGTATGCGTTTTTTCCTGAATATATTCAGGAAAAAACGCATACGCCCTTTTTGGTCAACCAAGCAACCTGGAAAGGCAAATCAGCGCTACAAAGAAGACTCGCTACCCGTCGGTCAAAAGGGCCATGCTGAAAAAAGTCTCAAAACCAGAAATGCAGGACAGGCCATGGAGAAATGGGAGCCTTGCTACACTGATGGGCGGGATGTAAATTGCCAACAGCCACTCTGGAGAAGTGTACGGTGTGTCCTGAAACATCTGAAAAACACAGCTTAGAGAGCATAGGGCACTTCCACTTATGGGGATATAAAGTGGGAAAATGAAAAATCAGCAAGACAGAAGCACCTCAAAGTTTAGGGCTGCTCTGTTGACAAGGACCTCCACTTCATTCCACCTTCAATATCCCAGGAAAGAGAAAAATGGATAAAGAAGTTGTGGTCCTTATGTACAATGGAATATCACTCAGCCATGAAATCAATGTCATAAGGCTAGTAGCAGCATGATGAGTGGATTTAGGTACGACGATTCTAAGTGAAATAAGTCACACAGAAAAGGACACTTCTCATAAGGTATCACTTATAGAGGGAATGTAAAAGCCGTTACACTTGAACTGAATTACAAAACAGAACAGAGTCACACATGCAGAAAACACACTATGGCTGCTTAACGGGAAAGGTGAGGTGGGGTGATACATAAAACAAGGGTTTCAAATTAGCTCAGATACCGTTCCATAAACCCAATATGTAATAGACAAGACCTACTCCTTGCTCAGAGAACTGGACTCAACACGCCCTATTCACCGCACAAGAATATATCTGACTAGTAATAATCTTAAAACCTATGTATTGATATCTCTCTGTTAGTGTGTCAAGTGGGTGTAAAGCGGCATAAACACAGCAGTGAAAAGCAGCTAAACCCCATTATCAAAATAAATTACTTTGAAACACCCATGAAACAAAGACAGTGAAAGAGAGAGAAATTCTTACACAATGCGTTCAGGGGCTGTGATGCAACCTGGATTGACCATATCTAGACCCACAGCTGGATGAGACATAAGGGTGGACACTCTTGGGGCTGAGAGGTTTGGTGAGGTTGGGTGAGCAAACGCAGACCCTTTAAAGTAATACTGCGTGGTACCCATCGCATGGGTCCCAAATCTCCAGGTTCAAGGGCATCTTCCTACATCGAAAACATGCATGAGAAAACAAAAAGATGGTACACCATGTGATGGGGAAAGGTTTCTAAAACGCACCTCATTTCTCTTCTCCTTGTGCCCGGGTTCGCCATTCCAGCCGCTTTACTAACAATCTCCCTACTTGGAGCATCAGCACCTTTAACCTCCTGTTCCGTACAGGTTGCAATTTGTCCTGAGGATGAACGGGTAGACGGGGAACCAGTGAGAGACTAGCTCTTGGTGTTGGGACAGGCACAGGTCACTCTATTTTCCCATCAGGAAGAAGAATTAACCAGAGGCTCATCCTCCCCCCCGGAACCAGAACAGGGCCTGAAGCCATCCTGCGCTTTTGCGGCCAGCTCCCAAAAAAGCGAGTTGTAAAATGGAGCTTCAGGGCACTGCAATTCACAAACCTGCAGAGTTATAAATGATAACTCTCGTCCACAAATATATTGAGGGAAGGCAAAGAAGTGGATTTGAAATCAAGGCAGAATTGCAGGAAACAGATTTCAGGAGGTAGATTCGAATCGCCTTTAAAGCACATGAAAAGCGGCAAAACGTTGACAATGATGCCCTTGGCCAAAAAGGGCGTATGCGTTTTTTCCTGAATATATTCAGGAAAAAACGCATACGCCCTTTTTGGCCAACCAAGCAACCTGGAAAGGCAAATCAGCGCTACAAAGAAGACTCGCTACCCGTCGGTCAAAAGGGCCATGCTGAAAAACGTGTCAAAACCAGAAATGCAGGACAGGCCATGGAGAAATGGGAGCCTTGCTACACTGATGGGCGGGATGTAAATTGCCAACAGCCACTCTGGAGAAGTGTACGGTGTGTCCTGAAACATCTAAAAAACACAGCTTAGAGAGCATAGGGCACTTCCAATCATGGGGGTATAAATTGGGAAAATGAAAAATCAGCAAGACACAAGCACCCCAAAGTTTAGGGCTGCTCTGTTGACAAGGACCTCCACTTCATTCCACCTTCAATATCCCAGGAAAGAGAAAAATGGATAAAGAAGTTGTGGTCCTTATGTACAATGGAATATCACTCAGCCATGAAATCAATGTCATAAGGCTAGTAGCAGCATGATGAGTGGATTTAGGTACGACGATTCTAAGTGAAATAAGTCACACAGAAAAGGACACTTCTCATAAGGTATCACTTAAGGAGGGAATGTAAAAAGCGTTACACTTGAACTGAATTACAAAACAGAACAGAGTCACACATGCAGAAAACACACTACGGCTGCTTAACGGGAAAGGTGAGGTGGCGTGATACATAAAACAAGGGTTTCAAATTAGCTCAGATACCGTTCCATAAACCCAATATGTAATAGACAAGACCTACTCTTTGCTCAGAGAACTGGACTCAACACGCCCTATTCACCGCACAAGAATATATCTGACTAGTAATAATCTTAAAACCTATGTATTGATATCTCTCTGTTAGTGTGTCAAGTGGGTGTAAAGCGGCATAAACACAGCAGTGAAAAGCAGCTAAACCCCATTATAAAAATAAATTACTTTGAAAAACCCATGAAACAAAGACAGTGAAAGAGAGAGAAATTCTTACACAATGCGTTCAGGGGCTGTGATGCAACCTGGATTGACCATATCTAGACCCACAGCTGGATGAGACATAAGGGTGGACTCTCTTGGGGCTGAGAGGTTTGTTGAGGTTGGGTGAGCAAACGCAGACCCTTTAAAGTAATACTGCGTGGTACCCATCGCATGGGTCCCAAATCTCCAGGTTCAAGGGCATCTTCCTACATCGAAAACATGCATGAGAAAACAAAAAGATGGTACACCATGTGATGGGGAAAGGTTTCTAAAACGCACCTCATTTCTCTTCTCCTTGTGCCCGGGTTCGCCATTCCAGCCGCTTTACTAACAATCTCCCTACTTGGAGCATCAGCACCTTTAACCTCCTGTTCCGTACAGGTTGCAATTTGTCCTGAGGATGAACGGGTAGACGGGGAACCAGTGAGAGACTAGCTCTTGGTGTTGGGACAGGCACAGGTCACTCTATTTTCTCATCAGGAAGAAGTATTAACCACAGGCTCATCCCCCCCCCGGGAACCAGAACAGGGCCTGAAGCCATCCTGCGCTTTTGCGGCCAGCTCCCAAAAAAGCGAGTTGTAAAATGGAGCTTCAGGGCACTGCAATTCACAAAACTGCAGAGTTATAAATGATAACTCTCGTCCACAAATATATTGAGGGAAGCCAAAGAAGAAGATTTGAAATCAAGGCAGATTTGCAGGAAACAGATTTCAGGAGGTAGATTCGAATCGCCTTTAAAGCACATGAAAAGCGGCAAAACGTTGACAATGATGCCCTTGTCCAAAAAGGGCGTATGCGTTTTTTCCTGAATATATTCAGGAAAAAACGCATACGCCCTTTTTGGCCAACCAAGCAACCTGGAAAGGCAAATCAGCGCTACAAAGAAGACTCGCTACCCATTGGTCAAAAGGGCCATGCTGAAAAAAGTCTCAAAACCAGAAATGCAGGACAGGCCATGGAGAAATGGGAGCCTTGCTACACTGATGGGCGCGATGTAAATTGCCAACAGCCACTCTGGAGAAGTGTACGGTGTGTCCTGAAACATCTAAAAAACACAGCTTAGAGAGCATAGGGCACTTCCACTCATGGGGGTATAAATTGGGAAAATGAAAAATCAGCAAGACACAAGCACCTCAAAGTTTAGGGCTGCTCTGTTGACAAGGACCTCCACTTCATTCCACCTTCAATATCCCAGGAAAGAGAAAAATGGATAAAGAAGTTGTGGTCCTTATGTACAATGGAATATCACTCAGCCATGAAATCAATGTCATAAGGCTAGTAGCAGCATGATGAGTGGATTTAGGTACGACGATTCTAAGTGAAATAAGTCACACAGAAAAGGACACTTCTCATAAGGTATCACTTATAGAGGGAATGTAAAAGCCGTTACACTTGAACTGAATTACAAAACAGAACAGAGTCACACATGCAGAAAACACACTATGGCTGCTTAACGGGAAAGGTGAGGTGGGGTGATACATACAACAAGGGTTTCAAATTAGCTCAGATACCGTTCCATAAACCCAATATGTAATAGACAAGACCTACTCTTTGCTCAGAGAACTGGACTCAACACACCCTATTCACCGCACAAGAATATATCTGACTAGTAATAATCTTAAAACCTATGTATTGATATCTCTCTGTTAGTGTGTCAAGTGGGTGTAAAGCGGCATAAACACAGCAGTGAAACGCAGCTAAACCCCATTATCAAAATAAATTACTTTGAAAAACCCATGAAACAAAGACAGTGAAAGAGAGAGAAATTCTTACACAATGCGTTCAGGGGCTGTGATGCAACCTGGATTGACCATATCTAGACCCACAGCTGGATGAGACATAAGGGTGGACACTCTTGGGGCTGAGAGGTTTGGTGAGGTTGGGTGAGCAAACGCAGACCCTTTAAAGTAATACTGCGTGGTACCCCTCGCATGGGTCCCAAATCTCCAGGTTCAAGGGCATCTTCCTACATCGAAAACATGCATGAGAAAACAAAAAGATGGTACACCATGTGATGGGGAAAGGTTTCTAAAACGCACCTCATTTCTCTTCTCCTTGTGCCCGGGTTCGCCATTCCAGCCGCTTTACTAACAATCTCCCTACTTGGAGCATCAGCACCTTTAACCTCCTGTTCCGTACAGGTTGCAATTTGTCCTGAGGATGAACGGGTAGACGGGGAACCAGTGAGAGACTAGCTCTTGGTGTTGGGACAGGCACAGGTCACTCTATTTTCCCATCAGGAAGAAGAATTAACCAGAGGCTCATCCTCCCCCCCGGAACCAGAACAGGGCCTGAAGCCATCCTGCGCTTTTGCGGCCAGCTCCCAAAAAAGCGAGTTGTAAAATGGAGCTTCAGGGCACTGCAATTCACAAACATGCAGAGTTATAAATGATAACTCTCGTCCACAAATATATTGAGGGAAGGCAAAGAAGAGGATTTGAAATCAAGGCAGAATTGCAGGAAACAGATTTCAGGAGGTAGATTCGAATCGCCTTTAAAGCACATGAAAAGCGGCAAAACGTTGACAATGATGCCCTTGGCCAAAAAGGGCGTATGCGTTTTTTCCTGAATATATTCAGGAAAAAACGCATACGCCCTTTTTGGCCAACCAAGCAACCTGGAAAGGCAAATCAGCGCTACAAAGAAGACTCGCTACCCGTCGGTCAAAAGGGCCATGCTGAAAAAAGTCTCAAAACCAGAAATGCAGGACAGGCCATGGAGAAATGGGAGCCTTGCTACACTGATGGGCGCGATGTAAATTGCCAACAGCCACTCTGGAGAAGTGTACGGTGTGTCCTGAAACATCTAAAAAACACAGCTTAGAGAGCATAGGGCACTTCCACTCATGGGGATATAAATTGGGAAAATGAAAAATCAGCAAGACACAAGCACCCCAAAGTTTAGGGCTGCTCTGTTGACAAGGACCTCCACTTCATTCCACCTTCAATATCCCAGGAAAGAGAAAAATGGATAAAGAAGTTGTGGTCCTTATGTACAATGGAATATCACTCAGCCATGAAATCAATGTCATAAGGCAAGTAGCAGCATGATGAGTGGATTTAGGTACGACGATTCTAAGTGAAATAAGTCACACAGAAAAGGACACTTCTCATAAGGTATCACTTAAGGAGGGAATGTAAAAAGCGTTACACTTGAACTGAATTACAAAACAGAACAGAGTCACACATGCAGAAAACACACTATGGCTGCTTAACGGGAAAGGTGACGTGGCGTGATACATAAAACAAGGGTTTCAAATTAGCTCAGATACCGTTCCATAAACCCAATATGTAATAGACAAGACCTACTCTTTGCTCAGAGAACTGGACTCAACACACCCTATTCACCGCACAAGAATATATCTGACTAGTAATAATCTTAAAACCTATGTATTGATATCTCTCTGTTAGTGTGTCAAGTGGGTGTAAAGCGGCATAAACACAGCAGTGAAAAGCAGCTAAACCCCATTATCAAAATAAATTACTTTGAAAAACCCATGAAACAAAGACAGTGAAAGAGAGAGAAATTCTTACACAATGTGTTCGGGGGCTGTGATGCAACCTGGATTGACCATATCTAGACCCACAGCTGGATGAGACATAAGGGTGGACACTCTTGGGGCTGAGAGGTTTGGTGAGGTTGGGTGAGCAAACGCAGACCCTTTAAAGTAATACTGCGTGGTACCCATCGCATGGGTCCCAAATCTCCAGGTTCAAGGGCATCTTCCTACATCGAAAACATGCATGAGAAAACAAAATGATGGTACACCATGTGATGGGGAAAGGTTTCTAAAACGCACCTCATTTCTCTTCTCCTTGTGCCCGGGTTCGCCATTCCAGCCGCTTTACTAACAATCTCCCTACTTGGAGCATCAGCACCTTTAACCTCCTGTTCCGTACAGGTTGCAATTTGTCCTGAGGATGTACGGGAAGACGGGGAACCAGTGAGAGACTAGCTCTTGGTGTTGGGACAGGCACAGGTCACTCTATTTTCCCATCAGGAAGAAGAATTAACCAGAGGCTCATCCTCCCCCCCGGAACCAGAACAGGGCCTGAAGCCATCCAGTGCTTTTGCGGCCAGCTCCCAAAAAAGCGAGTTGTAAAATGGAGCTTCAGGGCACTGCAATTCACAAACCTGCAGAGTTATAAATGATAACTCTCGTCCACAAATATATTGAGGGAAGGCAATGAAGAGGATTTGAAATCAAGGC
Source organism: Balaenoptera borealis (assembly GCF_965194805.1). Lineage (NCBI taxonomy): Eukaryota > Metazoa > Chordata > Mammalia > Artiodactyla > Balaenopteridae > Balaenoptera > Balaenoptera borealis. Next base: position 469,232 of record NW_028123913.1, on the reverse strand, counting down.
AGAATTGCAGGAAACAGATTTCAGGAGGTAGATTCGAATCGCCTTTAAAGCACATGAAAAGCGGCAAAACATTGACATTGATGCCCTTGGCAAAAAATGGCGTATGCGTTTTTTCCTGAATATATTCAGGAAAAAACGCATACGCCCTTTTTGGCCAACCAAGCAACCTGGAAAGGCAAATCAGCGCTACAAAGAAGACTTGTTACCCATTGGTCAAAAGGGCCATGCTGAAAAAAGTCTCAAAACCAGAAATGCAGGACAGGCCATGGAGAAATGGGAGCCTTGCTACACTGATGGGCGGGATGTAAATTGCCAACAGCCACTCTGGAGAAGTGTACGGTGTGTCCTGAAACATCTAAAAAACACAGCTTAGAGAGCATAGGGCACTTCCACTCATGGGGGTATAAATTGGGAAAATGAAAAATCAGCAAGACACAAGCACCCCAAAGTTTAGGGCTGCTCTGTTGACAAGGACCACCACTTCATTCCACCTTCAATATCCCAGGAAAGAGAAAAATGGATAAAGAAATTATGGTCCTTATGTACAATGGAATATCACTCAGCCATGAAATCAATGTCATAAGGCTAGTAGCAGCATGATGAGTGGATTTAGGTACGACGATTCTAAGTGAAATAAGTCACACAGAAAAGGACACTTCTCATAAGGTATCACTTAAGGAGGGAATGTAAAAAGCGTTACACTTGAACTGAATTACAAAACAGAACAGAGTCACACATGCAGAAAACACACTATGGCTGCTTAACGGGAAAGGTGAGGTGGGGTGATACATAAAACAAGGGTTTCAAATTAGCTCAGATACCGTTCCATAAACCCAATATGTAATAGACAAGACCTACTCCTTGCTCAGAGAACTGGACTCAACACGCCCTATTCACCGCACAAGAATATATCTGACTAGTAATAATCTTAAAACCTATGTATTGATATCTCTCTGTTAGTGTGTCAAGTGGGTGTAAAGCGGCATAAACACAGCAGTGAAAAGCAGCTAAACCCCATTATCAAAATAAATTACTTTGAAACACCCATGAAACAAAGACAGTGAAAGAGAGAGAAATTCTTACACAATGCGTTCAGGGGCTGTGATGCAACCTGGATTGACCATATCTAGACCCACAGCTGGATGAGACATAAGGGTGGACACTCTTGGGGCTGAGAGGTTTGGTGAGGTTGGGTGAGCAAACGCAGACCCTTTAAAGTAATACTGCGTGGTACCCATCGCATGGGTCCCAAATCTCCAGGTTCAAGGGCATCTTCCTACATCGAAAACATGCATGAGAAAACAAAAAGATGGTACACCATGTGATGGGGAAAGGTTTCTAAAACGCACCTCATTTCTCTTCTCCTTGTGCCCGGGTTCGCCATTCCAGCCGCTTTACTAACAATCTCCCTACTTGGAGCATCAGCACCTTTAACCTCCTGTTCCGTACAGGTTGCAATTTGTCCTGAGGATGAACGGGTAGACGGGGAACCAGTGAGAGACTAGCTCTTGGTGTTGGGACAGGCACAGGTCACTCTATTTTCCCATCAGGAAGAAGAATTAACCACAGGCTCATCCCCCCCCCGGGAACCAGAACAGGGCCTGAAGCCATCCTGCGCTTTTGCGGCCAGCTCCCAAAAAAGCGAGTAGTAAAATGGAGCTTCAGGGCACTGCAATTCACAAACCTGCAGAGTTATAAATGATAACTCTCGTCCACAAATATATTGAGGGAAGGCAAAGAAGAGGATTTGAAATCAAGGCAGATTTGCAGGAAACAGATTTCAGGAGGTAGATTCGAATCGCCTTTAAAGCACATGAAAAGCGGCAAAACGTTGACAATGATGCCCTTGGCCAAAAAGGGCGTATGCGTTTTTTCCTGAATATATTCAGGAAAAAACGCATACGCCCTTTTTGGCCAACCAAGCAACCTGGAAAGGCAAATCAGCGCTACAAAGAAGACTCGCTACCCATTGGTCAAAAGGGCCATGCTGAAAAAAGTCTCAAAACCAGAAATGCAGGACAGGCCATGGAGAAATGGGAGCCTTGCTACACTGATGGGCGGGATGTAAATTGCCAACAGCCACTCTGGAGAAGTGTACGGTGTGTCCTGAAACATCTAAAAAACACAGCTTAGAGAGCATAGGGCACTTCCACTCATGGGGGTATAAATTGGGAAAATGAAAAATCAGCAAGACACAAGCACCCCAAAGTTTAGGGCTGCTCTGTTGACAAGGACCTCCACTTCATTCCACCTTCAATATCCCAGGAAAGAGAAAAATGGATAAAGAAGTTGTGCTCCTTATGTACAATGGAATATCACTCAGCCATGAAATCAATGTCATAAGGCTAGTAGCAGCATGATGAGTGGATTTAGGTACGACGATTCTAAGTGAAATAAGTCACACAGAAAAGGACACTTCTCATAAGGTATCACTTATAGAGGGAATGTAAAAGCCGTTACACTTGAACTGAATTACAAAACAGAACAGAGTCACACATGCAGAAAACACACTATGGCTGCTTAACGGGAAAGGTGAGGTGGGGTGATACATACAACAAGGGTTTCAAATTAGCTCAGATACCGTTCCATAAACCCAATATGTAATAGACAAGACCTACTCTTTGCTCAGAGAACTGGACTCAACACACCCTATTCACCGCACAAGAATATATCTGACTAGTAATAATCTTAAAACCTATGTATTGATATCTCTCTGTTAGTGTGTCAAGTGGGTGTAAAGCGGCATAAACACAGCAGTGAAAAGCAGCTAAACCCCATTATCAAAATAAATTACTTTGAAAAACCCATGAAACAAAGACAGTGAAAGAGAGAGAAATTCTTACACAATGCGTTCAGGGGCTGTGATGCAACCTGGATTGACCATATCTAGACCCACAGCTGGATGAGACATAAGGGTGGACACTCTTGGGGCTGAGAGGTTTGGTGAGGTTGGGTGAGCAAACGCAGACCCTTTAAAGTAATACTGCGTGGTACCCATCGCATGGGTCCCAAATCTCCAGGTTCAAGGGCATCTTCCTACATCGAAAACATGCATGAGAAAACAAAAAGATGGTACACCATGTGATGGGGAAAGGTTTCTAAAACGCACCTCATTTCTCTTCTCCTTGTGCCCGGGTTCGCCATTCCAGCTGCTTTAATAACAATCTCCCTACTTGGAGCATCAGCACCTTTAACCTCCTGTTCCGTACAGGTTGCAATTTGTCCTGAGGATGAACGGGTAGACGGGGAACCAGTGAGAGACTAGCTCTTGGTGTTGGGACAGGCAGAGGTCACTCTATTTTCCCATCAGGAAGAAGAATTAACCAGAGGCTCCTCCTCCCCCCCGGAACCAGAACAGGGCCTGAAGCCATCCTGCGCTTTTGCGGCCAGCTCCCAAAAAAGCGAGTTGTAAAATGGAGCTTCAGGGCACTGCAATTCACAAACATGCAGAGTTATAAATGATAACTCTCGTCCACAAATATATTGAGGGAAGGCAAAGAAGAGGATTTGAAATCAAGGCAGAATTGCAGGAAACAGATTTCAGGAGGTAGATTCGAATCGCCTTTAAAGCACATGAAAAGCGGCAAAACGTTGACAATGATGCCCTTGGCCAAAAAGGGCGTATGCGTTTTTTCCTGAATATATTCAGGAAAAAACGCATACGCCCTTTTTGGCCAACCAAGCAACCTGGAAAGGCAAATCAGCGCTACAAAGAAGACTCGCTACCCGTCGGTCAAAAGGGCCATGCTGAAAAACGTCTCAAAACCAGAAATGCAGGACAGGCCATGGAGAAATGGGAGCCTTGCTACACTGATGGGCGCGATGTAAATTGCCAACAGCCACTCTGGAGAAGTGTACGGTGTGTCCTGAAACATCTAAAAAACACAGCTTAGAGAGCATAGGGCACTTCCACTCATGGGGATATAAATTGGGAAAATGAAAAATCAGCAAGACACAAGCACCCCAAAGTTTAGGGCTGCTCTGTTGACAAGGACCTCCACTTCATTCCACCTTCAATATCCCAGGAAAGAGAAAAATGGATAAAGAAGTTGTGGTCCTTATGTACAATGGAATATCACTCAGCCATGAAATCAATGTCATAAGGCTAGTAGCAGCATGATGAGTGGATTTAGGTACGACGATTCTAAGTGAAATAAGTCACACAGAAAAGGACACTTCTCATAAGGTATCACTTAAGGAGGGAATGTAAAAAGCGTTACACTTGAACTGAATTACAAAACAGAACAGAGTCACACATGCAGAAAACACACTACGGCTGCTTAACGGGAAAGGTGAGGTGGCGTGATACATAAAACAAGGGTTTCAAATTAGCTCAGATACCGTTCCATAAACCCAATATGTAATAGACAAGACCTACTCTTTGCTCAGAGAACTGGACTCAACACACTCTATTCACCGCACAAGAATATATCTGACTAGTAATAATCTTAAAACCTATGTATTGATATCTCTCTGTTAGTGTGTCAAGTGGGTGTAAAGCGGCATAAACACAGCAGTGAAAAGCAGCTAAACCCCATTATAAAAATAAATTACTTTGAAACACCCATGAAACAAAGACAGTGAAAGAGAGAGAAATTCTTACACAATGCGTTCAGGGGCTGTGATGCAACCTGGATTGACCATATCTAGACGCACAGCTGGATGAGACATAAGGGTGGACACTCTTGGGGCTGAGAGGTTTGATGAGGTTGGGTGAGCAAACGCAGACCCTTTAAAGTAATACTGCGTGGTACCCATCGCATGGGTCCCAAATCTCCAGGTTCAAGGGCATTTTCCTACATCCAAAACATGCATGAGAAACCCAGAAGATGGTACACCGTGTGATGGGGAAAGGCTTCTAAAACGCACCTCATTTCTCATCTCCTTGTGCCCGGGTTCGCCATTCCAGCCGCTTTACTAGCAAGCTCCCTACTTGGAGCATCAGCACCTTTAACCTCCTGTTCCGTACAGGTTGCAATTTGTCCTGAGGATAAACGGGAAGACGTGGAACCAACGAGAAACTAGCTCTTGGCGTTGGGACAGGCACAGGTCACTCTATTTTCCCATCAGAAAGAAGAATTAACCACAGGCTCAGCCTGCCCCCCGGAACCAGAACAGTGCCTGAAGCCATTCTGCGATTTTGCGGCCAGCTCCCATAAAAACGAGTTGTAAAACGGAGGTTCAGGGCACTGCAATTCACAAACCTGCAGAGTTATAAATGATAACTCTCGTCCACAAATATATTGAGGGAAGGCAAAGAAGAGGATTTGAAATCAAGGCAGAATTGCAGGAAACAGATTTCAGGAGGTAGATACGAATCGCCTTTAAAGCACATGAAAAGCGGCAAAACGTTGACAATGATGCCCTTGGCCAAAAAGGGCGTATGCGTTTTTTCCTGAATATATTCAGGAAAAAACGCATACGCCCTTTTTGGCCAACCAAGCAACCTGGAAAGGCAAATCAGCGCTACAAAGAAGTCTCGCTTCCCATCGGTCAAAAGGGCCATGCTGAAAAAAGTGTCAAAACCAGAAATGCAGGACAGGCCATGGAGAAATGGGAGCCTTGCTACACTGATGGGCGGGATGTAAATTGCCAAGAGCCACTCTGGAGAAGTGTCCGGTGAGTCCTGAAACATCTGAAAAACACAGCTTAGAGAGCATAGGGCACTTCCACTCATGGGGGTATAAATTGGGAAAATTAAAAATCAGCAAGACACAAGCACCCCAAAGTTTAGGGCTGCTCTGTTGACCAGGACCTCCACTTCATTCCACCTTAAATATCCCAGGAAAGAGAAAAATGGATAAAGAAGTTGTGGTCCTTATGTACAATGGAATATCACTCAGCCATGAAATCAATGCCGTAAGGTTAGTAGCAGCATGATGAGTGGATTTAGGTACGACGATTCTAAGTGAAATAAGTCACACAGAAAAGGACACTTCTCATAAGGTATCACTGATAGAGGGAATGTAAAAAGCGTTACACTTGAACTGAATTACAAAACAGAACAGAGTCACACATGCAGAAAACACACTATGGCTGCTTAACGGGAAAGGTGAGGTGGGGTGATACATAAAACAAGGGTATCAAAGTAGCTCAGATACCGTTCCATAAACCCAATATGTAATAGACAAGACCTACTCCTTGCTCAGAGAACTGGACTCAACACGCCCTATTCACCGCACAAGAATATATCTGACTAGTAATAATCTTAAAACCTATGTATTGATATCTCTCTGTTAGTGTGTCAAGTGGGTGTAAAGCGGCATAAACACAGCAGTGAAAAGCAGCTAAACCCCATTATAAAAATAAATTACTTTGAAACACCCATGAAACAAAGACAGTGAAAGAGAGAGAAATTCCTACACAATGCGTTCAGGGGCTGTGATGCAACCTGGATTGACCATATCTAGACGCACAGCTGGATGAGACATAAGGGTGGACACTCTTGGGGCTGAGAGTTTTGGTGAGGTTGGGTGAGCAAACGCAGACCCTTTAAAGTAATACGGCGTGGTACCCATCGCATGGGTCCCAAATCTCCAGGTTCAAGGGCATCTTCCTACATCAAAAACATGCATGAGAAACCCAGAAGATGGTACACCGTGTGATGGGGAAAGGTTTCTAAAACGCACCTCATTTCTCATCTCCTTGTGCCCGGGTTCGCCATTCCAGCCACTTTACTAGCAATCTCCCTACTTGGAGCATCAGCACCTTTAACCTCCTGTTCCGTACAGGTTGCAATTTGTCCTGAGGATGAACGGGAAGACGGGGAACCAACGAGAGACTAGCTCTTGGTGTTGGGACAGGCACAGGTCACTCTATTTTCCCATCAGGAAGAAGAATTAACAACAGGCTCAGCCTGCCCCCCGGAACCAGAACAGGGCCTGAAGCCATCCTGCGCTTTTGCGGCCAGCTCCCAAAAAAGCGAGTTGTAAAATGGAGGTTCAGGGCACTGCAATTCACAAACCTGCAGAGTTATAAATGATAACTCTCGTCCACAAATATATTGAGGGAAGGCAAAGAAGAGGATTTGAAATCAAAGCAGAATTGCAGGAAACAGATTTCAGGAGGTAGATTCGAATCGCCTTTAAAGCACATGAAAAGCGGCAAAATGTTGACAATGATGCCCTTGGCCAAAAAGGGCATATGCGTTTTTTCCTGAATATATTCAGGAAAAAACGCATACGCCCTTTTTGGCCAACCAAGCAACCTGGAAAGGCAAATCAGCGCTACAAAGAAGTCTCGCTTCCCATCGGTCAAACGGGCCATGCTGAAAAAAGTGTCAAAACCAGAAATGCAGGACAGGCCATGGAGAAATGGGAGCCTTGCTACACTGATGGGCGGGATGTAAATTGCCAAGAGCCACTCTGGAGAAGTGTCCGGTGAGTCCTGAAACATCTGAAAAACACAGCTTAGAGAGCATAGGGCACTTCCACTCATGGGGGTATAAATTGGGAAAATTAAAAATCAGCAAGACACAAGCACCCCAAAGTTTAGGGCTGCTCTGTTGACCAGGACCTCCACTTCATTCCACCTTAAATATCCCAGGAAAGAGAAAAATGGATAAAGAAATTATGGTCCTTATGTACAATGGAATATCACTCAGCCATGAAATCAATGTCATAAGGCTAGTAGCAGCATGATGAGTGGATTTAGGTACGACGATTCTAAGTGAAATAAGTCACACAGAAAAGGACACTTCTCATAAGGTATCACTTAAGGAGGGAATGTAAAAAGCGTTACACTTGAACTGAATTACAAAACAGAACAGAGTCACACATGCAGAAAACACACTATGGCTGCTTAACGGGAAAGGTGAGGTGGGGTGATACATAGAACAAGGGTTTCAAATTAGCTCAGATACCGTTCCATAAACCCAATATGTAATAGACAAGACCTACTCCTTGCTCAGAGAACTGGACTCAACACGCCCTATTCACCGCACAAGAATATATCTGACTAGTAATAATCTTAAAACCTATGTATTGATATCTCTCTGTTAGTGTGTCAAGTGGGTGTAAAGCGGCATAAACACAGCAGTGAAAAGCAGCTAAACCCCATTATCAAAATAAATTACTTTGAAACACCCATGAAACAAAGACAGTGAAAGAGAGAGAAATTCTTACACAATGCGTTCAGGGGCTGTGATGCAACCTGGATTGACCATATCTAGACCCACAGCTGGATGAGACATAAGGGTGGACACTCTTGGGGCTGAGAGGTTTGGTGAGGTTGGGTGAGCAAACGCAGACCCTTTAAAGTAATACTGCGTGGTACCCATCGCATGGGTCCCAAATCTCCAGGTTCAAGGGCATCTTCCTACATCGAAAACATGCATGAGAAAACAAAAAGATGGTACACCATGTGATGGGGAAAGGTTTCTAAAACGCACCTCATTTCTCTTCTCCTTGTGCCCGGGTTCGCCATTCCAGCCGCTTTACTAACAATCTCCCTACTTGGAGCATCAGCACCTTTAACCTCCTGTTCCGTACAGGTTGCAATTTGTCCTGAGGATGAACGGGTAGACGGGGAACCAGTGAGAGACTAGCTCTTGGTGTTGGGACAGGCACAGGTCACTCTATTTTCCCATCAGGAAGAAGAATTAACCACAGGCTCATCCCCCCCCCGGGAACCAGAACAGGGCCTGAAGCCATCCTGCGCTTTTGCGGCCAGCTCCCAAAAAAGCGAGTAGTAAAATGGAGCTTCAGGGCACTGCAATTCACAAACCTGCAGAGTTATAAATGATAACTCTCGTCCACAAATATATTGAGGGAAGGCAAAGAAGAGGATTTGAAATCAAGGCAGATTTGCAGGAAACAGATTTCAGGAGGTAGATTCGAATCGCCTTTAAAGCACATGAAAAGCGGCAAAACGTTGACAATGATGCCCTTGGCCAAAAAGGGCGTATGCGTTTTTTCCTGAATATATTCAGGAAAAAACGCATACGCCCTTTTTGGCCAACCAAGCAACCTGGAAAGGCAAATCAGCGCTACAAAGAAGACTCGCTACCCATTGGTCAAAAGGGCCATGCTGAAAAAAGTCTCAAAACCAGAAATGCAGGACAGGCCATGGAGAAATGGGAGCCTTGCTACACTGATGGGCGGGATGTAAATTGCCAACAGCCACTCTGGAGAAGTGTACGGTGTGTCCTGAAACATCTAAAAAACACAGCTTAGAGAGCATAGGGCACTTCCACTCATGGGGGTATAAATTGGGAAAATGAAAAATCAGCAAGACACAAGCACCCCAAAGTTTAGGGCTGCTCTGTTGACAAGGACCTCCACTTCATTCCACCTTCAATATCCCAGGAAAGAGAAAAATGGATAAAGAAGTTGTGCTCCTTATGTACAATGGAATATCACTCAGCCATGAAATCAATGTCATAAGGCTAGTAGCAGCATGATGAGTGGATTTAGGTACGACGATTCTAAGTGAAATAAGTCACACAGAAAAGGACACTTCTCATAAGGTATCACTTATAGAGGGAATGTAAAAGCCGTTACACTTGAACTGAATTACAAAACAGAACAGAGTCACACATGCAGAAAACACACTATGGCTGCTTAACGGGAAAGGTGAGGTGGGGTGATACATACAACAAGGGTTTCAAATTAGCTCAGATACCGTTCCATAAACCCAATATGTAATAGACAAGACCTACTCTTTGCTCAGAGAACTGGACTCAACACACCCTATTCACCGCACAAGAATATATCTGACTAGTAATAATCTTAAAACCTATGTATTGATATCTCTCTGTTAGTGTGTCAAGTGGGTGTAAAGCGGCATAAACACAGCAGTGAAAAGCAGCTAAACCCCATTATCAAAATAAATTACTTTGAAAAACCCATGAAACAAAGACAGTGAAAGAGAGAGAAATTCTTACACAATGCGTTCAGGGGCTGTGATGCAACCTGGATTGACCATATCTAGACCCACAGCTGGATGAGACATAAGGGTGGACACTCTTTGGGCTGAGAGGTTTGGTGAGGTTGGGTGAGCAAACGCAGACCCTTTAAAGTAATACTGCGTGGTACCCATCGCATGGGTCCCAAATCTCCAGGTTCAAGGGCATCTTCCTACATCGAAAACATGCATGAGAAAACAAAAAGATGGTACACCATGTGATGGGGAAAGGTTTCTAAAACGCACCTCATTTCTCTTCTCCTTGTGCCCGGGTTCGCCATTCCAGCTGCTTTAATAACAATCTCCCTACTTGGAGCATCAGCACCTTTAACCTCCTGTTCCGTACAGGTTGCAATTTGTCCTGAGGATGAACGGGTAGACGGGGAACCAGTGAGAGACTAGCTCTTGGTGTTGGGACAGGCAGAGGTCACTCTATTTTCCCATCAGGAAGAAGAATTAACCAGAGGCTCCTCCTCCCCCCCGGAACCAGAACAGGGCCTGAAGCCATCCTGCGCTTTTGCGGCCAGCTCCCAAAAAAGCGAGTTGTAAAATGGAGCTTCAGGGCACTGCAATTCACAAACATGCAGAGTTATAAATGATAACTCTCGTCCACAAATATATTGAGGGAAGGCAAAGAAGAGGATTTGAAATCAAGGCAGAATTGCAGGAAACAGATTTCAGGAGGTAGATTCGAATCGCCTTTAAAGCACATGAAAAGCGGCAAAACGTTGACAATGATGCCCTTGGCCAAAAAGGGCGTATGCGTTTTTTCCTGAATATATTCAGGAAAAAACGCATACGCCCTTTTTGGCCAACCAAGCAACCTGGAAAGGCAAATCAGCGCTACAAAGAAGACTCGCTACCCGTCGGTCAAAAGGGCCATGCTGAAAAACGTCTCAAAACCAGAAATGCAGGACAGGCCATGGAGAAATGGGAGCCTTGCTACACTGATGGGCGCGATGTAAATTGCCAACAGCCACTCTGGAGAAGTGTACGGTGTGTCCTGAAACATCTAAAAAACACAGCTTAGAGAGCATAGGGCACTTCCACTCATGGGGATATAAATTGGGAAAATGAAAAATCAGCAAGACACAAGCACCCCAAAGTTTAGGGCTGCTCTGTTGACAAGGACCTCCACTTCATTCCACCTTCAATATCCCAGGAAAGAGAAAAATGGATAAAGAAGTTGTGGTCCTTATGTACAATGGAATATCACTCAGCCATGAAATCAATGTCATAAGGCTAGTAGCAGCATGATGAGTGGATTTAGGTACGACGATTCTAAGTGAAATAAGTCACACAGAAAAGGACACTTCTCATAAGGTATCACTTAAGGAGGGAATGTAAAAAGCGTTACACTTGAACTGAATTACAAAACAGAACAGAGTCACACATGCAGAAAACACACTACGGCTGCTTAACGGGAAAGGTGAGGTGGCGTGATACATAAAACAAGGGTTTCAAATTAGCTCAGATACCGTTCCATAAACCCAATATGTAATAGACAAGACCTACTCTTTGCTCAGAGAACTGGACTCAACACACTCTATTCACCGCACAAGAATATATCTGACTAGTAATAATCTTAAAACCTATGTATTGATATCTCTCTGTTAGTGTGTCAAGTGGGTGTAAAGCGGCATAAACACAGCAGTGAAAAGCAGCTAAACCCCATTATAAAAATAAATTACTTTGAAACACCCATGAAACAAAGACAGTGAAAGAGAGAGAAATTCTTACACAATGCGTTCAGGGGCTGTGATGCAACCTGGATTGACCATATCTAGACGCACAGCTGGATGAGACATAAGGGTGGACACTCTTGGGGCTGAGAGGTTTGATGAGGTTGGGTGAGCAAACGCAGACCCTTTAAAGTAATACTGCGTGGTACCCATCGCATGGGTCCCAAATCTCCAGGTTCAAGGGCATTTTCCTACATCCAAAACATGCATGAGAAACCCAGAAGATGGTACACCGTGTGATGGGGAAAGGCTTCTAAAACGCACCTCATTTCTCATCTCCTTGTGCCCGGGTTCGCCATTCCAGCCGCTTTACTAGCAAGCTCCCTACTTGGAGCATCAGCACCTTTAACCTCCTGTTCCGTACAGGTTGCAATTTGTCCTGAGGATAAACGGGAAGACGTGGAACCAACGAGAAACTAGCTCTTGGCGTTGGGACAGGCACAGGTCACTCTATTTTCCCATCAGAAAGAAGAATTAACCACAGGCTCAGCCTGCCCCCCGGAACCAGAACAGTGCCTGAAGCCATTCTGCGATTTTGCGGCCAGCTCCCATAAAAACGAGTTGTAAAACGGAGGTTCAGGGCACTGCAATTCACAAACCTGCAGAGTTATAAATGATAACTCTCGTCCACAAATATATTGAGGGAAGGCAAAGAAGAGGATTTGAAATCAAGGCAGAATTGCAGGAAACAGATTTCAGGAGGTAGATACGAATCGCCTTTAAAGCACATGAAAAGCGGCAAAACGTTGACAATGATGCCCTTGGCCAAAAAGGGCGTATGCGTTTTTTCCTGAATATATTCAGGAAAAAACGCATACGCCCTTTTTGGCCAACCAAGCAACCTGGAAAGGCAAATCAGCGCTACAAAGAAGTCTCGCTTCCCATCGGTCAAAAGGGCCATGCTGAAAAAAGTGTCAAAACCAGAAATGCAGGACAGGCCATGGAGAAATGGGAGCCTTGCTACACTGATGGGCGGGATGTAAATTGCCAAGAGCCACTCTGGAGAAGTGTCCGGTGAGTCCTGAAACATCTGAAAAACACAGCTTAGAGAGCATAGGGCACTTCCACTCATGGGGGTATAAATTGGGAAAATTAAAAATCAGCAAGACACAAGCACCCCAAAGTTTAGGGCTGCTCTGTTGACCAGGACCTCCACTTCATTCCACCTTAAATATCCCAGGAAAGAGAAAAATGGATAAAGAAGTTGTGGTCCTTATGTACAATGGAATATCACTCAGCCATGAAATCAATGCCGTAAGGTTAGTAGCAGCATGATGAGTGGATTTAGGTACGACGATTCTAAGTGAAATAAGTCACACAGAAAAGGACACTTCTCATAAGGTATCACTGATAGAGGGAATGTAAAAAGCGTTACACTTGAACTGAATTACAAAACAGAACAGAGTCACACATGCAGAAAACACACTATGGCTGCTTAACGGGAAAGGTGAGGTGGGGTGATACATAAAACAAGGGTATCAAAGTAGCTCAGATACCGTTCCATAAACCCAATATGTAATAGACAAGACCTACTCCTTGCTCAGAGAACTGGACTCAACACGCCCTATTCACCGCACAAGAATATATCTGACTAGTAATAATCTTAAAACCTATGTATTGATATCTCTCTGTTAGTGTGTCAAGTGGGTGTAAAGCGGCATAAACACAGCAGTGAAAAGCAGCTAAACCCCATTATAAAAATAAATTACTTTGAAACACCCATGAAACAAAGACAGTGAAAGAGAGAGAAATTCCTACACAATGCGTTCAGGGGCTGTGATGCAACCTGGATTGACCATATCTAGACGCACAGCTGGATGAGACATAAGGGTGGACACTCTTGGGGCTGAGAGTTTTGGTGAGGTTGGGTGAGCAAACGCAGACCCTTTAAAGTAATACGGCGTGGTACCCATCGCATGGGTCCCAAATCTCCAGGTTCAAGGGCATCTTCCTACATCAAAAACATGCATGAGAAACCCAGAAGATGGTACACCGTGTGATGGGGAAAGGTTTCTAAAACGCACCTCATTTCTCATCTCCTTGTGCCCGGGTTCGCCATTCCAGCCACTTTACTAGCAATCTCCCTACTTGGAGCATCAGCACCTTTAACCTCCTGTTCCGTACAGGTTGCAATTTGTCCTGAGGATGAACGGGAAGACGGGGAACCAACGAGAGACTAGCTCTTGGTGTTGGGACAGGCACAGGTCACTCTATTTTCCCATCAGGAAGAAGAATTAACCACAGGCTCAGCCTGCCCCCCGGAACCAGAACAGGGCCTGAAGCCATCCTGCGCTTTTGCGGCCAGCTCCCAAAAAAGCGAGTTGTAAAATGGAGGTTCAGGGCACTGCAATTCACAAACCTGCAGAGTTATAAATGATAACTCTCGTCCACAAATATATTGAGGGAAGGCAAAGAAGAGGATTTGAAATCAAAGCAGAATTGCAGGAAACAGATTTCAGGAGGTAGATTCGAATCGCCTTTAAAGCACATGAAAAGCGGCAAAATGTTGACAATGATGCCCTTGGCCAAAAAGGGCATATGCGTTTTTTCCTGAATATATTCAGGAAAAAACGCATATGCCCTTTTTGGCCAACCAAGCAACCTGGAAAGGCAAATCAGCGCTACAAAGAAGTCTCGCTTCCCATCGGTCAAACGGGCCATGCTGAAAAAAGTGTCAAAACCAGAAATGCAGGACAGGCCATGGAGAAATGGGAGCCTTGCTACACTGATGGGCGGGATGTAAATTGCCAAGAGCCACTCTGGAGAAGTGTCCGGTGAGTCCTGAAACATCTGAAAAACACAGCTTAGAGAGCATAGGGTACTTCCACTCATGGGGGTATAAATTGGGAAAATTAAAAATCAGCAAGACACAAGCACCCCAAAGTTTAGGGATGCTCTGTTGACCAGGACCTCCACTTCATTCCACCTTAAATATCCCAGGAAAGAGAAAAATGGATAAAGAAGTTGTGGTCCTTATGTACAATGGAATATCACTCAGCCATGAAATCAATGCCGTAAGGTTAGTAGCAGCATGATGAGTGGATTTAGGTACGACGATTCTAAGTGAAATAAGTCACACAGAAAAGGACACTTCTCATAAGGTATCACTGATAGAGGGAATGTAAAAAGCGTTACACTTGAACTGAATTACAAAACAGAACAGAGTCACACATGCAGAAAACACACTATGGCTGCTTAACGGGAAAGGTGAGGTGGCGTGATACATAAAACAAGGGTTTCAAATTAGCTCAGATACCGTTCCATAAACCCAATATGTAATAGACAAGACCTACTCTTTGCTCAGAGAACTGGACTCAACACACCCTATTCACCGCACAAGAATATATCTGACTAGTAATAATCTTAAAACCTATGTATTGATATCTCTCTGTTAGTGTGTCAAGTGGGTGTAAAGCGGCATAAACACAGCAGTGAAAAGCAGCTAAACCCCATTATCAAAATAAATTACTTTGAAAAACCCATGAAACAAAGACAGTGAAAGAGAGAGAAATTCTTACACAATGTGTTCAGGGGCTGTGATGCAACCTGGATTGACCATATCTAGACCCACAGCTGGATGAGACATAAGGGTGGACACTCTTGGGGCTGAGAGGTTTGGTGAGGTTGGGTGAGCAAACGCAGACCCTTTAAAGTAATACTGCGTGGTACCCATCGCATGGGTCCCAAATCTCCAGGTTCAAGGGCATCTTCCTACATCGAAAACATGCATGAGAAAACAAAATGATGGTACACCATGTGATGGGGAAAGGTTTCTAAAACGCACCTCATTTCTCTTCTCCTTGTGCCCGGGTTCGCCATTCCAGCTGCTTTACTAACAATCTCCCTACTTGGAGCATCAGCACCTTTAACCTCCTGTTCCGTACAGGTTGCAATTTGTCCTGAGGATGAACGGGTAGACGGGGAACCAGTGAGAGACTAGCTCTTGGTGTTGGGACAGGCACAGGTCACTCTATTTTCCCATCAGGAAGAAGAATTAACCAGAGGCTCATCCTCCCCCCCGGAACCAGAACAGGGCCTGAAGCCATCCTGCGCTTTTGCGGCCAGCTCCCAAAAAAGCGAGTTGTAAAATGGAGCTTCAGGGCACTGCAATTCACAAACCTGCAGAGTTATAAATGATAACTCTCGTCCACAAATATATTGAGGGAAGGCAAAGAAGAGGATTTGAAATCAAGGCAGAATTGCACGAAACAGATTTCAGGAGGTAGATTCGAATCGCCTTTAAAGCACATGAAAAGTGGCAAAACGTTGACAATGATGCCCTTGGCCACAAAGGGCGTATGCGTTTTTTCCTGAATATATTCAGGAAAAAACGCATACGCCCTTTTTGGCCAACCAAGCAACCTGGAAAGGCAAATCAGCGCTACAAAGAAGACTCGCTACCCGTCGGTCAAAAGGGCCATGCTGAAAAAAGTCTCAAAACCAGAAATGCAGGACAGGCCATGGAGAAATGGGAGCCTTGCTACACTGATGGGCGGGATGTAAATTGCCAACAGCCACTCTGGAGAAGTGTACGGTGTGTCCTGAAACATCTGAAAAACACAGCTTAGAGAGCATAGGGCACTTCCACTTATGGGGATATAAATTGGGAAAATGAAAAATCAGCAAGACACAAGCACCTCAAAGTTTAGGGCTGCTCTGTTGACAAGGACCTCCACTTCATTCCACCTTCAATATCCCAGGAAAGAGAAAAATGGATAAAGAAGTTGTGGTCCTTATGTACAATGGAATGTCACTCAGCCATGAAATCAATGTCATAAGGCTAGTAGCAGCATGATGAGTGGATTTAGGTACGACGATTCTAAGTGAAATAAGTCACACAGAAAAGGACACTTCTCATAAGGTATCACTTATAGAGGGAATGTAAAAGCCGTTACACTTGAACTGAATTACAAAACAGAACAGAGTCACACATGCAGAAAACACACTATGGCTGCTTAACGGGAAAGGTGAGGTGGGGTGATACATAAAACAAGGGTTTCAAATTAGCTCAGATACCGTTCCATAAACCCAATATGTAATAGACAAGACCTACTCCTTGCTCAGAGAACTGGACTCAACACGCCCTATTCACCGCACAAGAATATATCTGACTAGTAATAATCTTAAAACCTATGTATTGATATCTCTCTGTTAGTGTGTCAAGTGGGTGTAAAGCGGCATAAACACAGCAGTGAAAAGCAGCTAAACCCCATTATCAAAATAAATTACTTTGAAACACCCATGAAACAAAGACAGTGAAAGAGAGAGAAATTCTTACACAATGCGTTCAGGGGCTGTGATGCAACCTGGATTGACCATATCTAGACCCACAGCTGGATGAGACATAAGGGTGGACACTCTTGGGGCTGAGAGGTTTGGTGAGGTTGGGTGAGCAAACGCAGACCCTTTAAAGTAATACTGCGTGGTACCCATCGCATGGGTCCCAAATCTCCAGGTTCAAGGGCATCTTCCTACATCGAAAACATGCATGAGAAAACAAAAAGATGGTACACCATGTGATGGGGAAAGGTTTCTAAAACGCACCTCATTTCTCTTCTCCTTGTGCCCGGGTTCGCCATTCCAGCCGCTTTACTAACAATCTCCCTACTTGGAGCATCAGCACCTTTAACCTCCTGTTCCGTAAAGGTTGCAATTTGTCCTGAGGATGAACGGGTAGACGGGGAACCAGTGAGAGACTAGCTCTTGGTGTTGGGACAGGCACAGGTCACTCTATTTTCCCATCAGGAAGAAGAATTAACCAGAGGCTCATCCTCCCCCCCGGAACCAGAACAGGGCCTGAAGCCATCCTGCGCTTTTGCGGCCAGCTCCCAAAAAAGCGAGTTGTAAAATGGAGCTTCAGGGCACTGCAATTCACAAACCTGCAGAGTTATAAATGATAACTCTCGTCCACAAATATATTGAGGGAAGGCAAAGAAGTGGATTTGAAATCAAGGCAGAATTGCAGGAAACAGATTTCAGGAGGTAGATTCGAATCGCCTTTAAAGCACATGAAAAGCGGCAAAACGTTGACAATGATGCCCTTGGCCAAAAAGGGCGTATGCGTTTTTTCCTGAATATATTCAGGAAAAAACGCATACGCCCTTTTTGGCCAACCAAGCAACCTGGAAAGGCAAATCAGCGCTACAAAGAAGACTCGCTACCCGTCGGTCAAAAGGGCCATGCTGAAAAACGTGTCAAAACCAGAAATGCAGGACAGGCCATGGAGAAATGGGAGCCTTGCTACACTGATGGGCGGGATGTAAATTGCCAACAGCCACTCTGGAGAAGTGTACGGTGTGTCCTGAAACATCTAAAAAACACAGCTTAGAGAGCATAGGGCACTTCCAATCATGGGGGTATAAATTGGGAAAATGAAAAATCAGCAAGACACAAGCACCCCAAAGTTTAGGGCTGCTCTGTTGACAAGGACCTCCACTTCATTCCACCTTCAATATCCCAGGAAAGAGAAAAATGGATAAAGAAGTTGTGGTCCTTATGTACAATGGAATATCACTCAGCCATGAAATCAATGTCATAAGGCTAGTAGCAGCATGATGAGTGGATTTCGGTACGACGATTCTAAGTGAAATAAGTCACACAGAAAAGGACACTTCTCATAAGGTATCACTTAAGGAGGGAATGTAAAAAGCGTTACACTTGAACTGAATTACAAAACAGAACAGAGTCACACATGCAGAAAACACACTATGGCTGCTTAACGGGAAAGGTGAGGTGGCGTGATACATAAAACAAGGGTTTCAAATTAGCTCAGATACCGTTCCATAAACCCAATATGTAATAGACAAGACCTACTCTTTGCTCAGAGAACTGGACTCAACACGCCCTATTCACCGCACAAGAATATATCTGACTAGTAATAATCTTAAAACCTATGTATTGATATCTCTCTGTTAGTGTGTCAAGTGGGTGTAAAGCGGCATAAACACAGCAGTGAAAAGCAGCTAAACCCCATTATCAAAATAAATTACTTTGAAAAACCCATGAAACAAAGACAGTGAAAGAGAGAGAAATTCTTACACAATGCGTTCAGGGGCTGTGATGCAACCTGGATTGACCATATCTAGACCCACAGCTGGATGAGACATAAGGGTGGACACTCTTGGGGCTGAGAGGTTTGTTGAGGTTGGGTGAGCAAACGCAGACCCTTTAAAGTAATACTGCGTGGTACCCATCGCATGGGTCCCAAATCTCCAGGTTCAAGGGCATCTTCCTACATCGAAAACATGCATGAGAAAACAAAAAGATGGTACACCATGTGATGGGGAAAGGTTTCTAAAACGCACCTCATTTCTCTTCTCCTTGTGCCCGGGTTCGCCATTCCAGCCGCTTTACTAACAATCTCCCTACTTGGAGCATCAGCACCTTTAACCTCCTGTTCCGTACAGGTTGCAATTTGTCCTGAGGATGAACGGGTAGACGGGGAACCAGTGAGAGACTAGCTCTTGGTGTTGGGACAGGCACAGGTCACTCTATTTTCTCATCAGGAAGAAGTATTAACCACAGGCTCATCCCCCCCCCGGGAACCAGAACAGGGCCTGAAGCCATCCTGCGCTTTTGCGGCCAGCTCCCAAAAAAGCGAGTTGTAAAATGGAGCTTCAGGGCACTGCAATTCACAAAACTGCAGAGTTATAAATGATAACTCTCGTCCACAAATATATTGAGGGAAGCCAAAGAAGAAGATTTGAAATCAAGGCAGATTTGCAGGAAACAGATTTCAGGAGGTAGATTCGAATCGCCTTTAAAGCACATGAAAAGCGGCAAAACGTTGACAATGATGCCCTTGGCCAAAAAGGGCGTATGCGTTTTTTCCTGAATATATTCAGGAAAAAACGCATACGCCCTTTTTGGCCAACCAAGCAACCTGGAAAGGCAAATCAGCGCTACAAAGAAGACTCGCTACCCATTGGTCAAAAGGGCCATGCTGAAAAAAGTCTCAAAACCAGAAATGCAGGACAGGCCATGGAGAAATGGGAGCCTTGCTACACTGATGGGCGCGATGTAAATTGCCAACAGCCACTCTGGAGAAGTGTACGGTGTGTCCTGAAACATCTAAAAAACACAGCTTAGAGAGCATAGGGCACTTCCACTCATGGGGGTATAAATTGGGAAAATGAAAAATCAGCAAGACACAAGCACCTCAAAGTTTAGGGCTGCTCTGTTGACAAGGACCTCCACTTCATTCCACCTTCAATATCCCAGGAAAGAGAAAAATGGATAAAGAAGTTGTGGTCCTTATGTACAATGGAATATCACTCAGCCATGAAATCAATGTCATAAGGCTAGTAGCAGCATGATGAGTGGATTTAGGTACGACGATTCTAAGTGAAATAAGTCACACAGAAAAGGACACTTCTCATAAGGTATCACTTATAGAGGGAATGTAAAAGCCGTTACACTTGAACTGAATTACAAAACAGAACAGAGTCACACATGCAGAAAACACACTATGGCTGCTTAACGGGAAAGGTGAGGTGGGGTGATACATACAACAAGGGTTTCAAATTAGCTCAGATACCGTTCCATAAACCCAATATGTAATAGACAAGACCTACTCTTTGCTCAGAGAACTGGACTCAACACACCCTATTCACCGCACAAGAATATATCTGACTAGTAATAATCTTAAAACCTATGTATTGATATCTCTCTGTTAGTGTGTCAAGTGGGTGTAAAGCGGCATAAACACAGCAGTGAAAAGCAGCTAAACCCCATTATCAAAATAAATTACTTTGAGAAACCCATGAAACAAAGACAGTGAAAGAGAGAGAAATTCTTACACAATGCGTTCAGGGGCTGTGATGCAACCTGGATTGACCATATCTAGACCCACAGCTGGATGAGACATAAGGGTGGACACTCTTGGGGCTGAGAGGTTTGGTGAGGTTGGGTGAGCAAACGCAGACCCTTTAAAGTAATACTGCGTGGTACCCCTCGCATGGGTCCCAAATCTCCAGGTTCAAGGGCATCTTCCTACATCGAAAACATGCATGAGAAAACAAAAAGATGGTACACCATGTGATGGGGAAAGGTTTCTAAAACGCACCTCATTTCTCTTCTCCTTGTGCCCGGGTTCGCCATTCCAGCCGCTTTACTAACAATCTCCCTACTTGGAGCATCAGCACCTTTAACCTCCTGTTCCGTACAGGTTGCAATTTGTCCTGAGGATGAACGGGTAGACGGGGAACCAGTGAGAGACTAGCTCTTGGTGTTGGGACAGGCACAGGTCACTCTATTTTCCCATCAGGAAGAAGAATTAACCAGAGGCTCATCCTCCCCCCCGGAACCAGAACAGGGCCTGAAGCCATCCTGCGCTTTTGCGGCCAGCTCCCAAAAAAGCGAGTTGTAAAATGGAGCTTCAGGGCACTGCAATTCACAAACATGCAGAGTTATAAATGATAACTCTCGTCCACAAATATATTGAGGGAAGGCAAAGAAGAGGATTTGAAATCAAGGCAGAATTGCAGGAAACAGATTTCAGGAGGTAGATTCGAATCGCCTTTAAAGCACATGAAAAGCGGCAAAACGTTGACAATGATGCCCTTGGCCAAAAAGGGCGTATGCGTTTTTTCCTGAATATATTCAGGAAAAAACGCATACGCCCTTTTTGGCCAACCAAGCAACCTGGAAAGGCAAATCAGCGCTACAAAGAAGACTCGCTACCCGTCGGTCAAAAGGGCCATGCTGAAAAAAGTCTCAAAACCAGAAATGCAGGACAGGCCATGGAGAAATGGGAGCCTTGCTACACTGATGGGCGCGATGTAAATTGCCAACAGCCACTCTGGAGAAGTGTACGGTGTGTCCTGAAACATCTAAAAAACACAGCTTAGAGAGCATAGGGCACTTCCACTCATGGGGATATAAATTGGGAAAATGAAAAATCAGCAAGACACAAGCACCCCAAAGTTTAGGGCTGCTCTGTTGACAAGGACCTCCACTTCATTCCACCTTCAATATCCCAGGAAAGAGAAAAATGGATAAAGAAGTTGTGGTCCTTATGTACAATGGAATATCACTCAGCCATGAAATCAATGTCATAAGGCTAGTAGCAGCATGATGAGTGGATTTAGGTACGACGATTCTAAGTGAAATAAGTCACACAGAAAAGGACACTTCTCATAAGGTATCACTTAAGGAGGGAATGTAAAAAGCGTTACACTTGAACTGAATTACAAAACAGAACAGAGTCACACATGCAGAAAACACACTATGGCTGCTTAACGGGAAAGGTGAGGTGGCGTGATACATAAAACAAGGGTTTCAAATTAGCTCAGATACCGTTCCATAAACCCAATATGTAATAGACAAGACCTACTCTTTGCTCAGAGAACTGGACTCAACACACCCTATTCACCACACAAGAATATATCTGACTAGTAATAATCTTAAAACCTATGTATTGATATCTCTCTGTTAGTGTGTCAAGTGGGTGTAAAGCGGCATAAACACAGCAGTGAAAAGCAGCTAAACCCCATTATCAAAATAAATTACTTTGAAAAACCCATGAAACAAAGACAGTGAAAGAGAGAGAAATTCTTACACAATGTGTTCGGGGGCTGTGATGCAACCTGGATTGACCATATCTAGACCCACAGCTGGATGAGACATAAGGGTGGACACTCTTGGGGCTGAGAGGTTTGGTGAGGTTGGGTGAGCAAACGCAGACCCTTTAAAGTAATACTGCGTGGTACCCATCGCATGGGTCCCAAATCTCCAGGTTCAAGGGCATCTTCCTACATCGAAAACATGCATGAGAAAACAAAATGATGGTACACCATGTGATGGGGAAAGGTTTCTAAAACGCACCTCATTTCTCTTCTCCTTGTGCCCGGGTTCGCCATTCCAGCTGCTTTACTAACAATCTCCCTACTTGGAGCATCAGCACCTTTAACCTCCTGTTCCGTACAGGTTGCAATTTGTCCTGAGGATGTACGGGAAGACGGGGAACCAGTGAGAGACTAGCTCTTGGTGTTGGGACAGGCACAGGTCACTCTATTTTCCCATCAGGAAGAAGAATTAACCAGAGGCTCATCCTCCCCCCCGGAACCAGAACAGGGCCTGAAGCCATCCAGTGCTTTTGCGGCCAGCTCCCAAAAAAGCGAGTTGTAAAATGGAGCTTCAGGGCACTGCAATTCACAAACCTGCAGAGTTATAAATGATAACTCTCGTCCACAAATATATTGAGGGAAGGCAATGAAGAGGATTTGAAATCAAGGCAGAATTGCAGGAAACAGATTTCAGGAGGTAGATTCGAATCGCCTTTAAAGCACATGAAAAGCGGCAAAACATTGACAATGATGCCCTTGGCAAAAAATGGCGTATGCGTTTTTTCCTGAATATATTCAGGAAAAAACGCATACGCCCTTTTTGGCCAACCAAGCAACCTGGAAAGGCAAATCAGCGCTACAAAGAAGACTTGTTACCCATTGGTCAAAAGGGCCATGCTGAAAAAAGTCTCAAAACCAGAAATGCAGGACAGGCCATGGAGAAATGGGAGCCTTGCTACACTGATGGGCGGGATGTAAATTGCCAACAGCCACTCTGGAGAAGTGTACGGTGTGTCCTGAAACATCTAAAAAACACAGCTTAGAGAGCATAGGGCACTTCCACTCATGGGGGTATAAATTGGGAAAATGAAAAATCAGCAAGACACAAGCACCCCAAAGTTTAGGGCTGCTCTGTTGACAAGGACCACCACTTCATTCCACCTTCAATATCCCAGGAAAGAGAAAAATGGATAAAGAAATTGTGGTCCTTATGTACAATGGAATATCACTCAGCCATGAAATCAATGTCATAAGGCTAGTAGCAGCATGATGAGTGGATTTAGGTACGACGATTCTAAGTGAAATAAGTCACACAGAAAAGGACACTTCTCATAAGGTATCACTTAAGGAGGGAATGTAAAAAGCGTTACACTTGAACTGAATTACAAAACAGAACAGAGTCACACATGCAGAAAACACACTATGGCTGCTTAACGGGAAAGGTGAGGTGGGGTGATACATAAAACAAGGGTTTCAAATTAGCTCAGATACCGTTCCATAAACCCAATATGTAATAGACAAGACCTACTCCTTGCTCAGAGAACTGGACTCAACACGCCCTATTCACCGCACAAGAATATATCTGACTAGTAATAATCTTAAAACCTATGTATTGATATCTCTCTGTTAGTGTGTCAAGTGGGTGTAAAGCGGCATAAACACAGCAGTGAAAAGCAGCTAAACCCCATTATCAAAATAAATTACTTTGAAACACCCATGAAACAAAGACAGTGAAAGAGAGAGAAATTCTTACACAATGCGTTCAGGGGCTGTGATGCAACCTGGATTGACCATATCTAGACCCACAGCTGGATGAGACATAAGGGTGGACACTCTTGGGGCTGAGAGGTTTGGTGAGGTTGGGTGAGCAAACGCAGACCCTTTAAAGTAATACTGCGTGGTACCCATCGCATGGGTCCCAAATCTCCAGGTTCAAGGGCATCTTCCTACATCGAAAACATGCATGAGAAAACAAAAAGATGGTACACCATGTGATGGGGAAAGGTTTCTAAAACGCACCTCATTTCTCTTCTCCTTGTGCCCGGGTTCGCCATTCCAGCCGCTTTACTAACAATCTCCCTACTTGGAGCATCAGCACCTTTAACCTCCTGTTCCGTACAGGTTGCAATTTGTCCTGAGGATGAACGGGTAGACGGGGAACCAGTGAGAGACTAGCTCTTGGTGTTGGGACAGGCACAGGTCACTCTATTTTCCCATCAGGAAGAAGAATTAACCACAGGCTCATCCCCCCCCCGGGAACCAGAACAGGGCCTGAAGCCACCCTGCGCTTTTGCGGCCAGCTCCCAAAAAAGCGAGTAGTAAAATGGAGCTTCAGGGCACTGCAATTCACAAACATGCAGAGTTATAAATGATAACTCTCGTCCACAAATATATTGAGGGAAGGCAAAGAAGAGGATTTGAAATCAAGGCAGATTTGCAGGAAACAGATTTCAGGAGGTAGATTCGAATCGCCTTTAAAGCACATGAAAAGCGGCAAAACGTTGACAATGATGCCCTTGGCCAAAAAGGGCGTATGCGTTTTTTCCTGAATATATTCAGGAAAAAACGCATACGCCCTTTTTGGCCAACCAAGCAACCTGGAAAGGCAAATCAGCGCTACAAAGAAGACTCGCTACCCATTGGTCAAAAGGGCCATGCTGAAAAAAGTCTCAAAACCAGAAATGCAGGACAGGCCATGGAGAAATGGGAGCCTTGCTACACTGATGGGCGGGATGTAAATTGCCAACAGCCACTCTGGAGAAGTGTACGGTGTGTCCTGAAACATCTAAAAAACACAGCTTAGAGAGCATAGGGCACTTCCACTCATGGGGGTATAAATTGGGAAAATGAAAAATCAGCAAGACACAAGCACCCCAAAGTTTAGGGCTGCTCTGTTGACAAGGACCTCCACTTCATTCCACCTTCAATATCCCAGGAAAGAGAAAAATGGATAAAGAAGTTGTGCTCCTTATGTACAATGGAATATCACTCAGCCATGAAATCAATGTCATAAGGCTAGTAGCAGCATGATGAGTGGATTTAGGTACGACGATTCTAAGTGAAATAAGTCACACAGAAAAGGACACTTCTCATAAGGTATCACTTATAGAGGGAATGTAAAAGCCGTTACACTTGAACTGAATTACAAAACAGAACAGAGTCACACATGCAGAAAACACACTATGGCTGCTTAACGGGAAAGGTGAGGTGGGGTGATACATACAACAAGGGTTTCAAATTAGCTCAGATACCGTTCCATAAACCCAATATGTAATGGACAAGACCTACTCTTTGCTCAGAGAACTGGACTCAACACACCCTATTCACCGCACAAGAATATATCTGACTAGTAATAATCTTAAAACCTATGTATTGATATCTCTCTGTTAGTGTGTCAAGTGGGTGTAAAGCGGCATAAACACAGCAGTGAAAAGCAGCTAAACCCCATTATCAAAATAAATTACTTTGAAAAACCCATGAAACAAAGACAGTGAAAGAGAGAGAAATTCTTACACAATGCGTTCAGGGGCTGTGATGCAACCTGGATTGACCATATCTAGACCCACAGCTGGATGAGACATAAGGGTGGACACTCTTTGGGCTGAGAGGTTTGGTGAGGTTGGGTGAGCAAACGCAGACCCTTTAAAGTAATACTGCGTGGTACCCATCGCATGGGTCCCAAATCTCCAGGTTCAAGGGCATCTTCCTACATCGAAAACATGCATGAGAAAACAAAAAGATGGTACACCATGTGATGGGGAAAGGTTTCTAAAACGCACCTCATTTCTCTTCTCCTTGTGCCCGGGTTTGCCATTCCAGCTGCTTTACTAACAATCTCCCTACTTGGAGCATCAGCACCTTTAACCTCCTGTTCCGTACAGGTTGCAATTTGTCCTGAGGATGAACGGGTAGACGGGGAACCAGTGAGAGACTAGCTCTTGGTGTTGGGACAGGCACAGGTCACTCTATTTTCCCATCAGGAAGAAGAATTAACCAGAGGCTCATCCTCCCCCCCGGAACCAGAACAGGGCCTGAAGCCATCCTGCGCTTTTGCGGCCAGCTCCCAAAAAAGCGAGTTGTAAAATGGAGCTTCAGGGCACTGCAATTCACAAACCTGCAGAGTTATAAATGATAACTCTCGTCCACAAATATATTGAGGGAAGGCAAAGAAGAGGATTTGAAATCAAGGCAGAATTGCAGGAAACAGATTTCAGGAGGTAGATTCGAATCGCCTTTAAAGCACATGAAAAGCGGCAAAACGTTGACAATGATGCCCTTGGCCAAAAAGGGCGTATGCGTTTTTTCCTGAATATATTCAGGAAAAAACGCATACGCCCTTTTTGGCCAACCAAGCAACCTGGAAAGGCAAATCAGCGCTACAAAGAAGACTCGCTACCCGTCGGTCTAAAGGGCCATGCTGAAAAACGTCTCAAAACCAGAAATGCATGACAGGCCATGGAGAAATGGGAGCCTTGCTACACTGATGGGCGCGATGTAAATTGCCAACAGCCACTCTGGAGAAGTGTACGGTGAGTCCTGAAACATCTAAAAAACACAGCTTAGAGAGCATAGGGCACTTCCAATCATGGGGATATAAATTGGGAAAATGAAAAATCAGCAAGACACAAGCACCCCAAAGTTTAGGGCTGCTCTGTTGACAAGGACCTCCACTTCATTCCACCTTCAATATCCCAGGAAAGAGAAAAATGGATAAAGAAGTTGTGGTCCTTATGTACAATGGAATATCACTCAGCCATGAAATCAATGTCATAAGGCTAGTAGCAGCATGATGAGTGGATTTAGGTACGACGATTCTAAGTGAAATAAGTCACACAGAAAAGGACACTTCTCATAAGGTATCACTTAAGGAGGGAATGTAAAAAGCGTTACACTTGAACTGAATTACAAAACAGAACAGAGTCACACATGCAGAAAACACACTACGGCTGCTTAACGGGAAAGGTGAGGTGGCGTGATACATAAAACAAGGGTTTCAAATTAGCTCAGATACCGTTCCATAAACCCAATATGTAATAGACAAGACCTACTCTTTGCTCAGAGAACTGGACTCAACACACTCTATTCACCGCACAAGAATATATCTGACTAGTAATAATCTTAAAACCTATGTATTGATATCTCTCTGTTAGTGTGTCAAGTGGGTGTAAAGCGGCATAAACACAGCAGTGAAAAGCAGCTAAACCCCATTATAAAAATAAATTACTTTGAAACACCCATGAAACAAAGACAGTGAAAGAGAGAGAAATTCTTACACAATGCGTTCAGGGGCTGTGATGCAACCTGGATTGACCATATCTAGACGCACAGCTGGATGAGACATAAGGGTGGACACTCTTGGGGCTGAGAGGTTTGGTGAGGTTGGGTGAGCAAACGCAGACCCTTTAAAGTAATACTGCGTGGTACCCATCGCATGGGTCCCAAATCTCCAGGTTCAAGGGCATTTTCCTACATCCAAAACATGCATGAGAAACCCAGAAGATGGTACACCGTGTGATGGGGAAAGGCTTCTAAAACGCACCTCATTTCTCATCTCCTTGTGCCCGGGTTCGCCATTCCAGCCGCTTTACTAGCAAGCTCCCTACTTGGAGCATCAGCACCTTTAACCTCCTGTTCCGTACAGGTTGCAATTTGTCCTGAGGATAAACGGGAAGACGTGGAACCAACGAGAAACTAGCTCTTGGCGTTGGGACAGGCACAGGTCACTCTATTTTCCCATCAGAAAGAAGAATTAACCACAGGCTCAGCCTGCCCCCCGGAACCAGAACAGGGCCTGAAGCCATTCTGCGATTTTGCGGCCAGCTCCCATAAAAACGAGTTGTAAAACGGAGGTTCAGGGCACTGCAATTCACAAACCTGCAGAGTTATAAATGATAACTCTCGTCCACAAATATATTGAGGGAAGGCAAAGAAGAGGATTTGAAATCAAGGCAGAATTGCAGGAAACAGATTTCAGGAGGTAGATACGAATCGCCTTTAAAGCACATGAAAAGCGGCAAAACGTTGACAATGATGCCCTTGGCCAAAAAGGGCGTATGCGTTTTTTCCTGAATATATTCAGGAAAAAACGCATACGCCCTTTTTGGCCAACCAAGCAACCTGGAAAGGCAAATCAGCGCTACAAAGAAGTCTCGCTTCCCATCGGTCAAAAGGGCCATGCTGAAAAAAGTGTCAAAACCAGAAATGCAGGACAGGCCATGGAGAAATGGGAGCCTTGCTACACTGATGGGCGGGATGTAAATTGCCAAGAGCCACTCTGGAGAAGTGTCCGGTGAGTCCTGAAACATCTGAAAAACACAGCTTAGAGAGCATAGGGCACTTCCACTCATGGGGGTATAAATTGGGAAAATTAAAAATCAGCAAGACACAAGCACCCCAAAGTTTAGGGCTGCTCTGTTGACCAGGACCTCCACTTCATTCCACCTTAAATATCCCAGGAAAGAGAAAAATGGATAAAGAAGTTGTGGTCCTTATGTACAATGGAATATCACTCAGCCATGAAATCAATGCCGTAAGGTTAGTAGCAGCATGATGAGTGGATTTAGGTACGACGATTCTAAGTGAAATAAGTCACACAGAAAAGGACACTTCTCATAAGGTATCACTGATAGAGGGAATGTAAAAAGCGTTAGACTTGAACTGAATTACAAAACAGAACAGAGTCACACATGCAGAAAACACACTATGGCTGCTTAACGGGAAAGGTGAGGTGGGGTGATACATAAAACAAGGGTATCAAAGTAGCTCAGATACCGTTCCATAAACCCAATATGTAATAGACAAGACCTACTCCTTGCTCAGAGAACTGGACTCAACACGCCCTATTCACCGCACAAGAATATATCTGACTAATAATAATCGTAAAACCTATGTATTGATATCTCTCTGTTAGTGTGTCAAGTGGGTGTAAAGCGGCATAAACACAGCAGTGAAAAGCAGCTAAACCCCATTATCAAAATAAATTACTTTGGAACACCCATGAAACAAAGACAGTGAAAGAGAGAGAAATTCCTACACAATGCGTTCAGGGGCTGTGATGCAACCTGGATTGACCATATCTAGACGCACAGCTGGATGAGACATAAGGGTGGACACTCTTGGGGCTGAGAGTTTTGGTGAGGTTGGGTGAGCAAACGCAGAACCTTTAAAGTAATACGGCGTGGTACCCATCGCATGGGTCCCAAATCTCCAGGTTCAAGGGCATCTTCCTACATCAAAAACATGCATGAGAAACCCAGAAGATGGTACACCGTGTGATGGGGAAAGGTTTCTAAAACGCACCTCATTTCTCATCTCCTTGTGCCCGGGTTCGCCATTCCAGCCACTTTACTAGCAATCTCCCTACTTGGAGCATCAGCACCTTTAACCTCCTGTTCCGTACAGGTTGCAATTTGTCCTGAGGATGAACGGGAAGACGGGGAACCAACGAGAGACTAGCTCTTGGTGTTGGGACAGGCACAGGTCACTCTATTTTCCCATCAGGAAGAAGAATTAACCACAGGCTCAGCCTGCCCCCCGGAACCAGAACAGGGCCTGAAGCCATCCTGCGCTTTTGCCGCCAGCTCCCAAAAAAGCGAGTTGTAAAATGGAGGTTCAGGGCACTGCAATTCACAAACCTGCAGAGTTATAAATGATAACTCTCGTCCACAAATATATTGAGGGAAGGCAAAGAAGAGGATTTGAAATCAAGGCAGAATTGCAGGAAACAGATTTCAGGAGGTAGATTCGAATCGCCTTTAAAGCACATGAAAAGCGGCAAAATGTTGACAATGATGCCCTTGGCCAAAAAGGGCGTATGCGTTTTTTCCTGAATATATTCAGGAAAAAACGCATACGCCCTTTTTGGCCAACCAAGCAACCTGGAAAGGCAAATCAGCGCTACAAAGAAGTCTCGCTTCCCATCGGTCAAACGGGCCATGCTGAAAAAAGTGTCAAAACCAGAAATGCAGGACAGGCCATGGAGAAATGGGAGCCTTGCTACACTGATGGGCGGGATGTAAATTGCCAAGAGCCACTCTGGAGAAGTGTCCGGTGAGTCCTGAAACATCTGAAAAACACAGCTTAGAGAGCATAGGGCACTTCCACTCATGGGGGTATAAATTGGGAAAATTAAAAATCAGCAAGACACAAGCACCCCAAAGTTTAGGGCTGCTCTGTTGACCAGGACCTCCACTTCATTCCACCTTAAATATCCCAGGAAAGAGAAAAATGGATAAAGAAGTTGTGGTCCTTATGTACAATGGAATATCACTCAGCCATGAAATCAATGCCGTAAGGTTAGTAGCAGCATGATGAGTGGATTTAGGTACGACGATTCTAAGTGAAATAAGTCACACAGAAAAGGACACTTCTCATAAGGTATCACTGATAGAGGGAATGTAAAAAGCGTTAGACTTGAACTGAATTACAAAACAGAACAGAGTCACACATGCAGAAAACACACTATGGCTGCTTAACGGGAAAGGTGAGGTGGCGTGATACATAAAACAAGGGTTTCAAATTAGCTCAGATACCGTTCCATAAACCCAATATGTAATAGACAAGACCTACTCTTTGCTCAGAGAACTGGACTCAACACACCCTATTCACCGCACAAGAATATATCTGACTAGTAATAATCTTAAAACCTATGTATTGATATCTCTCTGTTAGTGTGTCAAGTGGGTGTAAAGCGGCATAAACACAGCAGTGAAAAGCAGCTAAACCCCATTATCAAAATAAATTACTTTGAAAAACCCATGAAACAAAGACAGTGAAAGAGAGAGAAATTCTTACACAATGTGTTCAGGGGCTGTGATGCAACCTGGATTGACCATATCTAGACCCACAGCTGGATGAGACATAAGGGTGGACACTCTTGGGGCTGAGAGGTTTGGTGAGGTTTGGTGAGCAAACGCAGACCCTTTAAAGTAATACTGCGTGGTACCCATCACATGGGTCCCAAATCTCCAGGTTCAAGGGCATCTTCCTACATCGAAAACATGCATGAGAAAACAAAATGATGGTACACCATGTGATGGGGAAAGGTTTCTAAAACGCACCTCATTTCTCTTCTCCTTGTGCCCGGGTTCGCCATTCCAGCCGCTTTACTAACAATCTCCCTACTTGGAGCATCAGCACCTTTAACCTCCTGTTCCGTACAGGTTGCAATTTGTCCTGAGGATGTACGGGAAGACAGGGAACCAGTGAGAGATTAGCTCTTGGTGTTGGGACAGGCACAGGTCACTCTATTTTCCCATCAGGAAGAAGAAATAACCACAGGCTCATCCTCCCCCCCGGAACCAGAACAGGGCCTGAAGCCATCCAGTGCTTTTGCGGCCAGCTCCCAAAAAAGCGAGTTGTAAAATGGAGCTTCAGGGCACTGCAATTCACAAACCTGCAGAGTTATAAATGATAACTCTCGTCCACAAATATATTGAGGGAAGGCAATGAAGAGGATTTGAAATCAAGGCAGAATTGCAGGAAACAGATTTCAGGAGGTAGATTCGAATCGCCTTTAAAGCACATGAAAAGCGGCAAAACATTGACAATGATGCCCTTGGCCAAAAAGGGCGTATGCGTTTTTTCCTGAATATATTCAGGAAAAAACGCATACGCCCTTTTTGGCCAACCAAGCAACCTGGAAAGGCAAATCAGGGCCACAAAGAAGACTCGCTACCCATCGGTCAAAAGGGCCATGCTGAAAAAAGTCTCAAAAGCAGAAATGCAGGACAGGCCATGGAGAAATGGGAGCCTTGCTACACTGATGGGCGGGATGTAAATTGCCAACAGCCACTCTGGAGAAGTGTACGGTGTGTCCAGAAACATCTAAAAAACACAGCTTAGAGAGCATAGGGCACTTCCACTCATGGGGGTATAAATTGGGAAAATGAAAAATCAGCAAGACACAAGCACCCCAAAGTTTAGGGCTGCTCTGTTGACAAGGACCTCCACTTCATTCCACCTTCAATATCCCAGGAAAGAGAAAAATGGATAAAGAAGTTGTGGTCCTTATGTACAATGGAATATCACTCAGCCATGAAATCAATGTCATAAGGCTAGTAGCAGCATGATGAGTGGATTTAGGTACGACGATTCTAAGTGAAATAAGTCACACAGAAAAGGACACTTCTCATAAGGTATCACTTATAGAGGGAATGTAAAAAGCGTTACACTTGAACTGAATTACAAAACAGAACAGAGTCACACATGCAGAAAACACACTATGGCTGCTTAACGGGAAAGGTGAGGTGGGGTGATACATAAAACAAGGGTTTCAAATTAGCTCAGATACCGTTCCATAAACCCAATATGTAATAGACAAGACCTACTCCTTGCTCAGAGAACTGGACTCAACACGCCCTATTCACCGCACAAGAATATATCTGACTAGTAATAATCTTAAAACCTATGTATTGATATCTCTCTGTTAGTGTGTCAAGTGGGTGTAAAGCGGCATAAACACAGCAGTGAAAAGCAGCTAAACCCCATTATCAAAATAAATTACTTTGAAACACCCATGAAACAAAGACAGTGAAAGAGAGAGAAATTCTTACACAATGCGTTCAGGGGCTGTGATGCAACCTGGATTGACCATATCTAGACGCACAGCAGGATGAGACATAAGGGTGGACACTCTTGGGGCTGAGAGGTTTGGTGAGGTTGGGTGAGCAAACGCAGACCCTTTAAAGTAATACTGTGTGGTACCCATCGCATGGGTCCCAAATCTCCAGGTTCAAGGGCATCTTCCTACATCGAAAACATGCATGAGAAAACAAAATGATGGTACACCATGTGATGGGGAAAGGTTTCTAAAACGCACCTCATTTCTCTTCTCCTTGTGCCCGGGTTCGCCATTCCAGCCGCTTTACTAACAATCTCCCTACTTGGAGCATCAGCACCTTTAACCTCCTGTTCCGTACAGGTTGCAATTTGTCCTGAGGATGAACGGGTAGACGGGGAACCAGTGAGAGACTAGCTCTTGGTGTTGGGACAGGCACAGGTCACTCTATTTTCCCATCAGGAAGAAGAATTAACCACAGGCTCATCCCCCCCCGGGAAGCAGAACAGGGCCTGAAGCCATCCTGCGCTTTTGCGGCCAGCTCCCAAAAAAGCGAGTAGTAAAATGGAGCTTCAGGGCACTGCAATTCACAAACCTGCAGAGTTATAAATGATAACTCTCGTCCACAAATATATTGAGGGAAGGCAAAGAAGAGGATTTGAAATTAAGGCAGATTTGCAGGAAACAGATTTCAGGAGGTAGATTCAAATCGCCTTTAAAGCACATGAAAAGCGGCAAAACGTTGACAATGATGCCCTTGGCCAAAAAGGGCGTATGCGTTTTTTCCTGAGTATATTCAGGAAAAAACGCATATGCCCTTTTTGGCCAACCAAGCAACCTGGAAAGGCAAATCAGGGCCACAAAGAAGACTCGCTACCCATCGGTCAAAAGGGCCATGCTGAAAAAAGTCTCAAAACCAGAAATGCAGGACAGGCCATGGAGAAATGGGAGCCTTGCTACACTGATGGGCGGGATGTAAATTGCCAACAGCCACTCTGGAGAAGTGTACGGTGTGTCCTGAAACATCTAAAAAACACAGCTTAGAGAGCATAGGGCACTTCCACTCATGGGGGTATAAATTGGGAAAATGAAAAATCAGCAAGACACAAGCACCCCAAAGTTTAGGGCTCTTCTGTTGACAAGGACCTCCACTTCATTCCACCTTCAATATCCCAGGAAAGAGAAAAATGGATAAAGAAGTTGTGGTCCTTATGTACAATGGAATATCACTCAGCCATGAAATCAATGTCATAAGGCTAGTAGCAGCATGATGAGTGGATTTAGGTACGACGATTCTAAGTGAAATAAGTCACACAGAAAAGGACACTTCTCATAAGGTATCACTTATAAGGGAATGTAAAAGTCGTTACACTTGAACTGAATTACAAAACAGAACAGAGTCACACATGCAGAAAACACACTATGGCTGCTTAACGGGAAAGGTGAGGTGGGGTGATACATAAAACAAGGGTTTCAAATTAGCTCAGATACCGTTCCATAAACCCAATATGTAATAGACAAGACCTACTCCTTGCTCAGAGAACTGGACTCAACACGCCCTATTCACCGCACAAGAATATATCTGACTAGTAATAATCTTAAAACCTATGTATTGATATCTCTCTGTTAGTGTGTCAAGTGGGTGTAAAGCGGCATAAACACAGCAGTGAAAAGCAGCTAAACCCCATTATCAAAATAAATTACTTTGAAACACCCATGAAACAAAGACAGTGAAAGAGAGAGAAATTCTTACACAATGCGTTCAGGGGCTGTGATGCAACCTGGATTGACCATATCTAGACGCACAGCTGGATGAGACATAAGCGTGGACACTCTTGGGGCTGAGAGGTTTGGTGAGGTTGGGTGAGCAAACGCAGACCCTTTAAAGTAATACGGCGTGGTACCCATCGCATGGGTCCCAAATCTCCAGGTTCAAGGGCATTTTCCTACATCCAAAACATGCATGAGAAACCCAGAAGATGGTACACCGTGTGATGGGGAAAGGCTTCTAAAACGCACCTCATTTCTCATCTCCTTGTGCCCGGGTTCGCCATTCCAGCCGCTTTACTAGCAAGCTCCCTACTTGGAGCATCAGCACCTTTAACCTCCTGTTCCGTACAGGTTGCAATTTGTCCTGAGGATAAACGGGAAGACGTGGAACCAACGAGAAACTAGCTCTTGGCGTTGGGACAGGCACAGGTCACTCTATTTTCCCATCAGAAAGAAGAATTAACCACAGGCTCAGCCTGCCCCCCGGAACCAGAACAGGGCCTGAAGCCATCCTGCGCTTTTGCGGCCAGCTCCCAAAAAATCGAGTTGTAAAATGGAGGTTCAGGGCACTGCAATTCACAAACCTGCAGAGTTATAAATGATAACTCTCGTCCACAAATATATTGAGGGAAGGCAAAGAAGAGGATTTGAAATCAAGGCAGAATTGCAGGAAACAGATTTCAGGAGGTAGATTCGAATCGCCTTTAAAGCACATGAAAAGCGGCAAAATGTTGACAATGATGCCCTTGGCCAAAAAGTGCGTATGCGTTTTTTCCTGAATATATTCAGGAAAAAACGCATACGCCCTTTTTGGCCAACCAAGCAACCTGGAAAGGCAAATCAGCGCTACAAAGAAGTCTCGCTTCCCATCGGTCAAAAGGGCCATGCTGAAAAAAGTGTCAAAACCAGAAATGCAGGACAGGCCATGGAGAAATGGGAGCCTTGCTACACTGATGGGCGGGATGTAAATTGCCAAGAGCCACTCTGGAGAAGTGTCCGGTGAGTCCTGAAACATCTAAAAAACACAGCTTAGAGAGCATAGGGCACTTCCACTCATGGGGGTATAAATTGGGAAAATTAAAAATCAGCAAGACACAAGCACCCCAAAGTTTAGGGCTGCTCTGTTGACCAGGACCTCCACTTCATTCCACCTTAAATATCCCAGGAAAGAGAAAAATGGATAAAGAAGTTGTGGTCCTTATGTACAATGGAATATCACTCAGCCATGAAATCAATGCCGTAAGGTTAGTAGCAGCATGATGAGTGGATTTAGGTACGACGATTCTAAGTGAAATAAGTCACACAGAAAAGGACACTTCTCATAAGGTATCACTGATAGAGGGAATGTAAAAAGCGTTACACTTGAACTGAATTACAAAACAGAACAGAGTCACACATGCAGAAAACACACTATGGCTGCTTAACGGGAAAGGTGAGGTGGGGTGATACATAAAACAAGGGTATCAAAGTAGCTCAGATACCGTTCCATAAACCCAATATGTAATAGACAAGACCTACTCCTTGCTCAGAGAACTGGACTCAACACGCCCTATTCACCGCACAAGAATATATCTGACTAATAATAATCGTAAAACCTATGTATTGATATCTCTCTGTTAGTGTGTCAAGTGGGTGTAAAGCGGCATAAACACAGCAGTGAAAAGCAGCTAAACCCCATTATAAAAATAAATTACTTTGAAACACCCATGAAACAAAGACAGTGAAAGAGAGAGAAATTCTTACACAATGCGTTCAGGGGCTGTGATGCAACCTGGATTGACCATATCTAGACCCACAGCTGGATGAGACATAAGGGTGGACACTCTTTGGGCTGAGAGGTTTGGTGAGGTTGGGTGAGCAAACGCAGACCCTTTAAAGTAATACTGCGTGGTACCCATCGCATGGGTCCCAAATCTCCAGGTTCAAGGGCATCTTCCTACATCGAAAACATGCATGAGAAAACAAAAAGATGGTACACCATGTGATGGGAAAAGGTTTCTAAAACGCACCTCATTTCTCTTCTCCTTGTGCCCGGGTTCGCCATTCCAGCTGCTTTACTAACAATCTCCCTACTTGGAGCATCAGCACCTTTAACCTCCTGTTCCGTACAGGTTGCAATTTGTCCTGAGGATGAACGGGTAGACGGGGAACCAGTGAGAGACTAGCTCTTGGTGTTGGGACAGGCACAGGTCACTCTATTTTCCCATCAGGAAGAAGAATTAACCAGAGGCTCATCCTCCCCCCCGGAACCAGAACAGGGCCTGAAGCCATCCTGCGCTTTTGCGGCCAGCTCCCAAAAAAGCGAGTTGTAAAATGGAGCTTCAGGGCACTGCAATTCACAAACGTGCAGAGTTATAAATGATAACTCTCGTCCACAAATATATTGAGGGAAGGCAAAGAAGAGGATTTGAAATCAAGGCAGAATTGCAGGAAACAGATTTCAGGAGGTAGATTCGAATCGCCTTTAAAGCACATGAAAAGCGGCAAAACGTTGACAATGATGCCCTTGGCCAAAAAGGGCATATGCGTTTTTTCCTGAATATATTCAGGAAAAAACGCATACGCCCTTTTTGGCCAACCAAGCAACCTGGAAAGGCAAATCAGCGCTACAAAGAAGACTCGCTACCCGTCGGTCAAAAGGGCCATGCTGAAAAAAGTCTCAAAACCAGAAATGCAGGACAGGCCATGGAGAAATGGGAGCCTTGCTACACTGATGGGCGCGATGTAAATTGCCAACAGCCACTCTGGAGAAGTGTACGGTGTGTCCTGAAACATCTAAAAAACACAGCTTAGAGAGCATAGGGCACTTCCACTCATGGGGATATAAATTGGGAAAATGAAAAATCAGCAAGACACAAGCACCCCAAAGTTTAGGGCTGCTCTGTTGACAAGGACCTCCACTTCATTCCACCTTCAATATCCCAGGAAAGAGAAAAATGGATAAAGAAGTTGTGGTCCTTATGTACAATGGAATATCACTCAGCCATGAAATCAATGTCATAAGGCTAGTAGCAGCATGATGAGTGGATTTAGGTACGACGATTCTAAGTGAAATAAGTCACACAGAAAAGGACACTTCTCATAAGGTATCACTTAAGGAGGGAATGTAAAAAGCGTTACACTTGAACTGAATTACAAAACAGAACAGAGTCACACATGCAGAAAACACACTACGGCTACTTAACGGGAAAGGTGAGGTGGCGTGATACATAAAACAAGGGTTTCAAATTAGCTCAGATACCGTTCCATAAACCCAATATGTAATAGACAAGACCTACTCTTTGCTCAGAGAACTGGACTCAACACACTCTATTCACCGCACAAGAATATATCTGACTAGTAATAATCTTAAAACCTATGTATTGATATCTCTCTGTTAGTGTGTCAAGTGGGTGTAAAGCGGCATAAACACAGCAGTGAAAAGCAGCTAAACCCCATTATAAAAATAAATTACTTTGAAACACCCATGAAACAAAGACAGTGAAAGAGAGAGAAATTCTTACACAATGCGTTCAGGGGCTGTGATGCAACCTGGATTGACCATATCTAGACGCACAGCTGGATGAGACATAAGGGTGGACACTCTTGGGGCTGAGAGGTTTGGTGAGGTTGGGTGAGCAAACGCAGACCCTTTAAAGTAATACTGCGTGGTACCCATCGCATGGGTCCCAAATCTCCAGGTTCAAGGGCATTTTCCTACATCCAAAACATGCATGAGAAACCCAGAAGATGGTACACCGTGTGATGGGGAAAGGCTTCTAAAACGCACCTCATTTCTCATCTCCTTGTGCCCGGGTTCGCCATTCCAGCCGCTTTACTAGCAAGCTCCCTACTTGGAGCATCAGCACCTTTAACCTCCTGTTCCGTACAGGTTGCAATTTGTCCTGAGGATAAACGGGAAGACGTGGAACCAACGAGAAACTAGCTCTTGGCGTTGGGACAGGCACAGGTCACTCTATTTTCCCATCAGAAAGAAGAATTAACCACAGGCTCAGCCTGCCCCCCGGAACCAGAACAGGGCCTGAAGCCATTCTGCGATTTTGCGGCCAGCTCCCATAAAAACGAGTTGTAAAACGGAGGTTCAGGGCACTGCAATTCACAAACCTGCAGAGTTATAAATGATAACTCTCGTCCACAAATATATTGAGGGAAGGCAAAGAAGAGGATTTGAAATCAAGGCAGAATTGCAGGAAACAGATTTCAGGAGGTAGATACGAATCGCCTTTAAAGCACATGAAAAGCGGCAAAACGTTGACAATGATGCCCTTGGCCAAAAAGGGCGTATGCGTTTTTTCCTGAATATATTCAGGAAAAAACGCATACGCCCTTTTTGGCCAACCAAGCAACCTGGAAAGGCAAATCAGCGCTACAAAGAAGTCTCGCTTCCCATCGGTCAAAAGGGCCATGCTGAAAAAAGTGTCAAAACCAGAAATGCAGGACAGGCCATGGAGAAATGGGAGCCTTGCTACACTGATGGGCGGGATGTAAATTGCCAAGAGCCACTCTGGAGAAGTGTCCGGTGAGTCCTGAAACATCTGAAAAACACAGCTTAGAGAGCATAGGGCACTTCCACTCATGGGGGTATAAATTGGGAAAATTAAAAATCAGCAAGACACAAGCACCCCAAAGTTTAGGGCTGCTCTGTTGACCAGGACCTCCACTTCATTCCACCTTAAATATCCCAGGAAAGAGAAAAATGGATAAAGAAGTTGTGGTCCTTATGTACAATGGAATATCACTCAGCCATGAAATCAATGCCGTAAGGTTAGTAGCAGCATGATGAGTGGATTTAGGTACGACGATTCTAAGTGAAATAAGTCACACAGAAAAGGACACTTCTCATAAGGTATCACTGATAGAGGGAATGTAAAAAGCGTTACACTTGAACTGAATTACAAAACAGAACAGAGTCACACATGCAGAAAACACACTATGGCTGCTTAACGGGAAAGGTGAGGTGGGGTGATACATAAAACAAGGGTATCAAAGTAGCTCAGATACCGTTCCATAAACCCAATATGTAATAGACAAGACCTACTCCTTGCTCAGAGAACTGGACTCAACACGCCCTATTCACCGCACAAGAATATATCTGACTAATAATAATCGTAAAACCTATGTATTGATATCTCTCTGTTAGTGTGTCAAGTGGGTGTAAAGCGGCATAAACACAGCAGTGAAAAGCAGCTAAACCCCATTATCAAAATAAATTACTTTGAAACACCCATGAAACAAAGACAGTGAAAGAGAGAGAAATTCCTACACAATGCGTTCAGGGGCTGTGATGCAACCTGGATTGACCATATCTAGACGCACAGCTGGATGAGACATAAGGGTGGACACTCTTGGGGCTGAGAGGTTTGGTGAGGTTGGGTGAGCAAACGCAGACCCTTTAAAGTAATACGGCGTGGTACCCATCGCATGGGTCCCAAATCTCCAGGTTCAAGGGCATCTTCCTACATCAAAAACATGCATGAGAAACCCAGAAGATGGTACACCGTGTGATGGGGAAAGGTTTCTAAAACGCACCTCATTTCTCATCTCCTTGTGCCCGGGTTCGCCATTCCAGCCACTTTACTAGCAATCTCCCTACTTGGAGCATCAGCACCTTTAACCTCCTGTTCCGTACAGGTTGCAATTTGTCCTGAGGATGAACGGGAAGACGGGGAACCAACGAGAGACTAGCTCTTGGTGTTGGGACAGGCACAGGTCACTCTATTTTCCCATCAGGAAGAAGAATTAACCACAGGCTCAGCCTGCCCCCCGGAACCAGAACAGGGCCTGAAGCCATCTTGCGCTTTTGCGGCCAGCTCCCAAAAAAGCGAGTTGTAAAATGGAGGTTCAGGGCACTGCAATTCACAAACCTGCAGAGTTATAAATGATAACTCTCGTCCACAAATATATTGAGGGAAGGCGAAGAAGAGGATTTGAAATCAAGGCAGAATTGCAGGAAACAGATTTCAGTAGGTAGATTCGAATCGCCTTTAAAGCACATGAAAAGCGGCAAAATGTTGACAATGATGCCCTTGGCCAAAAAGGGCGTATGCGTTTTTTCCTGAATATATTCAGGAAAAAACGCATACGCCCTTTTTGGCCAACCAAGCAACCTGGAAAGGCAAATCAGCGCTACAAAGAAGTCTCGCTTCCCATCGGTCAAACGGGCCATGCTGAAAAAAGTGTCAAAACCAGAAATGCAGGACAGGCCATGGAGAAATGGGAGCCTTGCTACACTGATGGGCGGGATGTAAATTGCCAACAGCCACTCTGGAGAAGTGTACGGTGTGTCCTGAAACATCTAAAAAACACAGCTTAGAGAGCATAGGGCACTTCCACTCATGGGGGTATAAATTGGGAAAATGAAAAATCAGCAAGACACAAGCACCCCAAAGTTTAGGGCTCTTCTGTTGACAAGGACCTCCACTTCATTCCACCTTCAATATCCCAGGAAAGAGAAAAATGGATAAAGAAGTTGTGGTCCTTATGTACAATGGAATATCACTCAGCCATGAAATCAATGTCATAAGGCTAGTAGCAGCATGATGAGTGGATTTAGGTACGACGATTCTAAGTGAAATAAGTCACACAGAAAAGGACACTTCTCATAAGGTATCACTTATAAGGGAATGTAAAAGTCGTTACACTTGAACTGAATTACAAAACAGAACAGAGTCACACATGCAGAAAACACACTATGGCTGCTTAACGGGAAAGGTGAGGTGGGGTGATACATAAAACAAGGGTTTCAAATTAGCTCAGATACCGTTCCATAAACCCAATATGTAATAGACAAGACCTACTCCTTGCTCAGAGAACTGGACTCAACACGCCCTATTCACCGCACAAGAATATATCTGACTAGTAATAATCTTAAAACCTATGTATTGATATCTCTCTGTTAGTGTGTCAAGTGGGTGTAAAGCGGCATAAACACAGCAGTGAAAAGCAGCTAAACCCCATTATCAAAATAAATTACTTTGAAACACCCATGAAACAAAGACAGTGAAAGAGAGAGAAATTCTTACACAATGCGTTCAGGGGCTGTGATGCAACCTGGATTGACCATATCTAGACGCACAGCTGGATGAGACATAAGCGTGGACACTCTTGGGGCTGAGAGGTTTGGTGAGGTTGGGTGAGCAAACGCAGACCCTTTAAAGTAATACGGCGTGGTACCCATCGCATGGGTCCCAAATCTCCAGGTTCAAGGGCATTTTCCTACATCCAAAACATGCATGAGAAACCCAGAAGATGGTACACCGTGTGATGGGGAAAGGCTTCTAAAACGCACCTCATTTCTCATCTCCTTGTGCCCGGGTTCGCCATTCCAGCCGCTTTACTAGCAAGCTCCCTACTTGGAGCATCAGCACCTTTAACCTCCTGTTCCGTACAGGTTGCAATTTGTCCTGAGGATAAACGGGAAGACGTGGAACCAACGAGAAACTAGCTCTTGGCGTTGGGACAGGCACAGGTCACTCTATTTTCCCATCAGAAAGAAGAATTAACCACAGGCTCAGCCTGCCCCCCGGAACCAGAACAGGGCCTGAAGCCATCCTGCGCTTTTGCGGCCAGCTCCCAAAAAATCGAGTTGTAAAATGGAGGTTCAGGGCACTGCAATTCACAAACCTGCAGAGTTATAAATGATAACTCTCGTCCACAAATATATTGAGGGAAGGCAAAGAAGAGGATTTGAAATCAAGGCAGAATTGCAGGAAACAGATTTCAGGAGGTAGATTCGAATCGCCTTTAAAGCACATGAAAAGCGGCAAAATGTTGACAATGATGCCCTTGGCCAAAAAGTGCGTATGCGTTTTTTCCTGAATATATTCAGGAAAAAACGCATACGCCCTTTTTGGCCAACCAAGCAACCTGGAAAGGCAAATCAGCGCTACAAAGAAGTCTCGCTTCCCATCGGTCAAAAGGGCCATGCTGAAAAAAGTGTCAAAACCAGAAATGCAGGACAGGCCATGGAGAAATGGGAGCCTTGCTACACTGATGGGCGGGATGTAAATTGCCAAGAGCCACTCTGGAGAAGTGTCCGGTGAGTCCTGAAACATCTAAAAAACACAGCTTAGAGAGCATAGGGCACTTCCACTCATGGGGGTATAAATTGGGAAAATTAAAAATCAGCAAGACACAAGCACCCCAAAGTTTAGGGCTGCTCTGTTGACCAGGACCTCCACTTCATTCCACCTTAAATATCCCAGGAAAGAGAAAAATGGATAAAGAAGTTGTGGTCCTTATGTACAATGGAATATCACTCAGCCATGAAATCAATGCCGTAAGGTTAGTAGCAGCATGATGAGTGGATTTAGGTACGACGATTCTAAGTGAAATAAGTCACACAGAAAAGGACACTTCTCATAAGGTATCACTGATAGAGGGAATGTAAAAAGCGTTACACTTGAACTGAATTACAAAACAGAACAGAGTCACACATGCAGAAAACACACTATGGCTGCTTAACGGGAAAGGTGAGGTGGGGTGATACATAAAACAAGGGTATCAAAGTAGCTCAGATACCGTTCCATAAACCCAATATGTAATAGACAAGACCTACTCCTTGCTCAGAGAACTGGACTCAACACGCCCTATTCACCGCACAAGAATATATCTGACTAATAATAATCGTAAAACCTATGTATTGATATCTCTCTGTTAGTGTGTCAAGTGGGTGTAAAGCGGCATAAACACAGCAGTGAAAAGCAGCTAAACCCCATTATAAAAATAAATTACTTTGAAACACCCATGAAACAAAGACAGTGAAAGAGAGAGAAATTCTTACACAATGCGTTCAGGGGCTGTGATGCAACCTGGATTGACCATATCTAGACCCACAGCTGGATGAGACATAAGGGTGGACACTCTTTGGGCTGAGAGGTTTGGTGAGGTTGGGTGAGCAAACGCAGACCCTTTAAAGTAATACTGCGTGGTACCCATCGCATGGGTCCCAAATCTCCAGGTTCAAGGGCATCTTCCTACATCGAAAACATGCATGAGAAAACAAAAAGATGGTACACCATGTGATGGGAAAAGGTTTCTAAAACGCACCTCATTTCTCTTCTCCTTGTGCCCGGGTTCGCCATTCCAGCTGCTTTACTAACAATCTCCCTACTTGGAGCATCAGCACCTTTAACCTCCTGTTCCGTACAGGTTGCAATTTGTCCTGAGGATGAACGGGTAGACGGGGAACCAGTGAGAGACTAGCTCTTGGTGTTGGGACAGGCACAGGTCACTCTATTTTCCCATCAGGAAGAAGAATTAACCAGAGGCTCATCCTCCCCCCCGGAACCAGAACAGGGCCTGAAGCCATCCTGCGCTTTTGCGGCCAGCTCCCAAAAAAGCGAGTTGTAAAATGGAGCTTCAGGGCACTGCAATTCACAAACGTGCAGAGTTATAAATGATAACTCTCGTCCACAAATATATTGAGGGAAGGCAAAGAAGAGGATTTGAAATCAAGGCAGAATTGCAGGAAACAGATTTCAGGAGGTAGATTCGAATCGCCTTTAAAGCACATGAAAAGCGGCAAAACGTTGACAATGATGCCCTTGGCCAAAAAGGGCATATGCGTTTTTTCCTGAATATATTCAGGAAAAAACGCATACGCCCTTTTTGGCCAACCAAGCAACCTGGAAAGGCAAATCAGCGCTACAAAGAAGACTCGCTACCCGTCGGTCAAAAGGGCCATGCTGAAAAAAGTCTCAAAACCAGAAATGCAGGACAGGCCATGGAGAAATGGGAGCCTTGCTACACTGATGGGCGCGATGTAAATTGCCAACAGCCACTCTGGAGAAGTGTACGGTGTGTCCTGAAACATCTAAAAAACACAGCTTAGAGAGCATAGGGCACTTCCACTCATGGGGATATAAATTGGGAAAATGAAAAATCAGCAAGACACAAGCACCCCAAAGTTTAGGGCTGCTCTGTTGACAAGGACCTCCACTTCATTCCACCTTCAATATCCCAGGAAAGAGAAAAATGGATAAAGAAGTTGTGGTCCTTATGTACAATGGAATATCACTCAGCCATGAAATCAATGTCATAAGGCTAGTAGCAGCATGATGAGTGGATTTAGGTACGACGATTCTAAGTGAAATAAGTCACACAGAAAAGGACACTTCTCATAAGGTATCACTTAA
Organism: Balaenoptera borealis; assembly: GCF_965194805.1. Lineage (NCBI taxonomy): Eukaryota > Metazoa > Chordata > Mammalia > Artiodactyla > Balaenopteridae > Balaenoptera > Balaenoptera borealis. Next base: position 424,558 of record NW_028123913.1, on the reverse strand, counting down.
GGAGGGAATGTAAAAAGCGTTACACTTGAACTGAATTACAAAACAGAACAGAGTCACACATGCAGAAAACACACTACGGCTACTTAACGGGAAAGGTGAGGTGGCGTGATACATAAAACAAGGGTTTCAAATTAGCTCAGATACCGTTCCATAAACCCAATATGTAATAGACAAGACCTACTCTTTGCTCAGAGAACTGGACTCAACACACTCTATTCACCGCACAAGAATATATCTGACTAGTAATAATCTTAAAACCTATGTATTGATATCTCTCTGTTAGTGTGTCAAGTGGGTGTAAAGCGGCATAAACACAGCAGTGAAAAGCAGCTAAACCCCATTATAAAAATAAATTACTTTGAAACACCCATGAAACAAAGACAGTGAAAGAGAGAGAAATTCTTACACAATGCGTTCAGGGGCTGTGATGCAACCTGGATTGACCATATCTAGACGCACAGCTGGATGAGACATAAGGGTGGACACTCTTGGGGCTGAGAGGTTTGGTGAGGTTGGGTGAGCAAACGCAGACCCTTTAAAGTAATACTGCGTGGTACCCATCGCATGGGTCCCAAATCTCCAGGTTCAAGGGCATTTTCCTACATCCAAAACATGCATGAGAAACCCAGAAGATGGTACACCGTGTGATGGGGAAAGGCTTCTAAAACGCACCTCATTTCTCATCTCCTTGTGCCCGGGTTCGCCATTCCAGCCGCTTTACTAGCAAGCTCCCTACTTGGAGCATCAGCACCTTTAACCTCCTGTTCCGTACAGGTTGCAATTTGTCCTGAGGATAAACGGGAAGACGTGGAACCAACGAGAAACTAGCTCTTGGCGTTGGGACAGGCACAGGTCACTCTATTTTCCCATCAGAAAGAAGAATTAACCACAGGCTCAGCCTGCCCCCCGGAACCAGAACAGGGCCTGAAGCCATTCTGCGATTTTGCGGCCAGCTCCCATAAAAACGAGTTGTAAAACGGAGGTTCAGGGCACTGCAATTCACAAACCTGCAGAGTTATAAATGATAACTCTCGTCCACAAATATATTGAGGGAAGGCAAAGAAGAGGATTTGAAATCAAGGCAGAATTGCAGGAAACAGATTTCAGGAGGTAGATACGAATCGCCTTTAAAGCACATGAAAAGCGGCAAAACGTTGACAATGATGCCCTTGGCCAAAAAGGGCGTATGCGTTTTTTCCTGAATATATTCAGGAAAAAACGCATACGCCCTTTTTGGCCAACCAAGCAACCTGGAAAGGCAAATCAGCGCTACAAAGAAGTCTCGCTTCCCATCGGTCAAAAGGGCCATGCTGAAAAAAGTGTCAAAACCAGAAATGCAGGACAGGCCATGGAGAAATGGGAGCCTTGCTACACTGATGGGCGGGATGTAAATTGCCAAGAGCCACTCTGGAGAAGTGTCCGGTGAGTCCTGAAACATCTGAAAAACACAGCTTAGAGAGCATAGGGCACTTCCACTCATGGGGGTATAAATTGGGAAAATTAAAAATCAGCAAGACACAAGCACCCCAAAGTTTAGGGCTGCTCTGTTGACCAGGACCTCCACTTCATTCCACCTTAAATATCCCAGGAAAGAGAAAAATGGATAAAGAAGTTGTGGTCCTTATGTACAATGGAATATCACTCAGCCATGAAATCAATGCCGTAAGGTTAGTAGCAGCATGATGAGTGGATTTAGGTACGACGATTCTAAGTGAAATAAGTCACACAGAAAAGGACACTTCTCATAAGGTATCACTGATAGAGGGAATGTAAAAAGCGTTACACTTGAACTGAATTACAAAACAGAACAGAGTCACACATGCAGAAAACACACTATGGCTGCTTAACGGGAAAGGTGAGGTGGGGTGATACATAAAACAAGGGTATCAAAGTAGCTCAGATACCGTTCCATAAACCCAATATGTAATAGACAAGACCTACTCCTTGCTCAGAGAACTGGACTCAACACGCCCTATTCACCGCACAAGAATATATCTGACTAATAATAATCGTAAAACCTATGTATTGATATCTCTCTGTTAGTGTGTCAAGTGGGTGTAAAGCGGCATAAACACAGCAGTGAAAAGCAGCTAAACCCCATTATCAAAATAAATTACTTTGAAACACCCATGAAACAAAGACAGTGAAAGAGAGAGAAATTCCTACACAATGCGTTCAGGGGCTGTGATGCAACCTGGATTGACCATATCTAGACGCACAGCTGGATGAGACATAAGGGTGGACACTCTTGGGGCTGAGAGGTTTGGTGAGGTTGGGTGAGCAAACGCAGACCCTTTAAAGTAATACGGCGTGGTACCCATCGCATGGGTCCCAAATCTCCAGGTTCAAGGGCATCTTCCTACATCAAAAACATGCATGAGAAACCCAGAAGATGGTACACCGTGTGATGGGGAAAGGTTTCTAAAACGCACCTCATTTCTCATCTCCTTGTGCCCGGGTTCGCCATTCCAGCCACTTTACTAGCAATCTCCCTACTTGGAGCATCAGCACCTTTAACCTCCTGTTCCGTACAGGTTGCAATTTGTCCTGAGGATGAACGGGAAGACGGGGAACCAACGAGAGACTAGCTCTTGGTGTTGGGACAGGCACAGGTCACTCTATTTTCCCATCAGGAAGAAGAATTAACCACAGGCTCAGCCTGCCCCCCGGAACCAGAACAGGGCCTGAAGCCATCTTGCGCTTTTGCGGCCAGCTCCCAAAAAAGCGAGTTGTAAAATGGAGGTTCAGGGCACTGCAATTCACAAACCTGCAGAGTTATAAATGATAACTCTCGTCCACAAATATATTGAGGGAAGGCGAAGAAGAGGATTTGAAATCAAGGCAGAATTGCAGGAAACAGATTTCAGTAGGTAGATTCGAATCGCCTTTAAAGCACATGAAAAGCGGCAAAATGTTGACAATGATGCCCTTGGCCAAAAAGGGCGTATGCGTTTTTTCCTGAATATATTCAGGAAAAAACGCATACGCCCTTTTTGGCCAACCAAGCAACCTGGAAAGGCAAATCAGCGCTACAAAGAAGTCTCGCTTCCCATCGGTCAAACGGGCCATGCTGAAAAAAGTGTCAAAACCAGAAATGCAGGACAGGCCATGGAGAAATGGGAGCCTTGCTACACTGATGGGCGGGATGTAAATTGCCAAGAGCCACTCTGGAGAAGTGTCCGGTGAGTCCTGAAACATCTGAAAAACACAGCTTAGAGAGCATAGGGCACTTCCACTCATGGGGGTATAAATTGGGAAAATTAAAAATCAGCAAGACACAAGCACCCCAAAGTTTAGGGCTGCTCTGTTGACCAGGACCTCCACTTCATTCCACCTAAAATATCCCAGGAAAGAGAAAAATGGATAAAGAAGTTGTGGTCCTTATGTACAATGGAATATCACTCAGCCATGAAATCAATGCCGTAAGGTTAGTAGCAGCATGATGAGTGGATTTAGGTACGACGATTCTAAGTGAAATAAGTCACACAGAAAAGGACACTTCTCATAAGGTATCACTGATAGAGGGAATGTAAAAAGCGTTACACTTGAACTGAATTACAAAACAGAACAGAGTCACACATGCAGAAAACACACTATGGCTGCTTAACGGGAAAGGTGAGGTGGCGTGATACATAAAACAAGGGTTTCAAATTAGCTCAGATACCGTTCCATAAACCCAATATGTAATAGACAAGACCTACTCTTTGCTCAGAGAACTGGACTCAACACACCCTATTCACCGCACAAGAATATATCTGACTAGTAATAATCTTAAAACCTATGTATTGATATCTCTCTGTTAGTGTGTCAAGTGGGTGTAAAGCGGCATAAACACAGCAGTGAAAAGCAGCTAAACCCCCATTATCAAAATAAATTACTTTGAAAAACCCATGAAACAAAGACAGTGAAAGAGAGAGAAATTCTTACACAATGTGTTCAGGGGCTGTGATGCAACCTGGATTGACCATATCTAGACCCACAGCTGGATGAGACATAAGGGTGGAACTCTTGGGGCTGAGAGGTTTGGTGAGGTTGGGTGAGCAAACGCAGACCCTTTAAAGTAATACTGCGTGGTACCCATCGCATGGGTCCCAAATCTCCAGGTTCAAGGGCATCTTCCTACATCGAAAACATGCATGAGAAAACAAAATGATGGTACACCATGTGATGGGGAAAGGTTTCTAAAACGCACCTCATTTCTCTTCTCCTTGTGCCCGGGTTCGCCATTCCATCCGCTTTACTAACAATCTCCCTACTTGGAGCATCAGCACCTTTAACCTCCTGTTCCGTACAGGTTGCAATTTGTCCTGAGGATGTACGGGAAGACAGGGAACCAGTGAGAGACTAGCTCTTGGTGTTGGGACAGGCACAGGTCACTCTATTTTCCCATCAGGAAGAAGAATTAACCACAGGCTCATCCTCCCCCCCGGAACCAGAACAGGGCCTGAAGCCATCCAGTGCTTTTGCGGCCAGCTCCCAAAAAAGCGAGTTGTAAAATGGAGCTTCAGGGCACTGCAATTCACAAACCTGCAGAGTTATAAATGATAACTCTCGTCCACAAATATATTGAGGGAAGGCAAAGAAGAGGATTTGAAATCAAGGCAGAATTGCAGGAAACAGATTTCAGGAGGTAGATTCGAATCGCCTTTAAAGCACATGAAAAGCGGCAAAACATTGACAATGATGCCCTTGGCCAAAAAGGGCGTATGCGTTTTTTCCTGAATATATTCAGGAAAAAACGCATACGCCCTTTTTGGCCAACCAAGCAACCTGGAAAGGCAAATCAGGGCCACAAAGAAGACTCGCTACCCATCGGTCAAAAGGGCCATGCTGAAAAAAGTCTCAAAAGCAGAAATGCAGGACAGGCCATGGAGAAATGGGAGCCTTGCTACACTGATGGGCGGGATGTAAATTGCCAACAGCCACTCTGGAGAAGTGTACGGTGTGTCCAGAAACATCTAAAAAACACAGCTTAGAGAGCATAGGGCACTTCCACTCATGGGGGTATAAATTGGGAAAATGAAAAATCAGCAAGACACAAGCACCCCAAAGTTTAGGGCTGCTCTGTTGACAAGGACCTCCACTTCATTCCACCTTCAATATCCCAGGAAAGAGAAAAATGGATAAAGAAATTGTGGTCCTTATGTACAATGGAATATCACTCAGCCATGAAATCAATGTCATAAGGCTAGTAGCAGCATGATGAGTGGATTTAGGTACGACGATTGTAAGTGAAATAAGTCACACAGAAAAGGACACTTCTCATAAGGTATCACTTATAGAGGGAATGTAAAAAGCGTTACACTTGAACTGAATTACAAAACAGAACAGAGTCACACATGCAGAAAACACACTATGGCTGCTTAACGGGAAAGGTGAGGTGGGGTGATACATAAAACAAGGGTTTCAAATTAGCTCAGATACCGTTCCATAAACCCAATATGTAATAGACAAGACCTACTCCTTGCTCAGAGAACTGGACTCAACACGCCCTATTCACCGCACAAGAATATATCTGACTAGTAATAATCTTAAAACCTATGTATTGATATCTCTCTGTTAGTGTGTCAAGTGGGTGTAAAGCGGCATAAACACAGCAGTGAAAAGCAGCTAAACCCCATTATCAAAATAAATTACTTTGAAACACCCATGAAACAAAGACAGTGAAAGAGAGAGAAATTCTTACACAATGCGTTCAGGGGCTGTGATGCAACCTGGATTGACCATATCTAGACCCACAGCTGGATGAGACATAAGGGTGGACACTCTTGGGGCTGAGAGGTTTGGTGAGGTTGGGTGAGCAAATGCAGACCCTTTAAAGTAATACTGCGTGGTACCCATCGCATGGGTCCCAAATCTCCAGGTTCAAGGGCATCTTCCTACATCGAAAACATGCATGAGAAAACAAAAAGATGGTACACCATGTGATGGGGAAAGGTTTCTAAAACGCACCTCATTTCTCTTCTCCTTGTGCCCGGGTTCGCCATTCCAGCCGCTTTACTAACAATCTCCCTACTTGGAGCATCAGCACCTTTAACCTCCTGTTCCGTACAGGTTGCAATTTGTCCTGAGGATGAACGGGTAGACGGGGAACCAGTGAGAGACTAGCTCTTGGTGTTGGGACAGGCACAGGTCACTCTATTTTCCCATCAGGAAGAAGAATTAACCACAGGCTCATCCCCCCCCGGGAAGCAGAACAGGGCCTGAAGCCATCCTGCGCTTTTGCGGCCAGCTCCCAAAAAAGCGAGTAGTAAAATGGAGCTTCAGGGCACTGCAATTCACAAACCTGCAGAGTTATAAATGATAACTCTCGTCCACAAATATATTGAGGGAAGGCAAAGAAGAGGATTTGAAATCAAGGCAGATTTGCAGGAAACAGATTTCAGGAGGTAGATTCAAATCGCCTTTAAAGCACATGAAAAGCGGCAAAACGTTGACAATGATGCCCTTGGCCAAAAAGGGCGTATGCGTTTTTTCCTGAGTATATTCAGGAAAAAACGCATATGCCCTTTTTGGCCAACCAAGCAACCTGGAAAGGCAAATCAGGGCCACAAAGAAGACTCGCTACCCATCGGTCAAAAGGGCCATGCTGAAAAAAGTCTCAAAACCAGAAATGCAGGACAGGCCATGGAGAAATGGGAGCCTTGCTATACTGATGGGCGGGATGTAAATTGCCAACAGCCACTCTGGAGAAGTGTACGGTGTGTCCTGAAACATCTAAAAAACACAGCTTAGAGAGCATAGGGCACTTCCACTCATGGGGGTATAAATTGGGAAAATGAAAAATCAGCAAGACACAAGCACCCCAAAGTTTAGGGCTCTTCTGTTGACAAGGACCTCCACTTCATTCCACCTTCAATATCCCAGGAAAGAGAAAAATGGATAAAGAAATTGTGGTCCTTATGTACAATGGAATATCACTCAGCCATGAAATCAATGTCATAAGGCTAGTAGCAGCATGATGAGTGGATTTAGGTACGACGATTCTAAGTGAAATAAGTCACACAGAAAAGGACACTTCTCATAAGGTATCACTTATAAGGGAATGTAAAAGCCGTTACACTTGAACTGAATTACAAAACAGAACAGAGTCACACATGCAGAAAACACACTATGGCTGCTTAACGGGAAAGGTGAGGTGGGGTGATACATAAAACAAGGGTTTCAAATTAGCTCAGATACCGTTCCATAAACCCAATATGTAATAGACAAGACCTACTCCTTGCTCAGAGAACTGGACTCAACACGCCCTATTCACCGCACAAGAATATATCTGACTAGTAATAATCTTAAAACCTATGTATTGATATCTCTCTGTTAGTGTGTCAAGTGGGTGTAAAGCGGCATAAACACAGCAGTGAAAAGCAGCTAAACCCCATTATGAAAATAAATTACTTTGAAACACCCATGAAACAAAGACAGTGAAAGAGAGAGAAATTCTTACACAATGCGTTCAGGTGCTGTGATGCAACCTGGATTGACCATATCTAGATGCACAGCTGGATGAGACATAAGGGTGGACACTCTTGGGGCTGAGAGGTTTGGTGAGGTTGGGTGAGCAAACGCAGACCCTTTAAAGTAATACTGCGTGGTACCCATCGCATGGGTCCCAAATCTCCAGGTTCAAGGGCATTTTCCTACATCCAAAACATGCATGAGAAACCCAGAAGATGGTACACCGTGTGATGGGGAAAGGCTTCTAAAACGCACCTCATTTCTCATCTCCTTGTGCCCGGGTTCGCCATTCCAGCCGCTTTACTAGCAAGCTCCCTACTTGGAGCATCAGCACCTTTAACCTCCTGTTCCGTACAGGTTGCAATTTGTCCTGAGGATAAACGGGAAGACGTGGAACCAACGAGAAACTAGCTATTGGCGTTGGGACAGGCACAGGTCACTCTATTTACCCATCAGAAAGAAGAATTAACCACAGGCTCAGCCTGCCCCCCGGAACCAGAACAGGGCCTGAAGCCATTCTGCGATTTTGCGGCCAGCTCCCATAAAATCGAGTTGTAAAATGGAGGTTCAGGGCACTGCAATTCACAAACCTGCAGAGTTATAAATGATAACTCTCGTCCACAAATATATTGAGGGAAGGCAAAGAAGAGGATTTGAAATCAAGGCAGAATTGCAGGAAACAGATTTCAGGAGGTAGATTCGAATCGCCTTTAAAGCACATGAAAAGCGGCAAAATGTTGACAATGATGCCCTTGGCCAAAAAGTGCGTATGCGTTTTTTCCTGAATATATTCAGGAAAAAACGCATACGCCCTTTTTGGCCAACCAAGCAACCTGGAAAGGCAAATCAGCGCTACAAAGAAGTCTCGCTTCCCATCGGTCAAAAGGGCCATGCTGAAAAAAGTGTCAAAACCAGAAATGCAGGACAGGCCATGGAGAAATGGGAGCCTTGCTACACTGATGGGCGGGATGTAAATTGCCAAGAGCCACTCTGGAGAAGTGTCCGGTGAGTCCTGAAACATCTGAAAAACACAGCTTAGAGAGCATAGGGCACTTCCACTCATGGGGGTATAAATTGGGAAAATTAAAAATCAGCAAGACACAAGCACCCCAAAGTTTAGGGCTGCTCTGTTGACCAGGACCTCCACTTCATTCCACCTTAAATATCCCAGGAAAGAGAAAAATGGATAAAGAAGTTGTGGTCCTTATGTACAATGGAATATCACTCAGCCATGAAATCAATGCCGTAAGGTTAGTAGCAGCATGATGAGTGGATTTAGGTACGACGATTCTAAGTGAAATAAGTCACACAGAAAAGGACACTTCTCATAAGGTATCACTGATAGAGGGAATGTAAAAAGCGTTACACTTGAACTGAATTACAAAACAGAACAGAGTCACACATGCAGAAAACACACTATGGCTGCTTAACGGGAAAGGTGAGGTGGGGTGATACATAAAACAAGGGTATCAAAGTAGCTCAGATACCGTTCCATAAACCCAATATGTAATAGACAAGACCTACTCCTTGCTCAGAGAACTGGACTCAACACGCCCTATTCACCGCACAAGAATATATCTGACTAATAATAATCGTAAAACCTATGTATTGATATCTCTCTGTTAGTGTGTCAAGTGGGTGTAAAGCGGCATAAACACAGCAGTGAAAAGCAGCTAAACCCCATTATAAAAATAAATTACTTTGAAACACCCATGAAACAAAGACAGTGAAAGAGAGAGAAATTCTTACACAATGCGTTCAGGGGCTGTGATGCAACCTGGATTGACCATATCTAGACCCACAGCTGGATGAGACATAAGGGTGGACACTCTTTGGGCTGAGAGGTTTGGTGAGGTTGGGTGAGCAAACGCAGACCCTTTAAAGTAATACTGCGTGGTACCCATCGCATGGGTCCCAAATCTCCAGGTTCAAGGGCATCTTCCTACATCGAAAACATGCATGAGAAAACAAAAAGATGGTACACCATGTGATGGGAAAAGGTTTCTAAAACGCACCTCATTTCTCTTCTCCTTGTGCCCGGGTTCGCCATTCCAGCTGCTTTACTAACAATCTCCCTACTTGGAGCATCAGCACCTTTAACCTCCTGTTCCGTACAGGTTGCAATTTGTCCTGAGGATGAACGGGTAGACGGGGAACCAGTGAGAGACTAGCTCTTGGTGTTGGGACAGGCACAGGTCACTCTATTTTCCCATCAGGAAGAAGAATTAACCAGAGGCTCATCCTCCCCCCCGGAACCAGAACAGGGCCTGAAGCCATCCTGCGCTTTTGCGGCCAGCTCCCAAAAAAGCGAGTTGTAAAATGGAGCTTCAGGGCACTGCAATTCACAAACGTGCAGAGTTATAAATGATAACTCTCGTCCACAAATATATTGAGGGAAGGCAAAGAAGAGGATTTGAAATCAAGGCAGAATTGCAGGAAACAGATTTCAGGAGGTAGATTCGAATCGCCTTTAAAGCACATGAAAAGCGGCAAAACGTTGACAATGATGCCCTTGGCCAAAAAGGGCATATGCGTTTTTTCCTGAATATATTCAGGAAAAAACGCATACGCCCTTTTTGGCCAACCAAGCAACCTGGAAAGGCAAATCAGCGCTACAAAGAAGACTCGCTACCCGTCGGTCAAAAGGGCCATGCTGAAAAAAGTCTCAAAACCAGAAATGCAGGACAGGCCATGGAGAAATGGGAGCCTTGCTACACTGATGGGCGCGATGTAAATTGCCAACAGCCACTCTGGAGAAGTGTACGGTGTGTCCTGAAACATCTAAAAAACACAGCTTAGAGAGCATAGGGCACTTCCACTCATGGGGATATAAATTGGGAAAATGAAAAATCAGCAAGACACAAGCACCCCAAAGTTTAGGGCTGCTCTGTTGACAAGGACCTCCACTTCATTCCACCTTCAATATCCCAGGAAAGAGAAAAATGGATAAAGAAGTTGTGGTCCTTATGTACAATGGAATATCACTCAGCCATGAAATCAATGTCATAAGGCTAGTAGCAGCATGATGAGTGGATTTAGGTACGACGATTCTAAGTGAAATAAGTCACACAGAAAAGGACACTTCTCATAAGGTATCACTTAAGGAGGGAATGTAAAAAGCGTTACACTTGAACTGAATTACAAAACAGAACAGAGTCACACATGCAGAAAACACACTACGGCTACTTAACGGGAAAGGTGAGGTGGCGTGATACATAAAACAAGGGTTTCAAATTAGCTCAGATACCGTTCCATAAACCCAATATGTAATAGACAAGACCTACTCTTTGCTCAGAGAACTGGACTCAACACACTCTATTCACCGCACAAGAATATATCTGACTAGTAATAATCTTAAAACCTATGTATTGATATCTCTCTGTTAGTGTGTCAAGTGGGTGTAAAGCGGCATAAACACAGCAGTGAAAAGCAGCTAAACCCCATTATAAAAATAAATTACTTTGAAACACCCATGAAACAAAGACAGTGAAAGAGAGAGAAATTCTTACACAATGCGTTCAGGGGCTGTGATGCAACCTGGATTGACCATATCTAGACGCACAGCTGGATGAGACATAAGGGTGGACACTCTTGGGGCTGAGAGGTTTGGTGAGGTTGGGTGAGCAAACGCAGACCCTTTAAAGTAATACTGCGTGGTACCCATCGCATGGGTCCCAAATCTCCAGGTTCAAGGGCATTTTCCTACATCCAAAACATGCATGAGAAACCCAGAAGATGGTACACCGTGTGATGGGGAAAGGCTTCTAAAACGCACCTCATTTCTCATCTCCTTGTGCCCGGGTTCGCCATTCCAGCCGCTTTACTAGCAAGCTCCCTACTTGGAGCATCAGCACCTTTAACCTCCTGTTCCGTACAGGTTGCAATTTGTCCTGAGGATAAACGGGAAGACGTGGAACCAACGAGAAACTAGCTCTTGGCGTTGGGACAGGCACAGGTCACTCTATTTTCCCATCAGAAAGAAGAATTAACCACAGGCTCAGCCTGCCCCCCGGAACCAGAACAGGGCCTGAAGCCATTCTGCGATTTTGCGGCCAGCTCCCATAAAAACGAGTTGTAAAACGGAGGTTCAGGGCACTGCAATTCACAAACCTGCAGAGTTATAAATGATAACTCTCGTCCACAAATATATTGAGGGAAGGCAAAGAAGAGGATTTGAAATCAAGGCAGAATTGCAGGAAACAGATTTCAGGAGGTAGATACGAATCGCCTTTAAAGCACATGAAAAGCGGCAAAACGTTGACAATGATGCCCTTGGCCAAAAAGGGCGTATGCGTTTTTTCCTGAATATATTCAGGAAAAAACGCATACGCCCTTTTTGGCCAACCAAGCAACCTGGAAAGGCAAATCAGCGCTACAAAGAAGTCTCGCTTCCCATCGGTCAAAAGGGCCATGCTGAAAAAAGTGTCAAAACCAGAAATGCAGGACAGGCCATGGAGAAATGGGAGCCTTGCTACACTGATGGGCGGGATGTAAATTGCCAAGAGCCACTCTGGAGAAGTGTCCGGTGAGTCCTGAAACATCTGAAAAACACAGCTTAGAGAGCATAGGGCACTTCCACTCATGGGGGTATAAATTGGGAAAATTAAAAATCAGCAAGACACAAGCACCCCAAAGTTTAGGGCTGCTCTGTTGACCAGGACCTCCACTTCATTCCACCTTAAATATCCCAGGAAAGAGAAAAATGGATAAAGAAGTTGTGGTCCTTATGTACAATGGAATATCACTCAGCCATGAAATCAATGCCGTAAGGTTAGTAGCAGCATGATGAGTGGATTTAGGTACGACGATTCTAAGTGAAATAAGTCACACAGAAAAGGACACTTCTCATAAGGTATCACTGATAGAGGGAATGTAAAAAGCGTTACACTTGAACTGAATTACAAAACAGAACAGAGTCACACATGCAGAAAACACACTATGGCTGCTTAACGGGAAAGGTGAGGTGGGGTGATACATAAAACAAGGGTATCAAAGTAGCTCAGATACCGTTCCATAAACCCAATATGTAATAGACAAGACCTACTCCTTGCTCAGAGAACTGGACTCAACACGCCCTATTCACCGCACAAGAATATATCTGACTAATAATAATCGTAAAACCTATGTATTGATATCTCTCTGTTAGTGTGTCAAGTGGGTGTAAAGCGGCATAAACACAGCAGTGAAAAGCAGCTAAACCCCATTATCAAAATAAATTACTTTGAAACACCCATGAAACAAAGACAGTGAAAGAGAGAGAAATTCCTACACAATGCGTTCAGGGGCTGTGATGCAACCTGGATTGACCATATCTAGACGCACAGCTGGATGAGACATAAGGGTGGACACTCTTGGGGCTGAGAGGTTTGGTGAGGTTGGGTGAGCAAACGCAGACCCTTTAAAGTAATACGGCGTGGTACCCATCGCATGGGTCCCAAATCTCCAGGTTCAAGGGCATCTTCCTACATCAAAAACATGCATGAGAAACCCAGAAGATGGTACACCGTGTGATGGGGAAAGGTTTCTAAAACGCACCTCATTTCTCATCTCCTTGTGCCCGGGTTCGCCATTCCAGCCACTTTACTAGCAATCTCCCTACTTGGAGCATCAGCACCTTTAACCTCCTGTTCCGTACAGGTTGCAATTTGTCCTGAGGATGAACGGGAAGACGGGGAACCAACGAGAGACTAGCTCTTGGTGTTGGGACAGGCACAGGTCACTCTATTTTCCCATCAGGAAGAAGAATTAACCACAGGCTCAGCCTGCCCCCCGGAACCAGAACAGGGCCTGAAGCCATCTTGCGCTTTTGCGGCCAGCTCCCAAAAAAGCGAGTTGTAAAATGGAGGTTCAGGGCACTGCAATTCACAAACCTGCAGAGTTATAAATGATAACTCTCGTCCACAAATATATTGAGGGAAGGCGAAGAAGAGGATTTGAAATCAAGGCAGAATTGCAGGAAACAGATTTCAGTAGGTAGATTCGAATCGCCTTTAAAGCACATGAAAAGCGGCAAAATGTTGACAATGATGCCCTTGGCCAAAAAGGGCGTATGCGTTTTTTCCTGAATATATTCAGGAAAAAACGCATACGCCCTTTTTGGCCAACCAAGCAACCTGGAAAGGCAAATCAGCGCTACAAAGAAGTCTCGCTTCCCATCGGTCAAACGGGCCATGCTGAAAAAAGTGTCAAAACCAGAAATGCAGGACAGGCCATGGAGAAATGGGAGCCTTGCTACACTGATGGGCGGGATGTAAATTGCCAAGAGCCACTCTGGAGAAGTGTCCGGTGAGTCCTGAAACATCTGAAAAACACAGCTTAGAGAGCATAGGGCACTTCCACTCATGGGGGTATAAATTGGGAAAATTAAAAATCAGCAAGACACAAGCACCCCAAAGTTTAGGGCTGCTCTGTTGACCAGGACCTCCACTTCATTCCACCTAAAATATCCCAGGAAAGAGAAAAATGGATAAAGAAGTTGTGGTCCTTATGTACAATGGAATATCACTCAGCCATGAAATCAATGCCGTAAGGTTAGTAGCAGCATGATGAGTGGATTTAGGTACGACGATTCTAAGTGAAATAAGTCACACAGAAAAGGACACTTCTCATAAGGTATCACTGATAGAGGGAATGTAAAAAGCGTTACACTTGAACTGAATTACAAAACAGAACAGAGTCACACATGCAGAAAACACACTATGGCTGCTTAACGGGAAAGGTGAGGTGGCGTGATACATAAAACAAGGGTTTCAAATTAGCTCAGATACCGTTCCATAAACCCAATATGTAATAGACAAGACCTACTCTTTGCTCAGAGAACTGGACTCAACACACCCTATTCACCGCACAAGAATATATCTGACTAGTAATAATCTTAAAACCTATGTATTGATATCTCTCTGTTAGTGTGTCAAGTGGGTGTAAAGCGGCATAAACACAGCAGTGAAAAGCAGCTAAACCCCATTATCAAAATAAATTACTTTGAAAAACCCATGAAACAAAGACAGTGAAAGAGAGAGAAATTCTTACACAATGTGTTCAGGGGCTGTGATGCAACCTGGATTGACCATATCTAGACCCACAGCTGGATGAGACATAAGGGTGGAAACTCTTGGGGCTGAGAGGTTTGGTGAGGTTGGGTGAGCAAACGCAGACCCTTTAAAGTAATACTGCGTGGTACCCATCGCATGGGTCCCAAATCTCCAGGTTCAAGGGCATCTTCCTACATCGAAAACATGCATGAGAAAACAAAATGATGGTACACCATGTGATGGGGAAAGGTTTCTAAAACGCACCTCATTTCTCTTCTCCTTGTGCCCGGGTTCGCCATTCCATCCGCTTTACTAACAATCTCCCTACTTGGAGCATCAGCACCTTTAACCTCCTGTTCCGTACAGGTTGCAATTTGTCCTGAGGATGTACGGGAAGACAGGGAACCAGTGAGAGACTAGCTCTTGGTGTTGGGACAGGCACAGGTCACTCTATTTTCCCATCAGGAAGAAGAATTAACCACAGGCTCATCCTCCCCCCCGGAACCAGAACAGGGCCTGAAGCCATCCAGTGCTTTTGCGGCCAGCTCCCAAAAAAGCGAGTTGTAAAATGGAGCTTCAGGGCACTGCAATTCACAAACCTGCAGAGTTATAAATGATAACTCTCGTCCACAAATATATTGAGGGAAGGCAAAGAAGAGGATTTGAAATCAAGGCAGAATTGCAGGAAACAGATTTCAGGAGGTAGATTCGAATCGCCTTTAAAGCACATGAAAAGCGGCAAAACATTGACAATGATGCCCTTGGCCAAAAAGGGCGTATGCGTTTTTTCCTGAATATATTCAGGAAAAAACGCATACGCCCTTTTTGGCCAACCAAGCAACCTGGAAAGGCAAATCAGGGCCACAAAGAAGACTCGCTACCCATCGGTCAAAAGGGCCATGCTGAAAAAAGTCTCAAAAGCAGAAATGCAGGACAGGCCATGGAGAAATGGGAGCCTTGCTACACTGATGGGCGGGATGTAAATTGCCAACAGCCACTCTGGAGAAGTGTACGGTGTGTCCAGAAACATCTAAAAAACACAGCTTAGAGAGCATAGGGCACTTCCACTCATGGGGGTATAAATTGGGAAAATGAAAAATCAGCAAGACACAAGCACCCCAAAGTTTAGGGCTGCTCTGTTGACAAGGACCTCCACTTCATTCCACCTTCAATATCCCAGGAAAGAGAAAAATGGATAAAGAAATTGTGGTCCTTATGTACAATGGAATATCACTCAGCCATGAAATCAATGTCATAAGGCTAGTAGCAGCATGATGAGTGGATTTAGGTACGACGATTGTAAGTGAAATAAGTCACACAGAAAAGGACACTTCTCATAAGGTATCACTTATAGAGGGAATGTAAAAAGCGTTACACTTGAACTGAATTACAAAACAGAACAGAGTCACACATGCAGAAAACACACTATGGCTGCTTAACGGGAAAGGTGAGGTGGGGTGATACATAAAACAAGGGTTTCAAATTAGCTCAGATACCGTTCCATAAACCCAATATGTAATAGACAAGACCTACTCCTTGCTCAGAGAACTGGACTCAACACGCCCTATTCACCGCACAAGAATATATCTGACTAGTAATAATCTTAAAACCTATGTATTGATATCTCTCTGTTAGTGTGTCAAGTGGGTGTAAAGCGGCATAAACACAGCAGTGAAAAGCAGCTAAACCCCATTATCAAAATAAATTACTTTGAAACACCCATGAAACAAAGACAGTGAAAGAGAGAGAAATTCTTACACAATGCGTTCAGGGGCTGTGATGCAACCTGGATTGACCATATCTAGACCCACAGCTGGATGAGACATAAGGGTGGACACTCTTGGGGCTGAGAGGTTTGGTGAGGTTGGGTGAGCAAATGCAGACCCTTTAAAGTAATACTGCGTGGTACCCATCGCATGGGTCCCAAATCTCCAGGTTCAAGGGCATCTTCCTACATCGAAAACATGCATGAGAAAACAAAAAGATGGTACACCATGTGATGGGGAAAGGTTTCTAAAACGCACCTCATTTCTCTTCTCCTTGTGCCCGGGTTCGCCATTCCAGCCGCTTTACTAACAATCTCCCTACTTGGAGCATCAGCACCTTTAACCTCCTGTTCCGTACAGGTTGCAATTTGTCCTGAGGATGAACGGGTAGACGGGGAACCAGTGAGAGACTAGCTCTTGGTGTTGGGACAGGCACAGGTCACTCTATTTTCCCATCAGGAAGAAGAATTAACCACAGGCTCATCCCCCCCCGGGAAGCAGAACAGGGCCTGAAGCCATCCTGCGCTTTTGCGGCCAGCTCCCAAAAAAGCGAGTAGTAAAATGGAGCTTCAGGGCACTGCAATTCACAAACCTGCAGAGTTATAAATGATAACTCTCGTCCACAAATATATTGAGGGAAGGCAAAGAAGAGGATTTGAAATCAAGGCAGATTTGCAGGAAACAGATTTCAGGAGGTAGATTCAAATCGCCTTTAAAGCACATGAAAAGCGGCAAAACGTTGACAATGATGCCCTTGGCCAAAAAGGGCGTATGCGTTTTTTCCTGAGTATATTCAGGAAAAAACGCATATGCCCTTTTTGGCCAACCAAGCAACCTGGAAAGGCAAATCAGGGCCACAAAGAAGACTCGCTACCCATCGGTCAAAAGGGCCATGCTGAAAAAAGTCTCAAAACCAGAAATGCAGGACAGGCCATGGAGAAATGGGAGCCTTGCTATACTGATGGGCGGGATGTAAATTGCCAACAGCCACTCTGGAGAAGTGTACGGTGTGTCCTGAAACATCTAAAAAACACAGCTTAGAGAGCATAGGGCACTTCCACTCATGGGGGTATAAATTGGGAAAATGAAAAATCAGCAAGACACAAGCACCCCAAAGTTTAGGGCTCTTCTGTTGACAAGGACCTCCACTTCATTCCACCTTCAATATCCCAGGAAAGAGAAAAATGGATAAAGAAATTGTGGTCCTTATGTACAATGGAATATCACTCAGCCATGAAATCAATGTCATAAGGCTAGTAGCAGCATGATGAGTGGATTTAGGTACGACGATTCTAAGTGAAATAAGTCACACAGAAAAGGACACTTCTCATAAGGTATCACTTATAAGGGAATGTAAAAGCCGTTACACTTGAACTGAATTACAAAACAGAACAGAGTCACACATGCAGAAAACACACTATGGCTGCTTAACGGGAAAGGTGAGGTGGGGTGATACATAAAACAAGGGTTTCAAATTAGCTCAGATACCGTTCCATAAACCCAATATGTAATAGACAAGACCTACTCCTTGCTCAGAGAACTGGACTCAACACGCCCTATTCACCGCACAAGAATATATCTGACTAGTAATAATCTTAAAACCTATGTATTGATATCTCTCTGTTAGTGTGTCAAGTGGGTGTAAAGCGGCATAAACACAGCAGTGAAAAGCAGCTAAACCCCATTATGAAAATAAATTACTTTGAAACACCCATGAAACAAAGACAGTGAAAGAGAGAGAAATTCTTACACAATGCGTTCAGGTGCTGTGATGCAACCTGGATTGACCATATCTAGATGCACAGCTGGATGAGACATAAGGGTGGACACTCTTGGGGCTGAGAGGTTTGGTGAGGTTGGGTGAGCAAACGCAGACCCTTTAAAGTAATACTGCGTGGTACCCATCGCATGGGTCCCAAATCTCCAGGTTCAAGGGCATTTTCCTACATCCAAAACATGCATGAGAAACCCAGAAGATGGTACACCGTGTGATGGGGAAAGGCTTCTAAAACGCACCTCATTTCTCATCTCCTTGTGCCCGGGTTCGCCATTCCAGCCGCTTTACTAGCAAGCTCCCTACTTGGAGCATCAGCACCTTTAACCTCCTGTTCCGTACAGGTTGCAATTTGTCCTGAGGATAAACGGGAAGACGTGGAACCAACGAGAAACTAGCTATTGGCGTTGGGACAGGCACAGGTCACTCTATTTACCCATCAGAAAGAAGAATTAACCACAGGCTCAGCCTGCCCCCCGGAACCAGAACAGGGCCTGAAGCCATTCTGCGATTTTGCGGCCAGCTCCCATAAAATCGAGTTGTAAAATGGAGGTTCAGGGCACTGCAATTCACAAACCTGCAGAGTTATAAATGATAACTCTCGTCCACAAATATATTGAGGGAAGGCAAAGAAGAGGATTTGAAATCAAGGCAGAATTGCAGGAAACAGATTTCAGGAGGTAGATTCGAATCGCCTTTAAAGCACATGAAAAGCGGCAAAACGTTGACAATGATGCCCTTGGCCAAAAAGTGCGTATGCGTTTTTTCCTGAATATATTCAGGAAAAAACGCATACGCCCTTTTTGGCCAACCAAGCAACCTGGAAAGGCAAATCAGCGCTACAAAGAAGTCTCGCTTCCCATCGGTCAAAAGGGCCATGCTGAAAAAAGTGTCAAAACCAGAAATGCAGGACAGGCCATGGAGAAATGGGAGCCTTGCTACACTGATGGGCGGGATGTAAATTGCCAAGAGCCACTCTGGAGAAGTGTCCGGTGAGTCCTGAAACATCTGAAAAACACAGCTTAGAGAGCATAGGGCACTTCCACTCATGGGGGTATAAATTGGGAAAATTAAAAATCAGCAAGACACAAGCACCCCAAAGTTTAGGGCTGCTCTGTTGACCAGGACCTCCACTTCATTCCACCTTAAATATCCCAGGAAAGAGAAAAATGGATAAAGAAGTTGTGGTCCTTATGTACAATGGAATATCACTCAGCCATGAAATCAATGCCGTAAGGTTAGTAGCAGCATGATGAGTGGATTTAGGTACGACGATTCTAAGTGAAATAAGTCACACAGAAAAGGACACTTCTCATAAGGTATCACTGATAGAGGGAATGTAAAAAGCGTTACACTTGAACTGAATTACAAAACAGAACAGAGTCACACATGCAGAAAACACACTATGGCTGCTTAACGGGAAAGGTGAGGTGGGGTGATACATAAAACAAGGGTATCAAAGTAGCTCAGATACCGTTCCATAAACCCAATATGTAATAGACAAGACCTACTCCTTGCTCAGAGAACTGGACTCAACACGCCCTATTCACCGCACAAGAATATATCTGACTGGTAATAATCGTAAAACCTATGTATTGATATCTCTCTGTTAGTGTGTCAAGTGGGTGTGAAGCGGCATAAACACAGCCGTGAAAAGCAGCTAAACCCCATTATGAAAATAAATTACTTTGAAAAACCCATGAAACAACGACAGTGAAAGAGATAGAAATTCTTACACAATGAGTTCAGGGGCTGTGATGCAACCTGGATTGACCATATCTAGACCCACAGCTGGATGAGACATAAGGGTGGACACTCTTGGGGCTGAGAGGTTTGGTGAGGTTGGGTGAGCAAACGCAGACCCTTTAAAGTAATACTGCGTGGTACCCATCGCATGGGTCCCAAATCTCCAGGTTCAAGGGCATCTTCCTACATCGAAAACATGCATGAGAAACCCAGAAGATGGTACACCGTGTGATGGGGAAAGGTTTCTAAAACGCACCTCATTTCTCATCTCCTTGTGCCCGGGTTCGCCATTCCAGCCACTTTACTAGCAATCTCCCTACTTGGAGCATCAGCACCTTTAACCTCCTGTTCCGTACAGGTTGCAATTTGTCCTGAGGATGAACGGGAAGACGGGGAACCAACGAGAGACTAGCTCTTGGTGTCGGGACAGGCACAGGTCACTCTATTTTCCCATCAGGAAGAAGAATTAACCACAGGCTCAGCCTGCCCCCCGGAACCAGAACAGGGCCTGAAGCCATCCTGCGCTTTTGCGGCCAGCTCCCAAAAAAGCGAGTTGTAAAATGGAGGTTCAGGGCACTGCAATTCACAAACCTGCAGAGTTATAAATGATAACTCTCGTCCACAAATATATTGAGGGAAGGCAAAGAAGAGGATTTGAAATCAAGGCAGAATTGCAGGAAACAGATTTCAGGAGGTAGATACGAATCGCCTTTAAAGCACATGAAAAGCGGCAAAACGTTGACAATGATGCCCTTGGCCAAAAAGGGCGTATGCGTTTTTTCCTGAATATATTCAGGAAAAAACGCATACGCCCTTTTTGGCCAACCAAGCAACCTGGAAAGGCAAATCAGCGCTACAGAGAAGTCTCGCTTCCCATCGGTCAAAAGGGCCATGCTGAAAAAAGTGTCAAAACCAGAAATGCAGGACAGGCCATGGAGAAATGGGAGCCTTGCTACACTGATGGGCGGGATGTAAATTGCCAACAGCCACTCTGGAGAAGTGTACGGTGAGTCCTGAAACATCTAAAAAACACAGCTTAGAGAGCATAGGGCACTTCCACTCATGGGGGTATAAATTGGGAAAATGAAAAATCAGCAAGACACAAGCACCCCAAAGTTGAGGGCTGCTCTGTTGACAAGGACCTCCACTTCATTCCACCTTAAATATCCCAGGAAAGAGAAAAATGGATAAAGAAGTTGTGGTCCTTATGTACAATGGAATATCACTCAGCCATGAAATCAATGTCATAAGGCTAGTAGCAGCATGATGAGTGGATTTAGGTACGACGATTCTAAGTGAAATAAGTCACACAGAAAAGGACACTTCTCATAAGGTATCACTTAAGGAGGGAATGTAAAAAGCGTTACACTTGAACTGAATTACAAAACAGAACAGAGTCACACATGCAGAAAACACACTACGGCTACTTAACGGGAAAGGTGAGGTGGCGTGATACATAAAACAAGGGTTTCAAATTAGCTCAGATACCGTTCCATAAACCCAATATGTAATAGACAAGACCTACTCTTTGCTCAGAGAACTGGACTCAACACACTCTATTCACCGCACAAGAATATATCTGACTAGTAATAATCTTAAAACCTATGTATTGATATCTCTCTGTTAGTGTGTCAAGTGGGTGTAAAGCGGCATAAACACAGCAGTGAAAAGCAGCTAAACCCCATTATAAAAATAAATTACTTTGAAACACCCATGAAACAAAGACAGTGAAAGAGAGAGAAATTCTTACACAATGCGTTCAGGGGCTGTGATGCAACCTGGATTGACCATATCTAGACGCACAGCTGGATGAGACATAAGGGTGGACACTCTTGGGGCTGAGAGGTTTGGTGAGGTTGGGTGAGCAAACGCAGACCCTTTAAAGTAATACTGCGTGGTACCCATCGCATGGGTCCCAAATCTCCAGGTTCAAGGGCATTTTCCTACATCCAAAACATGCATGAGAAACCCAGAAGATGGTACACCGTGTGATGGGGAAAGGCTTCTAAAACGCACCTCATTTCTCATCTCCTTGTGCCCGGGTTCGCCATTCCAGCCGCTTTACTAGCAAGCTCCCTACTTGGAGCATCAGCACCTTTAACCTCCTGTTCCGTACAGGTTGCAATTTGTCCTGAGGATAAACGGGAAGACGTGGAACCAACGAGAAACTAGCTCTTGGCGTTGGGACAGGCACAGGTCACTCTATTTTCCCATCAGAAAGAAGAATTAACCACAGGCTCAGCCTGCCCCCCGGAACCAGAACAGGGCCTGAAGCCATTCTGCGATTTTGCGGCCAGCTCCCATAAAAACGAGTTGTAAAACGGAGGTTCAGGGCACTGCAATTCACAAACCTGCAGAGTTATAAATGATAACTCTCGTCCACAAATATATTGAGGGAAGGCAAAGAAGAGGATTTGAAATCAAGGCAGAATTGCAGGAAACAGATTTCAGGAGGTAGATACGAATCGCCTTTAAAGCACATGAAAAGCGGCAAAACGTTGACAATGATGCCCTTGGCCAAAAAGGGCGTATGCGTTTTTTCCTGAATATATTCAGGAAAAAACGCATACGCCCTTTTTGGCCAACCAAGCAACCTGGAAAGGCAAATCAGCGCTACAAAGAAGTCTCGCTTCCCATCGGTCAAAAGGGCCATGCTGAAAAAAGTGTCAAAACCAGAAATGCAGGACAGGCCATGGAGAAATGGGAGCCTTGCTACACTGATGGGCGGGATGTAAATTGCCAAGAGCCACTCTGGAGAAGTGTCCGGTGAGTCCTGAAACATCTGAAAAACACAGCTTAGAGAGCATAGGGCACTTCCACTCATGGGGGTATAAATTGGGAAAATTAAAAATCAGCAAGACACAAGCACCCCAAAGTTTAGGGCTGCTCTGTTGACCAGGACCTCCACTTCATTCCACCTTAAATATCCCAGGAAAGAGAAAAATGGATAAAGAAGTTGTGGTCCTTATGTACAATGGAATATCACTCAGCCATGAAATCAATGCCGTAAGGTTAGTAGCAGCATGATGAGTGGATTTAGGTACGACGATTCTAAGTGAAATAAGTCACACAGAAAAGGACACTTCTCATAAGGTATCACTGATAGAGGGAATGTAAAAAGCGTTACACTTGAACTGAATTACAAAACAGAACAGAGTCACACATGCAGAAAACACACTATGGCTGCTTAACGGGAAAGGTGAGGTGGGGTGATACATAAAACAAGGGTATCAAAGTAGCTCAGATACCGTTCCATAAACCCAATATGTAATAGACAAGACCTACTCCTTGCTCAGAGAACTGGACTCAACACGCCCTATTCACCGCACAAGAATATATCTGACTAATAATAATCGTAAAACCTATGTATTGATATCTCTCTGTTAGTGTGTCAAGTGGGTGTAAAGCGGCATAAACACAGCAGTGAAAAGCAGCTAAACCCCATTATCAAAATAAATTACTTTGAAACACCCATGAAACAAAGACAGTGAAAGAGAGAGAAATTCCTACACAATGCGTTCAGGGGCTGTGATGCAACCTGGATTGACCATATCTAGACGCACAGCTGGATGAGACATAAGGGTGGACACTCTTGGGGCTGAGAGGTTTGGTGAGGTTGGGTGAGCAAACGCAGACCCTTTAAAGTAATACGGCGTGGTACCCATCGCATGGGTCCCAAATCTCCAGGTTCAAGGGCATCTTCCTACATCAAAAACATGCATGAGAAACCCAGAAGATGGTACACCGTGTGATGGGGAAAGGTTTCTAAAACGCACCTCATTTCTCATCTCCTTGTGCCCGGGTTCGCCATTCCAGCCACTTTACTAGCAATCTCCCTACTTGGAGCATCAGCACCTTTAACCTCCTGTTCCGTACAGGTTGCAATTTGTCCTGAGGATGAACGGGAAGACGGGGAACCAACGAGAGACTAGCTCTTGGTGTTGGGACAGGCACAGGTCACTCTATTTTCCCATCAGGAAGAAGAATTAACCACAGGCTCAGCCTGCCCCCCGGAACCAGAACAGGGCCTGAAGCCATCTTGCGCTTTTGCGGCCAGCTCCCAAAAAAGCGAGTTGTAAAATGGAGGTTCAGGGCACTGCAATTCACAAACCTGCAGAGTTATAAATGATAACTCTCGTCCACAAATATATTGAGGGAAGGCGAAGAAGAGGATTTGAAATCAAGGCAGAATTGCAGGAAACAGATTTCAGTAGGTAGATTCGAATCGCCTTTAAAGCACATGAAAAGCGGCAAAATGTTGACAATGATGCCCTTGGCCAAAAAGGGCGTATGCGTTTTTTCCTGAATATATTCAGGAAAAAACGCATACGCCCTTTTTGGCCAACCAAGCAACCTGGAAAGGCAAATCAGCGCTACAAAGAAGTCTCGCTTCCCATCGGTCAAACGGGCCATGCTGAAAAAAGTGTCAAAACCAGAAATGCAGGACAGGCCATGGAGAAATGGGAGCCTTGCTACACTGATGGGCGGGATGTAAATTGCCAAGAGCCACTCTGGAGAAGTGTCCGGTGAGTCCTGAAACATCTGAAAAACACAGCTTAGAGAGCATAGGGCACTTCCACTCATGGGGGTATAAATTGGGAAAATTAAAAATCAGCAAGACACAAGCACCCCAAAGTTTAGGGCTGCTCTGTTGACCAGGACCTCCACTTCATTCCACCTTAAATATCCCAGGAAAGAGAAAAATGGATAAAGAAGTTGTGGTCCTTATGTACAATGGAATATCACTCAGCCATGAAATCAATGCCGTAAGGTTAGTAGCAGCATGATGAGTGGATTTAGGTACGACGATTCTAAGTGAAATAAGTCACACAGAAAAGGACACTTCTCATAAGGTATCACTGATAGAGGGAATGTAAAAAGCGTTACACTTGAACTGAATTACAAAACAGAACAGAGTCACACATGCAGAAAACACACTATGGCTGCTTAACGGGAAAGGTGAGGTGGCGTGATACATAAAACAAGGGTTTCAAATTAGCTCAGATACCGTTCCATAAACCCAATATGTAATAGACAAGACCTACTCTTTGCTCAGAGAACTGGACTCAACACACCCTATTCACCGCACAAGAATATATCTGACTAGTAATAATCTTAAAACCTATGTATTGATATCTCTCTGTTAGTGTGTCAAGTGGGTGTAAAGCGGCATAAACACAGCAGTGAAAAGCAGCTAAACCCCATTATCAAAATAAATTACTTTGAAAAACCCATGAAACAAAGACAGTGAAAGAGAGAGAAATTCTTACACAATGTGTTCAGGGGCTGTGATGCAACCTGGATTGACCATATCTAGACCCACAGCTGGATGAGACATAAGGGTGGAAACTCTTGGGGCTGAGAGGTTTGGTGAGGTTGGGTGAGCAAACGCAGACCCTTTAAAGTAATACTGCGTGGTACCCATCGCATGGGTCCCAAATCTCCAGGTTCAAGGGCATCTTCCTACATCGAAAACATGCATGAGAAAACAAAATGATGGTACACCATGTGATGGGGAAAGGTTTCTAAAACGCACCTCATTTCTCTTCTCCTTGTGCCCGGGTTCGCCATTCCATCCGCTTTACTAACAATCTCCCTACTTGGAGCATCAGCACCTTTAACCTCCTGTTCCGTACAGGTTGCAATTTGTCCTGAGGATGTACGGGAAGACAGGGAACCAGTGAGAGACTAGCTCTTGGTGTTGGGACAGGCACAGGTCACTCTATTTTCCCATGAGGAAGAAGAATTAACCACAGGCTCATCCTCCCCCCCGGAACCAGAACAGGGCCTGAAGCCATCCAGTGCTTTTGCGGCCAGCTCCCAAAAAAGCGAGTTGTAAAATGGAGCTTCAGGGCACTGCAATTCACAAACCTGCAGAGTTATAAATGATAACTCTCGTCCACAAATATATTGAGGGAAGGCAAAGAAGAGGATTTGAAATCAAGGCAGAATTGCAGGAAACAGATTTCAGGAGGTAGATTCGAATCGCCTTTAAAGCACATGAAAAGCGGCAAAACATTGACAATGATGCCCTTGGCCAAAAAGGGCGTATGCGTTTTTTCCTGAATATATTCAGGAAAAAACGCATACGCCCTTTTTGGCCAACCAAGCAACCTGGAAAGGCAAATCAGGGCCACAAAGAAGACTCGCTACCCATCGGTCAAAAGGGCCATGCTGAAAAAAGTCTCAAAAGCAGAAATGCAGGACAGGCCATGGAGAAATGGGAGCCTTGCTACACTGATGGGCGGGATGTAAATTGCCAACAGCCACTCTGGAGAAGTGTACGGTGTGTCCAGAAACATCTAAAAAACACAGCTTAGAGAGCATAGGGCACTTCCACTCATGGGGGTATAAATTGGGAAAATGAAAAATCAGCAAGACACAAGCACCCCAAAGTTTAGGGCTGCTCTGTTGACAAGGACCTCCACTTCATTCCACCTTCAATATCCCAGGAAAGAGAAAAATGGATAAAGAAATTGTGGTCCTTATGTACAATGGAATATCACTCAGCCATGAAATCAATGTCATAAGGCTAGTAGCAGCATGATGAGTGGATTTAGGTACGACGATTGTAAGTGAAATAAGTCACACAGAAAAGGACACTTCTCATAAGGTATCACTTATAGAGGGAATGTAAAAAGCGTTACACTTGAACTGAATTACAAAACAGAACAGAGTCACACATGCAGAAAACACACTATGGCTGCTTAACGGGAAAGGTGAGGTGGGGTGATACATAAAACAAGGGTTTCAAATTAGCTCAGATACCGTTCCATAAACCCAATATGTAATAGACAAGACCTACTCCTTGCTCAGAGAACTGGACTCAACACGCCCTATTCACCGCACAAGAATATATCTGACTAGTAATAATCTTAAAACCTATGTATTGATATCTCTCTGTTAGTGTGTCAAGTGGGTGTAAAGCGGCATAAACACAGCAGTGAAAAGCAGCTAAACCCCATTATCAAAATAAATTACTTTGAAACACCCATGAAACAAAGACAGTGAAAGAGAGAGAAATTCTTACACAATGCGTTCAGGGGCTGTGATGCAACCTGGATTGACCATATCTAGACCCACAGCTGGATGAGACATAAGGGTGGACACTCTTGGGGCTGAGAGGTTTGGTGAGGTTGGGTGAGCAAATGCAGACCCTTTAAAGTAATACTGCGTGGTACCCATCGCATGGGTCCCAAATCTCCAGGTTCAAGGGCATCTTCCTACATCGAAAACATGCATGAGAAAACAAAAAGATGGTACACCATGTGATGGGGAAAGGTTTCTAAAACGCACCTCATTTCTCTTCTCCTTGTGCCCGGGTTCGCCATTCCAGCCGCTTTACTAACAATCTCCCTACTTGGAGCATCAGCACCTTTAACCTCCTGTTCCGTACAGGTTGCAATTTGTCCTGAGGATGAACGGGTAGACGGGGAACCAGTGAGAGACTAGCTCTTGGTGTTGGGACAGGCACAGGTCACTCTATTTTCCCATCAGGAAGAAGAATTAACCACAGGCTCATCCCCCCCCGGGAAGCAGAACAGGGCCTGAAGCCATCCTGCGCTTTTGCGGCCAGCTCCCAAAAAAGCGAGTAGTAAAATGGAGCTTCAGGGCACTGCAATTCACAAACCTGCAGAGTTATAAATGATAACTCTCGTCCACAAATATATTGAGGGAAGGCAAAGAAGAGGATTTGAAATCAAGGCAGATTTGCAGGAAACAGATTTCAGGAGGTAGATTCAAATCGCCTTTAAAGCACATGAAAAGCGGCAAAACGTTGACAATGATGCCCTTGGCCAAAAAGGGCGTATGCGTTTTTTCCTGAGTATATTCAGGAAAAAACGCATATGCCCTTTTTGGCCAACCAAGCAACCTGGAAAGGCAAATCAGGGCCACAAAGAAGACTCGCTACCCATCGGTCAAAAGGGCCATGCTGAAAAAAGTCTCAAAACCAGAAATGCAGGACAGGCCATGGAGAAATGGGAGCCTTGCTATACTGATGGGCGGGATGTAAATTGCCAACAGCCACTCTGGAGAAGTGTACGGTGTGTCCTGAAACATCTAAAAAACACAGCTTAGAGAGCATAGGGCACTTCCACTCATGGGGGTATAAATTGGGAAAATGAAAAATCAGCAAGACACAAGCACCCCAAAGTTTAGGGCTCTTCTGTTGACAAGGACCTCCACTTCATTCCACCTTCAATATCCCAGGAAAGAGAAAAATGGATAAAGAAATTGTGGTCCTTATGTACAATGGAATATCACTCAGCCATGAAATCAATGTCATAAGGCTAGTAGCAGCATGATGAGTGGATTTAGGTACGACGATTCTAAGTGAAATAAGTCACACAGAAAAGGACACTTCTCATAAGGTATCACTTATAAGGGAATGTAAAAGCCGTTACACTTGAACTGAATTACAAAACAGAACAGAGTCACACATGCAGAAAACACACTATGGCTGCTTAACGGGAAAGGTGAGGTGGGGTGATACATAAAACAAGGGTTTCAAATTAGCTCAGATACCGTTCCATAAACCCAATATGTAATAGACAAGACCTACTCCTTGCTCAGAGAACTGGACTCAACACGCCCTATTCACCGCACAAGAATATATCTGACTAGTAATAATCTTAAAACCTATGTATTGATATCTCTCTGTTAGTGTGTCAAGTGGGTGTAAAGCGGCATAAACACAGCAGTGAAAAGCAGCTAAACCCCATTATGAAAATAAATTACTTTGAAACACCCATGAAACAAAGACAGTGAAAGAGAGAGAAATTCTTACACAATGCGTTCAGGTGCTGTGATGCAACCTGGATTGACCATATCTAGATGCACAGCTGGATGAGACATAAGGGTGGACACTCTTGGGGCTGAGAGGTTTGGTGAGGTTGGGTGAGCAAACGCAGACCCTTTAAAGTAATACTGCGTGGTACCCATCGCATGGGTCCCAAATCTCCAGGTTCAAGGGCATTTTCCTACATCCAAAACATGCATGAGAAACCCAGAAGATGGTACACCGTGTGATGGGGAAAGGCTTCTAAAACGCACCTCATTTCTCATCTCCTTGTGCCCGGGTTCGCCATTCCAGCCGCTTTACTAGCAAGCTCCCTACTTGGAGCATCAGCACCTTTAACCTCCTGTTCCGTACAGGTTGCAATTTGTCCTGAGGATAAACGGGAAGACGTGGAACCAACGAGAAACTAGCTCTTGGCGTTGGGACAGGCACAGGTCACTCTATTTACCCATCAGAAAGAAGAATTAACCACAGGCTCAGCCTGCCCCCCGGAACCAGAACAGGGCCTGAAGCCATTCTGCGATTTTGCGGCCAGCTCCCATAAAAACGAGTTGTAAAACGGAGGTTCAGGGCACTGCAATTCACAAACCTGCAGAGTTATAAATGATAACTCTCGTCCACAAATATATTGAGGGAAGGCAAAGAAGAGGATTTGAAATCAAGGCAGAATTGCAGGAAACAGATTTCAGGAGGTAGATACGAATCGCCTTTAAAGCACATGAAAAGCGGCAAAACGTTGACAATGATGCCCTTGGCCAAAAAGGGCGTATGCGTTTTTTCCTGAATATATTCAGGAAAAAACGCATACGCCCTTTTTGGCCAACCAAGCAACCTGGAAAGGCAAATCAGCGCTACAGAGAAGTCTCGCTTCCCATCGGTCAAAAGGGCCATGCTGAAAAAAGTGTCAAAACCAGAAATGCAGGACAGGCCATGGAGAAATGGGAGCCTTGCTACACTGATGGGCGGGATGTAAATTGCCAAGAGCCACTCTGGAGAAGTGTCCGGTGAGTCCTGAAACATCTGAAAAACACAGCTTAGAGAGCATAGGGCACTTCCACTCATGGGGGTATAAATTGGGAAAATTAAAAATCAGCAAGACACAAGCACCCCAAAGTTTAGGGCTGCTCTGTTGACCAGGACCTCCACTTCATTCCACCTTAAATATCCCAGGAAAGAGAAAAATGGATAAAGAAGTTGTGGTCCTTATGTACAATGGAATATCACTCAGCCATGAAATCAATGCCGTAAGGTTAGTAGCAGCATGATGAGTGGATTTAGGTACGACGATTCTAAGTGAAATAAGTCACACAGAAAAGGACACTTCTCATAAGGTATCACTGATAGAGGGAATGTAAAAAGCGTTACACTTGAACTGAATTACAAAACAGAACAGAGTCACACATGCAGAAAACACACTATGGCTGCTTAACGGGAAAGGTGAGGTGGGGTGATACATAAAACAAGGGTATCAAAGTAGCTCAGATACCGTTCCATAAACCCAATATGTAATAGACAAGACCTACTCCTTGCTCAGAGAACTGGACTCAACACGCCCTATTCACCGCACAAGAATATATCTGACTAATAATAATCGTAAAACCTATGTATTGATATCTCTCTGTTAGTGTGTCAAGTGGGTGTAAAGCGGCATAAACACAGCAGTGAAAAGCAGCTAAACCCCATTATAAAAATAAATTACTTTAAAACACCCATGAAACAAAGACAGTGAAAGAGAGAGAAATTCTTACACAATGCGTTCAGGGGCTGTGATGCAACCTGGATTGACCATATCTAGACGCACAGCTGGATGAGACATAAGGGTGGACACTCTTGGGGCTGAGAGGTTTGGTGAGGTTGGGTGAGCAAACGCAGACCCTTTAAAGTAATACGGCGTGGTACCCATCGCATGGGTCCCAAATCTCCAGGTTCAAGGGCATCTTCCTACATCCAAAACATGCATGAGAAACCCAGAAGATGGTACACCGTGTGATGGGGAAAGGTTTCTAAAACGCACCTCATTTCTCATCTCCTTGTGCCCGGGTTCGCCATTCCAGCCACTTTACTAGCAATCTCCCTACTTGGAGCATCAGCACCTTTAACCTCCTGTTCCGTACAGGTTGCAATTTGTCCTGAGGATGAACGGGAAGACGGGGAACCAACGAGAGACTAGCTCTTGGTGTTGGGACAGGCACAGGTCACTCTATTTTCCCATCAGGAAGAAGAAATAACCACAGGCTCAGCCTGCCCCCCGGAACCAGAACAGGGCCTGAAGCCATCCTGCGCTTTTGCGGCCAGCTCCCAAAAAAGCGAGTTGTAAAATGGAGGTTCAGGGCACTGCAATTCACAAACCTGCAGAGTTATAAATGATAACTCTCGTCCACAAATATATTGAGGGAAGGCAAAGAAGAGGATTTGAAATCAAGGCAGAATTGCAGGAAACAGATTTCAGGAGGTAGATACGAATCGCCTTTAAAGCACATGAAAAGCGGCAAAACGTTGACAATGATGCCCTTGGCCAAAAAGGGCGTATGCGTTTTTTCCTGAATATATTCAGGAAAAAACGCATACGCCCTTTTTGGCCAACCAAGCAACCTGGAAAGGCAAATCAGCGCTACAAAGAAGTCTCGCTTCCCATCGGTCAAAAGGGCCATGCTGAAAAAAGTGTCAAAACCAGAAATGCAGGACAGGCCATGGAGAAATGGGAGCCTTGCTACACTGATGGGCGGGATGTAAATTGCCAAGAGCCACTCTGGAGAAGTGTCCGGTGAGTCCTGAAACATCTGAAAAACACAGCTTAGAGAGCATAGGGCACTTCCACTCATGGGGGTATAAATTGGGAAAATTAAAAATCAGCAAGACACAAGCACCCCAAAGTTTAGGGCTGCTCTGTTGACCAGGACCTCCACTTCATTCCACCTTAAATATCCCAGGAAAGAGAAAAATGGATAAAGAAGTTGTGGTCCTTATGTACAATGGAATATCACTCAGCCATGAAATCAATGCCGTAAGGTTAGTAGCAGCATGATGAGTGGATTTAGGTACGACGATTCTAAGTGAAATAAGTCACACAGAAAAGGACACTTCTCATAAGGTATCACTGATAGAGGGAATGTAAAAAGCGTTACACTTGAACTGAATTACAAAACAGAACAGAGTCACACATGCAGAAAACACACTATGGCTGCTTAACGGGAAAGGTGAGGTGGGGTGATACATAAAACAAGGGTATCAAAGTAGCTCAGATACCGTTCCATAAACCCAATATGTAATAGACAAGACCTACTCCTTGCTCAGAGAACTGGACTCAACACGCCCTATTCACCGCACAAGAATATATCTGACTAATAATAATCGTAAAACCTATGTATTGATATCTCTCTGTTAGTGTGTCAAGTGGGTGTAAAGCGGCATAAACACAGCAGTGAAAAGCAGCTAAACCCCATTATAAAAATAAATTACTTTAAAACACCCATGAAACAAAGACAGTGAAAGAGAGAGAAATTCTTACACAATGCGTTCAGGGGCTGTGATGCAACCTGGATTGACCATATCTAGACCCACAGCTGGATGAGACATAAGGGTGGACACTCTTGGGGCTGAGAGGTTTGGTGAGGTTGGGTGAGCAAACGCAGACCCTTTAAAGTAATACGGCGTGGTACCCATCGCATGGGTCCCAAATCTCCAGGTTCAAGGGCATCTTCCTACATCCAAAACATGCATGAGAAACCCAGAAGATGGTACACCGTGTGATGGGGAAAGGTTTCTAAAACGCACCTCATTTCTCATCTCCTTGTGCCCGGGTTCCCCATTCCAGCCACTTTACTAGCAATCTCCCTACTTGGAGCATCAGCACCTTTAACCTCCTGTTCCGTACAGGTTGCAATTTGTCCTGAGGATGAACGGGAAGACGGGGAACCAACGAGAGACTAGCTCTTGGTGTTGGGACAGGCACAGGTCACTCTATTTTCCCATCAGGAAGAAGAAATAACCACAGGCTCAGCCTGCCCCCCGGAACCAGAACAGGGCCTGAAGCCATCCTGCGCTTTTGCGGCCAGCTCCCAAAAAAGCGAGTTGTAAAATGGAGGTTCAGGGCACTGCAATTCACAAACCTGCAGAGATATAAATGATAACTCTCGTCCACAAATATATTGAGGGAAGGCAAAGAAGAGGATTTGAAATCAAGGCAGAATTGCAGGAAACAGATTTCAGGAGGTAGATACGAATCGCCTTTAAAGCACATGAAAAGCGGCAAAACGTTGACAATGATGCCCTTGGCCAAAAAGGGCGTATGCGTTTTTTCCTGAATATATTCAGGAAAAAACGCATACGCCCTTTTTGGCCAACCAAGCAACCTGGAAAGGCAAATCAGCGCTACAAAGAAGTCTCGCTTCCCATCGGTCAAAAGGGCCATGCTGAAAAAAGTGTCAAAACCAGAAATGCAGGACAGGCCATGGAGAAATGGGAGCCTTGCTACACTGATGGGCGGGATGTAAATTGCCAAGAGCCACTCTGGAGAAGTGTCCGGTGAGTGCTGAAACATCTGAAAAACACAGCTTAGAGAGCATAGGGCACTTCCACTCATGGGGGTATAAATTGGGAAAATTAAAAATCAGCAAGACACAAGGACCCCAAAGTTTAGGGCTGCTCTGTTGACCAGGACCTCCACTTCATTCCACCTTAAATATCCCAGGAAAGAGAAAAATGGATAAAGAAGTTGTGGTCCTTATGTACAATGGAATATCACTCAGCCATGAAATCAATGCCGTAAGGTTAGTAGCAGCATGATGAGTGGATTTAGGTACGACGATTCTAAGTGAAATAAGTCACACAGAAAAGGACACTTCTCATAAGGTATCACTGATAGAGGGAATGTAAAAAGCGTTACACTTGAACTGAATTACAAAACAGAACAGAGTCACACATGCAGAAAACACACTATGGCTGCTTAACGGGAAAGGTGAGGTGGGGTGATACATAAAACAAGGGTATCAAAGTAGCTCAGATACCGTTCCATAAACCCAATATGTAATAGACAAGACCTACTCCTTGCTCAGAGAACTGGACTCAACACGCCCTATTCACCGCACAAGAATATATCTGACTAATAATAATCGTAAAACCTATGTATTGATATCTCTCTGTTAGTGTGTCAAGTGGGTGTAAAGCGGCATAAACACAGCAGTGAAAAGCAGCTAAACCCCATTATAAAAATAAATTACTTTGAAACACCCATGAAACAAAGACAGTGAAAGAGAGAGAAATTCTTACACAATGCGTTCAGGGGCTGTGATGCAACCTGGATTGACCATATCTAGACGCACAGCTGGATGAGACATAAGGGTGGACACTCTTGGGGCTGAGAGGTTTGGTGAGGTTGGGTGAGCAAACGCAGACCCTTTAAAGTAATACGGCGTGGTACCCATCGCATGGGTCCCAAATCTCCAGGTTCAAGGGCATCTTCCTACATCCAAAACATGCATGAGAAACCCAGAAGATGGTACACCGTGTGATGGGGAAAGGTTTCTAAAACGCACCTCATTTCTCATCTCCTTGTGCCCGGGTTCGCCATTCCAGCCACTTTACTAGCAATCTCCCTACTTGGAGCATCAGCACCTTTAACCTCCTGTTCCGTACAGGTTGCAATTTGTCCTGAGGATGAACGGGAAGACGGGGAATCAACGAGAGACTAGCTCTTGGAGTTGGGACAGGCACAGGTCACTCTATTTTCCCATCAGGAAGAAGAATTAACCACAGGCTCAGCCTGCCCCCCGGAACCAGAACAGGGCCTGAAGCCATCCTGCGCTTTTGCGGCCAGCTCCCAAAAAAGCGAGTTGTAAAATGGAGGTTCAGGGCACTGCAATTCACAAACCTGCAGAGTTATAAATGATAACTCTCGTCCACAAATATATTGAGGGAAGGCAAAGAAGAGGATTTGAAATCAAGGCAGAATTGCAGGAAACAGATTTCAGGAGGTAGATTCGAATCGCCTTTAAAGCACATGAAAAGCGGCAAAATGTTGACAATGATGCCCTTGGCCAAAAAGGGCGTATGCGTTTTTTCCTGAATATATTCAGGAAAAAACGCATACGCCCTTTTTGGCCAACCAAGCACCCTGGAAAGGCAAATCAGCGCTACAAAGAAGTCTCGCTTCCCATCGGTCAAAAGGGCCATGCTGAAAAAAGTGTCAAAACCAGAAATGCAGGACAGGCCATGGAGAAATGAGAGCCTTGCTACACTGATGGGCAGGATGTAAATTGCCAAGAGCCACTCTGGAGAAGTGTCCGGTGAGTCCTGAAACATCTAAAAAACACAGCTTAGAGAGCATAGGGCACTTCCACTCATGGGGGTATAAACTGGGAAAATGAAAAATCAGCAAGACACAAGCACCCCAAAGTTTAGGGCTGCTCTGCTGACAAGGACCTCCACTTCATTCCTCCTTCAATATCCCAGGAAAGGGAAAAATGGATAAAGAAGTTGTGGTCCTTATGTACAATGGAATATCACTCAGCCATGAAATCAATGCTGTAAGGTTAGTAGCAGCATGATGAGTGGATTTAGGTACGACGATTCTAAGTGAAATAAGTCACACAGAAAAGGACACTTCTCATAAGGTATCACTGATAGAGGGAATGTAAAAACCGTTACACTTGAACTGAATTACAAAACAGAACAGAGTCACACATGCAGAAAACACACTATGGCTGCTTAACGGGAAAGGTGAGGTGGGGTGATACATAAAACAAGGGTATCAAATTAGCTCAGATACCGTTCCATAAACCCAATATGTAATAGACAAGACCTACTCCTTGCTCAGAGAACTGGACTCAACACGCCCTATTCACCGCACAAGAATATATCTGACTAATAATAATCGTAAAACCTATGTATTGATATCTCTCTGTTAGTGTGTCAAGTGGGTGTAAAGCGGCATAAACACAGCAGTGAAAAGCAGCTAAACCCCATTATAAAAATAAATTACTTTGAAACACCCATGAAACAAAGACAGTGAAAGAGAGAGAAATTCTTACACAATGCGTTCAGGGGCTGTGATGCAACCTGGATTGACCATATCTAGACGCACAGCTGGATGAGACATAAGGGTGGACACTCTTGGGGCTGAGAGGTTTGGTGAGGTTGGGTGAGCAAACGCAGACCCTTTAAAGTAATACTGCGTGGTACCCATCGCATGGGTCCCAAATCTCTAGGTTCAAGGGCATCTTCCTACATCCAAAACATGTATGAGAAACCCAGAAGATGGTACACCGTGTGATGGGGAAAGGCTTCTAAAACGCACCTCATTTCTCATCTCCTTGTGCCCGGGTTCGCCATTCCAGCCGCTTTACTAGCAAGCTCCCTACTTGGAGCATCAGCACCTTTAACCTCCTGTTCCGTACAGGTTGCAATTTGTCCTGAGGATAAACGGGAAGACGTGGAACCAACGAGAGACTAGCTCTTGGTGTTGGGACAGGCACAGGTCACTCTATTTTCCCATCAGAAAGAAGAATTAACCACAGGCTCAGCCTGCCCCCCGGAACCAGAACAGGGCCTGAAGCCATTCTGCGATTTTGCGGCCAGCTCCCATAAAAACGAGTTGTAAAACGGAGGTTCAGGGCACTGCAATTCACAAACCTGCAGAGTTATAAATGATAACTCTCGTCCACAAATATATTGAGGGAAGGCAAAGAAGAGGATTTGAAATCAAGGCAGAATTGCAGGAAACAGATTTCAGGAGGTAGATTCGAATCGCCTTTAAAGCACATGAAAAGCGGCAAAATGTTGACAATGATGCCCTTGGCCAAAAAGGGCGTATGCGTTTTTTCCTGAATATATTCAGGAAAAAACGCATACGCCCTTTTTGGCCAACCAAGCACCCTGGAAAGGCAAATCAGCGCTACAAAGAAGTCTCGCTTCCCATCGGTCAAAAGGGCCATGCTGAAAAAAGTGTCAAAACCAGAAATGCAGGACAGGCCATGGAGAAATGAGAGCCTTGCTACACTGATGGGCGGGATGTAAATTGCCAACAGCCATTCTGGAGAAGTGTACGGTGTGTCCTGAAACATCTGAAAAACACAGCTTAGAGAGCATAGGGCACTTCCACTCATGGGGGTATAAATTGGGAAAATGAAAAATCAGCAAGACACAAGCACCCCAAAGTTTAGGGCTGCTCTGTTGACAAGGACCTCCACTTCATTCCACCTTAAATATCCAAGGAAAGAGAAAAATGGATAAAGAAGTTGTGGTCCTTATGTACAATGGAATATCACTCAGCCATGAAATCAATGTCATAAGGCTAGTAGCAGCATGATGAGTGGATTTAGGTACGACGATTCTAAGTGAAATAAGTCACACAGAAAAGGACACTTCTCATAAGGTATCACTTTTAGAGGGAATGTAAAAACCGTTACACTTGAACTGAATTACAAAACAGAACAGAGTCACACATGCAGAAAACAGACTATGGCTGCTTAACGGGAAAGGTGAGGTGGGGTGACACATAAAACAAGGGTATCAAATTAGCTCAGATACCGTTCCATAAACCCAATATGTAGTAGACAAGACATACTCCTTGCTCAGAGAACTGGACTCAACACGCCCTATTCACCGCACAAGAATATATCTGACTAGTAATAATCTTAAAACCTATGTATTGATATCTCTCTGTTAGTGTGTCAAGTGGGTGTAAAGCGGCATAAACACAGCCGTGAAAAGCAGCTAAACCCCATTATGAAAATAAATTACTTTGAAAAACCCATGAAACAACGACAGTGAAAGAGATAGAAATTCTTACACAATGAGTTCAGGGGCTGTGATGCAACCTGGATTGACCATATCTAGACCCACCGCTGGATGAGACATAAGGGTGGACACTCTTGGGGCTGAGAGGTTTGGTGAGGTTGGGTGAGCAAACGCAGACCCTTTAAAGTAATACTGCGTGGTACCCATCGCATGGGTCCCAAATCTCCAGGTTCAAGGGCATCTTCCTACATCCAAAACATGCATGAGAAACCCAGAAGATGGTACACCGTGTGATGGGGAAAGGCTTCTAAAACGCACCTCATTTCTCATCTCCTTGTGCCCGGGTTCGCCATTCCAGCCGCTTTACTAGCAAGCTCCCTACTTGGAGCATCAGCACCTTTAACCTCCTGTTCCGTACAGGTTGCAATTTGTCCTGAGGATAAACGGGAAGACGTGGAACCAACGAGAAACTAGATCTTGGTGTTGGGACAGGCACAGGTCACTCTATTTTCCCATCAGAAAGAAGAATTAACCACAGGCTCAGCCTGCCCCCCGGAACCAGAAAAGGGCCTGAAGCCATTCTGCGATTTTGCGGCCAGCTCCCATAAAAACGAGTTGTAAAACGGAGGTTCAGGGCACTGCAATTCACAAACCTGCAGAGTTATAAATGATAACTCTCGTCCACAAATATATTGAGGGAAGGCAAAGAAGAGGATTTGAAATCAAGGCAGAATTGCAGGAAACAGATTTCAGGAGGTAGATACGAATCGCCTTTAAAGCACATGAAAAGCGGCAAAACGTTGACAATGATGCCCTTGGCCAAAAAGGGCGTATGCGTTTTTTCCTGAATATATTCAGGAAAAAACGCATACGACCTTTTTGGCCAACCAAGCAACCTGGAAAGGCAAATCAGCGCTACAAAGAAGACTCGCTACCCATCGGTCAAAAGGGCCATGCTGAAAAACGTGTCAAAACCAGAAATGCAGGACAGGCCATGGAAAAATGCGAGCCTTGCTACACTGATGGGCGAGATGTAAATTGCCAACAGCCACTCTGGAGAAGTGTACGGTGTGTCCTGAAACATCTAAAAAACACAGCTTAGAGAGCATAGGGCACTTCCACTCATGGGGGTATAAATTGGGAAAATGAAAAATCAGCAAGACACAAGCACCCCAAAGTTTAGGGCTGCTCTGTTGACAAGGACCTCCACTTCATTCCACCTTCAATATCCCAGGAAAGGGAAAAATGGATAAAGAAGTTGTGGTCCTTATGTACAATGGAATATCACTCAGCCATGAAATCAATGTCATAAGGGAGTAGCAGCATGATGAGTGGATTTCGGTACGATGATTCTAAGTGAAATAAGTCACACAGAAAAGGACACTTCTCATAAGGTATCACTTATAGAGGGAATGTAAAAACCGTTACACTTGAACTGAATTACAAAACAGAACAGAGTCACACATGCAGAAAACACACTATGGCTGCTTAACGGGAAAGGTGAGGTGGGGTGATACATACAACAAGGGTTTCAAATTAGCTCAGATACCGTTCCATAAACCCAATATGTAATAGACAAGACCTACTCTTTGCTCAGAGAACTGGACTCAACACACCCTATTCACCGCACAAGAATATATCTGACTAGTAATAATCTTAAAACCTATGTATTGATATCTCTCTGTTAGTGTGTCAAGTGGGTGTAAAGCGGCATAAACACAGCAGTGAAAAGCAGCTAAACCCCATTATCAAAATAAATTACTTTGAAAAACCCATGAAACAAAGACAGTGAAAGAGAGAGAAATTCTTACACAATGCGTTCAGGGGCTGTGATGCAACCTGGATTGACC
Organism: Balaenoptera borealis; assembly: GCF_965194805.1. Classification (NCBI taxonomy): domain Eukaryota; kingdom Metazoa; phylum Chordata; class Mammalia; order Artiodactyla; family Balaenopteridae; genus Balaenoptera; species Balaenoptera borealis. Next base: position 385,400 of record NW_028123913.1, on the reverse strand, counting down.
ATATCTAGACCCACAGCTGGATGAGACATAAGGGTGGACACTCTTGGGGCTGAGAGGTTTGGTGAGGTTGGGTGAGCAAACGCAGACCCTTTAAAGTAATACTGCGTGGTACCCATCGCATGGGTCCCAAATCTCCAGGTTCAAGGGCATCTTCCTACATCGAAAACATGCATGAGAAAACAAAAAGATGGTACACCATGTGATGGGGAAAGGTTTCTAAAACGCACCTCATTTCTCTTCTCCTTGTGCCCGGGTTCGCCATTCCAGCTGCTTTACTAACAATCTCCCTACTTGGAGCATCAGCACCTTTAACCTCCTGTTCCATACAGGTTGCAATTTGTCCTGAGGATGAACGGGTAGACGGGGAACCAGTGAGAGACTAGCTCTTGGTGTTGGGACAGGCACAGGTCACTCTATTTTCCCATCAGGAAGAAGAATTAACCACAGGCTCATCCTCCCGCCGGAATCAGAACAGGGCCTGAAGCCATCCTGCGCTTTTCCGGTCAGCTCCCAAAAAAGCGAGTTGTAAAATGGATCTTCAGGGCACTGCAATTCACAAACCTGCAGAGTTATAAATGATAACTCTCGTCCACAAATATATTGAGGGAAGGCAAAGAAGAGGATTTGAAATCAAGGCAGAATTGCAGGAAACAGATTTCAGGAGGTAGATTCGAATCGCCTTTAAAGCACATGTAAAGCGGCAAAACGTTGACAATGATGCCCTTGGCCAAAAAGGTCGTATGCGGTTTTTCCTGAATATATTCAGGAAAAAACGCATACGACCTTTTTGGCCAACCAAGCAACCTGGAAAGGCAAATCAGCGCTACAAAGAAGACTCGCTACCCATCGGTCAAAAGGGCCATGCTGAAAAACGTGTCAAAACCAGAAATGCAGGACAGGCCATGGCAAAATGGGAGCCTTGCTACACTGATGGGCGAGATGTAAATTGCCAACAGCCACTCTGGAGAAGTGTACGGTGTGTCCTGAAACATCTAAAAAACACAGCTTAGAGAGCATAGGACACTTCCACTCATGGGGGTATAAATTGGGAAAATGAAAAATCAGCAAGACACAAGCACCCCAAAGTTTAGGGCTGCTCTGTTGACAAGGACCTCCACTTCATTCCACCTTCAATATCCCAGGAAAGGGAAAAATGGATAAAGAAGTTGTGGTCCTTATGTACAATGGAATATCACTCAGCCATGAAATCAATGTCATAAGGGAGTAGCAGCATGATGAGTGGATTTCGGTACGATGATTCTAAGTGAAATAAGTCACACAGAAAAGGACACTTCTCATAAGGTATCACTTATAGAGGGAATGTAAAAAGCGTTACACTTGAACTGAATTACAAAACAGAACAGAGTCACACATGCAGAAAACACACTATGGCTGCTTAACGGGAAAGGTGAGGTGGGGTGATACATACAACAAGGGTTTCAAATTAGCTCAGATACCGTTCCATAAACCCAATATGTAATAGACAAGACCTACTCTTTGCTCAGAGAACTGGACTCAACACACCCTATGCACCGCACAAGAATATATCTGACTAGTAATAATCTTAAAACCTATGTATTGATATCTCTCTGTTAGTGTGTCAAGTGGGTGTAAAGCGGCATAAACACAGCAGTGAAAAGCAGCTAAACCCCATTATCAAAATAAATTACTTTGAAAAACCCATGAAACAAAGACAGTGAAAGAGAGAGAAATTCTTACACAATGTGTTCAGGGGCTGTGATGCAACCTGGATTGACCATATCTAGACCCACAGCTGGATGAGACATAAGGGTGGACACTCTTGGGGCTGAGAGTTTTGGTGAGGTTGGGTGAGCAAACGCAGACCCTTTAAAGTAATACTGCGTGGTACCCATCGCATGGGTCCCAAATCTCCAGGTTCAAGGGCATCTTCCTACATCGAAAACATGCATGAGAAAACAAAATGATGGTACACCATGTGATGGGGAAAGGTTTCTAAAACGCACCTCATTTCTCTTCTCCTTGTGCCCGGGTTCGCCATTCCAGCCGCTTTACTAACAATCTCCCTACTTGGAGCATCAGCACCTTTAACCTCCTGTTCCCTACAGGTTGCAATTTGTCCTGAGGATGTACGGGAAGACGGGGAACCAGTGAGAGACTAGCTCTTGGTGTTGGGACAGGCACAGGTCACTCTATTTTCCCATCAGGAAGAAGAATTAACCACAGGCTCATCCTCCCCCCCGGAACCAGAACAGGGCCTGAAGCCATCCAGTGCTTTTGCGGCCAGCTCCCAAAAAAGCGAGTTGTAAAATGGAGCTTCAGGGCACTGCAATTCACAAACCTGCAGAGTTATAAATGAAAACTCTCGTCCACAAATATATTGAGGGAAGGCAATGAAGAGGATTTGAAATCAAGGCAGAATTGCAGGAAACAGATTTCAGGAGGTAGATTCGAATCGCCTTTAAAGCACATGAAAAGCGGCAAAACATTGACAATGATGCCCTTGGCCAAAAAGGGCGTATGCGTTTTTTCCTGAATATATTCAGGAAAAAACGCATACGCCCTTTTTGGCCAACCAAGCAACCTGGAAAGGCAAATCAGGGCCACAAAGAAGACTCGCTACCCATCGGTCAAAAGGGCCATGCTGAAAAAAGTCTCAAAAGCAGAAATGCAGGACAGGCCATGGAGAAATGGGAGCCTTGCTACACTGATGGGCGGGATGTAAATTGCCAACAGCCACTCTGGAGAAGTGTACGGTGTGTCCAGAAACATCTAAAAAACACAGCTTAGAGAGCATAGGGCACTTCCACTCATGGGGGTATAAATTGGGAAAATGAAAAATCAGCAAGACACAAGCACCCCAAAGTTTAGGGCTGCTCTGTTGACAAGGACCTCCACTTCATTCCACCTTCAATATCCCAGGAAAGAGAAAAATGGATAAAGAAATTGTGGTCCTTATGTACAATGGAATATCACTCAGCCATGAAATCAATGTCATAAGGCTAGTAGCAGCATGATGAGTGGATTTAGGTACGACGATTCTAAGTGAAATAAGTCACACAGAAAAGGACACTTCTCATAAGGTATCACTTATAGAGGGAATGTAAAAGCCGTTACACTTGAACTGAATTACAAAACAGAACAGAGTCACACATGCAGAAAACACACTATGGCTGCTTAACGGGAAAGGTGAGGTGGGGTGATATATAAAACAAGGGTTTCAAATTAGCTCAGATACCGTTCCATAAACCCAATATGTAATAGACAAGACCTACTCCTTGCTCAGAGAACTGGACTCAACACGCCCTATTCACCGCACAAGAATATATCTGACTAGTAATAATCTTAAAACCTATGTATTGATATCTCTCTGTTAGTGTGTCAAGTGGGTGTAAAGCGGCATAAACACAGCAGTGAAAAGCAGCTAAACCCCATTATAAAAATAAATTACTTTGAAACACCCATGAAACAAAGACAGTGAAAGAGAGAGAAATTCTTACACAATGCGTTCAGGGGCTGTGATGCAACCTGGATTGACCATATCTAGACGCACAGCTGGATGAGACATAAGGGTGGACACTCTTTGGGCTGAGAGGTTTGGTGAGGTTGGGTGAGCAAACGCAGACCCTTTAAAGTAATACTGCGTGGTACCCATCGCATGGGTCCCAAATCTCCAGGTTCAAGGGCATTTTCCTACATCCAAAACATGCATGAGAAACCCAGAAGATGGTACACCGTGTGATGGGGAAAGGCTTCTAAAACGCACCTCATTTCTCATCTCCTTGTGCCCGGGTTCGCCATTCCAGCCGCTTTACTAGCAAGCTCCCTACTTGGAGCATCAGCACCTTTAACCTCCTGTTCCGTACAGGTTGCAATTTGTCCTGAGGATAAACGGGAAGACGTGGAACCAACGAGAAACTAGCTCTTGGCGTTGGGACAGGCACAGGTCACTCTATTTTCCCATCAGAAAGAAGAATTAACCACAGGCTCAGCCTGCCCCCCGGAACCAGAACAGGGCCTGAAGCCATTCTGCGATTTTGCGGCCAGCTCCCATAAAAACGAGTTGTAAAACGGAGGTTCAGGGCACTGCAATTCACAAACCTGCAGAGTTATAAATGATAACTCTCGTCCACAAATATATTGAGGGAAGGCAAAGAAGAGGATTTGAAATCAAGGCAGAATTGCAGGAAACAGATTTCAGGAGGTAGATACGAATCGCCTTTAAAGCACATGAAAAGCGGCAAAACGTTGACAATGATGCCCTTGGCCAAAAAGGGCGTATGCGTTTTTTCCTGAATATATTCAGGAAAAAACGCATACGCCCTTTTTGGCCAACCAAGCAACCTGGAAAGGCAAATCAGCGCTACAAAGAAGTCTCGCTTCCCATCGGTCAAAAGGGCCATGCTGAAAAAAGTGTCAAAACCAGAAATGCAGGACAGGCCATGGAGAAATGGGAGCCTTGCTACACTGATGGGCGGGATGTAAATTGCCAAGAGCCACTCTGGAGAAGTGTCCGGTGAGTCCTGAAACATCTGAAAAACACAGCTTAGAGAGCATAGGGCACTTCCACTCATGGGGGTATAAATTGGGAAAATTAAAAATCAGCAAGACACAAGCACCCCAAAGTTTAGGGCTGCTCTGTTGACCAGGACCTCCACTTCATTCCACCTTAAATATCCCAGGAAAGAGAAAAATGGATAAAGAAGTTGTGGTCCTTATGTACAATGGAATATCACTCAGCCATGAAATCAATGCCGTAAGGTTAGTAGCAGCATGATGAGTGGATTTAGGTACGACGATTCTAAGTGAAATAAGTCACACAGAAAATGACACTTCTCATAAGGTATCACTGATAGAGGGAATGTAAAAAGCGTTACACTTGAACTGAATTACAAAACAGAACAGAGTCACACATGCAGAAAACACACTATGGCTGCTTAACGGGAAAGGTGAGGTGGGGTGATACATACAACAAGGGTATCAAAGTAGCTCAGATACCGTTCCATAAACCCAATATGTAATAGACAAGACCTACTCCTTGCTCAGAGAACTGGACTCAACACGCCCTATTCACCGCACAAGAATATATCTGACTAATACTAATCGTAAAACCTATGTATTGATATCTCTCTGTTAGTGTGTCAAGTGGGTGTAAAGCGGCATAAACACAGCAGTGAAAAGCAGCTAAACCCCATTATAAAAATAAATTACTTTGAAACACCCATGAAACAAAGACAGTGAAAGAGAGAGAAATTCTTACACAATGCGTTCAGGGGCTGTGATGCAACCTGGATTGACCATATCTAGACGCACAGCTGGATGAGACATAAGGGTGGACACTCTTGGGGCTGAGAGGTTTGGTGAGGTTGGGTGAGCAAACGCAGACCCTTTAAAGTAATACGGCGTGGTACCCATCGCATGGGTCCCAAATCTCCAGGTTCAAGGGCATCTTCCTACATCCAAAACATGCATGAGAAACCCAGAAGATGGTACACCGTGTGATGGGGAAAGGTTTCTAAAACGCACCTCATTTCTCATCTCCTTGTGCCCGGGTTCGCCATTCCAGCCACTTTACTAGCAATCTCCCTACTTGGAGCATCAGCACCTTTAACCTCCTGTTCCGTACAGGTTGCAATTTGTCCTGAGGATGAACGGGAAGACGGGGAACCAACGAGAGACTAGCTCTTGGTGTTGGGACAGGCACAGGTCACTCTATTTTCCCTTCAGGAAGAAGAATTAACCACAGGCTCAGCCTGCCCCCTGGAACCAGAACAGGGCCTGAAGCCATCCTGCGCTTTTGCGGCCAGCTCCCAAAAAAGCGAGTTGTAAAATGGAGGTTCAGGGCACTGCAATTCACAAACCTGCAGAGTTATAAATGATAACTCTCGTCCACAAATATATTGAGGGAAGGCAAAGAAGAGGATTTGAAATCAAGGCAGAATTGCAGGAAACAGATTTCAGGAGGTAGATTCGAATCGCCTTTAAAGCACATGAAAAGCGGCAAAATGTTGACAATGATGCCCTTGGCCAAAAAGGGCGTATGCGTTTTTTCCTGAATATATTCAGGAAAAAACGCATACGCCCTTTTTGGCCAACCAAGCAACCTGGAAAGGCAAATCAGCGCTACAAAGAAGTCTCGCTTCCCATCGGTCAAAAGGGCCATGCTGAAAAAAGTGTCAAAACCAGAAATGCATGACAGGCCATGGAGAAATGAGAGCCTTGCTACACTGATGGGCGGGATGTAAATTGCCAACAGCCACTCTGGAGAAGTGTACGGTGTGTCCTGAAACATCTGAAAAACACAGCTTAGAGAGCATAGGGCACTTCCACTCATGGGGGTATAAATTGGGAAAATGAAAAATCAGCAAGACACAAGCACCCCAAAGTTTAGGGCTGCTCTGTTGACAAGGACCTCCACTTCATTCCACCTTCAATATCCAAGGAAAGAGAAAAATGGATAAAGAAGTTGTGGTCCTTATGTACAATGGAATATCACTCAGCCATGAAATCAATGTCATAAGGTTAGTAGCAGCATGATGAGTGGATTTAGGTACGACGATTCTAAGTGAAATAAGTCACACAGAAAAGGACACTTCTCATAAGGTATCACTTTTAGAGGGAATGTAAAAACCGTTACACTTGAACTGAATTACAAAACAGAACAGAGTCACACATGCAGAAAACAGACTATGGCTGCTTAACGGGAAAGGTGAGGTGGGGTGACACATAAAACAAGGGTATCAAATTAGCTCAGATACCGTTCCATAAACCCAATATGTAATAGACAAGACCTACTCCTTGCTCAGAGAACTGGACTCAACACGCCCTATTCACCGCACAAGAATATATCTGACTAGTAATAATCTTAAAACCTATGTATTGATATCTCTCTGTTAGTGTGTCAAGTGGGTGTAAAGCGGCATAAACACAGCCGTGAAAAGCAGCTAAACCCCATTATGAAAATAAATTACTTTGAACAACCCATGAAACAACGACAGTGAAAGAGATAGAAATTCTTACACAATGAGATCAGGGGCTGTGATGCAACCTGGATTGACCATATCTAGACCCACCGCTGGATGAGACATAAGGGTGGACACTCTTGGGGCTGAGAGGTTTGGTGAGGTTGGGTGAGCAAACGCAGACCCTTTAAAGTAATACTGCGTGGTACCCATCGCATGGGTCCCAAATCTCCAGGTTCAAGGGCATCTTCCTACATCCAAAACATGCATGAGAAACCCAGAAGATGGTACACCGTGTGATGGGGAAAGGCTTCTAAAACGCACCTCATTTCTCATCTCCTTGTGCCCGGGTTCGCCATTCCAGCCGCTTTACTAGCAAGCTCCCTACTTGGAGCATCAGCACCTTTAACCTCCTGTTCCGTACAGGTTGCAATTTGTCCTGAGGATAAACGGGAAGACGTGGAACCAACGAGAAACTAGCTCTTGGTGTTGGGACAGGCACAGGTCACTCTATTTTCCCATCAGAAAGAAGAATTAACCACAGGCTCAGCCTGCCCCCCGGAACCAGAACAGGGCCTGAAGCCATTCTGCGATTTTGCGGCCAGCTCCCATAAAAACGAGTTGTAAAACGGAGGTTCAGGGCACTGCAATTCACAAACCTGCAGAGTTATAAATGATAACTCTCGTCCACAAATATATTGAGTGAAGGCAACGAAGAGGATTTGAAATCAAGGCAGAATTGCAGGAAACAGATTTCAGGAGGTAGATTCGAATCGCCTTTAAAGCACATGAAAAGCGGCAAAACGTTGACAATGATGCCCTTGGCCAAAAAGGGCGTATGCGTTTTTTCCTGAATATATTCAGGAAAAAACGCATACGCCCTTTTTGGCCAACCAAGCAACCTGGAAAGGCAAATCAGCGCTACAAAGAAGTCTCGCTTCCCATCGGTCAAAAGGGCCATGCTGAAAAAAGTGTCAAAACCAGAAATGCAGGACAGGCCATGGAGAAATGGGAGCCTTGCTACACTGATGGGCGGGATGTAAATTGCCAAGAGCCACTCTGGAGAAGTGTCCGGTGAGTCCTGAAACATCTAAAAAACACAGCTTAGAGAGCATAGGGCACTTCCACTCATGGGGGTATAAACTGGGAAAATGAAAAATCAGCAAGACACAAGCACCCCAAAGTTTAGGGCTGCTCTGTTGACAAGGACCTCCACTTCATTCCTCCTTCAATATCCCAGGAAAGGGAAAAATGGATAAAGAAGTTGTGGTCCTTATGTACAATGGAATATCACTCAGCCATGAAATCAATGCCGTAAGGTTAGTAGCAGCATGATGAGTGGATTTAGGTACGACGATTCTAAGTGAAATAAGTCACACAGAAAAGGACACTTCTCATAAGGTATCACTGATAGAGGGAATGTAAAAACCGTTACACTTGAACTGAATTACAAAACAGAACAGAGTCACACATGCAGAAAACACACTATGGCTGCTTAACGGGAAAGGTGAGGTGGGGTGATACATAAAACAAGGGTATCAAAGTAGCTCAGATACCGTTCCATAAACCCAATATGTAATAGACAAGACCTACTCCTTGCTCAGAGAACTGGACTCAACACGCCCTATTCACCGCACAAGAATATATCTGACTAGTAATAATCTTAAAACCTATGTATTGATATCTCTCTGTTAGTGTGTCAAGTGGGTGTAAAGCGGCATAAACACAGCAGTGAAAAGCAGCTAAACCCCATTATAAAAATAAATTACTTTGAAACACCCATGAAACAAAGACAGTGAAAGAGAGAGAAATTCTTACACAATGCGTTCAGGGGCTGTGATGCAACCTGGATTGACCATATCTAGACGCACAGCTGGATGAGACATAAGGGTGGACACTCTTGGGGCTGAGAGGTTTGGTGAGGTTGGGTGAGCAAACGCAGACCCTTTAAAGTAATACTGCGTGGTACCCATCGCATGGGTCCCAAATATCTAGGTTCAAGGGCATCTTCCTACATCGAAAACATGCATGAGAAACCCAGAAGATGGTACACCGTGTGATGGGGAAAGGCTTCTAAAACGCACCTCATTTCTCATCTCCTTGTGCCCGGGTTCGCCATTCCAGCCGCTTTACTAGCAAGCTCCCTACTTGGAGCATCAGCACCTTTAACCTCCTGTTCCGTACAGGTTGCAATTTGTCCTGAGGATAAACGGGAAGACGTGGAACCAACGAGAGACTAGCTCTTGGTGTTGGGACAGGCACAGGTCACTCTATTTTCCCATCAGAAAGAAGAATTAACCACAGGCTCAGCCTGCCCCCCGGAACCAGAACAGGGCCTGAAGCCATTCTGCGATTTTGCGGCCAGCTCCCATAAAAACGAGTTGTAAAACGGAGGTTCAGGGCACTGCAATTCACAAACCTGCAGAGTTATAAATGATAACTCTCGTCCACAAATATATTGAGGGAAGGCAAAGAAGAGGATTTGAAATCAAGGCAGAATTGCAGGAAACAGATTTCATGAGGTAGATACGAATCGCCTTTAAAGCACATGAAAAGCGGCAAAACGTTGACAATGATGCCCTTGGCCAAAAAGGGCGTATGCGTTTTTTCCTGAATATATTCAGGAAAAAACGCATACGCCCTTTTTGGCCAACCAAGCAACCTGGAAAGGCAAATCAGCGCTACAAAGAAGTCTCGCTTCCCATCGGTCAAAAGGGCCATGCTGAAAAAAGTGTCAAAACCAGAAATGCAGGACAGGCCATGGAGAAATGGGAGCCTTGCTACACTGATGGGCGGGATGTAAATTGCCAAGAGCCACTCTGGAGAAGTGTCCGGTGAGTCCTGAAACATCTGAAAAACACAGCTTAGAGAGCATAGGGCACTTCCACTCATGGGGGTATAAATTGGGAAAATTAAAAATCAGCAAGACACAAGCACCCCAAAGTTTAGGGCTGCTCTGTTGACCAGGACCTCCACTTCATTCCACCTTAAATATCCCAGGAAAGAGAAAAATGGATAAAGAAGTTGTGGTCCTTATGTACAATGGAATATCACTCAGCCATGAAATCAATGCCGTAAGGTTAGTAGCAGCATGATGAGTGGATTTAGGTACGACGATTCTAAGTGAAATAAGTCACACAGAAAAGGACACTTCTCATAAGGTATCACTGATAGAGGGAATGTAAAAAGCGTTACACTTGAACTGAATTACAAAACAGAACAGAGTCACACATGCAGAAAACACACTATGGCTGCTTAACGGGAAAGGTGAGGTGGGGTGATACATACAACAAGGGTATCAAAGTAGCTCAGATACCGTTCCATAAACGCAATATGTAATAGACAAGACCTACTCCTTGCTCAGAGAACTGGACTCAACACGCCCTATTCACCGCACAAGAATATATCTGACTAATACTAATCGTAAAACCTATGTATTGATATCTCTCTGTTAGTGTGTCAAGTGGGTGTAAAGCGGCATAAACACAGCAGTGAAAAGCAGCTAAACCCCATTATAAAAATAAATTACTTTGAAACACCCATGAAACAAAGACAGTGAAAGAGAGAGAAATTCTTACACAATGCGTTCAGGGGCTGTGATGCAACCTGGATTGACCATATCTAGACGCACAGCTGGATGAGACATAAGGGTGGACACTCTTGGGGCTGAGAGGTTTGGTGAGGTTGGGTGAGCAAACGCAGACCCTTTAAAGTAATACGGCGTGGTACCCATCGCATGGGTCCCAAATCTCCAGGTTCAAGGGCATCTTCCTACATCCAAAACATGCATGAGAAACCCAGAAGATGGTACACCGTGTGATGGGGAAAGGTTTCTAAAACGCACCTCATTTCTCATCTCCTTGTGCCCGGGTTCGCCATTCCAGCCACTTTACTAGCAATCTCCCTACTTGGAGCATCAGCACCTTTAACCTCCTGTTCCGTACAGGTTGCAATTTGTCCTGAGGATGAACGGGAAGACGGGGAACCAACGAGAGACTAGCTCTTGGTGTTGGGACAGGCACAGGTCACTCTATTTTCCCTTCAGGAAGAAGAATTAACCACAGGCTCAGCCTGCCCCCTGGAACCAGAACAGGGCCTGAAGCCATCCTGCGCTTTTGCGGCCAGCTCCCAAAAAAGCGAGTTGTAAAATGGAGGTTCAGGGCACTGCAATTCACAAACCTGCAGAGTTATAAATGATAACTCTCGTCCACAAATATATTGAGGGAAGGCAAAGAAGAGGATTTGAAATCAAGGCAGAATTGCAGGAAACAGATTTCAGGAGGTAGATTCGAATCGCCTTTAAAGCACATGAAAAGCGGCAAAATGTTGACAATGATGCCCTTGGCCAAAAAGGGCGTATGCGTTTTTTCCTGAATATATTCAGGAAAAAACGCATACGCCCTTTTTGGCCAACCAAGCAACCTGGAAAGGCAAATCAGCGCTACAAAGAAGTCTCGCTTCCCATCGGTCAAAAGGGCCATGCTGAAAAAAGTGTCAAAACCAGAAATGCAGGACAGGCCATGGAGAAATGAGAGCCTTGCTACACTGATGGGCGGGATGTAAATTGCCAACAGCCACTCTGGAGAAGTGTACGGTGTGTCCTGAAACATCTGAAAAACACAGCTTAGAGAGCATAGGGCACTTCCACTCATGGGGGTATAAATTGGGAAAATGAAAAATCAGCAAGACACAAGCACCCCAAAGTTTAGGGCTGCTCTGTTGACAAGGACCTCCACTTCATTCCACCTTAAATATCCAAGGAAAGAGAAAAATGGATAAAGAAGTTGTGGTCATTATGTACAATGGAATATCACTCAGCCATGAAATCAATGTCATAAGGTTAGTAGCAGCATGATGAGTGGATTTAGGTACGACGATTCTAAGTGAAATAAGTCACACAGAAAAGGACACTTCTCATAAGGTATCACTTTTAGAGGGAATGTAAAAACCGTTACACTTGAACTGAATTACAAAACAGAACAGAGTCACACATGCAGAAAACAGACTATGGCTGCTTAACGGGAAAGGTGAGGTGGGGTGACACATAAAACAAGGGTATCAAATTAGCTCAGATACCGTTCCATAAACCCAATATGTAATAGACAAGACCTACTCCTTGCTCAGAGAACTGGACTCAACACGCCCTATTCACCGCACAAGAATATATCTGACTAGTAATAATCTTAAAACCTATGTATTGATATCTCTCTGTTAGTGTGTCAAGTGGGTGTAAAGCGGCATAAACACAGCCGTGAAAAGCAGCTAAACCCCATTATGAAAATAAATTACTTTGAACAACCCATGAAACAACGACAGTGAAAGAGATAGAAATTCTTACACAATGAGATCAGGGGCTGTGATGCAACCTGGATTGACCATATCTAGACCCACCGCTGGATGAGACATAAGGGTGGACACTCTTGGGGCTGAGAGGTTTGGTGAGGTTGGGTGAGCAAACGCAGACCCTTTAAAGTAATACTGCGTGGTACCCATCGCATGGGTCCCAAATCTCCAGGTTCAAGGGCATCTTCCTACATCCAAAACATGCATGAGAAACCCAGAAGATGGTACACCGTGTGATGGGGAAAGGCTTCTAAAACGCACCTCATTTCTCATCTCCTTGTGCCCGGGTTCGCCATTCCAGCCGCTTTACTAGCAAGCTCCCTACTTGGAGCATCAGCACCTTTAACCTCCTGTTCCGTACAGGTTGCAATTTGTCCTGAGGATAAACGGGAAGACGTGGAACCAACGAGAAACTAGCTCTTGGTGTTGGGACAGGCACAGGTCACTCTATTTTCCCATCAGAAAGAAGAATTAACCACAGGCTCAGCCTGCCCCCCGGAACCAGAACAGGGCCTGAAGCCATTCTGCGATTTTGCGGCCAGCTCCCATAAAAACGAGTTGTAAAACGGAGGTTCAGGGCACTGCAATTCACAAACCTGCAGAGTTATAAATGATAACTCTCGTCCACAAATATATTGAGGGAAGGCAAAGAAGAGGATTTGAAATCAAGGCAGAATTGCAGGAAACAGATTTCAGGAGGTAGATACGAATCGCCTTTAAAGCACATGAAAAGCGGCAAAACGTTGACAATGATGCCCTTGGCCAAAAAGGGCGTATGCGTTTTTTCCTGAATATATTCAAGAAAAAACGCATACGCCCTTTTTGGCCAACCAAGCAACCTGGAAAGGCAAATCAGCGCTACAAAGAAGTCTCGCTTCCCATCGGTCAAAAGGGCCATGCTGAAAAATGTGTCAAAACCAGAAATGCAGGACAGGCCATGGAGAAATGGGAGACTTGCTACACTGATGGGCGGGATGTAAATTGCCAAGAGCCACTCTGGAGAACTGTCCGGTGAGTCCTGAAACATCTAAAAAACACAGCTTAGAGAGCATAGGGCACTTCCACTCATGGGGGTATAAACTGGGAAAATGAAAAATCAGCAAGACACAAGCACCCCAAAGTTTAGGGCTGCTCTGTTGACAAGGACCTCCACTTCATTCCTCCTTCAATATCCCAGGAAAGGGAAAAATGGATAAAGAAGTTGTGGTCCTTATGTACAATGGAATATCACTCAGCCATGAAATCAATGCCGTAAGGTTAGTAGCAGCATGATGAGTGGATTTAGGTACGACGATTCTAAGTGAAATAAGTCACACAGAAAAGGACACTTCTCATAAGGTATCACTGATAGAGGGAATGTAAAAACCGTTACACTTGAACTGAATTACAAAACAGAACAGAGTCACACATGCAGAAAACACACTATGGCTGCTTAACGGGAAAGGTGAGGTGGGGTGATACATAAAACAAGGGTATCAAAGTAGCTCAGATACCGTTCCATAAACCCAATATGTAATAGACAAGACCTACTCCTTGCTCAGAGAACTGGACTCAACACGCCCTATTCACCGCACAAGAATATATCTGACTAATAATAATCGTAAAACCTATGTATTGATATCTCTCTGTTAGTGTGTCAAGTGGGTGTAAAGCGGCATAAACACAGCAGTGAAAAGCAGCTAAACCCCATTATAAAAATAAATTACTTTGAAACACCCATGAAACAAAGACAGTGAAAGAGAGAGAAATTCTTACACAATGCGTTCAGGGGCTGTGATGCAACCTGGATTGACCATATCTAGACGCACAGCTGGATGAGACATAAGGGTGGACACTCTTGGGGCTGAGAGGTTTGGTGAGGTTGGGTGAGCAAACGCAGACCCTTTAAAGTAATACTGCGTGGTACCCATCGCATGGGTCCCAAATATCTAGGTTCAAGGGCATCTTCCTACATCCAAAACATGCATGAGAAACCCAGAAGATGGTACACCGTGTGATGGGGAAAGGCTTCTAAAACGCACCTCATTTCTCATCTCCTTGTGCCCGGGTTCGCCATTCCAGCCGCTTTACTAGCAAGCTCCCTACTTGGAGCATCAGCACCTTTAACCTCCTGTTCCGTACAGGTTGCAATTTGTCCTGAGGATAAACGGGAAGACGTGGAACCAACGAGAGACTAGCTCTTGGTGTTGGGACAGGCACAGGTCACTCTATTTTCCCATCAGAAAGAAGAATTAACCACAGGCTCAGCCTGCCCCCCGGAACCAGAACAGGGCCTGAAGCCATTCTGCGATTTTGCGGCCAGCTCCCATAAAAACGAGTTGTAAAACGGAGGTTCAGGGCACTGCAATTCACAAACCTGCAGAGTTATAAATGATAACTCTCGTCCACAAATATATTGAGGGAAGGCAAAGAAGAGGATTTGAAATCAAGGCAGAATTGCAGGAAACAGATTTCAGGAGGTAGATACGAATCGCCTTTAAAGCACATGAAAAGCGGCAAAACGTTGACAATGATGCCCTTGGCCAAAAAGGGCGTATGCGTTTTTTCCTGAATATATTCAGGAAAAAACGCATACGCCCTTTTTGGCCAACCAAGCAACCTGGAAAGGCAAATCAGCGCTACAAAGAAGTCTCGCTTCCCATCGGTCAAAAGGGCCATGCTGAAAAAAGTGTCAAAACCAGAAATGCAGGACAGGCCATGGAGAAATGGGAGCCTTGCTACACTGATGGGCGGGATGTAAATTGCCAAGAGCCACTCTGGAGAAGTGTCCGGTGAGTCCTGAAACATCTGAAAAACACAGCTTAGAGAGCATAGGGCACTTCCACTCATGGGGGTATAAATTGGGAAAATTAAAAATCAGCAAGACACAAGCACCCCAAAGTTTAGGGCTGCTCTGTTGACCAGGACCTCCACTTCATTCCACCTTAAATATCCCAGGAAAGAGAAAAATGGATAAAGAAGTTGTGGTCCTTATGTACAATGGAATATCACTCAGCCATGAAATCAATGCCGTAAGGTTAGTAGCAGCATGATGAGTGGATTTAGGTACGACGATTCTAAGTGAAATAAGTCACACAGAAAAGGACACTTCTCATAAGGTATCACTGATAGAGGGAATGTAAAAAGCGTTACACTTGAACTGAATTACAAAACAGAACAGAGTCACACATGCAGAAAACACACTATGGCTGCTTAACGGGAAAGGTGAGGTGGGGTGATACATACAACAAGGGTTTAAAATTAGCTCAAATACCGTTCCATAAACCCAATATGTAATAGACAAGACCTACTCTTTGCTCAGAGAACTGGACTCAACACACCCTATTCACCGCACAAGAATATATCTGACTAGTAATAATCGTAAAACCTATGTATTGATATCTCTCTGTTAGTGTGTCAAGTGGGTGTAAAGCGGCATAAACACAGCAGTGAAAAGCAGCTAAACCCCATTATAAAAATAAATTACTTTGAAACACCCATGAAACAAAGACAGTGAAAGAGAGAGAAATTCTTACACAATGCGTTCAGGGGCTGTGATGCAACCTGGATTGACCATATCTAGACGCACAGCTGGATGAGACATAAGGGTGGACACTCTTGGGGCTGAGAGGTTTGGTGAGGTTGGGTGAGCAAACGCAGACCCTTTAAAGTAATACGGCGTGGTACCCATCGCATGGGTCCCAAATCTCCAGGTTCAAGGGCATCTTCCTACATCCAAAACATGCATGAGAAACCCAGAAGATGGTACACCGTGTGATGGGGAAAGGTTTCTAAAACGCACCTCATTTCTCATCTCCTTGTGCCCGGGTTCGCCATTCCAGCCACTTTACTAGCAATCTCCCTACTTGGAGCATCAGCACCTTTAACCTCCTGTTCCGTACAGGTTGCAATTTGTCCTGAGGATGAACGGGAAGACGGGGAACCAACGAGAGACTAGCTCTTGGTGTTGGGACAGGCACAGGTCACTCTATTTTCCCATCAGGAAGAAGAATTAACCACAGGCTCAGCCTGCCCCCCGGAACCAGAACAGGGCCTGAAGCCATCCTGCGCTTTTGCGGCCAGCTCCCCAAAAAGCGAGTTGTAAAATGGAGGTTCAGGGCACTGCAATTCACAAACCTGCAGAGTTATAAATGATAACTCTCGTCCACAAATATATTGAGGGAAGGCAAAGAAGAGGATTTGAAATCAAGGCAGAATTGCAGGAAACAGATTTCAGGAGGTAGATACGAATCGCCTTTAAAGCACATGAAAAGCGGCAAAACGTTGACAATGATGCCCTTGGCCAAAAAGGGCGTATGCGTTTTTTCCTGAATATATTCAAGAAAAAACGCATACGCCCTTTTTGGCCAACCAAGCAACCTGGAAAGGCAAATCAGCGCTACAAAGAAGTCTCGCTTCCCATCGGTCAAAAGGGCCATGCTGAAAAAAGTGTCAAAACCAGAAATGCAGGACAGGCCATGGAGAAATGGGAGCCTTGCTACACTGATGGGCGGGATGTAAATTGCCAAGAGCCACTCTGGAGAAGTGTCCGGTGAGTCCTGAAACATCTAAAAAACACAGCTTAGAGAGCATAGGGCACTTCCACTCATGGGGGTATAAACTGGGAAAATGAAAAATCAGCAAGACACAAGCACCCCAAAGTTTAGGGCTGCTCTGTTGACAAGGACCTCCACTTCATTCCTCCTTCAATATCCCAGGAAAGGGAAAAATGGATAAAGAAGTTGTGGTCCTTATGTACAATGGAATATCACTCAGCCATGAAATCAATGCCGTAAGGTTAGTAGCAGCATGATGAGTGGATTTAGGTACGACGATTCTAAGTGAAATAAGTCACACAGAAAAGGACACTTCTCATAAGGTATCACTGATAGAGGGAATGTAAAAAGCGTTACACTTGAACTGAATTACAAAACAGAACAGAGTCACACATGCAGAAAACACACTATGGCTGCTTAACGGGAAAGGTGAGGTGGGGTGATACATAAAACAAGGGTATCAAAGTAGCTCAGATACCGTTCCATAAACCCAATATGTAATAGACAAGACCTACTCCTTGCTCAGAGAACTGGACTCAACACGCCCTATTCACCGCACAAGAATATATCTGACTAATAATAATCGTAAAACCTATGTATTGATATCTCTCTGTTAGTGTGTCAAGTGGGTGTAAAGCGGCATAAACACAGCAGTGAAAAGCAGCTAAACCCCATTATAAAAATAAATTACTTTGAAACACCCATGAAACAAAGACAGTGAAAGAGAGAGAAATTCTTACACAATGCGTTCAGGGGCTGTGATGCAACCTGGATTGACCATATCTAGACGCACAGCTGGATGAGACATAAGGGTGGACACTCTTGGGGCTGAGAGGTTTGGTGAGGTTGGGTGAGCAAACGCAGACCCTTTAAAGTAATACGGCGTGGTACCCATCGCATGGGTCCCAAATCTCCAGGTTCAAGGGCATCTTCCTACATCCAAAACATGCATGAGAAACCCAGAAGATGGTACACCGTGTGATGGGGAAAGGTTTCTAAAACGCACCTCATTTCTCATCTCCTTGTGCCCGGGTTCGCCATTCCAGCCACTTTACTAGCAATCTCCCTACTTGGAGCATCAGCACCTTTAACCTCCTGTTCCGTACAGGTTGCAATTTGTCCTGAGGATGAACGGGAAGACGGGGAATCAACGAGAGACTAGCTCTTGGTGTTGGGACAGGCACAGGTCACTCTATTTTCCCATCAGGAAGAAGAATTAACCACAGGCTCAGCCTGCCCCCCGGAACCAGAACAGGGCCTGAAGCCATCCTGCGCTTTTGCGGCCAGCTCCCAAAAAAGCGAGTTGTAAAATGGAGGTTCAGGGCACTGCAATTCACAAACCTGCAGAGTTATAAATGATAACTCTCGTCCACAAATATATTGAGGGAAGGCAAAGAAGAGGATTTGAAATCAAGGCAGAATTGCAGGAAACAGATTTCAGGAGGTAGATTCGAATCGCCTTTAAAGCACATGAAAAGCGGCAAAATGTTGACAATGATGCCCTTGGCCAAAAAGGGCGTATGCGTTTTTTCCTGAATATATTCAGGAAAAAACGCATACGCCCTTTTTGGCCAACCAAGCAACCTGGAAAGGCAAATCAGCGCTACAAAGAAGTCTCGCTTCCCATCGGTCAAAAGGGCCATGCTGAAAAAAGTGTCAAAACCAGAAATGCAGGACAGGCCATGGAGAAATGAGAGCCTTGCTACACTGATGGGCAGGATGTAAATTGCCAAGAGCCACTCTGGAGAAGTGTCCGGTGAGTCCTGAAACATCTAAAAAACACAGCTTAGAGAGCATAGGGGACTTCCACTCATGGGGGTATAAACTGGGAAAATGAAAAATCAGCAAGACACAAGCACCCCAAAGTTTAGGGCTGCTCTGCTGACAAGGACCTCCACTTCATTCCTCCTTCAATATCCCAGGAAAGGGAAAAATGGATAAAGAAGTTGTGGTCCTTATGTACAATGGAATATCACTCAGCCATGAAATCAATGCTGTAAGGTTAGTAGCAGCATGATGAGTGGATTTAGGTACGACGATTCTAAGTGAAATAAGTCACACAGAAAAGGACACTTCTCATAAGGTATCACTGATAGAGGGAATGTAAAAACCGTTACACTTGAACTGAATTACAAAACAGAACAGAGTCACACATGCAGAAAACACACTATGGCTGCTTAACGGGAAAGGTGAGGTGGGGTGATACATAAAACAAGGGTATCAAATTAGCTCAGATACCGTTCCATAAACCCAATATGTAATAGACAAGACCTACTCCTTGCTCAGAGAACTGGACTCAACACGCCCTATTCACCGCACAAGAATATATCTGACTGGTAATAATCTTAAAACCTATGTATTGATATCTCTCTGTTAGTGTGTCAAGTGGGTGTAAAGCGGCATAAACACAGCAGTGAAAAGCAGCTAAACCCCATTATAAAAATAAATTACTTTGAAACACCCATGAAACAAAGACAGTGAAAGAGAGAGAAATTCTTACACAATGCGTTCAGGGGCTGTGATGCAACCTGGATTGACCATATCTAGACGCACAGCTGGATGAGACATAAGGGTGGACACTCTTGGGGCTGAGAGGTTTGGTGAGGTTGGGTGAGCAAACACAGACCCTTTAAAGTAATACTGCGTGGTACCCATCGCATGGGTCCCAAATCTCTAGGTTCAAGGGCATCTTCCTACATCCAAAACATGTATGAGAAACTCAGAAGATGGTACACCGTGTGATGGGGAAAGGCTTCTAAAACGCACCTCATTTCTCATCTCCTTGTGCCCGGGTTCGCCATTCCAGCCGCTTTACTAGCAAGCTCCCTACTTGGAGCATCAGCACCTTTAACCTCCTGTTCCGTACAGGTTGCAATTTGTCCTGAGGATAAACGGGAAGACGTGGAACCAACGAGAGACTAACTCTTGGTGTTGGGACAGGCACAGGTCACTCTATTTTCCCATCAGAAAGAAGAATTAACCACAGGCTCAGCCTGCCCCCCGGAACCAGAACAGGGCCTGAAGCCATTCTGCGATTTTGCGGCCAGCTCCCATAAAAACGAGTTGTAAAACGGAGGTTCAGGGCACTGCAATTCACAAACCTGCAGAGTTATAAATGATAACTCTCGTCCACAAATATATTGAGGGAAGGCAAAGAAGAGGATTTGAAATCAAGGCAGAATTGCAGGAAACAGATTTCAGGAGGTAGATTCGAATCGCCTTTAAAGCACATGAAAAGCGGCAAAATGTTGACAATGATGCCCTTGGCCAAAAAGGGCGTATGCGTTTTTTCCTGAATATATTCAGGAAAAAACGCATACGCCCTTTTTGGCCAACCAAGCACCCTGGAAAGGCAAATCAGCGCTACAAAGAAGTCTCGCTTCCCATCGGTCAAAAGGGCCATGCTGAAAAAAGTGTCAAAACCAGAAATGCAGGACAGGCCATGGAGAAATGAGAGCCTTGCTACACTGATGGGCGGGATGTAAATTGCCAACAGCCATTCTGGAGAAGTGTACGGTGTGTCCTGAAACATCTGAAAAACACAGCTTAGAGAGCATAGGGCACTTCCACTCATGGGGGTATAAATTGGGAAAATGAAAAATCAGCAAGACACAAGCACCCCAAAGTTTAGGGCTGCTCTGTTGACAAGGACCTCCACTTCATTCCACCTTAAATATCCAAGGAAAGAGAAAAATGGATAAAGAAGTTGTGGTCCTTATGTACAATGGAATATCACTCAGCCATGAAATCAATGTCATAAGGCTAGTAGCAGCATGATGAGTGGATTTAGGTACGACGATTCTAAGTGAAATAAGTCACACAGAAAAGGACACTTCTCATAAGGTATCACTTTTAGAGGGAATGTAAAAACCGTTACACTTGAACTGAATTACAAAACAGAACAGAGTCACACATGCAGAAAACAGACTATGGCTGCTTAACGGGAAAGGTGAGGTGGGGTGACACATAAAACAAGGGTATCAAATTAGCTCAGATACCGTTCCATAAACCGAATATGTAGTAGACAAGACATACTCCTTGCTCAGAGAACTGGACTCAACACGCCCTATTCACCGCACAAGAATATATCTGACTAGTAATAATCTTAAAACCTATGTATTGATATCTCTCTGTTAGTGTGTCAAGTGGGTGTAAAGCGGCATAAACACAGCCGTGAAAAGCAGCTAAACCCCATTATGAAAATAAATTACTTTGAAAAACCCATGAAACAACGACAGTGAAAGAGATAGAAATTCTTACACAATGAGTTCAGGGGCTGTGATGCAACCTGGATTGACCATATCTAGACCCACCGCTGGATGAGACATAAGGGTGGACACTCTTGGGGCTGAGAGGTTTGGTGAGGTTGGGTGAGCAAACGCAGACCCTTTAAAGTAATACTGCGTGGTACCCATCGCATGGGTCCCAAATCTCCAGGTTCAAGGGCATCTTCCTACATCCAAAACATGCATGAGAAACCCAGAAGATGGTACACCGTGTGATGGGGAAAGGCTTCTAAAACGCACCTCATTTCTCATCTCCTTGTGCCCGGGTTCGCCATTCCAGCCACTTTACTAGCAAGCTCCCTACTTGGAGCATCAGCACCTTTAACCTCCTGTTCCGTACAGGTTGCAATTTGTCCTGAGGATAAACGGGAAGACGTGGAACCAACGAGAAACTAGATCTTGGTGTTGGGACAGGCACAGGTCACTCTATTTTCCCATCAGAAAGAAGAATTAACCACAGGCTCAGCCTGCCCCCCGGAACCAGAACAGGGCCTGAAGCCATTCTGCGATTTTGCGGCCAGCTCCCATAAAAACGAGTTGTAAAACGGAGGTTCAGGGCACTGCAATTCACAAACCTGCAGAGTTATAAATGATAACTCTCGTCCACAAATATATTGAGGGAAGGCAAAGAAGAGGATTTGAAATCAAGGCAGAATTGCAGGAAACAGATTTCAGGAGGTAGATACGAATCGCCTTTAAAGCACATGAAAAGCGGCAAAACGTTGACAATGATGCCCTTGGCCAAAAAGGTCGTATGCGTTTTTTCCTGAATATATTCAGGAAAAAACGCATACGACCTTTTTGGCCAACCAAGCAACCTGGAAAGGCAAATCAGCGCTACAAAGAAGACTCGCTACCCATCGGTCAAAAGGGCCATGCTGAAAAACGTGTCAAAACCAGAAATGCAGGACAGGCCATGGAAAAATGGGAGCCTTGCTACACTGATGGGCGAGATGTAAATTGCCAACAGCCACTCTGGAGAAGTGTACGGTGTGTCCTGAAACATCTAAAAAACACAGCTTAGAGAGCATAGGGCACTTCCACTCATGGGGGTATAAATTGGGAAAATGAAAAATCAGCAAGACACAAGCACCCCAAAGTTTAGGGCTGCTCTGTTGACAAGGACCTCCACTTCATTCCACCTTCAATATCCCAGGAAAGGGAAAAATGGATAAAGAAGTTGTGGTCCTTATGTACAATGGAATATCACTCAGCCATGAAATCAATGTCATAAGGGAGTAGCAGCATGATGAGTGGATTTCGGTACGATGATTCTAAGTGAAATAAGTCACACAGAAAAGGACACTTCTCATAAGGTATCACTTATAGAGGGAATGTAAAAACCGTTACACTTGAACTGAATTACAAAACAGAACAGAGTCACACATGCAGAAAACACACTATGGCTGCTTAACGGGAAAGGTGAGGTGGGGTGATACATACAACAAGGGTTTCAAATTAGCTCAGATACCGTTCCATAAACCCAATATGTAATAGACAAGACCTACTCTTTGCTCAGAGAACTGGACTCAACACACCCTATTCACCGCACAAGAATATATCTGACTAGTAATAATCTTAAAACCTATGTATTGATATCTCTCTGTTAGTGTGTCAAGTGGGTGTAAAGCGGCATAAACACAGCAGTGAAAAGCAGCTAAACCCCATTATCAAAATAAATTACTTTGAAAAACCCATGAAACAAAGACAGTGAAAGAGAGAGAAATTCTAACACAATGCGTTCAGGGGCTGTGATGCAACCTGGATTGACCATATCTAGACCCACAGCTGGATGAGACATAAGGGTGGACACTCTTGGGGCTGAGAGGTTTGGTGAGGTTGGGTGAGCAAACGCAGACCCTTTAAAGTAATACTGCGTGGTACCCATCGCATGGGTCCCAAATCTCCAGGTTCAAGGGCATCTTCCTACATCGAAAACATGCATGAGAAAACAAAAAGATGGTACACCATGTGATGGGGAAAGGTTTCTAAAACGCACCTCATTTCTCTTCTCCTTGTGCCCGGGTTCGCCATTCCAGCTGCTTTACTAACAATCTCCCTACTTGGAGCATCAGCACCTTTAACCTCCTGTTCCGTACAGGTTGCAATTTGTCCTGAGGATGAACGGGTAGACGGGGAACCAGTGAGAGACTAGCTCTTGGTGTTGGGACAGGCACAGGTCACTCTATTTTCCCATCAGGAAGAAGAATTAACCACAGGCTCATCCTCCCGCCGGAATCAGAACAGGGCCTGAAGCCATCCTGCGCTTTTGCGGTCAGCTCCCAAAAAAGCGAGTTGTAAAATGGAGCTTCAGGGCACTGCAATTCACAAACCTGCAGAGTTATAAATGATAACTCTCGTCCACAAATATATTGAGGGAAGGCAAAGAAGAGGATTTGAAATCAAGGCAGAATTGCAGGAAACAGATTTCAGGAGGTAGATTCGAATCGCCTTTAAAGCACATGAAAAGCGGCAAAACGTTGACAATGATGCCCTTGGCCAAAAATGTCGTATGCGGTTTTTCCTGAATATATTCAGGAAAAAACGCATACGACCTTTTTGGCCAACCAAGCAACCTGGAAAGGCAAATCAGCGCTACAAAGAAGACTCGCTACCCATCGGTCAAAAGGGCCATGCTGAAAAACGTGTCAAAACCAGAAATGCAGGACAGGCCATGGCAAAATGGGAGCCTTGCTACACTGATGGGCGAGATGTAAATTGCCAACAGCCACTCTGGAGAAGTGTACGGTGTGTCCTGAAACATCTAAAAAACACAGCTTAGAGAGCATAGGGCACTTCCACTCATGGGGGTATAAATTGGGAAAATGAAAAATCAGCAAGACACAAGCACCCCAAAGTTGAGGGCTGCTCTGTTGACAAGGACCTCCACTTCATTCCACCTTCAATATCCCAGGAAAGGGAAAAATGGATAAAGAAGTTGTGGTCCTTATGTACAATGGAATATCACTCAGCCATGAAATCAATGTCATAAGGGAGTAGCAGCATGATGAGTGGATTTCGGTACGATGATTCTAAGTGAAATAAGTCACACAGAAAAGGACACTTCTCATAAGGTATCACTTATAGAGGGAATGTAAAAAGCGTTACACTTGAACTGAATTACAAAACAGAACAGAGTCACACATGCAGAAAACACACTATGGCTGCTTAACGGGAAAGGTGAGGTGGGGTGATACATACAACAAGGGTTTCAAATTAGCTCAGATACCGTTCCATAAACCCAATATGTAATAGACAAGACCTACTCTTTGCTCAGAGAACTGGACTCAACACACCCTATGCACCGCACAAGAATATATCTGACTAGTAATAATCTTAAAACCTATGTATTGATATCTCTCTGTTAGTGTGTCAAGTGGGTGTAAAGCGGCATAAACACAGCAGTGAAAAGCAGCTAAACCCCATTATCAAAATAAATTACTTTGAAAAACCCATGAAACAAAGACAGTGAAAGAGAGAGAAATTCTTACACAATGTGTTCAGGGCCTGTGATGCAACCTGGATTGACCATATCTAGACCCACAGCTGGATGAGACATAAGGGTGGACACTCTTGGGGCTGAGAGGTTTGGTGAGGTTGGGTGAGCAAACGCAGACCCTTTAAAGTAATACTGCGTGGTACCCATCGCATGGGTCCCAAATCTCCAGGTTCAAGAGCATCTTCCTACATCGAAAACATGCATGAGAAAACAAAATGATGGTACACCATGTGATGGGGAAAGGTTTCTAAAACGCACCTCATTTCTCTTCTCCTTGTGCCCGGGTTCGCCATTCCAGCCGCTTTACTAACAATCTCCCTACTTGGAGCATCAGCACCTTTAACCTCCTGTTCCCTACAGGTTGCAATTTGTCCTGAGGATGTACGGGAAGACGGGGAACCAGTGAGAGACTAGCTCTTGGTGTTGGGACAGGCACAGGTCACTCTATTTTCCCATCAGGAAGAAGAATTAACCACAGGCTCATCCTCCCCCCCAGAACCAGAACAGGGCCTGAAGCCATCCAGTGCTTTTGCGGCCAGCTCCCAAAAAAGCGAGTTGTAAAATGGAGCTTCAGGGCACTGCAATTCACAAACCTGCAGAGTTATAAATGAAAACTCTCGTCCACAAATATATTGAGGGAAGGCAATGAAGAGGATTTGAAATCAAGGCAGAATTGCAGGAAACAGATTTCAGGAGGTAGATTCGAATCGCCTTTAAAGCACATGAAAAGCGGCAAAACATTGACAATGATGCCCTTGGCCAAAAAGGGCGTATGCGTTTTTTCCTGAATATATTCAGGAAAAAACGCATACGCCCTTTTTGGCCAACCAAGCAACCTGGAAAGGCAAATCAGGGCCACAAAGAAGACTCGCTACCCATCGGTCAAAAGGGCCATGCTGAAAAAAGTCTCAAAAGCAGAAATGCAGGACAGGCCATGGAGAAATGGGAGCCTTGCTACACTGATGGGCGGGATGTAAATTGCCAACAGCCACTCTGGAGAAGTGTACGGTGTGTCCAGAAACATCTAAAAAACACAGCTTAGAGAGCATAGGGCACTTCCACTCATGGGGGTATAAATTGGGAAAATGAAAAATCAGCAAGACACAAGCACCCCAAAGTTTAGGGCTGCTCTGTTGACAAGGACCTCCACTTCATTCCACCTTCAATATCCCAGGAAAGAGAAAAATGGATAAAGAAATTGTGGTCCTTATGTACAATGGAATATCACTCAGCCATGAAATCAATGTCATAAGGCTAGTAGCAGCATGATGAGTGGATTTAGGTACGACGATTCTAAGTGAAATAAGTCACACAGAAAAGGACACTTCTCATAAGGTATCACTTATAGAGGGAATGTAAAAGCCGTTACACTTGAACTGAATTACAAAACAGAACAGAGTCACACATGCAGAAAACACACTATGGCTGCTTAACGGGAAAGGTGAGGTGGGGTGATACATAAAACAAGGGTTTCAAATTAGCTCAGATACCGTTCCATAAACCCAATATGTAATAGACAAGACCTACTCCTTGATCAGAGAACTGGACTCAACACGCCCTATTCACCGCACAAGAATATATCTGACTAGTAATAATCTTAAAACCTATGTATTGATATCTCTCTGTTAGTGTGTCAAGTGGGTGTAAAGCGGCATAAACACAGCAGTGAAAAGCAGCTAAACCCCATTATAAAAATAAATTACTTTGAAACACCCATGAAACAAAGACAGTGAAAGAGAGAGAAATTCTTACACAATGCGTTCAGGGGCTGTGATGCAACCTGGATTGACCATATCTAGACGCACAGCTGGATGAGACATAAGGGTGGACACTCTTGGGGCTGAGAGGTTTGGTGAGGTTGGGTGAGCAAACGCAGACCCTTTAAAGTAATACTGCGTGGTACCCATCGCATGGGTCCCAAATCTCCAGGTTCAAGGGCATTTTCCTACATCCAAAACATGCATGAGAAACCCAGAAGATGGTACACCGTGTGATGGGGAAAGGCTTCTAAAACGCACCTCATTTCTCATCTCCTTGTGCCCGGGTTCGCCATTCCAGCCACTTTAGTAGCAAGCTCCCTACTTGGAGCATCAGCACCTTTAACCTCCTGTTCCGTACAGGTTGCAATTTGTCCTGAGGATAAACGGGAAGACGTGGAACCAACGAGAAACTAGCTCTTGGCGTTGGGACAGGCACAGGTCACTCTATTTTCCCATCAGAAAGAAGAATTAACCACAGGCTCAGCCTGCCCCCCGGAACCAGAACAGGGCCTGAAGCCATTCTGCGATTTTGCGGCCAGCTCCCATAAAAACGAGTTGTAAAACGGAGGTTCAGGGCACTGCAATTCACAAACCTGCAGAGTTATAAATGATAACTCTCGTCCACAAATATATTGAGGGAAGGCAAAGAAGAGGATTTGAAATCAAGGCAGAATTGCAGGAAACAGATTTCAGGAGGTAGATACGAATCGCCTTTAAAGCACATGAAAAGCGGCAAAACGTTGACAATGATGCCCTTGGCCAAAAAGGGCGTATGCGTTTTTTCCTGAATATATTCAGGAAAAAACGCATACGCCCTTTTTGGCCAACCAAGCAACCTGGAAAGGCAAATCAGCGCTACAAAGAAGTCTCGCTTCCCATCGGTCAAAAGGGCCATGCTGAAAAAAGTGTCAAAACCAGAAATGCAGGACAGGCCATGGAGAAATGGGAGCCTTGCTACACTGATGGGCGGGATGTAAATTGCCAAGAGCCACTCTGGAGAAGTGTCCGGTGAGTCCTGAAACATCTGAAAAACACAGCTTAGAGAGCATAGGGCACTTCCACTCATGGGGGTACAAATTGGGAAAATTAAAAATCAGCAAGACACAAGCACCCCAAAGTTTAGGGCTGCTCTGTTGACCAGGACCTCCACTTCATTCCACCTTAAATATCCCAGGAAAGAGAAAAATGGATAAAGAAGTTGTGGTCCTTATGTACAATGGAATATCACTCAGCCATGAAATCAATGCCGTAAGGTTAGTAGCAGCATGATGAGTGGATTTAGGTATGACGATTCTAAGTGAAATAAGTCACACAGAAAAGGACACTTCTCATAAGGTATCACTGATAGAGGGAATGTAAAAAGCGTTACACTTGAACTGAATTACAAAACAGAACAGAGTCACACATGCAGAAAACACACTATGGCTGCTTAACGGGAAAGGTGAGGTGGGGTGATACATAAAACAAGGGTATCAAAGTAGCTCAGATACCGTTCCATAAACCCAATATGTAATAGACAAGACCTACTCCTTGCTCAGAGAACTGGACTCAACACGCCCTATTCACCGCACAAGAATATATCTGACTAATACTAATCGTAAAACCTATGTATTGATATCTCTCTGTTAGTGTGTCAAGTGGGTGTAAAGCGGCATAAACACAGCAGTGAAAAGCAGCTAAACCCCATTATAAAAATAAATTACTTTGAAACACCCATGAAACAAAGACAGTGAAAGAGAGAGAAATTCTTACACAATGCGTTCAGGGGCTGTGATGCAACCTGGATTGACCATATCTAGACGCACAGCTGGATGAGACATAAGGGTGGACACTCTTGGGGCTGAGAGGTTTGGTGAGGTTGGGTGAGCAAACGCAGACCCTTTAAAGTAATACGGCGTGGTACCCATCGCATGGGTCCCAAATCTCCAGGTTCAAGGGCATCTTCCTACATCCAAAACATGCATGAGAAACCCAGAAGATGGTACACCGTGTGATGGGGAAAGGTTTCTAAAACGCACCTCATTTCTCATCTCCTTGTGCCCGGGTTCGCCATTCCAGCCACTTTACTAGCAATCTCCCTACTTGGAGCATCAGCACCTTTAACCTCCTGTTCCGTACAGGTTGCAATTTGTCCTGAGGATGAACGGGAAGACGGGGAACCAACGAGAGACTAGCTCTTGGTGTTGGGACAGGCACAGGTCACTCTATTTTCCCATCAGGAAGAAGAATTAACCACAGGCTCAGCCTGCCCCCTGGAACCAGAACAGGGCCTGAAGCCATCCTGCGCTTTTGCGGCCAGCTCCCAAAAAAGCGAGTTGTAAAATGGAGGTTCAGGGCACTGCAATTCACAAACCTGCAGAGTTATAAATGATAACTCTCGTCCACAAATATATTGAGGGAAGGCAAAGAAGAGGATTTGAAATCAAGGCAGAATTGCAGGAAACAGATTTCAGGAGGTAGATTCGAATCGCCTTTAAAGCACATGAAAAGCGGCAAAATGTTGACAATGATGCCCTTGGCCAAAAAGGGCGTATGCGTTTTTTCCTGAATATATTCAGGAAAAAACGCATACGCCCTTTTTGGCCAACCAAGCAACCTGGAAAGGCAAATCAGCGCTACAAAGAAGTCTCGCTTCCCATCGGTCAAAAGGGCCATGCTGAAAAAAGTGTCAAAACCAGAAATGCAGGACAGGCCATGGAGAAATGAGAGCCTTGCTACACTGATGGGCGGGATGTAAATTGCCAACAGCCACTCTGGAGAAGTGTACGGTGTGTCCTGAAACATCTGAAAAACACAGCTTAGAGAGCATAGGGCACTTCCACTCATGGGGGTATAAATTGGGAAAATGAAAAATCAGCAAGACACAAGCACCCCAAAGTTTAGGGCTGCTCTGTTGACAAGGACCTCCACTTCATTCCACCTTAAATATCCAAGGAAAGAGAAAAATGGATAAAGAAGTTGTGGTCCTTATGTACAATGGAATATCACTCAGCCATGAAATCAATGTCATAAGGTTAGTAGCAGCATGATGAGTGGATTTAGGTACGACGATTCTAAGTGAAATAAGTCACACAGAAAAGGACACTTCTCATAAGGTATCACTTTTAGAGGGAATGTAAAAACCGTTACACTTGAACTGAATTACAAAACAGAACAGAGTCACACATGCAGAAAACAGACTATGGCTGCTTAACCGGAAAGGTGAGGTGGGGTGACACATAAAACAAGGGTATCAAATTAGCTCAGATACCATTCCATAAACCCAATATGTAGTAGACAAGACCTACTCCTTGCTCAGAGAACTGGACTCAACACGCCCTATTCACCGCACAAGAATATATCTGACTAGTAATAATCTTAAAACCTATGTATTGATATCTCACTGTTAGTGTGTCAAGTGGGTGTAAAGCGGCATAAACACAGCCGTGAAAAGCAGCTAAACCCCATTATGAAAATAAATTACTTTGAAAAACCCATGAAACAACGACAGTGAAAGAGATAGAAATTCTTACACAATGAGTTCAGGGGCTGTGATGCAACCTGGATTGACCATATCTAGACCCACCGCTGGATGAGACATAAGGGTGGACACTCTTGGGGCTGAGAGGTTTGGTGAGGTTGGGTGAGCAAACGCAGACCCTTTAAAGTAATACTGCGTGGTACCCATCGCATGGGTCCCAAATCTCCAGGTTCAAGGGCATCTTCCTACATCCAAAACATGCATGAGAAACCCAGAAGATGGTACACCGTGTGATGGGGAAAGGCTTCTAAAACGCACCTCATTTCTCATCTCCTTGTGCCCGGGTTCGCCATTCCAGCCGCTTTACTAGCAAGCTCCCTACTTGGAGCATCAGCACCTTTAACCTCCTGTTCCATGCAGGTTGCAATTTGTCCTGAGGATAAACGGGAAGACGTGGAACCAACGAGAAACTAGCTCTTGGTGTTGGGACAGGCACAGGTCACTCTATTTTCCCATCAGAAAGAAGAATTAACCACAGGCTCAGCCTGCCCCCCGGAACCAGAACAGGGCCTGAAGCCATTCTGCGATTTTGCGGCCAGCTCCCATAAAAACGAGTTGTAAAACGGAGGTTCAGGGCACTGCAATTCACAAACCTGCAGAGTTATAAATGATAACTCTCGTCCACAAATATATTGAGGGAAGGCAAAGAAGAGGATTTGAAATCAAGGCAGAATTGCAGGAAACAGATTTCAGGAGGTAGATACGAATCGCCTTTAAAGCACATGAAAAGCGGCAAAACGTTGACAATGATGCCCTTGGCCAAAAAGGCGTATGCGTTTTTTCCTGAATATATTCAAGAAAAAACGCATACGCCCTTTTTGGCCAACCAAGCAACCTGGAAAGGCAAATCAGCGCTACAAAGAAGTCTCGCTTCCCATCGGTCAAAAGGGCCATGCTGAAAAAAGTGTCAAAACCAGAAATGCAGGACAGGCCATGGAGAAATGGGAGCCTTGCTACAC
Organism: Balaenoptera borealis; assembly: GCF_965194805.1. NCBI lineage: Eukaryota > Metazoa > Chordata > Mammalia > Artiodactyla > Balaenopteridae > Balaenoptera > Balaenoptera borealis. The sequence goes on along the minus strand of NW_028123913.1, from coordinate 354,557 downwards.
TGATGGGCGGGATGTAAATTGCCAAGAGCCACTCTGGAGAAGTGTCCGGTGAGTCCTGAAACATCTAAAAAACACAGCTTAGAGAGCATAGGGCACTTCCACTCATGGGGGTATAAACTGGGAAAATGAAAAATCAGCAAGACACAAGCACCCCAAAGTTTAGGGCTGCTCTGTTGACAAGGACCTCCACTTCATTCCTCCTTCAATATCCCAGGAAAGGGAAAAATGGATAAAGAAGTTGTGGTCCTTATGTACAATGGAATATCACTCAGCCATGAAATCAATGCCGTAAGGTTAGTAGCAGCATGATGAGTGGATTTAGGTACGACGATTCTAAGTGAAATAAGTCACACAGAAAAGGACACTTCTCATAAGGTATCACTGATAGAGGGAATGTAAAAACCGTTACACTTGAACTGAATTACAAAACAGAACAGAGTCACACATGCAGAAAACACACTATGGCTGCTTAACGGGAAAGGTGAGGTGGGGTGATACATAAAACAAGGGTATCAAATTAGCTCAGATACCATTCCATAAACCCAATATGTAATAGACAAGACCTACTCCTTGCTCAGAGAACTGGACTCAACACGCCCTATTCACCGCACAAGAATATATCTGACTAATAATAATCGTAAAACCTATGTATTGATATCTCTCTGTTAGTGTGTCAAGTGGGTGTAAAGCGGCATAAACACAGCAGTGAAAAGCAGCTAAACCCCATTATAAAAATAAATTACTTTGAAACACCCATGAAACAAAGACAGTGAAAGAGAGAGAAATTCTTACACAATGCGTTCAGGGGCTGTGATGCAACCTGGATTGACCATATCTAGACGCACAGCTGGATGAGACATAAGGGTGGACACTCTTGGGGCTGAGAGGTTTGGTGAGGTTGGGTGAGCAAACGCAGACCCTTTAAAGTAATACTGCGTGGTACCCATCGCATGGGTCCCAAATATCTAGGTTCAAGGGCATCTTCCTACATCCAAAACATGCATGAGAAACCCAGAAGATGGTACACCGTGTGATGGGGAAAGGCTTCTAAAACGCACCTCATTTCTCATCTCCTTGTGCCCGGGTTCGCCATTCCAGCCGCTTTACTAGCAAGCTCCCTACTTGGAGCATCAGCACCTTTAACCTCCTGTTCCGTACAGGTTGCAATTTGTCCTGAGGATAAACGGGAAGACGTGGAACCAACGAGAGACTAGCTCTTGGTGTTGGGACAGGCACAGGTCACTCTATTTTCCCATCAGAAAGAAGAATTAACCACAGGCTCAGCCTGCCCCCCGGAACCAGAACAGGGCCTGAAGCCATTCTGCGATTTTGCGGCCAGCTCCCATAAAAACGAGTTGTAAAACGGAGGTTCAGGGCACTGCAATTCACAAACCTGCAGAGTTATAAATGATAACTCTCGTCCACAAATATATTGAGGGAAGGCAAAGAAGAGGATTTGAAATCAAGGCAGAATTGCAGGAAACAGATTTCAGGAGGTAGATACGAATCGCCTTTAAAGCACATGAAAAGCGGCAAAACGTTGACAATGATGCCCTTGGCCAAAAAGGGCGTATGCGTTTTTTCCTGAATATATTCAGGAAAAAACGCATACGCCCTTTTTGGCCAACCAAGCAACCTGGAAAGGCAAATCAGCGCTACAAAGAAGTCTCGCTTCCCATCGGTCAAAAGGGCCATGCTGAAAAAAGTGTCAAAACCAGAAATGCAGGACAGGCCATGGAGAAATGGGAGCCTTGCTACACTGATGGGCGGGATGTAAATTGCCAAGAGCCACTCTGGAGAAGTGTCCGGTGAGTCCTGAAACATCTGAAAAACACAGCTTAGAGAGCATAGGGCACTTCCACTCATGGGGGTATAAATTGGGAAAATTAAAAATCAGCAAGACACAAGCACCCCAAAGTTTAGGGCTGCTCTGTTGACCAGGACCTCCACTTCATTCCACCTTAAATATCCCAGGAAAGAGAAAAATGGATAAAGAAGTTGTCGTCCTTATGTACAATGGAATATCACTCAGCCATGAAATCAATGCCGTAAGGTTAGTAGCAGCATGATGAGTGGATTTAGGTACGACGATTCTAAGTGAAATAAGTCACACAGAAAAGGACACTTCTCATAAGGTATCACTGATAGAGGGAATGTAAAAAGCGTTACACTTGAACTGAATTACAAAACAGAACAGAGTCACACATGCAGAAAACACACTATGGCTGCTTAACGGGAAAGGTGAGGTGGGGTGATACATACAACAAGGGTTTCAAATTAGCTCAGATACCGTTCCATAAACCCAATATGTAATAGACAAGACCTACTCTTTGCTCAGAGAACTGGACTCAACACACCCTATTCACCGCACAAGAATATATCTGACTAGTAATAATCGTAAAACCTATGTATTGATATCTCTCTGTTAGTGTGTCAAGTGGGTGTAAAGCGGCATAAACACAGCAGTGAAAAGCAGCTAAACCCCATTATAAAAATAAATTACTTTGAAACACCCATGAAACAAAGACAGTGAAAGAGAGAGAAATTCTTACACAATGCGTTCAGGGGCTGTGATGCAACCTGGATTGACCATATCTAGACGCACAGCTGGATGAGACATAAGGGTGGACACTCTTGGGGCTGAGAGGTTTGGTGAGGTTGGGTGAGCAAACGCAGACCCTTTAAAGTAATACGGCGTGGTACCCATCGCATGGGTCCCAAATCTCCAGGTTCAAGGGCATCTTCCTACATCCAAAACATGCATGAGAAACCCAGAAGATGGTACACCGTGTGATGGGGAAAGGTTTCTAAAACGCACCTCATTTCTCATCTCCTTGTGCCCGGGTTCGCCATTCCAGCCACTTTACTAGCAATCTCCCTACTTGGAGCATCAGCACCTTTAACCTCCTGTTCCGTACAGGTTGCAATTTGTCCTGAGGATGAACGGGAAGACGGGGAACCAACGAGAGACTAGCTCTTGGTGTTGGGACAGGCACAGGTCACTCTATTTTCCCTTCAGGAAGAAGAATTAACCACAGGCTCAGCCTGCCCCCTGGAACCAGAACAGGGCCTGAAGCCATCCTGCGCTTTTGCGGCCAGCTCCCAAAAAAGCGAGTTGTAAAATGGAGGTTCAGGGCACTGCAATTCACAAACCTGCAGAGTTATAAATGATAACTCTCGTCCACAAATATATTGAGGGAAGGCAAAGAAGAGGATTTGAAATCAAGGCAGAATTGCAGGAAACAGATTTCAGGAGGTAGATTCGAATCGCCTTTAAAGCACATGAAAAGCGGCAAAATGTTGACAATGATGCCCTTGGCCAAAAAGGGCGTATGCGTTTTTTCCTGAATATATTCAGGAAAAAACGCATACGCCCTTTTTGGCCAACCAAGCAACCTGGAAAGGCAAATCAGCGCTACAAAGAAGTCTCGCTTCCCATCGGTCAAAAGGGCCATGCTGAAAAAAGTGTCAAAACCAGAAATGCATGACAGGCCATGGAGAAATGAGAGCCTTGCTACACTGATGGGCGGGATGTAAATTGCCAACAGCCACTCTGGAGAAGTGTACGGTGTGTCCTGAAACATCTGAAAAACACAGCTTAGAGAGCATAGGGCACTTCCACTCATGGGGGTATAAATTGGGAAAATGAAAAATCAGCAAGACACAAGCACCCCAAAGTTTAGGGCTGCTCTGTTGACAAGGACCTCCACTTCATTCCACCTTAAATATCCAAGGAAAGAGAAAAATGGGTAAAGAAGTTGTGGTCCTTATGTACAATGGAATATCACTCAGCCATGAAATCAATGTCATAAGGTTAGTAGCAGCATGATGAGTGGATTTAGGTACGACGATTCTAAGTGAAATAAGTCACACAGAAAAGGACACTTCTCATAAGGTATCACTTTTAGAGGGAATGTAAAAACCGTTACACTTGAACTGAATTACAAAACAGAACAGAGTCACACATGCAGAAAACACACTATGGCTGCTTAACGGGAAAGGTGAGGTGGGGTGACACATAAAACAAGGGTATCAAATTAGCTCAGATACCGTTCCATAAACCCAATATGTAATAGACAAGACCTACTCCTTGCTCAGAGAACTGGACTCAACACGCCCTATTCACCGCACAAGAATATATCTGACTAGTAATAATCTTAAAACCTATGTATTGATATCTCTCTGTTAGTGTGTCAAGTGGGTGTAAAGCGGCATAAACACAGCCGTGAAAAGCAGCTAAACCCCATTATGAAAATAAATTACTTTGAACAACCCATGAAACAACGACAGTGAAAGAGATAGAAATTCTTACACAATGAGATCAGGGGCTGTGATGCAACCTGGATTGACCATATCTAGACCCACCGCTGGATGAGACATAAGGGTGGACACTCTTGGGGCTGAGAGGTTTGGTGAGGTTGGGTGAGCAAACGCAGACCCTTTAAAGTAATACTGCGTGGTACCCATCGCATGGGTCCCAAATCTCCAGGTTCAAGGGCATCTTCCTACATCCAAAACATGCATGAGAAACCCAGAAGATGGTACACCGTGTGATGGGGAAAGGCTTCTAAAACGCACCTCATTTCTCATCTCCTTGTGCCCGGGTTCGCCATTCCAGCCGCTTTACTAGCAAGCTCCCTACTTGGAGCATCAGCACCTTTAACCTCCTGTTCCGTACAGGTTGCAATTTGTCCTGAGGATAAACGGGAAGACGTGGAACCAACGAGAAACTAGCTCTTGGTGTTGGGACAGGCACAGGTCACTCTATTTTCCCATCAGAAAGAAGAATTAACCACAGGCTCAGCCTGCCCCCCGGAACCAGAACAGGGCCTGAAGCCATTCTGCGATTTTGCGGCCAGCTCCCATAAAAACGAGTTGTAAAACGGAGGTTCAGGGCACTGCAATTCACAAACCTGCAGAGTTATAAATGATAACTCTCGTCCACAAATATATTGAGTGAAGGCAACGAAGAGGATTTGAAATCAAGGCAGAATTGCAGGAAACAGATTTCAGGAGGTAGATTCGAATCGCCTTTAAAGCACATGAAAAGCGGCAAAACGTTGACAATGATGCCCTTGGCCAAAAAGGGCGTATGCGTTTTTTCCTGAATATATTCAGGAAAAAACGCATACGCCCTTTTTGGCCAACCAAGCAACCTGGAAAGGCAAATCAGCGCTACAAAGAAGTCTCGCTTCCCATCGGTCAAAAGGGCCATGCTGAAAAAAGTGTCAAAACCAGAAATGCAGGACAGGCCATGGAGAAATGGGAGCCTTGCTACACTGATGGGCGGGATGTAAATTGCCAAGAGCCACTCTGGAGAAGTGTCCGGTGAGTCCTGAAACATCTAAAAAACACAGCTTAGAGAGCATAGGGCACTTCCACTCATGGGGGTATAAACTGGGAAAATGAAAAATCAGCAAGACACAAGCACCCCAAAGTTTAGGGCTGCTCTGTTGACAAGGACCTCCACTTCATTCCTCCTTCAATATCCCAGGAAAGGGAAAAATGGATAAAGAAGTTGTGGTCCTTATGTACAATGGAATATCACTCAGCCATGAAATCAATGCCGTAAGGTTAGTAGCAGCATGATGAGTGGATTTAGGTACGACGATTCTAAGTGAAATAAGTCACACAGAAAAGGACACTTCTCATAAGGTATCACTGATAGAGGGAATGTAAAAACCGTTACACTTGAACTAAATTACAAAACAGAACAGAGTCACACATGCAGAAAACACACTATGGCTGCTTAACGGGAAAGGTGAGGTGGGGTGATACATAAAACAAGGGTATCAAAGTAGCTCAGATACCGTTCCATAAACCCAATATGTAATAGACAAGACCTACTCCTTGCTCAGAGAACTGGACTCAACACGCCCTATTCACCGCACAAGAATATATCTGACTAGTAATAATCTTAAAACCTATGTATTGATATCTCTCTGTTAGTGTGTTAAGTGGGTGTAAAGCGGCATAAACACAGCAGTGAAAAGCAGCTAAACCCCATTATAAAAATAAATTACTTTGAAACACCCATGAAACAAAGACAGTGAAAGAGAGAGAAATTCTTACACAATGCGTTCAGGGGCTGTGATGCAACCTGGATTGACCATATCTAGACGCACAGCTGGATGAGACATAAGGGTGGACACTCTTGGGGCTGAGAGGTTTGGTGAGGTTGGGTGAGCAAACGCAGACCCTTTAAAGTAATACTGCGTGGTACCCATCGCATGGGTCCCAAATATCTAGGTTCAAGGGCATCTTCCTACATCCAAAACATGCATGAGAAACCCAGAAGATGGTACACCGTGTGATGGGGAAAGGCTTCTAAAACGCACCTCATTTCTCATCTCCTTGTGCCCGGGTTCGCCATTCCAGCCGCTTTACTAGCAAGCTCCCTACTTGGAGCATCAGCACCTTTAACCTCCTGTTCCGTACAGGTTGCAATTTGTCCTGAGGATAAACGGGAAGACGTGGAACCAACGAGAGACTAGCTCTTGGTGTTGGGACAGGCACAGGTCACTCTATTTTCCCATCAGAAAGAAGAATTAACCACAGGCTCAGCCTGCCCCCCGGAACCAGAACAGGGCCTGAAGCCATTCTGCGATTTTGCGGCCAGCTCCCATAAAAACGAGTTGTAAAACGGAGGTTCAGGGCACTGCAATTCACAAACCTGCAGAGTTATAAATGATAACTCTCGTCCACAAATATATTGAGGGAAGGCAAAGAAGAGGATTTGAAATCAAGGCAGAATTGCAGGAAACAGATTTCAGGAGGTAGATACGAATCGCCTTTAAAGCACATGAAAAGCGGCAAAACGTTGACAATGATGCCCTTGGCCAAAAAGGGCGTATGCGTTTTTTCCTGAATATATTCAGGAAAAAACGCATACGCCCTTTTTGGCCAACCAAGCAACCTGGAAAGGCAAATCAGCGCTACAAAGAAGTCTCGCTTCCCATCGGTCAAAAGGGCCATGCTGAAAAAAGTGTCAAAACCAGAAATGCAGGACAGGCCATGGAGAAATGGGAGCCTTGCTACACTGATGGGCGGGATGTAAATTGCCAAGAGCCACTCTGGAGAAGTGTCCGGTGAGTCCTGAAACATCTGAAAAACACAGCTTAGAGAGCATAGGGCACTTCCACTCATGGGGGTATAAATTGGGAAAATTAAAAATCAGCAAGACACAAGCACCCCAAAGTTTAGGGCTGCTCTGTTGACCAGGACCTCCACTTCATTCCACCTTAAATATCCCAGGAAAGAGAAAAATGGATAAAGAAGTTGTGGTCCTTATGTACAATGGAATATCACTCAGCCATGAAATCAATGCCGTAAGGTTAGTAGCAGCATGATGAGTGGATTTAGGTACGACGATTCTAAGTGAAATAAGTCACACAGAAAAGGACACTTCTCATAAGGTATCACTGATAGAGGGAATGTAAAAAGCGTTACACTTGAACTGAATTACAAAACAGAACAGAGTCACACATGCAGAAAACACACTATGGCTGCTTAACGGGAAAGGTGAGGTGGGGTGATACATACAACAAGGGTATCAAAGTAGCTCAGATACCGTTCCATAAACGCAATATGTAATAGACAAGACCTACTCCTTGCTCAGAGAACTGGACTCAACACGCCCTATTCACCGCACAAGAATATATCTGACTAATACTAATCGTAAAACCTATGTATTGATATCTCTCTGTTAGTGTGTCAAGTGGGTGTAAAGCGGCATAAACACAGCAGTGAAAAGCAGCTAAACCCCATTATAAAAATAAATTACTTTGAAACACCCATGAAACAAAGACAGTGAAAGAGAGAGAAATTCTTACACAATGCGTTCAGGGGCTGTGATGCAACCTGGATTGACCATATCTAGACGCACAGCTGGATGAGACATAAGGGTGGACACTCTTGGGGCTGAGAGGTTTGGTGAGGTTGGGTGAGCAAACGCAGACCCTTTAAAGTAATACGGCGTGGTACCCATCGCATGGGTCCCAAATCTCCAGGTTCAAGGGCATCTTCCTACATCCAAAACATGCATGAGAAACCCAGAAGATGGTACACCGTGTGATGGGGAAAGGTTTCTAAAACGCACCTCATTTCTCATCTCCTTGTGCCCGGGTTCGCCATTCCAGCCACTTTACTAGCAATCTCCCTACTTGGAGCATCAGCACCTTTAACCTCCTGTTCCGTACAGGTTGCAATTTGTCCTGAGGATGAACGGGAAGACGGGGAACCAACGAGAGACTAGCTCTTGGTGTTGGGACAGGCACAGGTCACTCTATTTTCCCTTCAGGAAGAAGAATTAACCACAGGCTCAGCCTGCCCCCTGGAACCAGAACAGGGCCTGAAGCCATCCTGCGCTTTTGCGGCCAGCTCCCAAAAAAGCGAGTTGTAAAATGGAGGTTCAGGGCACTGCAATTCACAAACCTGCAGAGTTATAAATGATAACTCTCGTCCACAAATATATTGAGGGAAGGCAAAGAAGAGGATTTGAAATCAAGGCAGAATTGCAGGAAACAGATTTCAGGAGGTAGATTCGAATCGCCTTTAAAGCACATGAAAAGCGGCAAAATGTTGACAATGATGCCCTTGGCCAAAAAGGGCGTATGCGTTTTTTCCTGAATATATTCAGGAAAAAACGCATACGCCCTTTTTGGCCAACCAAGCAACCTGGAAAGGCAAATCAGCGCTACAAAGAAGTCTCGCTTCCCATCGGTCAAAAGGGCCATGCTGAAAAAAGTGTCAAAACCAGAAATGCAGGACAGGCCATGGAGAAATGAGAGCCTTGCTACACTGATGGGCGGGATGTAAATTGCCAACAGCCACTCTGGAGAAGTGTACGGTGTGTCCTGAAACATCTGAAAAACACAGCTTAGAGAGCATAGGGCACTTCCACTCATGGGGGTATAAATTGGGAAAATGAAAAATCAGCAAGACACAAGCACCCCAAAGTTTAGGGCTGCTCTGTTGACAAGGACCTCCACTTCATTCCACCTTAAATATCCAAGGAAAGAGAAAAATGGATAAAGAAGTTGTGGTCCTTATGTACAATGGAATATCACTCAGCCATGAAATCAATGTCATAAGGTTAGTAGCAGCATGATGAGTGGATTTAGGTACGACGATTCTAAGTGAAATAAGTCACACAGAAAAGGACACTTCTCATAAGGTATCACTTTTAGAGGGAATGTAAAAACCGTTACACTTGAACTGAATTACAAAACAGAACAGAGTCACACATGCAGAAAACAGACTATGGCTGCTTAACGGGAAAGGTGAGGTGGGGTGACACATAAAACAAGGGTATCAAATTAGCTCAGATACCGTTCCATAAACCCAATATGTAATAGACAAGACCTACTCCTTGCTCAGAGAACTGGACTCAACACGCCCTATTCACCGCACAAGAATATATCTGACTAGTAATAATCTTAAAACCTATGTATTGATATCTCTCTGTTAGTGTGTCAAGTGGGTGTAAAGCGGCATAAACACAGCCGTGAAAAGCAGCTAAACCCCATTATGAAAATAAATTACTTTGAACAACCCATGAAACAACGACAGTGAAAGAGATAGAAATTCTTACACAATGAGATCAGGGGCTGTGATGCAACCTGGATTGACCATATCTAGACCCACCGCTGGATGAGACATAAGGGTGGACACTCTTGGGGCTGAGAGGTTTGGTGAGGTTGGGTGAGCAAACGCAGACCCTTTAAAGTAATACTGCGTGGTACCCATCGCATGGGTCCCAAATCTCCAGGTTCAAGGGCATCTTCCTACATCCAAAACATGCATGAGAAACCCAGAAGATGGTACACCGTGTGATGGGGAAAGGCTTCTAAAACGCACCTCATTTCTCATCTCCTTGTGCCCGGGTTCGCCATTCCAGCCGCTTTACTAGCAAGCTCCCTACTTGGAGCATCAGCACCTTTAACCTCCTGTTCCGTACAGGTTGCAATTTGTCCTGAGGATAAACGGGAAGACGTGGAACCAACGAGAAACTAGCTCTTGGTGTTGGGACAGGCACAGGTCACTCTATTTTCCCATCAGAAAGAAGAATTAACCACAGGCTCAGCCTGCCCCCCGGAACCAGAACAGGGCCTGAAGCCATTCTGCGATTTTGCGGCCAGCTCCCATAAAAACGAGTTGTAAAACGGAGGTTCAGGGCACTGCAATTCACAAACCTGCAGAGTTATAAATGATAACTCTCGTCCACAAATATATTGAGGGAAGGCAAAGAAGAGGATTTGAAATCAAGGCAGAATTGCAGGAAACAGATTTCAGGAGGTAGATACGAATCGCCTTTAAAGCACATGAAAAGCGGCAAAACGTTGACAATGATGCCCTTGGCCAAAAAGGGCGTATGCGTTTTTTCCTGAATATATTCAAGAAAAAACGCATACGCCCTTTTTGGCCAACCAAGCAACCTGGAAAGGCAAATCAGCGCTACAAAGAAGTCTCGCTTCCCATCGGTCAAAAGGGCCATGCTGAAAAAAGTGTCAAAACCAGAAATGCAGGACAGGCCATGGAGAAATGGGAGACTTGCTACACTGATGGGCGGGATGTAAATTGCCAAGAGCCACTCTGGAGAAGTGTCCGGTGAGTCCTGAAACATCTAAAAAACACAGCTTAGAGAGCATAGGGCACTTCCACTCATGGGGGTATAAACTGGGAAAATGAAAAATCAGCAAGACACAAGCACCCCAAAGTTTAGGGCTGCTCTGTTGACAAGGACCTCCACTTCATTCCTCCTTCAATATCCCAGGAAAGGGAAAAATGGATAAAGAAGTTGTGGTCCTTATGTACAATGGAATATCACTCAGCCATGAAATCAATGCCGTAAGGTTAGTAGCAGCATGATGAGTGGATTTAGGTACGACGATTCTAAGTGAAATAAGTCACACAGAAAAGGACACTTCTCATAAGGTATCACTGATAGAGGGAATGTAAAAACCGTTACACTTGAACTGAATTACAAAACAGAACAGAGTCACACATGCAGAAAACACACTATGGCTGCTTAACGGGAAAGGTGAGGTGGGGTGATACATAAAACAAGGGTATCAAAGTAGCTCAGATACCGTTCCATAAACCCAATATGTAATAGACAAGACCTACTCCTTGCTCAGAGAACTGGACTCAACACGCCCTATTCACCGCACAAGAATATATCTGACTAATAATAATCGTAAAACCTATGTATTGATATCTCTCTGTTAGTGTGTCAAGTGGGTGTAAAGCGGCATAAACACAGCAGTGAAAAGCAGCTAAACCCCATTATAAAAATAAATTACTTTGAAACACCCATGAAACAAAGACAGTGAAAGAGAGAGAAATTCTTACACAATGCGTTCAGGGGCTGTGATGCAACCTGGATTGACCATATCTAGACGCACAGCTGGATGAGACATAAGGGTGGACACTCTTGGGGCTGAGAGGTTTGGTGAGGTTGGGTGAGCAAACGCAGACCCTTTAAAGTAATACTGCGTGGTACCCATCGCATGGGTCCCAAATATCTAGGTTCAAGGGCATCTTCCTACATCCAAAACATGCATGAGAAACCCAGAAGATGGTACACCGTGTGATGGGGAAAGGCTTCTAAAACGCACCTCATTTCTCATCTCCTTGTGCCCGGGTTCGCCATTCCAGCCGCTTTACTAGCAAGCTCCCTACTTGGAGCATCAGCACCTTTAACCTCCTGTTCCGTACAGGTTGCAATTTGTCCTGAGGATAAACGGGAAGACGTGGAACCAACGAGAGACTAGCTCTTGGTGTTGGGACAGGCACAGGTCACTCTATTTTCCCATCAGAAAGAAGAATTAACCACAGGCTCAGCCTGCCCCCCGGAACCAGAACAGGGCCTGAAGCCATTCTGCGATTTTGCGGCCAGCTCCCATAAAAACGAGTTGTAAAACGGAGGTTCAGGGCACTGCAATTCACAAACCTGCAGAGTTATAAATGATAACTCTCGTCCACAAATATATTGAGGGAAGGCAAAGAAGAGGATTTGAAATCAAGGCAGAATTGCAGGAAACAGATTTCATGAGGTAGATACGAATCGCCTTTAAAGCACATGAAAAGCGGCAAAACGTTGACAATGATGCCCTTGGCCAAAAAGGGCGTATGCGTTTTTTCCTGAATATATTCAGGAAAAAACGCATACGCCCTTTTTGGCCAACCAAGCAACCTGGAAAGGCAAATCAGCGCTACAAAGAAGTCTCGCTTCCCATCGGTCAAAAGGGCCATGCTGAAAAAAGTGTCAAAACCAGAAATGCAGGACAGGCCATGGAGAAATGGGAGCCTTGCTACACTGATGGGCGGGATGTAAATTGCCAAGAGCCACTCTGGAGAAGTGTCCGGTGAGTCCTGAAACATCTGAAAAACACAGCTTAGAGAGCATAGGGCACTTCCACTCATGGGGGTATAAATTGGGAAAATTAAAAATCAGCAAGACACAAGCACCCCAAAGTTTAGGGCTGCTCTGTTGACCAGGACCTCCACTTCATTCCACCTTAAATATCCCAGGAAAGAGAAAAATGGATAAAGAAGTTGTGGTCCTTATGTACAATGGAATATCACTCAGCCATGAAATCAATGCCGTAAGGTTAGTAGCAGCATGATGAGTGGATTTAGGTACGACGATTCTAAGTGAAATAAGTCACACAGAAAAGGACACTTCTCATAAGGTATCACTGATAGAGGGAATGTAAAAAGCGTTACACTTGAACTGAATTACAAAACAGAACAGAGTCACACATGCAGAAAACACACTATGGCTGCTTAACGGGAAAGGTGAGGTGGGGTGATACATACAACAAGGGTTTAAAATTAGCTCAAATACCGTTCCATAAACCCAATATGTAATAGACAAGACCTACTCTTTGCTCAGAGAACTGGACTCAACACACCCTATTCACCGCACAAGAATATATCTGACTAGTAATAATCGTAAAACCTATGTATTGATATCTCTCTGTTAGTGTGTCAAGTGGGTGTAAAGCGGCATAAACACAGCAGTGAAAAGCAGCTAAACCCCATTATAAAAATAAATTACTTTGAAACACCCATGAAACAAAGACAGTGAAAGAGAGAGAAATTCTTACACAATGCGTTCAGGGGCTGTGATGCAACCTGGATTGACCATATCTAGACGCACAGCTGGATGAGACATAAGGGTGGACACTCTTGGGGCTGAGAGGTTTGGTGAGGTTGGGTGAGCAAACGCAGACCCTTTAAAGTAATACGGCGTGGTACCCATCGCATGGGTCCCAAATCTCCAGGTTCAAGGGCATCTTCCTACATCCAAAACATGCATGAGAAACCCAGAAGATGGTACACCGTGTGATGGGGAAAGGTTTCTAAAACGCACCTCATTTCTCATCTCCTTGTGCCCGGGTTCGCCATTCCAGCCACTTTACTAGCAATCTCCCTACTTGGAGCATCAGCACCTTTAACCTCCTGTTCCGTACAGGTTGCAATTTGTCCTGAGGATGAACGGGAAGACGGGGAACCAACGAGAGACTAGCTCTTGGTGTTGGGACAGGCACAGGTCACTCTATTTTCCCATCAGGAAGAAGAATTAACCACAGGCTCAGCCTGCCCCCCGGAACCAGAACAGGGCCTGAAGCCATCCTGCGCTTTTGCGGCCAGCTCCCCAAAAAGCGAGTTGTAAAATGGAGGTTCAGGGCACTGCAATTCACAAACCTGCAGAGTTATAAATGATAACTCTCGTCCACAAATATATTGAGGGAAGGCAAAGAAGAGGATTTGAAATCAAGGCAGAATTGCAGGAAACAGATTTCAGGAGGTAGATACGAATCGCCTTTAAAGCACATGAAAAGCGGCAAAACGTTGACAATGATGCCCTTGGCCAAAAAGGCGTATGCGTTTTTTCCTGAATATATTCAAGAAAAAACGCATACGCCCTTTTTGGCCAACCAAGCAACCTGGAAAGGCAAATCAGCGCTACAAAGAAGTCTCGCTTCCCATCGGTCAAAAGGGCCATGCTGAAAAAAGTGTCAAAACCAGAAATGCAGGACAGGCCATGGAGAAATGGGAGCCTTGCTACACTGATGGGCGGGATGTAAATTGCCAAGAGCCACTCTGGAGAAGTGTCCGGTGAGTCCTGAAACATCTAAAAAACACAGGTTAGAGAGCATAGGGCACTTCCACTCATGGGGGTATAAACTGGGAAAATGAAAAATCAGCAAGACATAAGCACCCCAAAGCTTAGGGCTGCTCTGTTGACAAGGACCTCCACTTCATTCCTCCTTCAATATCCCAGGAAAGGGAAAAATGGATAAAGAAGTTGTGGTCCTTATGTACAATGGAATATCACTCAGCCATGAAATCAATGCCGTAAGGTTAGTAGCAGCATGATGAGTGGATTTAGGTACGACGATTCTAAGTGAAATAAGTCACACAGAAAAGGACACTTCTCATAAGGTATCACTGATAGAGGGAATGTAAAAACCGTTACACTTGAACTGAATTACAAAACAGAACAGAGTCACACATGCAGAAAACACACTATGGCTGCTTAACGGGAAAGGTGAGGTGGGGTGATACATAAAACAAGGGTATCAAAGTAGCTCAGATACCGTTCCATAAACCCAATATGTAATAGACAAGACCTACTCCTTGCTCAGAGAACTGGACTCAACACGCCCTATTCACCGCACAAGAATATATCTGACTAATAATAATCGTAAAACCTATGTATTGATATCTCTCTGTTAGTGTGTCAAGTGGGTGTAAAGCGGCATAAACACAGCAGTGAAAAGCAGCTAAACCCCATTATAAAAATAAATTACTTTGAAACACCCATGAAACAAAGACAGTGAAAGAGAGAGAAATTCTTACACAATGCGTTCAGGGGCTGTGATGCAACCTGGATTGACCATATCTAGACCCACAGCTGGATGAGACATAAGGGTGGACACTCTTGGGGCTGAGAGGTTTGGTGAGGTTGGGTGAGCAAACGCAGACCCTTTAAAGTAATACTGCGTGGTACCCATCGCATGGGTCCCAAATCTCTAGGTTCAAGGGCATCTTCCTACATCCAAAACATGCATGAGAAACCCAGAAGATGGTACACCGTGTGATGGGGAAAGGCTTCTAAAACGCACCTCATTTCTCATCTCCTTGTGCCCGGGTTCGCCATTCCAGCCGCTTTACTAGCAAGCTCCCTACTTGGAGCATCAGCACCTTTAACCTCCTGTTCCGTACAGGTTGCAATTTGTCCTGAGGATAAACGGGAAGACGTGGAACCAACGAGAGACTAGCTCTTGGTGTTGGGACAGGCACAGGTCACTCTATTTTCCCATCAGAAAGAAGAATTAACCACAGGCTCAGCCTGCCCCCCGGAACCAGAAGAGGGCCTGAAGCCATTCTGCGATTTTGCGGCCAGCTCCCATAAAAACGAGTTGTAAAACGGAGGTTCAGGGCACTGCAATTCACAAACCTGCAGAGTTATAAATGATAACTCTCGTCCACAAATATATTGAGGGAAGGCAAAGAAGAGGATTTGAAATCAAGGCAGAATTGCAGGAAACAGATTTCATGAGGTAGATACGAATCGCCTTTAAAGCACATGAAAAGCGGCAAAACGTTGACAATGATGCCCTTGGCCAAAAAGGGCGTATGCGTTTTTTCCTGAATATATTCAGGAAAAAACGCATACGCCCTTTTTGGCCAACCAAGCAACCTGGAAAGGCAAATCAGCGCTACAAAGAAGTCTCGCTTCCCATCGGTCAAAAGGGCCATGCTGAAAAAAGTGTCAAAACCAGAAATGCAGGACAGGCCATGGAGAAATGAGAGCCTTGCTACACTGATGGGCGGGATGTAAATTGCCAACAGCCACTCTGGAGAAGTGTACGGTGTGTCCTGAAACATCTAAAAAACACAGCTTAGAGAGCATAGGGCACTTCCACTCATGGGGGTATAAATTGGGAAAATGAAAAATCAGCAAGACACAAGCACCCCAAAGTTTAGGGCTGCTCTGTTGACAAGGACCTCCACTTCATTCCACCTTAAATATCCAAGGAAAGAGAAAAATGGATAAAGAAGTTGTGGTCCTTATGTACAATGGAATATCACTCAGCCATGAAATCAATGTCATAAGGTTAGTAGCAGCATGATGAGTGGATTTAGGTACGACGATTCTAAGTGAAATAAGTCACACAGAAAAGGACACTTCTCATAAGGTATCACTTTTAGAGGGAATGTAAAAACCGTTACACTTGAACTGAATTACAAAACAGAACAGAGTCACACATGCAGAAAACAGACTATGGCTGCTTAACGGGAAAGGTGAAGTGGGGTGACACATAAAACAAGGGTATCAAATTAGCTCAGATACCATTCCATAAACCCAATATGTAGTAGACAAGACCTACTCCTTGCTCAGAGAACTGGACTCAACACGCCCTATTCACCGCACAAGAATATATCTGACTAGTAATAATCTTAAAACCTATGTATTGATATCTCTCTGTTAGTGTGTCAAGTGGGTGTAAAGCGGCATAAACACAGCCGTGAAAAGCAGCTAAACCCCATTATGAAAATAAATTACTTTGAAAAACCCATGAAACAACGACAGTGAAAGAGATAGAAATTCTTACACAATGAGATCAGGGGCTGTGATGCAACCTGGATTGACCATATCTAGACCCACCGCTGGATGAGACATAAGGGTGGACACTCTTGGGGCTGAGAGGTTTGGTGAGGTTGGGTGAGCAAACGCAGACCCTTTAAAGTAATACTGCGTGGTACCCATCGCATGGGTCCCAAATCTCCAGGTTCAAGGGCATCTTCCTACATCCAAAACATGCATGAGAAACCCAGAAGATGGTACACCGTGTGATGGGGAAAGGCTTCTAAAACGCACCTCATTTCTCATCTCCTTGTGCCCGGGTTCGCCATTCCAGCCGCTTTACTAGCAAGCTCCCTACTTGGAGCATCAGCACCTTTAACCTCCTGTTCCGTACAGGTTGCAATTTGTCCTGAGGATAAACGGGAAGACGTGGAACCAACGAGAAACTAGCTCTTGGTGTTGGGACAGGCACAGGTCACTCTATTTTCCCATCAGAAAGAAGAATTAACCACAGGCTCAGCCTGCCCCCCGGAACCAGAACAGGGCCTGAAGCCATTCTGCGATTTTGCGGCCAGCTCCCATAAAAACGAGTTGTAAAACGGAGGTTCAGGGCACTGCAATTCACAAACCTGCAGAGTTATAAATGATAACCCTCGTCCACAAATATATTGAGGGAAGGCAAAGAAGAGGATTTGAAATCAAGGCAGAATTGCAGGAAACAGATTTCAGGAGGTAGATACGAATCGCCTTTAAAGCACATGAAAAGCGGCAAAACGTTGACAATGATGCCCTTGGCCAAAAAGGGCGTATGCGTTTTTTCCTGAATATATTCAAGAAAAAACGCATACGCCCTTTTTGGCCAACCAAGCAACCTGGAAAGGCAAATCAGCGCTACAAAGAAGTCTCGCTTCCCATCGGTCAAAAGGGCCATGCTGAAAAAAGTGTCAAAACCAGAAATGCAGGACAGGCCATGGAGAAATGGGAGCCTTGCTACACTGATGGGCGGGATGTAAATTGCCAAGAGCCACTCTGGAGAAGTGTCCGGTGAGTCCTGAAACATCTAAAAAACACAGCTTAGAGAGCATAGGGCACTTCCACTCATGGGGGTATAAACTGGGAAAATGAAAAATCAGCAAGACACAAGCACCCCAAAGTTTAGGGCTGCTCTGTTGACAAGGACCTCCACTTCATTCCTCCTTCAATATCCCAGGAAAGGGAAAAATGGATAAAGAAGTTGTGGTCCTTATGTACAATGGAATATCACTCAGCCATGAAATCAATGCCGTAAGGTTAGTAGCAGCATGATGAGTGGATTTAGGTACGACGATTCTAAGTGAAATAAGTCACACAGAAAAGGACACTTCTCATAAGGTATCACTGATAGAGGGAATGTAAAAAGCGTTACACTTGAACTGAATTACAAAACAGAACAGAGTCACACATGCAGAAAACACACTATGGCTGCTTAACGGGAAAGGTGAGGTGGGGTGATACATAAAACAAGGGTATCAAAGTAGCTCAGATACCGTTCCATAAACCCAATATGTAATAGACAAGACCTACTCCTTGCTCAGAGAACTGGACTCAACACGCCCTATTCACCGCACAAGAATATATCTGACTAATAATAATCGTAAAACCTATGTATTGATATCTCTCTGTTAGTGTGTCAAGTGGGTGTAAAGCGGCATAAACACAGCAGTGAAAAGCAGCTAAACCCCATTATAAAAATAAATTACTTTGAAACACCCATGAAACAAAGACAGTGAAAGAGAGAGAAATTCTTACACAATGCGTTCAGGGGCTGTGATGCAACCTGGATTGACCATATCTAGACGCACAGCTGGATGAGACATAAGGGTGGACACTCTTGGGGCTGAGAGGTTTGGTGAGGTTGGGTGAGCAAACGCAGACCCTTTAAAGTAATACGGCGTGGTACCCATCGCATGGGTCCCAAATCTCCAGGTTCAAGGGCATCTTCCTACATCCAAAACATGCATGAGAAACCCAGAAGATGGTACACCGTGTGATGGGGAAAGGTTTCTAAAACGCACCTCATTTCTCATCTCCTTGTGCCCGGGTTCGCCATTCCAGCCACTTTACTAGCAATCTCCCTACTTGGAGCATCAGCACCTTTAACCTCCTGTTCCGTACAGGTTGCAATTTGTCCTGAGGATGAACGGGAAGACGGGGAATCAACGAGAGACTAGCTCTTGGTGTTGGGACAGGCACAGGTCACTCTATTTTCCCATCAGGAAGAAGAATTAACCACAGGCTCAGCCTGCCCCCCGGAACCAGAACAGGGCCTGAAGCCATCCTGCGCTTTTGCGGCCAGCTCCCAAAAAAGCGAGTTGTAAAATGGAGGTTCAGGGCACTGCAATTCACAAACCTGCAGAGTTATAAATGATAACTCTCGTCCACAAATATATTGAGGGAAGGCAAAGAAGAGGATTTGAAATCAAGGCAGAATTGCAGGAAACAGATTTCAGGAGGTAGATTCGAATCGCCTTTAAAGCACATGAAAAGCGGCAAAATGTTGACAATGATGCCCTTGGCCAAAAAGGGCGTATGCGTTTTTTCCTGAATATATTCAGGAAAAAACGCATACGCCCTTTTTGGCCAACCAAGCAACCTGGAAAGGCAAATCAGCGCTACAAAGAAGTCTCGCTTCCCATCGGTCAAAAGGGCCATGCTGAAAAAAGTGTCAAAACCAGAAATGCAGGACAGGCCATGGAGAAATGAGAGCCTTGCTACACTGATGGGCAGGATGTAAATTGCCAAGAGCCACTCTGGAGAAGTGTCCGGTGAGTCCTGAAACATCTAAAAAACACAGCTTAGAGAGCATAGGGCACTTCCACTCATGGGGGTATAAACTGGGAAAATGAAAAATCAGCAAGACACAAGCACCCCAAAGTTTAGGGCTGCTCTGCTGACAAGGACCTCCACTTCATTCCTCCTTCAATATCCCAGGAAAGGGAAAAATGGATAAAGAAGTTGTGGTCCTTATGTACAATGGAATATCACTCAGCCATGAAATCAATGCTGTAAGGTTAGTAGCAGCATGATGAGTGGATTTAGGTACGACGATTCTAAGTGAAATAAGTCACACAGAAAAGGACACTTCTCATAAGGTATCACTGATAGAGGGAATGTAAAAACCGTTACACTTGAACTGAATTACAAAACAGAACAGAGTCACACATGCAGAAAACACACTATGGCTGCTTAACGGGAAAGGTGAGGTGGGGTGATACATAAAACAAGGGTATCAAATTAGCTCAGATACCGTTCCATAAACCCAATATGTAATAGACAAGACCTACTCCTTGCTCAGAGAACTGGACTCAACACGCCCTATTCACCGCACAAGAATATATCTGACTGGTAATAATCTTAAAACCTATGTATTGATATCTCTCTGTTAGTGTGTCAAGTGGGTGTAAAGCGGCATAAACACAGCAGTGAAAAGCAGCTAAACCCCATTATAAAAATAAATTACTTTGAAACACCCATGAAACAAAGACAGTGAAAGAGAGAGAAATTCTTACACAATGCGTTCAGGGGCTGTGATGCAACCTGGATTGACCATATCTAGACGCACAGCTGGATGAGACATAAGGGTGGACACTCTTGGGGCTGAGAGGTTTGGTGAGGTTGGGTGAGCAAACACAGACCCTTTAAAGTAATACTGCGTGGTACCCATCGCATGGGTCCCAAATCTCTAGGTTCAAGGGCATCTTCCTACATCCAAAACATGTATGAGAAACTCAGAAGATGGTACACCGTGTGATGGGGAAAGGCTTCTAAAACGCACCTCATTTCTCATCTCCTTGTGCCCGGGTTCGCCATTCCAGCCGCTTTACTAGCAAGCTCCCTACTTGGAGCATCAGCACCTTTAACCTCCTGTTCCGTACAGGTTGCAATTTGTCCTGAGGATAAACGGGAAGACGTGGAACCAACGAGAGACTAGCTCTTGGTGTTGGGACAGGCACAGGTCACTCTATTTTCCCATCAGAAAGAAGAATTAACCACAGGCTCAGCCTGCCCCCCGGAACCAGAACAGGGCCTGAAGCCATTCTGCGATTTTGCGGCCAGCTCCCATAAAAACGAGTTGTAAAACGGAGG
Source organism: Balaenoptera borealis (assembly GCF_965194805.1). Lineage (NCBI taxonomy): Eukaryota > Metazoa > Chordata > Mammalia > Artiodactyla > Balaenopteridae > Balaenoptera > Balaenoptera borealis. Next base: position 333,829 of record NW_028123913.1, on the reverse strand, counting down.
TTCAGGGCACTGCAATTCACAAACCTGCAGAGTTATAAATGATAACTCTCGTCCACAAATATATTGAGGGAAGGCAAAGAAGAGGATTTGAAATCAAGGCAGAATTGCAGGAAACAGATTTCAGGAGGTAGATTCGAATCGCCTTTAAAGCACATGAAAAGCGGCAAAATGTTGACAATGATGCCCTTGGCCAAAAAGGGCGTATGCGTTTTTTCCTGAATATATTCAGGAAAAAACGCATACGCCCTTTTTGGCCAACCAAGCACCCTGGAAAGGCAAATCAGCGCTACAAAGAAGTCTCGCTTCCCATCGGTCAAAAGGGCCATGCTGAAAAAAGTGTCAAAACCAGAAATGCAGGACAGGCCATGGAGAAATGAGAGCCTTGCTACACTGATGGGCGGGATGTAAATTGCCAACAGCCATTCTGGAGAAGTGTACGGTGTGTCCTGAAACATCTGAAAAACACAGCTTAGAGAGCATAGGGCACTTCCACTCATGGGGGTATAAATTGGGAAAATGAAAAATCAGCAAGACACAAGCACCCCAAAGTTTAGGGCTGCTCTGTTGACAAGGACCTCCACTTCATTCCTCCTTCAATATCCCAGGAAAGGGAAAAATGGATAAAGAAGTTGTGGTCCTTATGTACAATGGAATATCACTCAGCCATGAAATCAATGCCGTAAGGTTAGTAGCAGCATGATGAGTGGATTTAGGTACGACGATTCTAAGTGAAATAAGTCACACAGAAAAGGACACTTCTCATAAGGTATCACTGATAGAGGGAATGTAAAAAGCGTTACACTTGAACTGAATTACAAAACAGAACAGAGTCACACATGCAGAAAACACACTATGGCTGCTTAACGGGAAAGGTGAGGTGGGGTGATACATAAAACAAGGGTATCAAAGTAGCTCAGATACCGTTCCATAAACCCAATATGTAATAGACAAGACCTACTCCTTGCTCAGAGAACTGGACTCAACACGCCCTATTCACCGCACAAGAATATATCTGACTAATAATAATCGTAAAACCTATGTATTGATATCTCTCTGTTAGTGTGTCAAGTGGGTGTAAAGCGGCATAAACACAGCAGTGAAAAGCAGCTAAACCCCATTATAAAAATAAATTACTTTGAAACACCCATGAAACAAAGACAGTGAAAGAGAGAGAAATTCTTACACAATGCGTTCAGGGGCTGTGATGCAACCTGGATTGACCATATCTAGACGCACAGCTGGATGAGACATAAGGGTGGACACTCTTGGGGCTGAGAGGTTTGGTGAGGTTGGGTGAGCAAACGCAGACCCTTTAAAGTAATACGGCGTGGTACCCATCGCATGGGTCCCAAATCTCCAGGTTCAAGGGCATCTTCCTACATCCAAAACATGCATGAGAAACCCAGAAGATGGTACACCGTGTGATGGGGAAAGGTTTCTAAAACGCACCTCATTTCTCATCTCCTTGTGCCCGGGTTCGCCATTCCAGCCACTTTACTAGCAATCTCCCTACTTGGAGCATCAGCACCTTTAACCTCCTGTTCCGTACAGGTTGCAATTTGTCCTGAGGATGAACGGGAAGACGGGGAATCAACGAGAGACTAGCTCTTGGTGTTGGGACAGGCACAGGTCACTCTATTTTCCCATCAGGAAGAAGAATTAACCACAGGCTCAGCCTGCCCCCCGGAACCAGAACAGGGCCTGAAGCCATCCTGCGCTTTTGCGGCCAGCTCCCAAAAAAGCGAGTTGTAAAATGGAGGTTCAGGGCACTGCAATTCACAAACCTGCAGAGTTATAAATGATAACTCTCGTCCACAAATATATTGAGGGAAGGCAAAGAAGAGGATTTGAAATCAAGGCAGAATTGCAGGAAACAGATTTCAGGAGGTAGATTCGAATCGCCTTTAAAGCACATGAAAAGCGGCAAAATGTTGACAATGATGCCCTTGGCCAAAAAGGGCGTATGCGTTTTTTCCTGAATATATTCAGGAAAAAACGCATACGCCCTTTTTGGCCAACCAAGCAACCTGGAAAGGCAAATCAGCGCTACAAAGAAGTCTCGCTTCCCATCGGTCAAAAGGGCCATGCTGAAAAAAGTGTCAAAACCAGAAATGCAGGACAGGCCATGGAGAAATGAGAGCCTTGCTACACTGATGGGCAGGATGTAAATTGCCAAGAGCCACTCTGGAGAAGTGTCCGGTGAGTCCTGAAACATCTAAAAAACACAGCTTAGAGAGCATAGGGCACTTCCACTCATGGGGGTATAAACTGGGAAAATGAAAAATCAGCAAGACACAAGCACCCCAAAGTTTAGGGCTGCTCTGCTGACAAGGACCTCCACTTCATTCCTCCTTCAATATCCCAGGAAAGGGAAAAATGGATAAAGAAGTTGTGGTCCTTATGTACAATGGAATATCACTCAGCCATGAAATCAATGCTGTAAGGTTAGTAGCAGCATGATGAGTGGATTTAGGTACGACGATTCTAAGTGAAATAAGTCACACAGAAAAGGACACTTCTCATAAGGTATCACTGATAGAGGGAATGTAAAAACCGTTACACTTGAACTGAATTACAAAACAGAACAGAGTCACACATGCAGAAAACACACTATGGCTGCTTAACGGGAAAGGTGAGGTGGGGTGATACATAAAAGAAGGGTATCAAATTAGCTCAGATACCGTTCCATAAACCCAATATGTAATAGACAAGACCTACTCCTTGCTCAGAGAACTGGACTCAACACGCCCTATTCACCGCACAAGAATATATCTGACTGGTAATAATCTTAAAACCTATGTATTGATATCTCTCTGTTAGTGTGTCAAGTGGGTGTAAAGCGGCATAAACACAGCAGTGAAAAGCAGCTAAACCCCATTATAAAAATAAATTACTTTGAAACACCCATGAAACAAAGACAGTGAAAGAGAGAGAAATTCTTACACAATGCGTTCAGGGGCTGTGATGCAACCTGGATTGACCATATCTAGACGCACAGCTGGATGAGACATAAGGGTGGACACTCTTGGGGCTGAGAGGTTTGGTGAGGTTGGGTGAGCAAACACAGACCCTTTAAAGTAATACTGCGTGGTACCCATCGCATGGGTCCCAAATCTCTAGGTTCAAGGGCATCTTCCTACATCCAAAACATGTATGAGAAACTCAGAAGATGGTACACCGTGTGATGGGGAAAGGCTTCTAAAACGCACCTCATTTCTCATCTCCTTGTGCCCGGGTTCGCCATTCCAGCCGCTTTACTAGCAAGCTCCCTACTTGGAGCATCAGCACCTTTAACCTCCTGTTCCGTACAGGTTGCAATTTGTCCTGAGGATAAACGGGAAGACGTGGAACCAACGAGAGACTAGCTCTTGGTGTTGGGACAGGCACAGGTCACTCTATTTTCCCATCAGAAAGAAGAATTAACCACAGGCTCAGCCTGCCCCCCGGAACCAGAACAGGGCCTGAAGCCATTCTGCGATTTTGCGGCCAGCTCCCATAAAAACGAGTTGTAAAACGGAGGTTCAGGGCACTGCAATTCACAAACCTGCAGAGTTATAAATGATAACTCTCGTCCACAAATATATTGAGGGAAGGCAAAGAAGAGGATTTGAAATCAAGGCAGAATTGCAGGAAACAGATTTCAGGAGGTAGATTCGAATCGCCTTTAAAGCACATGAAAAGCGGCAAAATGTTGACAATGATGCCCTTGGCCAAAAAGGGCGTATGCGTTTTTTCCTGAATATATTCAGGAAAAAACGCATACGCCCTTTTTGGCCAACCAAGCACCCTGGAAAGGCAAATCAGCGCTACAAAGAAGTCTCGCTTCCCATCGGTCAAAAGGGCCATGCTGAAAAAAGTGTCAAAACCAGAAATGCAGGACAGGCCATGGAGAAATGAGAGCCTTGCTACACTGATGGGCGGGATGTAAATTGCCAACAGCCATTCTGGAGAAGTGTACGGTGTGTCCTGAAACATCTGAAAAACACAGCTTAGAGAGCATAGGGCACTTCCACTCATGGGGGTATAAATTGGGAAAATGAAAAATCAGCAAGACACAAGCACCCCAAAGTTTAGGGCTGCTCTGTTGACAAGGACCTCCACTTCATTCCACCTTAAATATCCAAGGAAAGAGAAAAATGGATAAAGAAGTTGTGGTCCTTATGTACAATGGAATATCACTCAGCCATGAAATCAATGTCATAAGGCTAGTAGCAGCATGATGAGTGGATTTAGGTACGACGATTCTAAGTGAAATAAGTCACACAGAAAAGGACACTTCTCATAAGGTATCACTTTTAGAGGGAATGTAAAAACCGTTACACTTGAACTGAATTACAAAACAGAACAGAGTCACACATGCAGAAAACAGACTATGGCTGCTTAACGGGAAAGGTGAGGAGGGGTGACACATAAAACAAGGGTATCAAATTAGCTCAGATACCGTTCCATAAACCGAATATGTAGTAGACAAGACATACTCCTTGCTCAGAGAACTGGACTCAACACGCCCTATTCACCGCACAAGAATATATCTGACTAGTAATAATCTTAAAACCTATGTATTGATATCTCTCTGTTAGTGTGTCAAGTGGGTGTAAAGCGGCATAAACACAGCCGTGAAAAGCAGCTAAACCCCATTATGAAAATAAATTACTTTGAAAAACCCATGAAACAACGACAGTGAAAGAGATAGAAATTCTTACACAATGAGTTCAGGGGCTGTGATGCAACCTGGATTGACCATATCTAGACCCACCGCTGGATGAGACATAAGGGTGGACACTCTTGGGGCTGAGAGGTTTGGTGAGGTTGGGTGAGCAAACGCAGACCCTTTAAAGTAATACTGCGTGGTACCCATCGCATGGGTCCCAAATCTCCAGGTTCAAGGGCATCTTCCTACATCCAAAACATGCATGAGAAACCCAGAAGATGGTACACCGTGTGATGGGGAAAGGCTTCTAAAACGCACCTCATTTCTCATCTCCTTGTGCCCGGGTTCGCCATTCCAGCCACTTTACTAGCAAGCTCCCTACTTGGAGCATCAGCACCTTTAACCTCCTGTTCCGTACAGGTTGCAATTTGTCCTGAGGATAAACGGGAAGACGTGGAACCAACGAGAAACTAGATCTTGGTGTTGGGACAGGCACAGGTCACTCTATTTTCCCATCAGAAAGAAGAATTAACCACAGGCTCAGCCTGCCCCCCGGAACCAGAACAGGGCCTGAAGCCATTCTGCGATTTTGCGGCCAGCTCCCATAAAAACGAGTTGTAAAACGGAGGTTCAGGGCACTGCAATTCACAAACCTGCAGAGTTATAAATGATAACTCTCGTCCACAAATATATTGAGGGAAGGCAAAGAAGAGGATTTGAAATCAAGGCAGAATTGCAGGAAACAGATTTCAGGAGGTAGATACGAATCGCCTTTAAAGCACATGAAAAGCGGCAAAACGTTGACAATGATGCCCTTGGCCAAAAAGGTCGTATGCGTTTTTTCCTGAATATATTCAGGAAAAAACGCATACGACCTTTTTGGCCAACCAAGCAACCTGGAAAGGCAAATCAGCGCTACAAAGAAGACTCGCTACCCATCGGTCAAAAGGGCCATGCTGAAAAACGTGTCAAAACCAGAAATGCAGGACAGGCCATGGAAAAATGGGAGCCTTGCTACACTGATGGGCGAGATGTAAATTGCCAACAGCCACTCTGGAGAAGTGTACGGTGTGTCCTGAAACATCTAAAAAACACAGCTTAGAGAGCATAGGGCACTTCCACTCATGGGGGTATAAATTGGGAAAATGAAAAATCAGCAAGACACAAGCACCCCAAAGTTTAGGGCTGCTCTGTTGACAAGGACCTCCACTTCATTCCACCTTCAATATCCCAGGAAAGGGAAAAATGGATAAAGAAGTTGTGGTCCTTATGTACAATGGAATATCACTCAGCCATGAAATCAATGTCATAAGGGAGTAGCAGCATGATGAGTGGATTTCGGTACGATGATTCTAAGTGAAATAAGTCACACAGAAAAGGACACTTCTCATAAGGTATCACTTATAGAGGGAATGTAAAAACCGTTACACTTGAACTGAATTACAAAACAGAACAGAGTCACACATGCAGAAAACACACTATGGCTGCTTAACGGGAAAGGTGAGGTGGGGTGATACATACAACAAGGGTTTCAAATTAGCTCAGATACCGTTCCATAAACCCAATATGTAATAGACAAGACCTACTCTTTGCTCAGAGAACTGGACTCAACACACCCTATTCACCGCACAAGAATATATCTGACTAGTAATAATCTTAAAACCTATGTATTGATATCTCTCTGTTAGTGTGTCAAGTGGGTGTAAAGCGGCATAAACACAGCAGTGAAAAGCAGCTAAACCCCATTATCAAAATAAATTACTTTGAAAAACCCATGAAACAAAGACAGTGAAAGAGAGAGAAATTCTTACACAATGCGTTCAGGGGCTGTGATGCAACCTGGATTGACCATATCTAGACCCACAGCTGGATGAGACATAAGGGTGGACACTCTTGGGGCTGAGAGGTTTGGTGAGGTTGGGTGAGCAAACGCAGACCCTTTAAAGTAATACTGCGTGGTACCCATCGCATGGGTCCCAAATCTCCAGGTTCAAGGGCATCTTCCTACATCGAAAACATGCATGAGAAAACAAAAAGATGGTACACCATGTGATGGGGAAAGGTTTCTAAAACGCACCTCATTTCTCTTCTCCTTGTGCCCGGGTTCGCCATTCCAGCTGCTTTACTAACAATCTCCCTACTTGGAGCATCAGCACCTTTAACCTCCTGTTCCGTACAGGTTGCAATTTGTCCTGAGGATGAACGGGTAGACGGGGAACCAGTGAGAGACTAGCTCTTGGTGTTGGGACAGGCACAGGTCACTCTATTTTCCCATCAGGAAGAAGAATTAACCACAGGCTCATCCTCCCGCCGGAATCAGAACAGGGCCTGAAGCCATCCTGCGCTTTTGCGGTCAGCTCCCAAAAAAGCGAGTTGTAAAATGGAGCTTCAGGGCACTGCAATTCACAAACCTGCAGAGTTATAAATGATAACTCTCGTCCACAAATATATTGAGGGAAGGCAAAGAAGAGGATTTGAAATCAAGGCAGAATTGCAGGAAACAGATTTCAGGAGGTAGATTCGAATCGCCTTTAAAGCACATGAAAAGCGGCAAAACGTTGACAATGATGCCCTTGGCCAAAAATGTCGTATGCGGTTTTTCCTGAATATATTCAGGAAAAAACGCATACGACCTTTTTGGCCAACCAAGCAACCTGGAAAGGCAAATCAGCGCTACAAAGAAGACTCGCTACCCATCGGTCAAAAGGGCCATGCTGAAAAACGTGTCAAAACCAGAAATGCAGGACAGGCCATGGCAAAATGGGAGCCTTGCTACACTGATGGGCGAGATGTAAATTGCCAACAGCCACTCTGGAGAAGTGTACGGTGTGTCCTGAAACATCTAAAAAACACAGCTTAGAGAGCATAGGGCACTTCCACTCATGGGGGTATAAATTGGGAAAATGAAAAATCAGCAAGACACAAGCACCCCAAAGTTGAGGGCTGCTCTGTTGACAAGGACCTCCACTTCATTCCACCTTCAATATCCCAGGAAAGGGAAAAATGGATAAAGAAGTTGTGGTCCTTATGTACAATGGAATATCACTCAGCCATGAAATCAATGTCATAAGGGAGTAGCAGCATGATGAGTGGATTTCGGTACGATGATTCTAAGTGAAAGAAGTCACACAGAAAAGGACACTTCTCATAAGGTATCACTTATAGAGGGAATGTAAAAAGCGTTACACTTGAACTGAATTACAAAACAGAACAGAGTCACACATGCAGAAAACACACTATGGCTGCTTAACGGGAAAGGTGAGGTGGGGTGATACATACAACAAGGGTTTCAAATTAGCTCAGATACCGTTCCATAAACCCAATATGTAATAGACAAGACCTACTCTTTGCTCAGAGAACTGGACTCAACACACCCTATGCACCGCACAAGAATATATCTGACTAGTAATAATCTTAAAACCTATGTATTGATATCTCTCTGTTAGTGTGTCAAGTGGGTGTAAAGCGGCATAAACACAGCAGTGAAAAGCAGCTAAACCCCATTATCAAAATAAATTACTTTGAAAAACCCATGAAACAAAGACAGTGAAAGAGAGAGAAATTCTTACACAATGTGTTCAGGGCCTGTGATGCAACCTGGATTGACCATATCTAGACCCACAGCTGGATGAGACATAAGGGTGGACACTCTTGGGGCTGAGAGGTTTGGTGAGGTTGGGTGAGCAAACGCAGACCCTTTAAAGTAATACTGCGTGGTACCCATCGCATGGGTCCCAAATCTCCAGGTTCAAGAGCATCTTCCTACATCGAAAACATGCATGAGAAAACAAAATGATGGTACACCATGTGATGGGGAAAGGTTTCTAAAACGCACCTCATTTCTCTTCTCCTTGTGCCCGGGTTCGCCATTCCAGCCGCTTTACTAACAATCTCCCTACTTGGAGCATCAGCACCTTTAACCTCCTGTTCCCTACAGGTTGCAATTTGTCCTGAGGATGTACGGGAAGACGGGGAACCAGTGAGAGACTAGCTCTTGGTGTTGGGACAGGCACAGGTCACTCTATTTTCCCATCAGGAAGAAGAATTAACCACAGGCTCATCCTCCCCCCCGGAACCAGAACAGGGCCTGAAGCCATCCAGTGCTTTTGCGGCCAGCTCCCAAAAAAGCGAGTTGTAAAATGGAGCTTCAGGGCACTGCAATTCACAAACCTGCAGAGTTATAAATGAAAACTCTCGTCCACAAATATATTGAGGGAAGGCAATGAAGAGGATTTGAAATCAAGGCAGAATTGCAGGAAACAGATTTCAGGAGGTAGATTCGAATCGCCTTTAAAGCACATGAAAAGCGGCAAAACATTGACAATGATGCCCTTGGCCAAAAAGGGCGTATGCGTTTTTTCCTGAATATATTCAGGAAAAAACGCATACGCCCTTTTTGGCCAACCAAGCAACCTGGAAAGGCAAATCAGGGCCACAAAGAAGACTCGCTACCCATCGGTCAAAAGGGCCATGCTGAAAAAAGTCTCAAAAGCAGAAATGCAGGACAGGCCATGGAGAAATGGGAGCCTTGCTACACTGATGGGCGGGATGTAAATTGCCAAGAGCCACTCTGGAGAAGTGTCCGGTGAGTCCTGAAACATCTGAAAAACACAGCTTAGAGAGCATAGGGCACTTCCACTCATGGGGGTACAAATTGGGAAAATTAAAAATCAGCAAGACACAAGCACCCCAAAGTTTAGGGCTGCTCTGTTGACCAGGACCTCCACTTCATTCCACCTTAAATATCCCAGGAAAGAGAAAAATGGATAAAGAAGTTGTGGTCCTTATGTACAATGGAATATCACTCAGCCATGAAATCAATGCCGTAAGGTTAGTAGCAGCATGATGAGTGGATTTAGGTATGACGATTCTAAGTGAAATAAGTCACACAGAAAAGGACACTTCTCATAAGGTATCACTGATAGAGGGAATGTAAAAAGCGTTACACTTGAACTGAATTACAAAACAGAACAGAGTCACACATGCAGAAAACACACTATGGCTGCTTAACGGGAAAGGTGAGGTGGGGTGATACATAAAACAAGGGTATCAAAGTAGCTCAGATACCGTTCCATAAACCCAATATGTAATAGACAAGACCTACTCCTTGCTCAGAGAACTGGACTCAACACGCCCTATTCACCGCACAAGAATATATCTGACTAATACTAATCGTAAAACCTATGTATTGATATCTCTCTGTTAGTGTGTCAAGTGGGTGTAAAGCGGCATAAACACAGCAGTGAAAAGCAGCTAAACCCCATTATAAAAATAAATTACTTTGAAACACCCATGAAACAAAGACAGTGAAAGAGAGAGAAATTCTTACACAATGCGTTCAGGGGCTGTGATGCAACCTGGATTGACCATATCTAGACGCACAGCTGGATGAGACATAAGGGTGGACACTCTTGGGGCTGAGAGGTTTGGTGAGGTTGGGTGAGCAAACGCAGACCCTTTAAAGTAATATGGCGTGGTACCCATCGCATGGGTCCCAAATCTCCAGGTTCAAGGGCATCTTCCTACATCCAAAACATGCATGAGAAACCCAGAAGATGGTACACCGTGTGATGGGGAAAGGTTTCTAAAACGCACCTCATTTCTCATCTCCTTGTGCCCGGGTTCGCCATTCCAGCCACTTTACTAGCAATCTCCCTACTTGGAGCATCAGCACCTTTAACCTCCTGTTCCGTACAGGTTGCAATTTGTCCTGAGGATGAACGGGAAGACGGGGAACCAACGAGAGACTAGCTCTTGGTGTTGGGACAGGCACAGGTCACTCTATTTTCCCATCAGGAAGAAGAATTAACCACAGGCTCAGCCTGCCCCCTGGAACCAGAACAGGGCCTGAAGCCATCCTGCGCTTTTGCGGCCAGCTCCCAAAAAAGCGAGTTGTAAAATGGAGGTTCAGGGCACTGCAATTCACAAACCTGCAGAGTTATAAATGATAACTCTCGTCCACAAATATATTGAGGGAAGGCAAAGAAGAGGATTTGAAATCAAGGCAGAATTGCAGGAAACAGATTTCAGGAGGTAGATTCGAATCGCCTTTAAAGCACATGAAAAGCGGCAAAATGTTGACAATGATGCCCTTGGCCAAAAAGGGCGTATGCGTTTTTTCCTGAATATATTCAGGAAAAAACGCATACGCCCTTTTTGGCCAACCAAGCAACCTGGAAAGGCAAATCAGCGCTACAAAGAAGTCTCGCTTCCCATCGGTCAAAAGGGCCATGCTGAAAAAAGTGTCAAAACCAGAAATGCAGGACAGGCCATGGAGAAATGAGAGCCTTGCTACACTGATGGGCGGGATGTAAATTGCCAACAGCCACTCTGGAGAAGTGTACGGTGTGTCCTGAAACATCTGAAAAACACAGCTTAGAGAGCATAGGGCACTTCCACTCATGGGGGTATAAATTGGGAAAATGAAAAATCAGCAAGACACAAGCACCCCAAAGTTTAGGGCTGCTCTGTTGACAAGGACCTCCACTTCATTCCACCTTAAATATCCAAGGAAAGAGAAAAATGGATAAAGAAGTTGTGGTCCTTATGTACAATGGAATATCACTCAGCCATGAAATCAATGTCATAAGGTTAGTAGCAGCATGATGAGTGGATTTAGGTACGACGATTCTAAGTGAAATAAGTCACACAGAAAAGGACACTTCTCATAAGGTATCACTTTTAGAGGGAATGTAAAAACCGTTACACTTGAACTGAATTACAAAACAGAACAGAGTCACACATGCAGAAAACAGACTATGGCTGCTTAACGGGAAAGGTGAGGTGGGGTGACACATAAAACAAGGGTATCAAATTAGCTCAGATACCATTCCATAAACCCAATATGTAGTAGACAAGACCTACTCCTTGCTCAGAGAACTGGACTCAACACGCCCTATTCACCGCACAAGAATATATCTGACTAGTAATAATCTTAAAACCTATGTATTGATATCTCACTGTTAGTGTGTCAAGTGGGTGTAAAGCGGCATAAACACAGCCGTGAAAAGCAGCTAAACCCCATTATGAAAATAAATTACTTTGAAAAACCCATGAAACAACGACAGTGAAAGAGATAGAAATTCTTACACAATGAGTTCAGGGGCTGTGATGCAACCTGGATTGACCATATCTAGACCCACCGCTGGATGAGACATAAGGGTGGACACTCTTGGGGCTGAGAGGTTTGGTGAGGTTGGGTGAGCAAACGCAGACCCTTTAAAGTAATACTGCGTGGTACCCATCGCATGGGTCCCAAATCTCCAGGTTCAAGGGCATCTTCCTACATCCAAAACATGCATGAGAAACCCAGAAGATGGTACACCGTGTGATGGGGAAAGGCTTCTAAAACGCACCTCATTTCTCATCTCCTTGTGCCCGGGTTCGCCATTCCAGCCGCTTTACTAGCAAGCTCCCTACTTGGAGCATCAGCACCTTTAACCTCCTGTTCCGTACAGGTTGCAATTTGTCCTGAGGATAAACGGGAAGACGTGGAACCAACGAGAAACTAGCTCTTGGTGTTGGGACAGGCACAGGTCACTCTATTTTCCCATCAGAAAGAAGAATTAACCACAGGCTCAGCCTGCCCCCCGGAACCAGAACAGGGCCTGAAGCCATTCTGCGATTTTGCGGCCAGCTCCCATAAAAACGAGTTGTAAAACGGAGGTTCAGGGCACTGCAATTCACAAACCTGCAGAGTTATAAATGATAACTCTCGTCCACAAATATATTGAGGGAAGGCAAAGAAGAGGATTTGAAATCAAGGCAGAATTGCAGGAAACAGATTTCAGGAGGTAGATACGAATCGCCTTTAAAGCACATGAAAAGCGGCAAAACGTTGACAATGATGCCCTTGGCCAAAAAGGCGTATGCGTTTTTTCCTGAATATATTCAAGAAAAAACGCATACGCCCTTTTTGGCCAACCAAGCAACCTGGAAAGGCAAATCAGCGCTACAAAGAAGTCTCGCTTCCCATCGGTCAAAAGGGCCATGCTGAAAAAAGTGTCAAAACCAGAAATGCAGGACAGGCCATGGAGAAATGGGAGCCTTGCTACACTGATGGGCGGGATGTAAATTGCCAAGAGCCACTCTGGAGAAGTGTCCGGTGAGTCCTGAAACATCTGAAAAACACAGCTTAGAGAGCATAGGGCACTTCCACTCATGGGGGTACAAATTGGGAAAATTAAAAATCAGCAAGACACAAGCACCCCAAAGTTTAGGGCTGCTCTGTTGACCAGGACCTCCACTTCATTCCACCTTAAATATCCCAGGAAAGAGAAAAATGGATAAAGAAGTTGTGGTCCTTATGTACAATGGAATATCACTCAGCCATGAAATCAATGCCGTAAGGTTAGTAGCAGCATGATGAGTGGATTTAGGTACGACGATTCTAAGTGAAATAAGTCACACAGAAAAGGACACTTCTCATAAGGTATCACTGATAGAGGGAATGTAAAAAGCGTTACACTTGAACTGAATTACAAAACAGAACAGAGTCACACATGCAGAAAACACACTATGGCTGCTTAACGGGAAAGGTGAGGTGGGGTGATACATAAAACAAGGGTATCAAAGTAGCTCAGATACCGTTCCATAAACCCAATATGTAATAGACAAGACCTACTCCTTGCTCAGAGAACTGGACTCAACACGCCCTATTCACCGCACAAGAATATATCTGACTAATACTAATCGTAAAACCTATGTATTGATATCTCTCTGTTAGTGTGTCAAGTGGGTGTAAAGCGGCATAAACACAGCAGTGAAAAGCAGCTAAACCCCATTATAAAAATAAATTACTTTGAAACACCCATGAAACAAAGACAGTGAAAGAGAGAGAAATTCTTACACAATGCGTTCAGGGGCTGTGATGCAACCTGGATTGACCATATCTAGACGCACAGCTGGATGAGACATAAGGGTGGACACTCTTGGGGCTGAGAGGTTTGGTGAGGTTGGGTGAGCAAACGCAGACCCTTTAAAGTAATACGGCGTGGTACCCATCGCATGGGTCCCAAATCTCCAGGTTCAAGGGCATCTTCCTACATCCAAAACATGCATGAGAAACCCAGAAGATGGTACACCGTGTGATGGGGAAAGGTTTCTAAAACGCACCTCATTTCTCATCTCCTTGTGCCCGGGTTCGCCATTCCAGCCACTTTACTAGCAATCTCCCTACTTGGAGCATCAGCACCTTTAACCTCCTGTTCCGTACAGGTTGCAATTTGTCCTGAGGATGAACGGGAAGACGGGGAACCAACGAGAGACTAGCTCTTGGTGTTGGGACAGGCACAGGTCACTCTATTTTCCCATCAGGAAGAAGAATTAACCACAGGCTCAGCCTGCCCCCTGGAACCAGAACAGGGCCTGAAGCCATCCTGCGCTTTTGCGGCCAGCTCCCAAAAAAGCGAGTTGTAAAATGGAGGTTCAGGGCACTGCAATTCACAAACCTGCAGAGTTATAAATGATAACTCTCGTCCACAAATATATTGAGGGAAGGCAAAGAAGAGGATTTGAAATCAAGGCAGAATTGCAGGAAACAGATTTCAGGAGGTAGATTCGAATCGCCTTTAAAGCACATGAAAAGCGGCAAAATGTTGACAATGATGCCCTTGGCCAAAAAGGGCGTATGCGTTTTTTCCTGAATATATTCAGGAAAAAACGCATACGCCCTTTTTGGCCAACCAAGCAACCTGGAAAGGCAAATCAGCGCTACAAAGAAGTCTCGCTTCCCATCGGTCAAAAGGGCCATGCTGAAAAAAGTGTCAAAACCAGAAATGCAGGACAGGCCATGGAGAAATGAGAGCCTTGCTACACTGATGGGCGGGATGTAAATTGCCAACAGCCACTCTGGAGAAGTGTACGGTGTGTCCTGAAACATCTGAAAAACACAGCTTAGAGAGCATAGGGCACTTCCACTCATGGGGGTATAAATTGGGAAAATGAAAAATCAGCAAGACACAAGCACCCCAAAGTTTAGGGCTGCTCTGTTGACAAGGACCTCCACTTCATTCCACCTTAAATATCCAAGGAAAGAGAAAAATGGATAAAGAAGTTGTGGTCCTTATGTACAATGGAATATCACTCAGCCATGAAATCAATGTCATAAGGTTAGTAGCAGCATGATGAGTGGATTTAGGTACGACGATTCTAAGTGAAATAAGTCACACAGAAAAGGACACTTCTCATAAGGTATCACTTTTAGAGGGAATGTAAAAACCGTTACACTTGAACTGAATTACAAAACAGAACAGAGTCACACATGCAGAAAACAGACTATGGCTGCTTAACGGGAAAGGTGAGGTGGGGTGACACATAAAACAAGGGTATCAAATTAGCTCAGATACCATTCCATAAACCCAATATGTAGTAGACAAGACCTACTCCTTGCTCAGAGAACTGGACTCAACACGCCCTATTCACCGCACAAGAATATATCTGACTAGTAATAATCTTAAAACCTATGTATTGATATCTCACTGTTAGTGTGTCAAGTGGGTGTAAAGCGGCATAAACACAGCCGTGAAAAGCAGCTAAACCCCATTATGAAAATAAATTACTTTGAAAAACCCATGAAACAACGACAGTGAAAGAGATAGAAATTCTTACACAATGAGTTCAGGGGCTGTGATGCAACCTGGATTGACCATATCTAGACCCACCGCTGGATGAGACATAAGGGTGGACACTCTTGGGGCTGAGAGGTTTGGTGAGGTTGGGTGAGCAAACGCAGACCCTTTAAAGTAATACTGCGTGGTACCCATCGCATGGGTCCCAAATCTCCAGGTTCAAGGGCATCTTCCTACATCCAAAACATGCATGAGAAACCCAGAAGATGGTACACCGTGTGATGGGGAAAGGCTTCTAAAACGCACCTCATTTCTCATCTCCTTGTGCCCGGGTTCGCCATTCCAGCCGCTTTACTAGCAAGCTCCCTACT
Source organism: Balaenoptera borealis (assembly GCF_965194805.1). Taxonomy (NCBI): domain Eukaryota; kingdom Metazoa; phylum Chordata; class Mammalia; order Artiodactyla; family Balaenopteridae; genus Balaenoptera; species Balaenoptera borealis. The sequence continues at coordinate 318,239 of NW_028123913.1, read as the reverse complement.
TGGAGCATCAGCACCTTTAACCTCCTGTTCCATGCAGGTTGCAATTTGTCCTGAGGATAAACGGGAAGACGTGGAACCAACGAGAAACTAGCTCTTGGTGTTGGGACAGGCACAGGTCACTCTATTTTCCCATCAGAAAGAAGAATTAACCACAGGCTCAGCCTGCCCCCCGGAACCAGAACAGGGCCTGAAGCCATTCTGCGATTTTGCGGCCAGCTCCCATAAAAACGAGTTGTAAAACGGAGGTTCAGGGCACTGCAATTCACAAACCTGCAGAGTTATAAATGATAACTCTCGTCCACAAATATATTGAGGGAAGGCAAAGAAGAGGATTTGAAATCAAGGCAGAATTGCAGGAAACAGATTTCAGGAGGTAGATACGAATCGCCTTTAAAGCACATGAAAAGCGGCAAAACGTTGACAATGATGCCCTTGGCCAAAAAGGCGTATGCGTTTTTTCCTGAATATATTCAAGAAAAAACGCATACGCCCTTTTTGGCCAACCAAGCAACCTGGAAAGGCAAATCAGCGCTACAAAGAAGTCTCGCTTCCCATCGGTCAAAAGGGCCATGCTGAAAAAAGTGTCAAAACCAGAAATGCAGGACAGGCCATGGAGAAATGGGAGCCTTGCTACACTGATGGGCGGGATGTAAATTGCCAAGAGCCACTCTGGAGAAGTGTCCGGTGAGTCCTGAAACATCTAAAAAACACAGCTTAGAGAGCATAGGGCACTTCCACTCATGGGGGTATAAACTGGGAAAATGAAAAATCAGCAAGACACAAGCACCCCAAAGTTTAGGGCTGCTCTGTTGACAAGGACCTCCACTTCATTCCTCCTTCAATATCCCAGGAAAGGGAAAAATGGATAAAGAAGTTGTGGTCCTTATGTACAATGGAATATCACTCAGCCATGAAATCAATGCCGTAAGGTTAGTAGCAGCATGATGAGTGGATTTAGGTACGACGATTCTAAGTGAAATAAGTCACACAGAAAAGGACACTTCTCATAAGGTATCACTGATAGAGGGAATGTAAAAACCGTTACACTTGAACTGAATTACAAAACAGAACAGAGTCACACATGCAGAAAACACACTATGGCTGCTTAACGGGAAAGGTGAGGTGGGGTGATACATAAAACAAGGGTATCAAATTAGCTCAGATACCGTTCCATAAACCCAATATGTAATAGACAAGACCTACTCCTTGCTCAGAGAACTGGACTCAACACGCCCTATTCACCGCACAAGAATATATCTGACTAATAATAATCGTAAAACCTATGTATTGATATCTCTCTGTTAGTGTGTCAAGTGGGTGTAAAGCGGCATAAACACAGCAGTGAAAAGCAGCTAAACCCCATTATAAAAATAAATTACTTTGAAACACCCATGAAACAAAGACAGTGAAAGAGAGAGAAATTCTTACACAATGCGTTCAGGGGCTGTGATGCAACCTGGATTGACCATATCTAGACGCACAGCTGGATGAGACATAAGGGTGGACACTCTTGGGGCTGAGAGGTTTGGTGAGGTTGGGTGAGCAAACGCAGACCCTTTAAAGTAATACTGCGTGGTACCCATCGCATGGGTCCCAAATATCTAGGTTCAAGGGCATCTTCCTACATCCAAAACATGCATGAGAAACCCAGAAGATGGTACACCGTGTGATGGGGAAAGGCTTCTAAAACGCACCTCATTTCTCATCTCCTTGTGCCCGGGTTCGCCATTCCAGCCGCTTTACTAGCAAGCTCCCTACTTGGAGCATCAGCACCTTTAACCTCCTGTTCCGTACAGGTTGCAATTTGTCCTGAGGATAAACGGGAAGACGTGGAACCAACGAGAGACTAGCTCTTGGTGTTGGGACAGGCACAGGTCACTCTATTTTCCCATCAGAAAGAAGAATTAACCACAGGCTCAGCCTGCCCCCCGGAACCAGAACAGGGCCTGAAGCCATTCTGCGATTTTGCGGCCAGCTCCCATAAAAACGAGTTGTAAAACGGAGGTTCAGGGCACTGCAATTCACAAACCTGCAGAGTTATAAATGATAACTCTCGTCCACAAATATATTGAGGGAAGGCAAAGAAGAGGATTTGAAATCAAGGCAGAATTGCAGGAAACAGATTTCAGGAGGTAGATACGAATCGCCTTTAAAGCACATGAAAAGCGGCAAAACGTTGACAATGATGCCCTTGGCCAAAAAGGGCGTATGCGTTTTTTCCTGAATATATTCAGGAAAAAACGCATACGCCCTTTTTGGCCAACCAAGCAACCTGGAAAGGCAAATCAGCGCTACAAAGAAGTCTCGCTTCCCATCGGTCAAAAGGGCCATGCTGAAAAAAGTGTCAAAACCAGAAATGCAGGACAGGCCATGGAGAAATGGGAGCCTTGCTACACTGATGGGCGGGATGTAAATTGCCAAGAGCCACTCTGGAGAAGTGTCCGGTGAGTCCTGAAACATCTGAAAAACACAGCTTAGAGAGCATAGGGCACTTCCACTCATGGGGGTATAAATTGGGAAAATTAAAAATCAGCAAGACACAAGCACCCCAAAGTTTAGGGCTGCTCTGTTGACCAGGACCTCCACTTCATTCCACCTTAAATATCCCAGGAAAGAGAAAAATGGATAAAGAAGTTGTGGTCCTTATGTACAATGGAATATCACTCAGCCATGAAATCAATGCCGTAAGGTTAGTAGCAGCATGATGAGTGGATTTAGGTACGACGATTCTAAGTGAAATAAGTCACACAGAAAAGGACACTTCTCATAAGGTATCACTGATAGAGGGAATGTAAAAAGCGTTACACTTGAACTGAATTACAAAACAGAACAGAGTCACACATGCAGAAAACACACTATGGCTGCTTAACGGGAAAGGTGAGGTGGGGTGATACATACAACAAGGGTTTAAAATTAGCTCAGATACCGTTCCATAAACCCAATATGTAATAGACAAGACCTACTCTTTGCTCAGAGAACTGGACTCAACACACCCTATTCACCGCACAAGAATATATCTGACTAGTAATAATCGTAAAACCTATGTATTGATATCTCTCTGTTAGTGTGTCAAGTGGGTGTAAAGCGGCATAAACACAGCAGTGAAAAGCAGCTAAACCCCATTATAAAAATAAATTACTTTGAAACACCCATGAAACAAAGACAGTGAAAGAGAGAGAAATTCTTACACAATGCGTTCAGGGGCTGTGATGCAACCTGGATTGACCATATCTAGACGCACAGCTGGATGAGACATAAGGGTGGACACTCTTGGGGCTGAGAGGTTTGGTGAGGTTGGGTGAGCAAACGCAGACCCTTTAAAGTAATACGGCGTGGTACCCATCGCATGGGTCCCAAATCTCCAGGTTCAAGGGCATCTTCCTACATCCAAAACATGCATGAGAAACCCAGAAGATGGTACACCGTGTGATGGGGAAAGGTTTCTAAAACGCACCTCATTTCTCATCTCCTTGTGCCCGGTTCGCCATTCCAGCCACTTTACTAGCAATCTCCCTACTTGGAGCATCAGCACCTTTAACCTCCTGTTCCGTACAGGTTGCAATTTGTCCTGAGGATGAACGGGAAGACGGGGAACCAACGAGAGAATAGCTCTTGGTGTTGGGACAGGCACAGGTCACTCTATTTTCCCATCAGGAAGAAGAATTAACCACAGGCTCAGCCTGCCCCCCGGAACCAGAACAGGGCCTGAAGCCATCCTGCGCTTTTGCGGCCAGCTCCCCAAAAAGCGAGTTGTAAAATGGAGGTTCAGGGCACTGCAATTCACAAACCTGCAGAGTTATAAATGATAACTCTCGTCCACAAATATATTGAGGGAAGGCAAAGAAGAGGATTTGAAATCAAGGCAGAATTGCAGGAAACAGATTTCAGGAGGTAGATTCGAATCGCCTTTAAAGCACATGAAAAGCGGCAAAATGTTGACAATGATGCCCTTGGCCAAAAAGGGCGTATGCGTTTTTTCCTGAATATATTCAGGAAAAAACGCATACGCCCTTTTTGGCCAACCAAGCAACCTGGAAAGGCAAATCAGCGCTACAAAGAAGTCTCGCTTCCCATCGGTCAAAAGGGCCATGCTGAAAAAAGTGTCAAAACCAGAAATGCAGGACAGGCCATGGAGAAATGAGAGCCTTGCTACACTGATGGGCGGGATGTAAATTGCCAACAGCCACTCTGGAGAAGTGTACGGTGTGTCCTGAAACATCTGAAAAACACAGCTTAGAGAGCATAGGGCACTTCCACTCATGGGGGTATAAATTGGGAAAATGAAAAATCAGCAAGACACAAGCACCCCAAAGTTTAGGGCTGCTCTGTTGACAAGGACCTCCACTTCATTCCACCTTAAATATCCAAGGAAAGAGAAAAATGGATAAAGAAGTTGTGGTCCTTATGTACAATGGAATATCACTCAGCCATGAAATCAATGTCATAAGGTTAGTAGCAGCATGATGAGTGGATTTAGGTACGACGATTCTAAGTGAAATAAGTCACACAGAAAAGGACACTTCTCATAAGGTATCACTTTTAGAGGGAATGTAAAAACCGTTACACTTGAACTGAATTACAAAACAGAACAGAGTCACACATGCAGAAAACAGACTATGGCTGCTTAACGGGAAAGGTGAAGTGGGGTGACACATAAAACAAGGGTATCAAATTAGCTCAGATACCATTCCATAAACCCAATATGTAGTAGACAAGACCTACTCCTTGCTCAGAGAACTGGACTCAACACGCCCTATTCACCGCACAAGAATATATCTGACTAGTAATAATCTTAAAACCTATGTATTGATATCTCTCTGTTAGTGTGCCAAGTGGGTGTAAAGCGGCATAAACACAGCCGTGAAAAGCAGCTAAACCCCATTATGAAAATAAATTACTTTGAAAAACCCATGAAACAACGACAGTGAAAGAGATAGAAATTCTTACACAATGAGATCAGGGGCTGTGATGCAACCTGGATTGACCATATCTAGACCCACCGCTGGATGAGACATAAGGGTGGACACTCTTGGGGCTGAGAGGTTTGGTGAGGTTGGGTGAGCAAACGCAGACCCTTTAAAGTAATACTGCGTGGTACCCATCGCATGGGTCCCAAATCTCCAGGTTCAAGGGCATCTTCCTACATCCAAAACATGCATGAGAAACCCAGAAGATGGTACACCGTGTGATGGGGAAAGGCTTCTAAAACGCACCTCATTTCTCATCTCCTTGTGCCCGGGTTCGCCATTCCAGCCGCTTTACTAGCAAGCTCCCTACTTGGAGCATCAGCACCTTTAACCTCCTGTTCCGTACAGGTTGCAATTTGTCCTGAGGATAAACGGGAAGACGTGGAACCAACGAGAAACTAGCTCTTGGTGTTGGGACAGGCACAGGTCACTCTATTTTCCCATCAGAAAGAAGAATTAACCACAGGCTCAGCCTGCCCCCCGGAACCAGAACAGGGCCTGAAGCCATTCTGCGATTTTGCGGCCAGCTCCCATAAAAACGAGTTGTAAAACGGAGGTTCAGGGCACTGCAATTCACAAACCTGCAGAGTTATAAATGATAACTCTCGTCCACAAATATATTGAGGGAAGGCAAAGAAGAGGATTTGAAATCAAGGCAGAATTGCAGGAAACAGATTTCAGGAGGTAGATACGAATCGCCTTTAAAGCACATGAAAAGCGGCAAAACGTTGACAATGATGCCCTTGGCCAAAAAGGGCGTATGCGTTTTTTCCTGAATATATTCAAGAAAAAACGCATACGCCCTTTTTGGCCAACCAAGCAACCTGGAAAGGCAAATCAGCGCTACAAAGAAGTCTCGCTTCCCATCGGTCAAAAGGGCCATGCTGAAAAAAGTGTCAAAACCAGAAATGCAGGACAGGCCATGGAGAAATGGGAGCCTTGCTACACTGATGGGCGGGATGTAAATTGCCAAGAGCCACTCTGGAGAAGTGTCCGGTGAGTCCTGAAACATCTAAAAAACACAGCTTAGAGAGCATAGGGCACTTCCACTCATGGGGGTATAAACTGGGAAAATGAAAAATCAGCAAGACACAAGCACCCCAAAGTTTAGGGCTGCTCTGTTGACAAGGACCTCCACTTCATTCCTCCTTCAATATCCCAGGAAAGGGAAAAATGGATAAAGAAGTTGTGGTCCTTATGTACAATGGAATATCACTCAGCCATGAAATCAATGCCGTAAGGTTAGTAGCAGCATGATGAGTGGATTTAGGTATGACGATTCTAAGTGAAATAAGTCATACAGAAAAGGACACTTCTCATAAGGTATCACTGATAGAGGGAATGTAAAAAGCGTTACACTTGAACTGAATTACAAAACAGAACAGAGTCACACATGCAGAAAACACACTATGGCTGCTTAACGGGAAAGGTGAGGTGGGGTGATACATAAAACAAGGGTATCAAATTAGCTCAGATACCGTTCCATAAACCCAATATGTAATAGACAAGACCTACTCCTTGCTCAGAGAACTGGACTCAACACGCCCTATTCACCGCACAAGAATATATCTGACTAATAATAATCGTAAAACCTATGTATTGATATCTCTCTGTTAGTGTGTCATGTGGGTGTAAAGTGGCATAAACACAGCAGTGAAAAGCAGTTAAACCCCATTATAAAAATAAATTACTTTGAAACACCCATGAAACAAAGACAGTGAAAGAGAGAGAAATTCTTACACAATGCGTTCAGGGGCTGTGATGCAACCTGGATTGACCATATCTAGACGCACAGCTGGATGAGACATAAGGGTGGACACTCTTGGGGCTGAGAGGTTTGGTGAGGTTGGGTGAGCAAACGCAGACCCTTTAAAGTAATACTGCGTGGTACCCATCGCATGGGTCCCAAATCTCTAGGTTCACGGGCATCTTCCTACATCCAAAACATGCATGAGAAACCCAGAAGATGGTACACCGTGTGATGGGGAAAGGCTTCTAAAACGCGCCTCATTTCTCATCTCCTTGTGCCCGGGTTCGCCATTCCAGCCGCTTTACTAGCAAGCTCCCTACTTGGAGCATCAGCACCTTTAACCTCCTGTTCCGTACAGGTTGCAATTTGTCCTGAGGATGAACGGGTAGACGGGGAACCAGTGAGAGACTAGCTCTTGGTGTTGGGACAGGCACAGGTCACTCTATTTTCCCATCAGGAAGAAGAATTAACCACAGGCTCATCCTCCCCCCCGGAACCAGAACAGGGCCTGAAGCCATCCTGCGCTTTTGCGGCCAGCTCCCAAAAAAGCGAGTTGTAAAATGGAGCTTCAGGGCACTGCAATTCACAAACCTGCAGAGTTATAAATGATAACTCTCGTCCACAAATATATTGAGGGAAGGCAAAGAAGAGGATTTGAAATCAAGGCAGAATTGCAGGAAACAGATTTCAGGAGGTAGATTCGAATCGCCTTTAAAGCACATGAAAAGCGGCAAAACGTTGACAATGATGCCCTTGGCCAAAAAGGGCGTATGCGTTTTTTCCTGAATATATTCAGGAAAAAACGCATACGCCCTTTTTGGCCAACCAAGCAACCTGGAAAGGCAAATCAGCGCTACAAAGAAGACTCGCTACCCATCGGTCAAAAGGGCAATGCTGAAAAAAGTCTCAAAACCAGAAATGCAGGACAGGCCATGGAGAAATGGGAGCCTTGCTACACTGATGGGCGGGATGTAAATTGCCAAGAGCCACTCTGGAGAAGTGTCCGGTGAGTCCTGAAACATCTAAAAAACACAGCTTAGAGAGCTTAGGGCACTTCCACTCATGGGGGTATAAATTGGGAAAATGAAAAATCAGCAAGACACAAGCACCCCAAAGTTTAGGGCTGCTCTGTTGACAAGGACCTCCACGTCATTCCACCTTCAATATCCCAGGAAAGAGAAAAATGGATAAAGAAGTTGTGGTCCTTATGTACAATGGAATATCACTCAGCCATGAAACCAATGTCATAAGGCTAGTAGCAGCATGATGAGTGGATTTAGGTACGACGATTCTAAGTGAAATAAGTCACACAGAAAAGGACACTTCTCATAAGGTATCACTTATAGAGGGAATGTAAAAACCGTTACACTTGAACTGAATTACAAAACAGAACAGAGTCACACAGGCAGAAAACACACTATGGCTGCTTAACGGGAAAGGTGAGGTGGGGTGATACATAAAACAAGGGTTTCAAATTAGCTCAGATACCGTTCCATAAACCCAATATGTAATAGACAAGACCTACTCCTTGCTCAGAGAACTGGACTCAACACGCCCTATTCACCGCACAAGAATATATCTGACTAGTAATAATCTTAAAACCTATGTATTGATATCTCTCTGTTAGTGAGTCAAGTGGCTGTAAAGCGGCATAAACACAGCAGTGAAAAGCAGCTAAACCCCATTATAAAAATAAATTACTTTGAAAAACCCATGAAACAAAGACAGTGAAAGAGAGAGAATTTCTTACACAATGCGTTCAGGGGCTGTGATGCAACCTGGATTGACCATTTCTAGACCCACAGCTGGATGAGACATAAGGGTGGACACTCTTGGGGCTGAGAGGTTTGGTGAGGTTGGGTGAGCAAACGCAGACCCTTTAAAGTAATACTGCGTGGTACCCATCGCATGGGTCCCAAATCTCCAGGTTCAAGGGCATCTTCCTACATCGAAAACATGCATGAGAAAACAAAAAGATGGTACACCATGTGATGGGGAAAGGTTTCTAAAACGCACCTCATTTCTCTTCTCCTTGTGCCCGGGTTCGCCATTCCATCCGCTTTACTAAAAATCTCCCTACTTGGAGCATCAGCACCTTTAACCTCCTGTTCCCTACAGGTTGCAATTTGTCCTGAGGATGAACGGGTAGACGGGGAACCAGTGAGAGACTAGCTCTTGGTGTTGGGACAGGCACAGGTCACTCTATTTTCCCATCAGGAAGAAGAATTAAACACAGGCTCATCCTCCCCCCCGGAACCAGAACAGGGCCTGAAGCCATCCTGCGCTTTTGCGGCCAGCTCCCAAAAAAGCGAGTTGTAAAATGGAGCTTCAGGGCACTGCAATTCCCAAACCTGCAGAGTTATGAATGATAACTCTCGTCCACAAATATATTGAGGGAAGGCAAAGAAGAGGATTTGAAATCAAGGCAGAATTGCAGGAAACAGATTTCAGGAGGTAGATTCGAATCGCCTTTAAAGCACATGAAAAGCGGCAAAACGTTGACAATGATGCCCTTGGCCAAAAAGGGCGTATGCGTTTTTTCCTGAATATATTCAGGAAAAAACGCATACGCCCTTTTTGGCCAACCAAGCAACCTGGAAAGGCAAATCAGCGCTACAAAGAAGACTTGTTACCCATTGGTCAAAAGGGCCATGCTGAAAAAAGTCTCAAAACCAGAAATGCAGGACAGGCCATGGAGAAATGGGAGCCTTGCTACACTGATGGGCGGGATGTAAATTGCCAACAGCCACTCTGGAGAAGTGTACGGTGTGTCCAGAAACATCTAAAAAACACAGCTTAGAGAGCAGAGGGCACTTCCCCTCATGGGGGTATAAATTGGGAAAATGAAAAATCAGCAAGACACAAGCACCCCAAAGTTTAGGGCTGCTCTGTTGACAAGGACCTCCACTTCATTCCACCTTCAATATCCCAGGAAAGAGAAAAATGGATAAAGAAGTTGTGGTCCTTATGTACAATGGAATATCACTCAGCCATGAAATCAATGTCATAAGGCTAGTAGCAGCATGATGAGTGGATTTAGGTACGACGATTCTAAGTGAAATAAGTCACACAGAAAAGGACACTTCTCATAAGGTATCACTTATAGAGGGACTGTAAAAACCGTTACACTTGAACTGAATTACAAAACAGAACAGAGACACATGCAGAAAACACACTATGGCTGCTTAACGGGAAAGGTGAGGTGGGGTGATACATAAAACAAGGGTTTCAAATTAGCTCAGATACCGTTCCATAAACCCAATATGTAATAGACAAGACGTACTCCTTGCTCAGAGAACTGGACTCAACACGCCCTATTCACCGCACAAGAATATATCTGACTAGTAATAATCTTAAAACCTATGTATTGATATCTCTCTGTTAGTGTGTCAAGTGGGTGTAAAGCGGCATAAACACAGCAGTGAAAAGCAGCTAAACCCCATTATAAAAATAAATTACTTTGAAAAACCCATGAAACAAAGAAAGTGAAAGAGAGAGAAATTCTTACACAATGCGTTCAGGGGCTGTGATGCAACCTGGATTGACCATATCTAGACGCACAGCTGGATGAGACATAAGGGTGGACACTCTTGGGGCTGAGAGGTTTGGTGAGGTTGGGTGAGCAAACACAGACCCTTTAAAGTAATACTGCGTGGTACCCATCGCATGGGTCCCAAATCTCCAGGTTCAAGGGCATCTTCCTACATCGAAAACATGCATGAGAAAACAAAAAGATGGTACACCATGTGATGGGGAAAGGTTTCTAAAACGCACCTCATTTCTCTTCTCCTTGTGCCCGGGTTCGCCATTCCAGCCGCTTTACTAACAATCTCCCTACTTGGAGCATCAGCACCTTTAACCTCCTGTTCCGTACAGGTTGCAATTTGTCCTGAGGATGAACGGGTAGACGGGGAACCAGTGAGAGACTAGCTCTTGGTGTTGGGACAGGCACAGGTCACTCTATTTTCCCATCAGGAAGAAGAATTAACCACAGGCTCATCCTCCCCCCCAGAACCAGAACAGGGCCTGAAGCCATCCTGCGCTTTTGCGGCCAGCTCCCAAAAAAGCGAGTTGTAAAATGGAGCTTCAGGGCACTGCAATTCACAAACCTGCAGAGTTATAAATGATAACTCTCGTCCACAAATATATTGAGGGAAGGCAAAGAAGAGGATTTGAAATCAAGGCAGAATTGCAGGAAACAGATTTCAGGAGGTAGATTCGAATCGCCTTTAAAGCACATGAAAAGCGGCAAAACGTTGACAATGATGCCCTTGGCCAAAAAGGGCGTATGCGTTTTTTCCTGAATATATTCAGGAAAAAACGCATACGCCCTTTTTGGCCAACCAAGCCACCTGGAAAGGCAAATCAGCGCTACAAAGAAGACTCGCTACCCATCGGTCAAAAGGGCCATGCTGAAAAAAGTCTCAAAACCAGAAATGCAGGACAGGCCATGGAGAAATGGGAGCCTTGCTACACTGATGGGCGGGATGTAAATTGCCAACAGCCACTCTGGAGAAGTGTACGGTGTGTCCTGAAACATCTAAAAAACACAGCTTAGAGAGCATAGGGCACTTCCACTCATGGGGGTATAAATTGGGAAAATGAAAAATCAGCAAGACACAAGCACCCCAAAGTTTAGGGCTGCTCTGTTGACAAGGACCTCCACTTCATTCCACCTTCAATATCCCAGGAAAGCGAAAAATGGATAAAGAAGTTGTGGTCCTTATGTACAATGGAATATCACTCAGCCATGAAATCAATGTCATAAGGCTAGTAGCAGCATGATGAGTGGATTTAGGTACGACGATTCTAAGTGAAATAAGTCACACAGAAAAGGACACTTCTCATAAGGTATCACTTATAGGGGGACTGTAAAAACCGTTACACTTGAACTGAATTACAAAACAGAACAGAGTCACACATGCAGAAAACACACTATGGCTGCTTAACGGGAAAGGTGAGGTGGGGTGATACATAAAACAAGGGTTTCAAATTAGCTCAGATACCGTTCCATAAACCCAATATGTAATAGACAAGACCTACTCCTTGCTCAGAGAACTGGACTCAACACGCCCTATTCACCGCACAAGAATATATCTGACTAGTAATAATCTTAAAACCTATGTATTGATATCTCTCTGTTAGTGTGTCAAGTGGGTGTAAAGCAGCATAAACACAGCAGTGAAAAGCAGCTAAACCCCATTATAAAAATAAATTACTTTGAAATACCCATGAAACAAAGACAGTGAAAGAAAGAGAAATTCTTACACAATGCGTTCAGGGGCTGTGATGCAACCTGGATTGACCATATCTAGACCCACAGCTGGATGAGACATAAGGGTGGACACTCTTGGGGCTGAGGGGTTTGGTGAGGTTGGGTGAGCAAACGCAGACCCTTTAAAATAATACTGCGTGGTACCCATCGCATGGGTCCCAAATCTCCAGGTTCAAGGGCATCTTCCTACATCGAAAACATGCATGAGAAAACAAAAAGATGGTACACCATGTGATGGGGAAAGGTTTCTAAAACGCACCTCATTTCTCTTCTCCTTGTGCCCGGGGTCGCCAATCCAGCCACTTTCCTAGCAATCTCCCTACTTGGAGCATCAGCACCTTTAAACTCCTGTTCCGTACAGGTTGCAATTTGTCCTGAGGATGAACGGGTAGACGGGGAACCAGTGAGAGACTAGCTCTTGTTGTTGGGACAGGCACAGGTCACTCTATTTTCCAATCAGGAAGAAGAATTAACCACAGGCTCATCCTCCCCCCCGGAACCAGAATAGGGACTGAAGCCATCCTGCGCTTTTGTGGCCAGCTCCCAAAAAAGCGAGTTGTAAAATGGAGCTTCAGGGCACTGCAATTCACAAACGTGCAGAGTTATAAATGATAACTTTCGTCCACAAATATATTGAGGGAAGGCAAAGAAGAGGACTTGAAATCAAGGCAGAATTGCAGGAAACAGATTTCAGGAGGTAGATTCGAATCGCCTTTAAAGCACATGAAAAGCGGCAAAACGTTGACAATGATGCCCTTGGCCAAAAAGGGCGTATGCGTTTTTTCCTGAATATATTCAGGAAAAAACGCATACGCCCTTTTTGGCCAACCAAGCAACCTGGAAAGGCAAATCAGCGCTACAAAGAAGACTCGCTACCCATTGGTCAAAAGGGCCATGCTGAAAAAAGTCTCAAAACCAGAAATGCAGGACAGGCCATGGAGAAATGGGAGCCTTGCTACACTGATGGGCGGGATGTAAATTGCCAACAGCCACTCTGGAGAAGTGTACGGTGTGTCCTGAAACATCTAAAAAACACAGCTTAGAGAGCTTAGGGCACTTCCACTCATGGGGGTATAAATTGGGAAAATGAAAAATCAGCAAGACACAAGCACCCCAAAGTTTAGGGCTGCTCTGTTGACCAGGACCTCCACTTCATTCCACCTTCAATATCCCAGGAAAGAGAAAAATGGATAAAGAAGTTGTGGTCCTTATGTACAATGCAATATCACTCAGCCATGAAATCAATGCCGTAAGGTTAGTAGCAGCATGATGAGTGGATTTAGGTACGACGATTCTAAGTGAAATAAGTCACACAGAAAAGGACACTTCTCATAAGGTATCACTGATAGAGGGAATGTAAAAAGCGTTACACTTGAACTGAATTACAAAACAGAACAGAGTCACACATGCAGAAAACACACTATGGCTGCTTAACGGGAAAGGTGAGGTGGGGTGATACATACAACAAGGGTTTAAAATTAGCTCAGATACCGTTCCATAAACCCAATATGTAATAGACAAGACCTACTCTTTGCTCAGAGAACTGGACTCAACACACCCTATTCACCGCACAAGAATATATCTGACTAGTAATAATCGTAAAACCTATGTATTGATATCTCTCTGTTAGTGTGTCAAGTGGGTGTAAAGCGGCATAAACACAGCAGTGAAAAGCAGCTAAACCCCATTATAAAAATAAATTACTTTGAAACACCCATGAAACAAAGACAGTGAAAGAGAGAGAAATTCTTACACAATGCGTTCAGGGGCTGTGATGCAACCTGGATTGACCATATCTAGACGCACAGCTGGATGAGACATAAGGGTGGACACTCTTGGGGCTGAGAGGTTTGGTGAGGTTGGGTGAGCAAACGCAGACCCTTTAAAGTAATACGGCGTGGTACCCATCGCATGGGTCCCAAATCTCCAGGTTCAAGGGCATCTTCCTACATCCAAAACATGCATGAGAAACCCAGAAGATGGTACACCGTGTGATGGGGAAAGGTTTCTAAAACGCACCTCATTTCTCATCTCCTTGTGCCCGGTTCGCCATTCCAGCCACTTTACTAGCAATCTCCCTACTTGGAGCATCAGCACCTTTAACCTCCTGTTCCGTACAGGTTGCAATTTGTCCTGAGGATGAACGGGAAGACGGGGAACCAACGAGAGAATAGCTCTTGGTGTTGGGACAGGCACAGGTCACTCTATTTTCCCATCAGGAAGAAGAATTAACCACAGGCTCAGCCTGCCCCCCGGAACCAGAACAGGGCCTGAAGCCATCCTGCGCTTTTGCGGCCAGCTCCCCAAAAAGCGAGTTGTAAAATGGAGGTTCAGGGCACTGCAATTCACAAACCTGCAGAGTTATAAATGATAACTCTCGTCCACAAATATATTGAGGGAAGGCAAAGAAGAGGATTTGAAATCAAGGCAGAATTGCAGGAAACAGATTTCAGGAGGTAGATTCGAATCGCCTTTAAAGCACATGAAAAGCGGCAAAATGTTGACAATGATGCCCTTGGCCAAAAAGGGCGTATGCGTTTTTTCCTGAATATATTCAGGAAAAAACGCATACGCCCTTTTTGGCCAACCAAGCAACCTGGAAAGGCAAATCAGCGCTACAAAGAAGTCTCGCTTCCCATCGGTCAAAAGGGCCATGCTGAAAAAAGTGTCAAAACCAGAAATGCAGGACAGGCCATGGAGAAATGAGAGCCTTGCTACACTGATGGGCGGGATGTAAATTGCCAACAGCCACTCTGGAGAAGTGTACGGTGTGTCCTGAAACATCTGAAAAACACAGCTTAGAGAGCATAGGGCACTTCCACTCATGGGGGTATAAATTGGGAAAATGAAAAATCAGCAAGACACAAGCACCCCAAAGTTTAGGGCTGCTCTGTTGACAAGGACCTCCACTTCATTCCACCTTAAATATCCAAGGAAAGAGAAAAATGGATAAAGAAGTTGTGGTCCTTATGTACAATGGAATATCACTCAGCCATGAAATCAATGTCATAAGGTTAGTAGCAGCATGATGAGTGGATTTAGGTACGACGATTCTAAGTGAAATAAGTCACACAGAAAAGGACACTTCTCATAAGGTATCACTTTTAGAGGGAATGTAAAAACCGTTACACTTGAACTGAATTACAAAACAGAACAGAGTCACACATGCAGAAAACAGACTATGGCTGCTTAACGGGAAAGGTGAAGTGGGGTGACACATAAAACAAGGGTATCAAATTAGCTCAGATACCATTCCATAAACCCAATATGTAGTAGACAAGACCTACTCCTTGCTCAGAGAACTGGACTCAACACGCCCTATTCACCGCACAAGAATATATCTGACTAGTAATAATCTTAAAACCTATGTATTGATATCTCTCTGTTAGTGTGCCAAGTGGGTGTAAAGCGGCATAAACACAGCCGTGAAAAGCAGCTAAACCCCATTATGAAAATAAATTACTTTGAAAAACCCATGAAACAACGACAGTGAAAGAGATAGAAATTCTTACACAATGAGATCAGGGGCTGTGATGCAACCTGGATTGACCATATCTAGACCCACCGCTGGATGAGACATAAGGGTGGACACTCTTGGGGCTGAGAGGTTTGGTGAGGTTGGGTGAGCAAACGCAGACCCTTTAAAGTAATACTGCGTGGTACCCATCGCATGGGTCCCAAATCTCCAGGTTCAAGGGCATCTTCCTACATCCAAAACATGCATGAGAAACCCAGAAGATGGTACACCGTGTGATGGGGAAAGGCTTCTAAAACGCACCTCATTTCTCATCTCCTTGTGCCCGGGTTCGCCATTCCAGCCGCTTTACTAGCAAGCTCCCTACTTGGAGCATCAGCACCTTTAACCTCCTGTTCCGTACAGGTTGCAATTTGTCCTGAGGATAAACGGGAAGACGTGGAACCAACGAGAAACTAGCTCTTGGTGTTGGGACAGGCACAGGTCACTCTATTTTCCCATCAGAAAGAAGAATTAACCACAGGCTCAGCCTGCCCCCCGGAACCAGAACAGGGCCTGAAGCCATTCTGCGATTTTGCGGCCAGCTCCCATAAAAACGAGTTGTAAAACGGAGGTTCAGGGCACTGCAATTCACAAACCTGCAGAGTTATAAATGATAACTCTCGTCCACAAATATATTGAGGGAAGGCAAAGAAGAGGATTTGAAATCAAGGCAGAATTGCAGGAAACAGATTTCAGGAGGTAGATACGAATCGCCTTTAAAGCACATGAAAAGCGGCAAAACGTTGACAATGATGCCCTTGGCCAAAAAGGGCGTATGCGTTTTTTCCTGAATATATTCAAGAAAAAACGCATACGCCCTTTTTGGCCAACCAAGCAACCTGGAAAGGCAAATCAGCGCTACAAAGAAGTCTCGCTTCCCATCGGTCAAAAGGGCCATGCTGAAAAAAGTGTCAAAACCAGAAATGCAGGACAGGCCATGGAGAAATGGGAGCCTTGCTACACTGATGGGCGGGATGTAAATTGCCAAGAGCCACTCTGGAGAAGTGTCCGGTGAGTCCTGAAACATCTAAAAAACACAGCTTAGAGAGCATAGGGCACTTCCACTCATGGGGGTATAAACTGGGAAAATGAAAAATCAGCAAGACACAAGCACCCCAAAGTTTAGGGCTGCTCTGTTGACAAGGACCTCCACTTCATTCCTCCTTCAATATCCCAGGAAAGGGAAAAATGGATAAAGAAGTTGTGGTCCTTATGTACAATGGAATATCACTCAGCCATGAAATCAATGCCGTAAGGTTAGTAGCAGCATGATGAGTGGATTTAGGTATGACGATTCTAAGTGAAATAAGTCATACAGAAAAGGACACTTCTCATAAGGTATCACTGATAGAGGGAATGTAAAAAGCGTTACACTTGAACTGAATTACAAAACAGAACAGAGTCACACATGCAGAAAACACACCATGGCTGCTTAACGGGAAAGGTGAGGTGGGGTGATACATAAAACAAGGGTATCAAATTAGCTCAGATACCGTTCCATAAACCCAATATGTAATAGACAAGACCTACTCCTTGCTCAGAGAACTGGACTCAACACGCCCTATTCACCGCACAAGAATATATCTGACTAATAATAATCGTAAAACCTATGTATTGATATCTCTCTGTTAGTGTGTCAAGTGGGTGTAAAGTGGCATAAACACAGCAGTGAAAAGCAGTTAAACCCCATTATAAAAATAAATTACTTTGAAACACCCATGAAACAAAGACAGTGAAAGAGAGAGAAATTCTTACACAATGCGTTCAGGGGCTGTGATGCAACCTGGATTGACCATATCTAGACGCACAGCTGGATGAGACATAAGGGTGGACACTCTTGGGGCTGAGAGGTTTGGTGAGGTTGGGTGAGCAAACGCAGACCCTTTAAAGTAATACTGCGTGGTACCCATCGCATGGGTCCCAAATCTCTAGGTTCACGGGCATCTTCCTACATCCAAAACATGCATGAGAAACCCAGAAGATGGTACACCGTGTGATGGGGAAAGGCTTCTAAAACGCGCCTCATTTCTCATCTCCTTGTGCCCGGGTTCGCCATTCCAGCCGCTTTACTAGCAAGCTCCCTACTTGGAGCATCAGCACCTTTAACCTCCTGTTCCGTACAGGTTGCAATTTGTCCTGAGGATGAACGGGTAGACGGGGAACCAGTGAGAGACTAGCTCTTGGTGTTGGGACAGGCACAGGTCACTCTATTTTCCCATCAGGAAGAAGAATTAACCACAGGCTCATCCTCCCCCCCGGAACCAGAACAGGGCCTGAAGCCATCCTGCGCTTTTGCGGCCAGCTCCCAAAAAAGCGAGTTGTAAAATGGAGCTTCAGGGCACTGCAATTCACAAACCTGCAGAGTTATAAATGATAACTCTCGTCCACAAATATATTGAGGGAAGGCAAAGAAGAGGATTTGAAATCAAGGCAGAATTGCAGGAAACAGATTTCAGGAGGTAGATTCGAATCGCCTTTAAAGCACATGAAAAGCGGCAAAACGTTGACAATGATGCCCTTGGCCAAAAAGGGCGTATGCGTTTTTTCCTGAATATATTCAGGAAAAAACGCATACGCCCTTTTTGGCCAACCAAGCAACCTGGAAAGGCAAATCAGCGCTACAAAGAAGACTCGCTACCCATCGGTCAAAAGGGCAATGCTGAAAAAAGTCTCAAAACCAGAAATGCAGGACAGGCCATGGAGAAATGGGAGCCTTGCTACACTGATGGGCGGGATGTAAATTGCCAAGAGCCACTCTGGAGAAGTGTCCGGTGAGTCCTGAAACATCTAAAAAACACAGCTTAGAGAGCTTAGGGCACTTCCACTCATGGGGGTATAAATTGGGAAAATGAAAAATCAGCAAGACACAAGCACCCCAAAGTTTAGGGCTGCTCTGTTGACAAGGACCTCCACGTCATTCCACCTTCAATATCCCAGGAAAGAGAAAAATGGATAAAGAAGTTGTGGTCCTTATGTACAATGGAATATCACTCAGCCATGAAACCAATGTCATAAGGCTAGTAGCAGCATGATGAGTGGATTTAGGTACGACGATTCTAAGTGAAATAAGTCACACAGAAAAGGACACTTCTCATAAGGTATCACTTATAGAGGGAATGTAAAAACCGTTACACTTGAACTGAATTACAAAACAGAACAGAGTCACACAGGCAGAAAACACACTATGGCTGCTTAACGGGAAAGGTGAGGTGGGGTGATACATAAAACAAGGGTTTCAAATTAGCTCAGATACCGTTCCATAAACCCAATATGTAATAGACAAGACCTACTCCTTGCTCAGAGAACTGGACTCAACACGCCCTATTCACCGCACAAGAATATATCTGACTAGTAATAATCTTAAAACCTATGTATTGATATCTCTCTGTTAGTGAGTCAAGTGGCTGTAAAGCGGCATAAACACAGCAGTGAAAAGCAGCTAAACCCCATTATAAAAATAAATTACTTTGAAAAACCCATGAAACAAAGACAGTGAAAGAGAGAGAATTTCTTACACAATGCGTTCAGGGGCTGTGATGCAACCTGGATTGACCATTTCTAGACCCACAGCTGGATGAGACATAAGGGTGGACACTCTTGGGGCTGAGAGGTTTGGTGAGGTTGGGTGAGCAAACGCAGACCCTTTAAAGTAATACTGCGTGGTACCCATCGCATGGGTCCCAAATCTCCAGGTTCAAGGGCATCTTCCTACATCGAAAACATGCATGAGAAAACAAAAAGATGGTACACCATGTGATGGGGAAAGGTTTCTAAAACGCACCTCATTTCTCTTCTCCTTGTGCCCGGGTTCGCCATTCCATCCGCTTTACTAAAAATCTCCCTACTTGGAGCATCAGCACCTTTAACCTCCTGTTCCCTACAGGTTGCAATTTGTCCTGAGGATGAACGGGTAGACGGGGAACCAGTGAGAGACTAGCTCTTGGTGTTGGGACAGGCACAGGTCACTCTATTTTCCCATCAGGAAGAAGAATTAAACACAGGCTCATCCTCCCCCCCGGAACCAGAACAGGGCCTGAAGCCATCCTGCGCTTTTGCGGCCAGCTCCCAAAAAAGCGAGTTGTAAAATGGAGCTTCAGGGCACTGCAATTCCCAAACCTGCAGAGTTATGAATGATAACTCTCGTCCACAAATATATTGAGGGAAGGCAAAGAAGAGGATTTGAAATCAAGGCAGAATTGCAGGAAACAGATTTCAGGAGGTAGATTCGAATCGCCTTTAAAGCACATGAAAAGCGGCAAAACGTTGACAATGATGCCCTTGGCCAAAAAGGGCGTATGCGTTTTTTCCTGAATATATTCAGGAAAAAACGCATACGCCCTTTTTGGCCAACCAAGCAACCTGGAAAGGCAAATCAGCGCTACAAAGAAGACTTGTTACCCATTGGTCAAAAGGGCCATGCTGAAAAAAGTCTCAAAACCAGAAATGCAGGACAGGCCATGGAGAAATGGGAGCCTTGCTACACTGATGGGCGGGATGTAAATTGCCAACAGCCACTCTGGAGAAGTGTACGGTGTGTCCAGAAACATCTAAAAAACACAGCTTAGAGAGCAGAGGGCACTTCCCCTCATGGGGGTATAAATTGGGAAAATGAAAAATCAGCAAGACACAAGCACCCCAAAGTTTAGGGCTGCTCTGTTGACAAGGACCTCCACTTCATTCCACCTTCAATATCCCAGGAAAGAGAAAAATGGATAAAGAAGTTGTGGTCCTTATGTACAATGGAATATCACTCAGCCATGAAATCAATGTCATAAGGCTAGTAGCAGCATGATGAGTGGATTTAGGTACGACGATTCTAAGTGAAATAAGTCACACAGAAAAGGACACTTCTCATAAGGTATCACTTATAGAGGGACTGTAAAAACCGTTACACTTGAACTGAATTACAAAACAGAACAGAGTCACACATGCAGAAAACACACTATGGCTGCTTAACGGGAAAGGTGAGGTGGGGTGATACATAAAACAAGGGTTTCAAATTAGCTCAGATACCGTTCCATAAACCCAATATGTAATAGACAAGACGTACTCCTTGCTCAGAGAACTGGACTCAACACGCCCTATTCACCGCACAAGAATATATCTGACTAGTAATAATCTTAAAACCTATGTATTGATATCTCTCTGTTAGTGTGTCAAGTGGGTGTAAAGCGGCATAAACACAGCAGTGAAAAGCAGCTAAACCCCATTATAAAAATAAATTACTTTGAAAAACCCATGAAACAAAGAAAGTGAAAGAGAGAGAAATTCTTACACAATGCGTTCAGGGGCTGTGATGCAACCTGGATTGACCATATCTAGACGCACAGCTGGATGAGACATAAGGGTGGACACTCTTGGGGCTGAGAGGTTTGGTGAGGTTGGGTGAGCAAACACAGACCCTTTAAAGTAATACTGCGTGGTACCCATCGCATGGGTCCCAAATCTCCAGGTTCAAGGGCATCTTCCTACATCGAAAACATGCATGAGAAAACAAAAAGATGGTACACCATGTGATGGGGAAAGGTTTCTAAAACGCACCTCATTTCTCTTCTCCTTGTGCCCGGGTTCGCCATTCCAGCCGCTTTACTAACAATCTCCCTACTTGGAGCATCAGCACCTTTAACCTCCTGTTCCGTACAGGTTGCAATTTGTCCTGAGGATGAACGGGTAGACGGGGAACCAGTGAGAGACTAGCTCTTGGTGTTGGGACAGGCACAGGTCACTCTATTTTCCCATCAGGAAGAAGAATTAACCACAGGCTCATCCTCCCCCCCAGAACCAGAACAGGGCCTGAAGCAATCCTGCGCTTTTGCGGCCAGCTCCCAAAAAAGCGAGTTGTAAAATGGAGCTTCAGGGCACTGCAATTCACAAACCTGCAGAGTTATAAATGATAACTCTCGTCCACAAATATATTGAGGGAAGGCAAAGAAGAGGATTTGAAATCAAGGCAGAATTGCAGGAAACAGATTTCAGGAGGTAGATTCGAATCGCCTTTAAAGCACATGAAAAGCGGCAAAACGTTGACAATGATGCCCTTGGCCAAAAAGGGCGTATGCGTTTTTTCCTGAATATATTCAGGAAAAAACGCATACGCCCTTTTTGGCCAACCAAGCAACCTGGAAAGGCAAATCAGCGCTACAAAGAAGACTCGCTACCCATCGGTCAAAAGGGCCATGCTGAAAAAAGTCTCAAAACCAGAAATGCAGGACAGGCCATGGAGAAATGGGAGCCTTGCTACACTGATGGGCGGGATGTAAATTGCCAACAGCCACTCTGGAGAAGTGTACGGTGTGTCCTGAAACATCTAAAAAACACAGCTTAGAGAGCATAGGGCACTTCCACTCATGGGGGTATAAATTGGGAAAATGAAAAATCAGCAAGACACAAGCACCCCAAAGTTTAGGGCTGCTCTGTTGACAAGGACCTCCACTTCATTCCACCTTCAATATCCCAGGAAAGAGAAAAATGGATAAAGAAGTTGTGGTCCTTATGTACAATGGAATATCACTCAGCCATGAAATCAATGTCATAAGGCTAGTAGCAGCATGATGAGTGGATTTAGGTACGACGATTCTAAGTGAAATAAGTCACACAGAAAAGGACACTTCTCATAAGGTATCACTTATAGAGGGAATGTAAAAACCGTTACACTTGAACTGAATTACAAAACAGAACAGAGTCACACATGCAGAAAACACACTATGGCTGCTTAACGGGAAAGGTGAGGTGGGGTGATACATAAAACAAGGGTTTCAAATTAGCTCAGATACCGTTCCATAAACCCAATATGTAATAGACAAGACCTACTCCTTGCTCAGAGAACTGGACTCAACACGCCCTATTCACCGCACAAGAATATATCTGACTAGTAATAATCTTAAAACCTATGTATTGATATCTCTCTGTTAGTGTGTCAAGTGGGTGTAAAGCGGCATAAACACAGCAGTGAAAAGCAGCTAAACCCCATTATAAAAATAAATTACTTTGAAAAACCCATGAAACAAAGACAGTGAAAGAGAGAGAAATTCTTACACAATGCGTTCAGGGGCTGTGATGCAACCTGGATTGACCATATCTAGACCCACAGCTGGATGAGACATAAGGGTGGACACTCTTGGGGCTGAGAGGTTTGGTGAGGTTGGGTGAGCAAACGCAGACCCTTTAAAGTAATACTGCGTGGTACCCATCGCATGGGTCCCAAATCTCCAGGTTCAAGGGCATCTTCCTACATCGAAAACATGCATGAGAAAACAAAAAGATGGTACACCATGTGATGGGGAAAGGTTTCTAAAACGCACCTCATTTCTCTTCTCCTTGTGCCCGGGTTCGCCATTCCAGCCGCTTTACTAACAATCTCCCTACTTGGAGCATCAGCACCTTTAACCTCCTGTTCCGTACAGGTTGCAATTTGTCCTGAGGATGAACGGGTAGACGGGGAACCAGTGAGAGACTAGCTCTTGGTGTTGGGACAGGCACAGGTCACTCTATTTTCCCATCAGGAAGAAGAATTAACCACAGGCTCATCCTCCCCCCCGGAACCAGAACAGGGCCTGAAGCCATCCTGCGCTTTTGCGGCCAGCTCCCAAAAAAGCGAGTTGTAAAATGGAGCTTCAGGGCACTGCAATTCACAAACCTGCAGAGTTATAAATGATAACTCTCGTCCACAAATATATTGAGGGAAGGCAAAGAAGAGGATTTGAAATCAAGGCAGAATTGCAGGAAACAGATTTCAGGAGGTAGATTCGAATCGCCTTTAAAGCACATGAAAAGCGGCAAAACGTTGACAATGATGCCCTTGGCCAAAAAGGGCGTATGCGTTTTTTCCTGAATATATTCAGGAAAAAACGCATACGCCCTTTTTGGCCAACCAAGCAACCTGGAAAGGCAAATCAGCGCTACAAAGAAGACTCGCTACCCATCGGTCAAAAGGGCCATGCTGAAAAAAGTCTCAAAACCAGAAATGCAGGACAGGCCATGGAGAAATGGGAGCCTTGCTACACTGATGGGCGGGATGTAAATTGCCAACAGCCACTCTGGAGAAGTGTACGGTGTGTCCAGAAACATCTAAAAAACACAGCTTAGAGAGCATAGCGCACTTCCACTCATGGGGGTATAAATTGGGAAAATGAAAAATCAGCAAGACACAAGCACCCCAAAGTTTAGGGCTGCTCTGTTGACAAGGACCTCCACTTCATTCCACCTTCAATATCCCAGGAAAGCGAAAAATGGATAAAGAAGTTGTGGTCCTTATGTACAATGGAATATCACTCAGCCATGAAATCAATGTCATAAGGCTAGTAGCAGCATGATGAGTGGATTTAGGTACGACGATTCTAAGTGAAATAAGTCACACAGAAAAGGACACTTCTCATAAGGTATCACTTATAGGGGGACTGTAAAAACCGTTACACTTGAACTGAATTACAAAACAGAACAGAGTCACACATGCAGAAAACACACTATGGCTGCTTAACGGGAAAGGTGAGGTGGGGTGATACATAAAACAAGGGTTTCAAATTAGCTCAGATACCGTTCCATAAACCCAATATGTAATAGACAAGACCTACTCCTTGCTCAGAGAACTGGACTCAACACGCCCTATTCACCGCACAAGAATATATCTGACTAGTAATAATCTTAAAACCTATGTATTGATATCTCTCTGTTAGTGTGCCAAGTGGGTGTAAAGCGGCATAAACACAGCCGTGAAAAGCAGCTAAACCCCATTATGAAAATAAATTACTTTGAAAAACCCATGAAACAACGACAGTGAAAGAGATAGAAATTCTTACACAATGAGATCAGGGGCTGTGATGCAACCTGGATTGACCATATCTAGACCCACCGCTGGATGAGACATAAGGGTGGACACTCTTGGGGCTGAGAGGTTTGGTGAGGTTGGGTGAGCAAACGCAGACCCTTTAAAGTAATACTGCGTGGTACCCATCGCATGGGTCCCAAATCTCCAGGTTCAAGGGCATCTTCCTACATCCAAAACATGCATGAGAAACCCAGAAGATGGTACACCGTGTGATGGGGAAAGGCTTCTAAAACGCACCTCATTTCTCATCTCCTTGTGCCCGGGTTCGCCATTCCAGCCGCTTTACTAGCAAGCTCCCTACTTGGAGCATCAGCACCTTTAACCTCCTGTTCCGTACAGGTTGCAATTTGTCCTGAGGATAAACGGGAAGACGTGGAACCAACGAGAAACTAGCTCTTGGTGTTGGGACAGGCACAGGTCACTCTATTTTCCCATCAGAAAGAAGAATTAACCACAGGCTCAGCCTGCCCCCCGGAACCAGAACAGGGCCTGAAGCCATTCTGCGATTTTGCGGCCAGCTCCCATAAAAACGAGTTGTAAAACGGAGGTTCAGGGCACTGCAATTCACAAACCTGCAGAGTTATAAATGATAACTCTCGTCCACAAATATATTGAGGGAAGGCAAAGAAGAGGATTTGAAATCAAGGCAGAATTGCAGGAAACAGATTTCAGGAGGTAGATACGAATCGCCTTTAAAGCACATGAAAAGCGGCAAAACGTTGACAATGATGCCCTTGGCCAAAAAGGGCGTATGCGTTTTTTCCTGAATATATTCAAGAAAAAACGCATACGCCCTTTTTGGCCAACCAAGCAACCTGGAAAGGCAAATCAGCGCTACAAAGAAGTCTCGCTTCCCATCGGTCAAAAGGGCCATGCTGAAAAAAGTGTCAAAACCAGAAATGCAGGACAGGCCATGGAGAAATGGGAGCCTTGCTACACTGATGGGCGGGATGTAAATTGCCAAGAGCCACTCTGGAGAAGTGTCCGGTGAGTCCTGAAACATCTAAAAAACACAGCTTAGAGAGCATAGGGCACTTCCATTCATGGGGGTATAAACTGGGAAAATGAAAAATCAGCAAGACACAAGCACCCCAAAGTTTAGGGCTGCTCTGTTGACAAGGACCTCCACTTCATTCCTCCTTCAATATCCCAGGAAAGGGAAAAATGGATAAAGAAGTTGTGGTCCTTATGTACAATGGAATATCACTCAGCCATGAAATCAATGCCGTAAGGTTAGTAGCAGCATGATGAGTGGATTTAGGTATGACGATTCTAAGTGAAATAAGTCATACAGAAAAGGACACTTCTCATAAGGTATCACTGATAGAGGGAATGTAAAAAGCGTTACACTTGAACTGAATTACAAAACAGAACAGAGTCACACATGCAGAAAACACACTATGGCTGCTTAACGGGAAAGGTGAGGTGGGGTGATACATAAAACAAGGGTATCAAATTAGCTCAGATACCGTTCCATAAACCCAATATGTAATAGACAAGACCTACTCCTTGCTCAGAGAACTGGACTCAACACGCCCTATTCACCGCACAAGAATATATCTGACTAATAATAATCGTAAAACCTATGTATTGATATCTCTCTGTTAGTGTGTCAAGTGGGTGTAAAGTGGCATAAACACAGCAGTGAAAAGCAGTTAAACCCCATTATAAAAATAAATTACTTTGAAACACCCATGAAACAAAGACAGTGAAAGAGAGAGAAATTCTTACACAATGCGTTCAGGGGCTGTGATGCAACCTGGATTGACCATATCTAGACGCACAGCTGGATGAGACATAAGGGTGGACACTCTTGGGGCTGAGAGGTTTGGTGAGGTTGGGTGAGCAAACGCAGACCCTTTAAAGTAATACTGCGTGGTACCCATCGCATGGGTCCCAAATCTCTAGGTTCACGGGCATCTTCCTACATCCAAAACATGCATGAGAAACCCAGAAGATGGTACACCGTGTGATGGGGAAAGGCTTCTAAAACGCGCCTCATTTCTCATCTCCTTGTGCCCGGGTTCGCCATTCCAGCCGCTTTACTAGCAAGCTCCCTACTTGGAGCATCAGCACCTTTAACCTCCTGTTCCGTACAGGTTGCAATTTGTCCTGAGGATGAACGGGTAGACGGGGAACCAGTGAGAGACTAGCTCTTGGTGTTGGGACAGGCACAGGTCACTCTATTTTCCCATCAGGAAGAAGAATTAACCACAGGCTCATCCTCCCCCCCGGAACCAGAACAGGGCCTGAAGCCATCCTGCGCTTTTGCGGCCAGCTCCCAAAAAAGCGAGTTGTAAAATGGAGCTTCAGGGCACTGCAATTCACAAACCTGCAGAGTTATAAATGATAACTCTCGTCCACAAATATATTGAGGGAAGGCAAAGAAGAGGATTTGAAATCAAGGCAGAATTGCAGGAAACAGATTTCAGGAGGTAGATTCGAATCGCCTTTAAAGCACATGAAAAGCGGCAAAACGTTGACAATGATGCCCTTGGCCAAAAAGGGCGTATGCGTTTTTTCCTGAATATATTCAGGAAAAAACGCATACGCCCTTTTTGGCCAACCAAGCAACCTGGAAAGGCAAATCAGCGCTACAAAGAAGACTCGCTACCCATCGGTCAAAAGGGCAATGCTGAAAAAAGTCTCAAAACCAGAAATGCAGGACAGGCCATGGAGAAATGGGAGCCTTGCTACACTGATGGGCGGGATGTAAATTGCCAAGAGCCACTCTGGAGAAGTGTCCGGTGAGTCCTGAAACATCTAAAAAACACAGCTTAGAGAGCTTAGGGCACTTCCACTCATGGGGGTATAAATTGGGAAAATGAAAAATCAGCAAGACACAAGCACCCCAAAGTTTAGGGCTGCTCTGTTGACAAGGACCTCCACGTCATTCCACCTTCAATATCCCAGGAAAGAGAAAAATGGATAAAGAAGTTGTGGTCCTTATGTACAATGGAATATCACTCAGCCATGAAACCAATGTCATAAGGCTAGTAGCAGCATGATGAGTGGATTTAGGTACGACGATTCTAAGTGAAATAAGTCACACAGAAAAGGACACTTCTCATAAGGTATCACTTATAGAGGGAATGTAAAAACCGTTACACTTGAACTGAATTACAAAACAGAACAGAGTCACACAGGCAGAAAACACACTATGGCTGCTTAACGGGAAAGGTGAGGTGGGGTGATACATAAAACAAGGGTTTCAAATTAGCTCAGATACCGTTCCATAAACCCAATATGTAATAGACAAGACCTACTCCTTGCTCAGAGAACTGGACTCAACACGCCCTATTCACCGCACAAGAATATATCTGACTAGTAATAATCTTAAAACCTATGTATTGATATCTCTCTGTTAGTGAGTCAAGTGGCTGTAAAGCGGCATAAACACAGCAGTGAAAAGCAGCTAAACCCCATTATAAAAATAAATTACTTTGAAAAACCCATGAAACAAAGACAGTGAAAGAGAGAGAATTTCTTACACAATGCGTTCAGGGGCTGTGATGCAACCTGGATTGACCATTTCTAGACCCACAGCTGGATGAGACATAAGGGTGGACACTCTTGGGGCTGAGAGGTTTGGTGAGGTTGGGTGAGCAAACGCAGACCCTTTAAAGTAATACTGCGTGGTACCCATCGCATGGGTCCCAAATCTCCAGGTTCAAGGGCATCTTCCTACATCGAAAACATGCATGAGAAAACAAAAAGATGGTACACCATGTGATGGGGAAAGGTTTCTAAAACGCACCTCATTTCTCTTCTCCTTGTGCCCGGGTTCGCCATTCCATCCGCTTTACTAAAAATCTCCCTACTTGGAGCATCAGCACCTTTAACCTCCTGTTCCCTACAGGTTGCAATTTGTCCTGAGGATGAACGGGTAGACGGGGAACCAGTGAGAGACTAGCTCTTGGTGTTGGGACAGGCACAGGTCACTCTATTTTCCCATCAGGAAGAAGAATTAAACACAGGCTCATCCTCCCCCCCGGAACCAGAACAGGGCCTGAAGCCATCCTGCGCTTTTGCGGCCAGCTCCCAAAAAAGCGAGTTGTAAAATGGAGCTTCAGGGCACTGCAATTCCCAAACCTGCAGAGTTATGAATGATAACTCTCGTCCACAAATATATTGAGGGAAGGCAAAGAAGAGGATTTGAAATCAAGGCAGAATTGCAGGAAACAGATTTCAGGAGGTAGATTCGAATCGCCTTTAAAGCACATGAAAAGCGGCAAAACGTTGACAATGATGCCCTTGGCCAAAAAGGGCGTATGCGTTTTTTCCTGAATATATTCAGGAAAAAACGCATACGCCCTTTTTGGCCAACCAAGCAACCTGGAAAGGCAAATCAGCGCTACAAAGAAGACTTGTTACCCATTGGTCAAAAGGGCCATGCTGAAAAAAGTCTCAAAACCAGAAATGCAGGACAGGCCATGGAGAAATGGGAGCCTTGCTACACTGATGGGCGGGATGTAAATTGCCAACAGCCACTCTGGAGAAGTGTACGGTGTGTCCAGAAACATCTAAAAAACACAGCTTAGAGAGCAGAGGGCACTTCCCCTCATGGGGGTATAAATTGGGAAAATGAAAAATCAGCAAGACACAAGCACCCCAAAGTTTAGGGCTGCTCTGTTGACAAGGACCTCCACTTCATTCCACCTTCAATATCCCAGGAAAGAGAAAAATGGATAAAGAAGTTGTGGTCCTTATGTACAATGGAATATCACTCAGCCATGAAATCAATGTCATAAGGCTAGTAGCAGCATGATGAGTGGATTTAGGTACGACGATTCTAAGTGAAATAAGTCACACAGAAAAGGACACTTCTCATAAGGTATCACTTATAGAGGGACTGTAAAAACCGTTACACTTGAACTGAATTACAAAACAGAACAGAGTCACACATGCAGAAAACACACTATGGCTGCTTAACGGGAAAGGTGAGGTGGGGTGATACATAAAACAAGGGTTTCAAATTAGCTCAGATACCGTTCCATAAACCCAATATGTAATAGACAAGACGTACTCCTTGCTCAGAGAACTGGACTCAACACGCCCTATTCACCGCACAAGAATATATCTGACTAGTAATAATCTTAAAACCTATGTATTGATATCTCTCTGTTAGTGTGTCAAGTGGGTGTAAAGCGGCATAAACACAGCAGTGAAAAGCAGCTAAACCCCATTATAAAAATAAATTACTTTGAAAAACCCATGAAACAAAGAAAGTGAAAGAGAGAGAAATTCTTACACAATGCGTTCAGGGGCTGTGATGCAACCTGGATTGACCATATCTAGACGCACAGCTGGATGAGACATAAGGGTGGACACTCTTGGGGCTGAGAGGTTTGGTGAGGTTGGGTGAGCAAACACAGACCCTTTAAAGTAATACTGCGTGGTACCCATCGCATGGGTCCCAAATCTCCAGGTTCAAGGGCATCTTCCTACATCGAAAACATGCATGAGAAAACAAAAAGATGGTACACCATGTGATGGGGAAAGGTTTCTAAAACGCACCTCATTTCTCTTCTCCTTGTGCCCGGGTTCGCCATTCCAGCCGCTTTACTAACAATCTCCCTACTTGGAGCATCAGCACCTTTAACCTCCTGTTCCGTACAGGTTGCAATTTGTCCTGAGGATGAACGGGTAGACGGGGAACCAGTGAGAGACTAGCTCTTGGTGTTGGGACAGGCACAGGTCACTCTATTTTCCCATCAGGAAGAAGAATTAACCACAGGCTCATCCTCCCCCCCAGAACCAGAACAGGGCCTGAAGCAATCCTGCGCTTTTGCGGCCAGCTCCCAAAAAAGCGAGTTGTAAAATGGAGCTTCAGGGCACTGCAATTCACAAACCTGCAGAGTTATAAATGATAACTCTCGTCCACAAATATATTGAGGGAAGGCAAAGAAGAGGATTTGAAATCAAGGCAGAATTGCAGGAAACAGATTTCAGGAGGTAGATTCGAATCGCCTTTAAAGCACATGAAAAGCGGCAAAACGTTGACAATGATGCCCTTGGCCAAAAAGGGCGTATGCGTTTTTTCCTGAATATATTCAGGAAAAAACGCATACGCCCTTTTTGGCCAACCAAGCAACCTGGAAAGGCAAATCAGCGCTACAAAGAAGACTCGCTACCCATCGGTCAAAAGGGCCATGCTGAAAAAAGTCTCAAAACCAGAAATGCAGGACAGGCCATGGAGAAATGGGAGCCTTGCTACACTGATGGGCGGGATGTAAATTGCCAACAGCCACTCTGGAGAAGTGTACGGTGTGTCCTGAAACATCTAAAAAACACAGCTTAGAGAGCATAGGGCACTTCCACTCATGGGGGTATAAATTGGGAAAATGAAAAATCAGCAAGACACAAGCACCCCAAAGTTTAGGGCTGCTCTGTTGACAAGGACCTCCACTTCATTCCACCTTCAATATCCCAGGAAAGAGAAAAATGGATAAAGAAGTTGTGGTCCTTATGTACAATGGAATATCACTCAGCCATGAAATCAATGTCATAAGGCTAGTAGCAGCATGATGAGTGGATTTAGGTACGACGATTCTAAGTGAAATAAGTCACACAGAAAAGGACACTTCTCATAAGGTATCACTTATAGAGGGAATGTAAAAACCGTTACACTTGAACTGAATTACAAAACAGAACAGAGTCACACATGCAGAAAACACACTATGGCTGCTTAACGGGAAAGGTGAGGTGGGGTGATACATACAACAAGGGTTTCAAATTATCTCAGATACCGTTCCATAAACCCAATATGTAATAGACAAGACCTACTCCTTGCTCAGAGAACTGGACTCAACACGCCCTATTCACCGCACAAGAATATATCTGACTAGTAATAATCTTAAAACCTATGTATTGATATCTCTCTGTTAGTGTGTCAAGTGGGTGTAAAGCGGCATAAACACAGCAGTGAAAAGCAGCTAAACCCCATTATAAAAATAAATTACTTTGAAAAACCCATGAAACAAAGACAGTGAAAGAGAGAGAAATTCTTACACAATGCGTTCAGGGGCTGTGATGCAACCTGGATTGACCATATCTAGACCCACAGCTGGATGAGACATAAGGGTGGACACTCTTGGGGCTGAGAGGTTTGGTGAGGTTGGGTGAGCAAACGCAGACCCTTTAAAGTAATACTGCGTGGTACCCATCGCATGGGTCCCAAATCTCCAGGTTCAAGGGCATCTTCCTACATCGAAAACATGCATGAGAAAACAAAAAGATGGTACACCATGTGATGGGGAAAGGTTTCTAAAACGCACCTCATTTCTCTTCTCCTTGTGCCCGGGTTCGCCATTCCAGCCGCTTTACTAACAATCTCCCTACTTGGAGCATCAGCACCTTTAACCTCCTGTTCCGTACAGGTTGCAATTTGTCCTGAGGATGAACGGGTAGACGGGGAACCAGTGAGAGACTAGCTCTTGGTGTTGGGACAGGCACAGGTCACTCTATTTTCCCATCAGGAAGAAGAATTAACCACAGGCTCATCCTCCCCCCCGGAACCAGAACAGGGCCTGAAGCCATCCTGCGCTTTTGCGGCCAGCTCCCAAAAAAGCGAGTTGTAAAATGGAGCTTCAGGGCACTGCAATTCACAAACCTGCAGAGTTATAAATGATAACTCTCGTCCACAAATATATTGAGGGAAGGCAAAGAAGAGGATTTGAAATCAAGGCAGAATTGCAGGAAACAGATTTCAGGAGGTAGATTCGAATCGCCTTTAAAGCACATGAAAAGCGGCAAAACGTTGACAATGATGCCCTTGGCCAAAAAGGGCGTATGCGTTTTTTCCTGAATATATTCAGGAAAAAACGCATACGCCCTTTTTGGCCAACCAAGCAACCTGGAAAGGCAAATCAGCGCTACAAAGAAGACTCGCTACCCATCGGTCAAAAGGGCCATGCTGAAAAAAGTCTCAAAACCAGAAATGCAGGACAGGCCATGGAGAAATGGGAGCCTTGCTACACTGATGGGCGGGATGTAAATTGCCAACAGCCACTCTGGAGAAGTGTACGGTGTGTCCAGAAACATCTAAAAAACACAGCTTAGAGAGCATAGCGCACTTCCACTCATGGGGGTATAAATTGGGAAAATGAAAAATCAGCAAGACACAAGCACCCCAAAGTTTAGGGCTGCTCTGTTGACAAGGACCTCCACTTCATTCCACCTTCAATATCCCAGGAAAGCGAAAAATGGATAAAGAAGTTGTGGTCCTTATGTACAATGGAATATCACTCAGCCATGAAATCAATGTCATAAGGCTAGTAGCAGCATGATGAGTGGATTTAGGTACGACGATTCTAAGTGAAATAAGTCACACAGAAAAGGACACTTCTCATAAGGTATCACTTATAGGGGGACTGTAAAAACCGTTACACTTGAACTGAATTACAAAACAGAACAGAGTCACACATGCAGAAAACACACTATGGCTGCTTAACGGGAAAGGTGAGGTGGGGTGATACATAAAACAAGGGTTTCAAATTAGCTCAGATACCGTTCCATAAACCCAATATGTAATAGACAAGACCTACTCCTTGCTCAGAGAACTGGACTCAACACGCCCTATTCACCGCACAAGAATATATCTGACTAGTAATAATCTTAAAACCTATGTATTGATATCTCTCTGTTAGTGTGTCAAGTGGGTGTAAAGCAGCATAAACACAGCAGTGAAAAGCAGCTAAACCCCATTATAAAAATAAATTACTTTGAAATACCCATGAAACAAAGACAGTGAAAGAAAGAGAAATTCTTACACAATGCGTTCAGGGGCTGTGATGCAACCTGGATTGACCATATCTAGACCCACAGCTGGATGAGACATAAGGGTGGACACTCTTGGGGCTGAGGGGTTTGGTGAGGTTGGGTGAGCAAACGCAGACCCTTTAAAATAATACTGCGTGGTACCCATCGCATGGGTCCCAAATCTCCAGGTTCAAGGGCATCTTCCTACATCGAAAACATGCATGAGAAAACAAAAAGATGGTACACCATGTGATGGGGAAAGGTTTCTAAAACGCACCTCATTTCTCTTCTCCTTGTGCCCGGGGTCGCCAATCCAGCCACTTTCCTAGCAATCTCCCTACTTGGAGCATCAGCACCTTTAAACTCCTGTTCCGTACAGGTTGCAATTTGTCCTGAGGATGAACGGGTAGACGGGCAACCAGTGAGAGACTAGCTCTTGTTGTTGGGACAGGCACAGGTCACTCTATTTTCCCATCAGGAAGAAGAATTAACCACAGGCTCATCCTCCCCCCCGGAACCAGAATAGGGACTGAAGCCATCCTGCGCTTTTGTGGCCAGCTCCCAAAAAAGCGAGTTGTAAAATGGAGCTTCAGGGCACTGCAATTCACAAACGTGCAGAGTTATAAATGATAACTTTCGTCCACAAATATATTGAGGGAAGGCAAAGAAGAGGACTTGAAATCAAGGCAGAATTGCAGGAAACAGATTTCAGGAGGTAGATTCGAATCGCCTTTAAAGCACATGAAAAGCGGCAAAACGTTGACAATGATGCCCTTGGCCAAAAAGGGCGTATGCGTTTTTTCCTGAATATATTCAGGAAAAAACGCATACGCCCTTTTTGGCCAACCAAGCAACCTGGAAAGGCAAATCAGCGCTACAAAGAAGACTCGCTACCCATTGGTCAAAAGGGCCATGCTGAAAAAAGTCTCAAAACCAGAAATGCAGGACAGGCCATGGAGAAATGGGAGCCTTGCTACACTGATGGGCGGGATGTAAATTGCCAACAGCCACTCTGGAGAAGTGTACGGTGTGTCCTGAAACATCTAAAAAACACAGCTTAGAGAGCTTAGGGCACTTCCACTCATGGGGGTATAAATTGGGAAAATGAAAAATCAGCAAGACACAAGCACCCCAAAGTTTAGGGCTGCTCTGTTGACAAGGACCTCCACTTCATTCCACCTTCAATATCCCAGGAAAGAGAGAAATGGATAAAGAAGTTGTGGTCCTTATGTACAATGCAATATCACTCAGCCATGAAATCAATGTCATAAGGCTAGTAGCAGCATGATGAGTGGATTTAGGTACGACGATTCTAAGTGAAATAAGTCACACAGAAAAGGACACTTCTCATAAGGTATCACTTATAGAGGGAATGTAAAAACTGTTACACTTGAACTGAATTACAAAACAGAACAGAGTCACACATGCAGAAAACACACTATGGCTGCTTAACGGGAAAGGTGAGGTGGGGTGATACATAAAACAAGGGTTTCAAATTAGCTCAGATACCGTTCCATAAACCCAATATGTAATAGACAAGACGTACTCCTTGCTCAGAGAACTGGACTCAACACGCCCTATTCACCGCACAAGAATATATCTGACTAGTAATAATCTTAAAACCTATGTATTGATATCTATCTGTTAGTGTGTCAAGTGGGTGTAAAGCGGCATAAACACAGCAGTGAAAAGCAGCTAAACCCCATTATAAAAATAAATTACTTTGAAAAACCCATGAAACAAAGAAAGTGAAAGAGAGAGAAATTCTTACACAATGCGTTCAGGGGCTGTGATGCAACCTGGATTGACCATATCTAGACCCACAGCTGGATGAGACATAAGGGTGGACACTCTTGGGGCTGAGAGGTTTGGTGAGGTTGGGTGAGCAAACACAGACCCTTTAAAGTAATACTGCGTGGTACCCATCGCATGGGTCCCAACTCTCCAGGTTCAAGGGCATCTTCCTACATCGAAAACATGCATGAGAAAACAAAAAGATGGTACACCATGTGATGGGGAAAGGTTTCTAAAACGCACCTCATTTCTCTTCTCCTTGTGCCCGGGTTCGCCATTCCAGCCGCTTTACTAACAATCTCCCTACTTGGAGCATCAGCACCTTTAACCTCCTGTTCCGTACAGGTTGCAATTTGTCCTGAGGATGAACGGGTAGACGGGGAACCAGTGAGAGACTAGCTCTTGGTGTTGGGACAGGCACAGGTCACTCTATTTTCCCATCAGGAAGAAGAATTAACCACAGGCTCATCCTCCCCCCCAGAACCAGAACAGGGCCTGAAGCAATCCTGCGCTTTTGCGGCCAGCTCCCAAAAAAGCGAGTTGTAAAATGGAGCTTCAGGGCACTGCAATTCACAAACCTGCAGAGTTATAAATGATAACTCTCGTCCACAAATATATTGAGGGAAGGCAAAGAAGAGGATTTGAAATCAAGGCAGAATTGCAGGAAACAGATTTCAGGAGGTAGATTCGAATCGCCTTTAAAGCACATGAAAAGCGGCAAAACGTTGACAATGATGCCCTTGGCCAAAAAGGGCGTATGCGTTTTTTCCTGAATATATTCAGGAAAAAACGCATACGCCCTTTTTGGCCAACCAAGCCACCTGGAAAGGCAAATCAGCGCTACAAAGAAGACTCGCTACCCATCGGTCAAAAGGGCCATGCTGAAAAAAGTCTCAAAACCAGAAATGCAGGACAGGCCATGGAGAAATGGAAGCCTTGCTACACTGATGGGCGGGATGTAAATTTCCAACAGCCACTCTGGAGAAGTGTACGGTGTGTCCTGAAACATCTAAAAAACACAGCTTAGAGAGCATAGGGCACTTCCACTCATGGGGGTATAAATTGGGAAAATGAAAAATCAGCAAGACACAAGCACCCCAAAGTTTAGGGCTGCTCTGTTGACAAGGACCTCCACTTCATTCCACCTTCAATATCCCAGGAAAGAGAAAAATGGATAAAGAAGTTGTGGTCCTTATGTACAATGGAATATCACTCAGCCATGAAATCAATGTCATAAGGCTAGTAGCAGCATGATGAGTGGATTTAGGTACGACGATTCTAAGTGAAATAAGTCACACAGAAAAGGACACTTCTCATAAGGTATCACTTATAGAGGGAATGTAAAAACCGTTACACTTGAACTGAATTACAAAACAGAACAGAGTCACACATGCAGAAAACACACTATGGCTGCTTAACGGGAAAGGTGAGGTGGGGTGATACATAAAACAAGGGTTTCAAATTAGCTCAGATACCGTTCCATAAACCCAATATGTAATAGACAAGACCTACTCCTTGCTCAGAGAACTGGACTCAACACGCCCTATTCACCGCACAAGAATATATCTGACTAGTAATAATCTTAAAACCTATGTATTGATATCTCTCTGTTAGTGTGTCAAGTGGGTGTAAAGCGGCATAAACACAGCAGTGAAAAGCAGCTAAACCCCATTATAAAAATAAATTACTTTGAAAAACCCATGAAACAAAGACAGTGAAAGAGAGAGAAATTCTTACACAATGCGTTCAGGGGCTGTGATGCAACCTGGATTGACCATATCTAGACCCACAGCTGGATGAGACATAAGGGTGGACACTCTTGGGGCTGAGAGGTTTGGTGAGGTTGGGTGAGCAAACGCAGACCCTTTAAAGTAATACTGCGTGGTACCCATCGCATGGGTCCCAAATCTCCAGGTTCAAGGGCATCTTCCTACATCGAAAACATGCATGAGAAAACAAAAAGATGGTACACCATGTGATGGGGAAAGGTTTCTAAAACGCACCTCATTTCTCTTCTCCTTGTGCCCGGGTTCGCCATTCCAGCCGCTTTACTAACAATCTCCCTACTTGGAGCATCAGCACCTTTAACCTCCTGTTCCGTACAGGTTGCAATTTGTCCTGAGGATGAACGGGTAGACGGGGAACCAGTGAGAGACTAGCTCTTGGTGTTGGGACAGGCACAGGTCACTCTATTTTCCCATCAGGAAGAAGAATTAACAACAGGCTCATCCTCCCCCCCGGAACCAGAACAGGGCCTGAAGCCATCCTGCGCTTTTGCGGCCAGCTCCCAAAAAAGCGAGTTGTAAAATGGAGCTTCAGGGCACTGCAATTCACAAACCTGCAGAGTTATAAATGATAACTCTCGTCCACAAATATATTGAGGGAAGGCAAAGAAGAGGATTTGAAATCAAGGCAGAATTGCAGGAAACAGATTTCAGGAGGTAGATTCGAATCGCCTTTAAAGCACATGAAAAGCGGCAAAACGTTGACAATGATGCCCTTGGCCAAAAAGGGCGTATGCGTTTTTTCCTGAATATATTCAGGAAAAAACGCATACGCCCTTTTTGGCCAACCAAGCCACCTGGAAAGGCAAATCAGCGCTACAAAGAAGACTCGCTACCCATCGGTCAAAAGGGCCATGCTGAAAAAAGTGTCAAAACCAGAAATGCAGGACAGGCCATGGAGAAATGGGAGCCTTGCTACACTGATGGGCGGGATGTAAATTGCCAACAGCCACCCTGGAGAAGTGTACGGTGTGTCCAGAAACATCTAAAAAACACAGCTTAGAGAGCATAGCGCACTTCCACTCATGGGGGTATAAATTGGGAAAATGAAAAATCAGCAAGACACAAGCACCCCAAAGTTTAGGGCTGCTCTGTTGACAAGGACCTCCACTTCATTCCACCTTCAATATCCCAGGAAAGCGAAAAATGGATAAAGAAGTTGTGGTCCTTATGTACAATGGAATATCACTCAGCCATGAAATCAATGTCATAAGGCTAGTAGCAGCATGATGAGTGGATTTAGGTACGACGATTCTAAGTGAAATAAGTCACACAGAAAAGGACACTTCTCATAAGGTATCACTTATAGAGGGACTGTAAAAACCGTTACACTTGAACTGAATTACAAAACAGAACAGAGTCACACATGCAGAAAACACACTATGGCTGCTTAACGGGAAAGGTGAGGTGGGGTGATACATAAAACAAGGGTTTCAAATTAGCTCAGATACCGTTCCATAAACCCAATATGTAATAGACAAGACCTACTCCTTGCTCAGAGAACTGGACTCAACACGCCCTATTCACCGCACAAGAATATATCTGACTAGTAATAATCTTAAAACCTATGTATTGATATCTCTCTGTTAGTGTGTCAAGTGGGTGTAAAGCAGCATAAACACAGCAGTGAAAAGCAGCTAAACCCCATTATAAAAATAAATTACTTTGAAATACCCATGAAACAAAGACAGTGAAAGAAAGAGAAATTCTTACACAATGCGTTCAGGGGCTGTGATGCAACCTGGATTGACCATATCTAGACCCACAGCTGGATGAGACATAAGGGTGGACACTCTTGGGGCTGAGGGGTTTGGTGAGGTTGGGTGAGCAAACGCAGACCCATTAAAGTAATACTGCGTGGTACCCATCGCATGGGTCCCAAATCTCCAGGTTCAAGGGCATCTTCCTACATCGAAAACATGCATGAGAAAACAAAAAGATGGTACACCATGTGATGGGGAAAGGTTTCTAAAACGCACCTCATTTCTCTTCTCCTTGTGCCCGGGGTCGCCAATCCAGCCACTTTCCTAGCAATCTCCCTACTTGGAGCATCAGCACCTTTAAACTCCTGTTCCGTACAGGTTGCAATTTGTCCTGAGGATGAACGGGTAGACGGGGAACCAGTGAGAGACTAGCTCTTGTTGTTGGGACAGGCACAGGTCACTCTATTTTCCCATCAGGAAGAAGAATTAACCACAGGCTCATCCTCCCCCCCGGAACCAGAATAGGGACTGAAGCCATCCTGCGCTTTTGTGGCCAGCTCCCAAAAAAGCGAGTTGTAAAATGGAGCTTCAGGGCACTGCAATTCACAAACGTGCAGAGTTATAAATGATAACTTTCGTCCACAAATATATTGAGGGAAGGCAAAGAAGAGGACTTGAAATCAAGGCAGAATTGCAGGAAACAGATTTCAGGAGGTAGATTCGAATCGCCTTTAAAGCACATGAAAAGCGGCAAAACGTTGACAATGATGCCCTTGGCCAAAAAGGGCGTATGCGTTTTTTCCTGAATATATTCAGGAAAAAACGCATACGCCCTTTTTGGCCAACCAAGCAACCTGGAAAGGCAAATCAGCGCTACAAAGAAGACTCGCTACCCATTGGTCAAAAGGGCCATGCTGAAAAAAGTCTCAAAACCAGAAATGCAGGACAGGCCATGGAGAAATGGGAGCCTTGCTACACTGATGGGCGGGATGTAAATTGCCAACAGCCACTCTGGAGAAGTGTACGGTGTGTCCTGAAACATCTAAAAAACACAGCTTAGAGAGCTTAGGGCACTTCCACTCATGGGGGTATAAATTGGGAAAATGAAAAATCAGCAAGACACAAGCACCCCAAAGTTTAGGGCTGCTCTGTTGACAAGGACCTCCACTTCATTCCACCTTCAATATCCCAGGAAAGAGAGAAATGGATAAAGAAGTTGTGGTCCTTATGTACAATGCAATATCACTCAGCCATGAAATCAATGTCATAAGGCTAGTAGCAGCATGATGAGTGGATTTAGGTACGACGATTCTAAGTGAAATAAGTCACACAGAAAAGGACACTTCTCATAAGGTATCACTTATAGAGGGAATGTAAAAACTGTTACACTTGAACTGAATTACAAAACAGAACAGAGTCACACATGCAGAAAACACACTATGGCTGCTTAACGGGAAAGGTGAGGTGGGGTGATACATAAAACAAGGGTTTCAAATTAGCTCAGATACCGTTCCATAAACCCAATATGTAATAGACAAGACGTACTCCTTGCTCAGAGAACTGGACTCAACACGCCCTATTCACCGCACAAGAATATATCTGACTAGTAATAATCTTAAAACCTATGTATTGATATCTATCTGTTAGTGTGTCAAGTGGGTGTAAAGCGGCATAAACACAGCAGTGAAAAGCAGCTAAACCCCATTATAAAAATAAATTACTTTGAAAAACCCATGAAACAAAGAAAGTGAAAGAGAGAGAAATTCTTACACAATGCGTTCAGGGGCTGTGATGCAACCTGGATTGACCATATCTAGACCCACAGCTGGATGAGACATAAGGGTGGACACTCTTGGGGCTGAGAGGTTTGGTGAGGTTGGGTGAGCAAACACAGACCCTTTAAAGTAATACTGCGTGGTACCCATCGCATGGGTCCCAACTCTCCAGGTTCAAGGGCATCTTCCTACATCGAAAACA
Organism: Balaenoptera borealis; assembly: GCF_965194805.1. Taxonomy (NCBI): domain Eukaryota; kingdom Metazoa; phylum Chordata; class Mammalia; order Artiodactyla; family Balaenopteridae; genus Balaenoptera; species Balaenoptera borealis. The sequence goes on along the minus strand of NW_028123913.1, from coordinate 277,888 downwards.
TGCATGAGAAAACAAAAAGATGGTACACCATGTGATGGGGAAAGGTTTCTAAAACGCACCTCATTTCTCTTCTCCTTGTGCCCGGGTTCGCCATTCCAGCCGCTTTACTAACAATCTCCCTACTTGGAGCATCAGCACCTTTAACCTCCTGTTCCGTACAGGTTGCAATTTGTCCTGAGGATGAACGGGTAGACGGGGAACCAGTGAGAGACTAGCTCTTGGTGTTGGGACAGGCACAGGTCACTCTATTTTCCCATCAGGAAGAAGAATTAACCACAGGCTCATCCTCCCCCCCAGAACCAGAACAGGGCCTGAAGCAATCCTGCGCTTTTGCGGCCAGCTCCCAAAAAAGCGAGTTGTAAAATGGAGCTTCAGGGCACTGCAATTCACAAACCTGCAGAGTTATAAATGATAACTCTCGTCCACAAATATATTGAGGGAAGGCAAAGAAGAGGATTTGAAATCAAGGCAGAATTGCAGGAAACAGATTTCAGGAGGTAGATTCGAATCGCCTTTAAAGCACATGAAAAGCGGCAAAACGTTGACAATGATGCCCTTGGCCAAAAAGGGCGTATGCGTTTTTTCCTGAATATATTCAGGAAAAAACGCATACGCCCTTTTTGGCCAACCAAGCCACCTGGAAAGGCAAATCAGCGCTACAAAGAAGACTCGCTACCCATCGGTCAAAAGGGCCATGCTGAAAAAAGTCTCAAAACCAGAAATGCAGGACAGGCCATGGAGAAATGGGAGCCTTGCTACACTGATGGGCGGGATGTAAATTGCCAACAGCCACTCTGGAGAAGTGTACGGTGTGTCCAGAAACATCTAAAAAACACAGCTTAGAGAGCATAGCGCACTTCCACTCATGGGGGTATAAATTGGGAAAATGAAAAATCAGCAAGACACAAGCACCCCAAAGTTTAGGGCTGCTCTGTTGACAAGGACCTCCACTTCATTCCACCTTCAATATCCCAGGAAAGCGAAAAATGGATAAAGAAGTTGTGGTCCTTATGTACAATGGAATATCACTCAGCCATGAAATCAATGTCATAAGGCTAGTAGCAGCATGATGAGTGGATTTAGGTACGACGATTCTAAGTGAAATAAGTCACACAGAAAAGGACACTTCTCATAAGGTATCACTTATAGAGGGACTGTAAAAACCGTTACACTTGAACTGAATTACAAAACAGAACAGAGTCACACATGCAGAAAACACACTATGGCTGCTTAACGGGAAAGGTGAGGTGGGGTGATACATAAAACAAGGGTTTCAAATTAGCTCAGATACCGTTCCATAAACCCAATATGTAATAGACAAGACCTACTCCTTGCTCAGAGAACTGGACTCAACACGCCCTATTCACCGCACAAGAATATATCTGACTAGTAATAATCTTAAAACCTATGTATTGATATCTCTCTGTTAGTGTGTCAAGTGGGTGTAAAGCAGCATAAACACAGCAGTGAAAAGCAGCTAAACCCCATTATAAAAATAAATTACTTTGAAATACCCATGAAACAAAGACAGTGAAAGAAAGAGAAATTCTTACACAATGCGTTCAGGGGCTGTGATGCAACCTGGATTGACCATATCTAGACCCACAGCTGGATGAGACATAAGGGTGGACACTCTTGGGGCTGAGGGGTTTGGTGAGGTTGGGTGAGCAAACGCAGACCCATTAAAGTAATACTGCGTGGTACCCATCGCATGGGTCCCAAATCTCCAGGTTCAAGGGCATCTTCCTACATCGAAAACATGCATGAGAAAACAAAAAGATGGTACACCATGTGATGGGGAAAGGTTTCTAAAACGCACCTCATTTCTCTTCTCCTTGTGCCCGGGGTCGCCAATCCAGCCACTTTCCTAGCAATCTCCCTACTTGGAGCATCAGCACCTTTAAACTCCTGTTCCGTACAGGTTGCAATTTGTCCTGAGGATGAACGGGTAGACGGGGAACCAGTGAGAGACTAGCTCTTGGTGTTGGGACAGGCACAGGTCACTCTATTTTCCCATCAGGAAGAAGAATTAACCACAGGCTCATCCTCCCCCCCGGAACCAGAATAGGGACTGAAGCCATCCTGCGCTTTTGTGGCCAGCTCCCAAAAAAGCGAGTTGTAAAATGGAGCTTCAGGGCACTGCAATTCACAAACGTGCAGAGTTATAAATGATAACTTTCGTCCACAAATATATTGAGGGAAGGCAAAGAAGAGGACTTGAAATCAAGGCAGAATTGCAGGAAACAGATTTCAGGAGGTAGATTCGAATCGCCTTTAAAGCACATGAAAAGCGGCAAAACGTTGACAATGATGCCCTTGGCCAAAAAGGGCGTATGCGTTTTTTCCTGAATATATTCAGGAAAAAACGCATACGCCCTTTTTGGCCAACCAAGCAACCTGGAAAGGCAAATCAGCGCTACAAAGAAGACTCGCTACCCATTGGTCAAAAGGGCCATGCTGAAAAAAGTCTCAAAACCAGAAATGCAGGACAGGCCATGGAGAAATGGGAGCCTTGCTACACTGATGGGCGGGATGTAAATTGCCAACAGCCACTCTGGAGAAGTGTACGGTGTGTCCTGAAACATCTAAAAAACACAGCTTAGAGAGCTTAGGGCACTTCCACTCATGGGGGTATAAATTGGGAAAATGAAAAATCAGCAAGACACAAGCACCCCAAAGTTGAGGGCTGCTCTGTTGACAAGGACCTCCACTTCATTCCACCTTCAATATCCCAGGAAAGAGAGAAATGGATAAAGAAGTTGTGGTCCTTATGTACAATGCAATATCACTCAGCCATGAAATCAATGTCATAAGGCTAGTAGCAGCATGATGAGTGGATTTAGGTACGACGATTCTAAGTGAAATAAGTCACACAGAAAAGGACACTTCTCATAAGGTATCACTTATAGAGGGAATGTAAAAACTGTTACACTTGAACTGAATTACAAAACAGAACAGAGTCACACATGCAGAAAACACACTATGGCTGCTTAACGGGAAAGGTGAGGTGGGGTGATACATAAAACAAGGGTTTCAAATTAGCTCAGATACCGTTCCATAAACCCAATATGTAATAGACAAGACGTACTCCTTGCTCAGAGAACTGGACTCAACACGCCCTATTCACCGCACAAGAATATATCTGACTAGTAATAATCTTAAAACCTATGTATTGATATCTATCTGTTAGTGTGTCAAGTGGGTGTAAAGCGGCATAAACACAGCAGTGAAAAGCAGCTAAACCCCATTATAAAAATAAATTACTTTGAAAAACCCATGAAACAAAGACAGTGAAAGAGAGAGAAATTCTTACACAATGCGTTCAGGAGCTGTGATGCAACCTGGATTGACCATATCTAGACCCACAGCTGGATGAGACATAAGGGTTGACACTCTTGGGGCTGAGAGGTTTGGTGAGGTTGGGTGAGCAAACGCAGACCCTTTAAAGTAATACTGCGTGGTACCCATCGCATGGATCCCAACTCTCCAGGTTCAAGGGCATCTTCCTACATCGAAAACATGCATGAGAAAACAAAAAGATAGTACACCATGTGATGGGGAAAGGTTTCTAAAACGCACCTCATTTCTCTTCTCCTTGTGCCCGGGTTCGCCATTCCAGCCGCTTTACTAACAATCTCCCTACTTGGAGCATCAGCACCTTTAACCTCCTGTTCCATACAGGTTGCAATTTGTCCTGAGGATGAACGGGTAGACGGGGAACCAGTGAGAGACTAGCTCTTGGTGTTGGGACAGGCACAGGTCACTCTATTTTCCCATCAGGAAGAAGAATTAACCACAGGCTCATCCTCCCCCCGGAACCAGAACAGGGCCTGAAGCCATCCTGCGCTTTTGCGGCCAGCTCCCAAAAAAGCGAGTTGTAAAATGGAGCTTCAGGGCACTGCAATTCACAAACCTGCAGAGTTATAAATGATAACTCTCGTCCACAAATATATTGAGGGAAGGCAAAGAAGAGGATTTGAAATCAAGGCAGAAATGCAGGAAACAGATTTCAGGAGGTAGATTCGAATCACCTTTAAAGCACATGAAAAGCGGCAAAACGTTGACAATGATGCCCTTGGCCAAAAAGGGCGTATGCGTTTTTTCCTGAATATATTCAGGAAAAAACGCATACGCCCTTTTTGGCCAACCAAGCAACCTGGAAAGGCAAATCAGGGCTACAAAAATACTCGCTACCCATCGGTCAAAAGGGCCATGCTGAAAAAAGTGTCAAAACCAGAAATGCAGGACAGGCCATGGAGAAATGGGAGCCTTGCTACACTGATGGGCGGGATGTAAATTGCCAACAGCCACTCTGGAGAAGTGTACGGTGTGTCCTGAATCATCTAAAAAACACAGCTTAGAGAGCATAGGGCACTTCCACTCATGGGGGTATAAATTGGGAAAATGAAAAATCAGCAAGACACAAGCACCCCAAAGTTTAGGGCTGCTCTGTTGACAAGGACCTCCACTTCATTCCACCTTCAATATCCCAGGAGGGAGAAAAATGGATAAAGAAGTTGTGGTCCTTATGTACAATGGAATATCACTCAGCCATGAAATCAATGTCATAAGGCTAATAGCAGCATGATGAGTGGATTTAGGTATGACGATTCTAAGTGAAATAAGTCACACAGAAAAGGACACTTCTCATAAGGTATCACTTATAGAGGGACTGTAAAAACCGTTACACTTGAACTGAATTACAAAACAGAACAGAGTCACACATGCAGAAAACACACTATGGCTGCTTAACGGGAAAGGTGAGGTGGGGTGATACATAAAACAAGGGTTTCAAATTAGCTCAGATACAGTTCCATAAACCCAATATGTAATAGACAAGACCTACTCCTTGCTCAGAGAACTGGACTCAACACGCCCTATTCACCGCACAAGAATATATCTGACTAGTAATAATCTTAAAACCTATGTATTGATATCTCTCTGTTAGTGTGTCAAGTGGGTGTAAAGCGGCATAAACACAGCAGTGAAAAGCAGCTAAACCCCATTATAAAAATAAATTACTTTGAAAAACCCATGAAACAAAGACAGTGAAAGAGAGAGAAATTCTTACACAATGCGTTCAGGGGCTGTGATGCAACCTGGATTGACCATTTCTAGACCCACAGCTGGATGAGACATAAGGGTGGACACTCTTGGGGCTGAGAGGTTTGGTGAGGTTGGGTGAGCAAACGCAGACCCTTTAAAGTAATACTGCGTGGTACCCATCGCATGGGTCCCAAATCTCCAGGTTCAAGGGCATCTTCCTACATCGAAAACATGCATGAGAAAACAAAAAAGATGGTACACCATGTGATGGGGAAAGGTTTCTAAAACGCACCTCATTTCTCTTCTCCTTGTGCCCGGGTTCGCCATTCCAGCCGCTTTACTAACAATCTCCCTACTTGGAGCATCAGCACCTTTAACCTCCTGTTCCGTACAGGTTGCAATTTGTCCTGAGGATGAACGGGTAGACGGGGAACCAGTGAGAGACTAGCTCTTGGTGTTGGGACAGGCACAGGTCACTCTATTTTCCCATCAGGAAGAAGAATTAACCACAGGCTCATCCTCCCCCCGGAACCAGAACAGGGCCTGAAGCCATCCTGCGCTTTTGCGGCCAGCTCCCAAAAAAGCGAGTTGTAAAATGGAGCTTCAGGGCACTGCAATTCACAAACCTGCAGAGTAATAAATGATAACTCTCGTCCACAAATATATTGAGGGAAGGCAAAGAAGAGGATTTGAAATCAAGGCAGAAATGCAGGAAACAGATTTCAGGAGGTAGATTCGAATCACCTTTAAAGCACATGAAAAGCGGCAAAACGTTGACAATGATGCCCTTGGCCAAAAAGGGCGTATGCGTTTTTTCCTGAATATATTCAGGAAAAAACGCATACGCCCATTTTGGCCAACCAAGCAACCTGGAAAGGCAAATCAGGGCTACAAAAATACTCGCTACCCATCGGTCAAAAGGGCCATGCTGAAAAAAGTGTCAAAACCAGAAATGCAGGACAGGCCATGGAGAAATGGGAGCCTTGCTACACTGATGGGCGGGATGTAAATTGCCAACAGCCACTCTGGAGAAGTGTACGGTGTGTCCTGAATCATCTAAAAAACACAGCTTAGAGAGCATAGGGCACTTCCACTCATGGGGGTATAAATTGGGAAAATGAAAAATCAGCAAGACACAAGCACCCCAAAGTTTAGGGCTGCTCTGTTGACAAGGACCTCCACTTCATTCCACCTTCAATATCCCAGGAGGGAGAAAAATGGATAAAGAAGTTGTGGTCCTTATGTACAATGGAATATCACTCAGCCATGAAATCAATGTCATAAGGCTAATAGCAGCATGATGAGTGGATTTAGGTACGACGATTCTAAGTGAAATAAGTCACACAGAAAAGGACACTTCTCATAAGGTATCACTTATAGAGGGACTGTAAAAACCGTTACACTTGAACTGAATTACAAAACAGAACAGAGTCACACATGCAGAAAACACACTATGGCTGCTTAACGGGAAAGGTGAGGTGGGGTGATACATAAAACAAGGGTTTCAAATTAGCTCAGATACAGTTCCATAAACCCAATATGTAATAGACAAGACCTACTCCTTGCTCAGAGAACTGGACTCAACACGCCCTATTCACCGCACAAGAATATATCTGACTAGTAATAATCTTAAAACCTATGTATTGATATCTCTCTGTTAGTGTGTCAAGTGGGTGTAAAGCGGCATAAACACAGCAGTGAAAAGCAGCTAAACCCCATTATAAAAATAAATTACTTTGAAAAACCCATGAAACAAAGACAGTGAAAGAGAGAGAAATTCTTACACAATGCGTTCAGGGGCTGTGATGCAACCTGGATTGACCATTTCTAGACCCACAGCTGGATGAGACATAAGGGTGGACACTCTTGGGGCTGAGAGGTTTGGTGAGGTTGGGTGAGCAAACGCAGACCCTTTAAAGTAATACTGCGTGGTACCCATCGCATGGGTCCCAAATCTCCAGGTTCAAGGGCATCTTCCTACATCGAAAACATGCATGAGAAAACAAAAAAGATGGTACACCATGTGATGGGGAAAGGTTTCTAAAACGCACCTCATTTCTCTTCTCCTTGTGCCCGGGTTCGCCATTCCAGCCGCTTTACTAACAATCTCCCTACTTGGAGCATCAGCACCTTTAACCTCCTGTTCCGTACAGGTTGCAATTTGTCCTGAGGATGAACGGGTAGACGGGGAACCAGTGAGAGACTAGCTCTTGGTGTTGGGACAGGCACAGGTCACTCTATTTTCCCATCAGGAAGAAGAATTAACCACAGGCTCATCCTCCCCCCGGAACCAGAACAGGGCCTGAAGCCATCCTGCGCTTTTGCGGCCAGCTCCCAAAAAAGCGAGTTGTAAAATGGAGCTTCAGGGCACTGCAATTCACAAACCTGCAGAGTAATAAATGATAACTCTCGTCCACAAATATATTGAGGGAAGGCAAAGAAGAGGATTTGAAATCAAGGCAGAAATGCAGGAAACAGATTTCAGGAGGTAGATTCGAATCACCTTTAAAGCACATGAAAAGCGGCAAAACGTTGACAATGATGCCCTTGGCCAAAAAGGGCGTATGCGTTTTTTCCTGAATATATTCAGGAAAAAACGCATACGCCCATTTTGGCCAACCAAGCAACCTGGAAAGGCAAATCAGGGCTACAAAAATACTCGCTACCCATCGGTCAAAAGGGCCATGCTGAAAAAAGTGTCAAAACCAGAAATGCAGGACAGGCCATGGAGAAATGGGAGCCTTGCTACACTGATGGGCGGGATGTAAATTGCCAACAGCCACTCTGGAGAAGTGTACGGTGTGTCCTGAATCATCTAAAAAACACAGCTTAGAGAGCATAGGGCACTTCCACTCATGGGGGTATAAATTGGGAAAATGAAAAATCAGCAAGACACAAGCACCCCAAAGTTTAGGGCTGCTCTGTTGACAAGGACCTCCACTTCATTCCACCTTCAATATCCCAGGAGGGAGAAAAATGGATAAAGAAGTTGTGGTCCTTATGTACAATGGAATATCACTCAGCAATGAAATCAATGTCATAAGGCTAATAGCAGCATGATGATTGGATTTAGGTACGACGATTCTAAGTGAAATAAGTCACACAGAAAAGGACACTTCTCATAAGGTATCACTTATAGAGGGAATGTAGAAACCGTTACACTTGAACTGAATTACAAAACAGAACAGAGTCACACATGCAGAAAACACACTATGGCTGCTTAACGGGAAAGGTGAGGTGGGGTGATACATAAAACAAGGGTTTCAAATTAGCTCAGATACCGTTCCATAAACCCAATATGTAATAGACAAGACCTACTCCTTGCTCAGAGAACTGGACTCAACACGCCCTATTCACCGCACAAGAATATATCTGACTAGTAATAATCTTAAAACTTTTGTATTGATATCTCTCTGTTAGTGTGTCAAGTGGGTGTAAAGTGGCATAAGCACAGCAGTGAAAAGCAGCTAAACCCCATTATAAAAATAAATTACTTTTACAAACCCATGAAACAAAGACAGTGAAAGAGAGAGAAATTGTTACACAATGCGTTCAGGGGCTGTGATGCAACCTGGATTGACCATATCTAGACCCACAGCTGGATGAGACATAAGGGTGGACACTCTTGGGGCTGAGAGGTTTGGTGAGGTTGGGTGAGCAAACGCAGACCCTTTAAAGTAATACTGCGTGGTACCCATCGCATGGGTCCCAAATCTCCAGGTTCAAGGGCATCTTCCTACATCGAAAACATGCATGAGAAAACAAAAAGATGGTACACCATGTGATGGGGAAAGGTTTCTAAAACGCACCTCATTTCTCTTCTCCTTGTGCGCGGGTTCGCCATTCCAGCCGCTTTACTAACAATCTCCCTACTTGGAGCATCCGCACATTTAACCTCCTGTTCCGTACAGGTTGCAATTTGTCCTGAGGATGAACGGGTAGACGGGGAACCAGTGAGAGACTAGCTCTTGGTGTTGGGACAGGCACAGGTCACTCTATTTTCCCATCAGGAAGAAGAATTAACCACAGGCTCATCCTCCCCCCCGGAACCAGAACAGGGCCTGAAGCCATCCTGCGCTTTTGCGGCCAGCTCCCAAAAAAGCGAGTTGTAAAATGGAGCTTCAGGGCACTGCAATTCACAAACCTGCAGAGTTATAAATGATAACTCTCGTCCACAAATATATTGAGGGAAGGCAAAGAAGAGGATTTGAAATCAAGGCAAAATTGTAGGAAACAGATTTCAGGAGGTGGATTCGAATCGCCTTTAAAGCACATGAAAAGCGGCAAAACGTTGACAATGATGCCCTTTTTGGCCAACCAAGCAACCTAGAAAGGCAAATCAGCGCGACAAAGCAGACTCGCTACCCATCGGTCAAAAGGGCCATGCTGAAAAAAGTCTCAAAACCAGAAATGCAGGACAGGCCATGGAGAAATGGGAGCCTTGCTACACTGATGGGCGGGATGTAAATTGCCAACAGCCACTCTGGAGAAGTGTACGGTGTGTCCTGAAACATCTAAAAAACACAGCTTAGAGAGCATAGGGCACTTCCACTCATGGGGGTATAATTTGGGAAAATGAAAAATCAGCAAGACACAAGCACCCCAAAGTTTAGGGCTGCTCTGTTGACAAGGACCTCCACTTCATTCCACCTTCAATATCCCAGGAAAGAGAAAAATGGATAAAGAAGTTGTGGTCCTTATGTACAATGGAATATCACTCAGCCATGAAATCAATGTCATAAGGCTAGTAGCAGCATGATGAGTGGATTTAGGTACAACGATTCTAAGTGAAATAAGTCACACAGAAAAGGACACTTCTCATAAGGTATCACTTATAGAGGGAATGTAAAAAGCGTTACACTTGAACTGAATTACAAAACAGAACAGAGTCACACATGCAGAAAACACACTATGGCTGCTTAACGGGAAAGGTGAGGTGGGGAGATACATAAAACAAGGGTTTCAAATTAGCTCAGATACCGTTCCATAAACCCAATATGTAATAGACAAGACCTACTCCTTGCTCAGAGAACTGGACTCAACACGCCCTATTCACCGCACAAGAATATATCTGACTAGTAATAATCTTAAAACCTATGTATTGATATCTCTCTGTTAGTGTGTCAAGTGGGTGAAAAGCAGCATAAACACAGCAGTGAAAAGCAGCTAAACCCCATTATAAAAATAAATTACTTTTACAAACCCATGAAACAAAGACAGTGAAAGAGAGAGAAATTCTTACACAATGCGTTCAGGGGCTGTGATGCAACCTGGATTGACCATATCTAGACCCACAGCTGGATGAGACATAAGGGTGGACACTCTTGGGGCTGAGAGGTTTGGTGAGGTTGGGTGAGCAAATGCAGACCCTTTAAAGTAATACTGCGTGGTACCCATCGCATGGGTCCCAAATCTCCAGGTTCAAGGGCATCTTCCTACATCGAAAACATGCATGAGAAACCCAGAAGATGGTACACCGTGTGATGTGGAAAGGTTTCTAAAACGCACCTCATTTCTCTTCTCCTTGTGCCCGGGTTCGCCATTCCAGCCGCTTTACTAACAATCTCCCTACTTGGAGCATCAGCACCTTTAACCTCCTGTTCCGTACAGGTTGCAATTTGTCCTGAGGATGAACGGGTAGACGGGGAACCAGTGAGAGAGTAGCTCTTGGTGTTGGGACAGGCACAGGTCACTCTATTTTCCCATCAGGAAGAAGAATTAACCACAGGCTCATCCTCCCCCCCGGAACCAGAACAGGGCCTGAAGCCATCCTGCGCTTTTGCGGCCAGCTCCCAAAAAAGAGAGTTGTAAGATGGAGCTTCAGGGCACTGCAATTCTCAAACCTGCAGAGTTATAAATGATAACTCTCGTCCACAAATATATTGAGGGAAGGCAAAGAAGAGGATTTGAAATCAAGGCTGAATTGCAGGAAACAGATTTCAGGAGGTAGATTCGAATCGCCTTTAAAGCACATGAAAAGCGGCAAAACGTTGACAATGATGCCCTTGGCCAAAAAGGGCGTATGCGTTTTTTCCTGAATATATTCAGGAAAAAACGCATACGCCCTTTTTGGCCAACCAAGCAACCTGGAAAGGCAAATCAGCGCTACAAAGAAGACTCGCTACCCATCGGTCAAAAGGGCCATGCTGAAAAACGTGTCAAAACCAGAAATGCAGGACAGGCCATGGAGAAATGGGAGCCTTGCTACACTGATGGGCGGGATGTAAATTGCCAACAGCCACTCTGGAGAAGTGTACGGTGTGTCCTGAAACATCTAAAAAACACAGCTTAGAGAGCATAGGGCACTTCCACTCATGGGGGTATAAATTGGGAAAATGAAAAATCAGCAAGACACAAGCACCCCAAAGTTTAGGGCTGCTCTGTTGACAAGGACCTCCACTTCATTCCACCTTCAATATCCCAGGAAAGAGAAAAATGGATAAAGAAGTTGTGGTCCTTATGTACAATGGAATATCACTCAGCCATGAAATCAATGTCATAAGGCTAGTAGCAGCATGATGAGTGGATTTAGGTACGACGATTCTAAGTGAAATAAGTCACACAGAAAAGGACACTTCTCATAAGGTATCACTTATAGAGGGACTGTAAAAACCGTTACACTTGAACTGAATTACAAAACAGAACAGAGTCACACATGCAGAAAACACACTATGGCTGCTTAACGGGAAAGGTGAGGTGGGGTGATACATAAAACAAGGGTTTCAAATTAGCTCAGATACCGTTCCATAAACCCAATATGTAATAGACAAGACGTACTCCTTGCTCAGAGAACTGGACTCAACACGCCCTATTCACCGCACAAGAATATATCTGACTAGTAATAATCTTAAAACCTATGTATTGATATCTCTCTGTTAGTGTGTCAAGTGGGTGTAAAGCGGCATAAACACAGCAGTGAAAAGCAGCTAAACCCCATTATCAAAATAAATTACTTTTACAAACCCATGAAACAAAGACAGTGAAAGAGAGAGAAATTCTTACACAATGCGTTCAGGGGCTGTGATGCAACCTGGATTGACCATATCTAGACCCACAGCTGGATGAGACATAAGGGTGGACACTCTTGGGGCTGAGAGGTTTGGTGAGGTTGGGTGAGCAAACGCAGACCCTTTAAAGTAATGCTGCGTGGTACCCATCGCATGGGTCCCAAATCTCCAGGTTCAAGGGCATCTTCCTACATCGAAAACATGCATGAGAAACCCAGAAGATGGTACACCGTGTGATGTGGAAAGGTTTCTAAAACGCACCTCATTTCTCTTCTCCTTGTGCCCGGGTTCGCCATTCCAGCCGCTTTACTAACAATCTCCCTACTTGGAGCATCAGCACCTTTAACCTCCTGTTCCGTACAGGTTGCAATTTGTCCTGAGGATGAACGGGTAGACGGGGAACCAGTGAGAGACTAGCTCTTGGTGTTGGGACAGGCACAGGTCACTCTATTTTCCCATCAGGAAGAAGAATTAACCACAGGCTCATCCTCCCCCCCGGAACCAGAACAGGGCCTGAAGCCATCCTGCGCTTTTGCGGCCAGCTCCCAAAAAAGCGAGTTGTAAAATGGAGCTTCAGGGCACTGCAATTCCCAAACCTGCAGAGTTATAAATGATAACTCTCGTCCACAAATATATTGAGGGAAGGCAAAGAAGAGGATTTGAAATCAAGGCAGAATTGCAGGAAACATATTTCAGGAGGTAGATTCGAATCGCCTTTAAAGCACATGAAAAGCGGCAAAACGTTGACAATGATGCCCTTTTTGGCCAACCAAGCAACCTAGAAAGGCAAATCAGCACGACAAAGCAGACTCGCTACCCATCGGTCAAAAGGGCCATGCTGAAAAAAGTCTCAAAACCAGAAATGCAGCACAGGCCATGGAGAAATGGGAGCCTTGCTACACTGATGGGCGGGATGTAAATTGCCAACAGCCACTCTGGAGAAGTGTACGGTCTGTCCTGAAACATCTAAAAAACACAGCTTAGAGAGCATAGGGCACTTCCACTCATGGGGGTATAAATTGGGAAAATGAAAAATCAGCAAGACACAAGCACCCCAAAGTTTAGGGCTGCTCTGTTGACAAGGACCTCCACTTCATTCCACCTTCAATATCCCAGGAAAGAGAAAAATGGATAAAGAAGTTGTGGTCCTTATGTACAATGGAATATCACTCAGCCATGAAATCAATGTCATAAGGCTAGTAGCAGCATGATGAGTGGATTTAGGTACGACGATTCTAAGTGAAATAAGTCACACAGAAAAGGACACTTCTCATAAGGTATCACTTATAGAGGGACTGTAAAAACCGTTACACTTGAACTGAATTACAAAACAGAACAGAGTCACACATGCAGAAAACACACTATGGCTGCTTAACGGGAAAGGTGAGGTGGGGTGATACATAAAACAAGGGTTTCAAATTAGCTCAGATACCGTTCCATAAACCCAATATGTAATAGACAAGACCTACTCCTTGCTCAGAGAACTGGACTCAACACGCCCTATTCACCGCACAAGAATATATCTGACTAGTAATAATCTTAAAACCTATGTATTGATATCTCTCTGTTAGTGTGTCAAGTGGGTGTAAAGCGGCATAAACACAGCAGTGAAAAGCAGCTAAACCCCATTAAAAAAATAAATTACTTTTACAAACCCATGAAACAAAGACAGTGAAAGAGAGAGAAATTCTTACACAATGCGTTCAGGGGCTGTGATGCAACCTGGATTGACCATATCTAGACCCACAGCTGGATGAGACATAAGGGTGGACACTCTTGGGGCTGAGAGGTTTGGTGAGGTTGGGTGAGCAAACGCAGACCCTTTAAAGTAATACTGCGTGGTACCCATCGCATGGGTCCCAAATCTCCAGGTTCAAGGGCATCTTCCTACATCGAAAACATGCATGAGAAAACAAAAAGATGGTACACCATGTGATGGGGAAAGTTTTCTAAAACGCACCTCATTTCTCTTCTCCTTGTGACCGGGTTCGCCATTCCAGCCGCTTTACTAACAATCTCCCTACTTGGAGCATCAGCACCTTTAACCTCCTGTTCCGTACAGGTTGCAATTTGTCCTGAGGATGAACGGGTAGACGGGGAACCAGTGAGAGACTAGCTCTTGGTGTTGGGACAGGCACAGGTCACTCTATTTTCCCATCAGGAAGAAGAATTAACCACAGGCTCATCCTCCCCCCCGGAACCAGAACAGGGCCTGAAGCCATCCTGCGCTTTTGCGGCCAGCTTCCAAAAAAGTGAGTTGTAAAATGGAGCTTCAGGGCACTGCAATTCCCAAACCTGCAGAGTTATAAATGATAACTCTCGTCCACAAATATATTGAGGGAAGGCAAAGAAGAGGATTTGAAATCAAGGCAGAATTGCAGGAAACAGATTTCAGGAGGTAGATTCGAATCGCCTTTAAAGCACATGAAAAGCCGCAAAACGTTGACAATGATGCCCTTGGCCAAAAAGGGCGTATGCGTTTTTTCCTGAATATATTCAGGAAAAAACGCATACGCCCTTTTTGGCCAACCAAGCAACCTGGAAAGGCAAATCAGCGCTACAAAGAAGACTCGCTACCCATCGGTCAAAAGGGCCATGCTGAAAAAAGTCTCAAAACCAGAAATGCAGGACAGGCCATGGAGAAATGGGAGCCTTGCTACACTGATGGGCGGGATGTAAGTTGCCAACAGCCACTCTGGAGAAGTGTACGGTGTGTCCTGAAACATCTAAAAAATACAGCTTAGAGAGCTTAGGGCACTTCCACTCATGGGGGTATAAATTGGGAAAATGAAAAATCAGCAAGACACAAGCACCCCAAAGTTTAGGGCTGCTCTGTTGACAAGGACCTCCACTTCATTCCACCTTCAATATCCCAGGAAAGAGAAAAATGGATAAAGAAGTTGTGGTCCTTATGTACAATGGAATATCACTCAGCCATGAAATCAATGTCATAAGGCTAGTAGCAGCATGATGAGTGGATTTAGGTACGACGATTCTAAGTGAAATAAGTCACACAGAAAAGGACACTTCTCATAAGGTATCACTTATAGAGGGAATGTAAAACCCGTTACACTTGAACTGAATTACAAAACAGAACAGAGTCACACATGCAGAAAACACACTATGGCTGCTTAACGGGAAAGGTGAGGTGGGGTGATACATAAAACAAGGGTTTCAAATTAGTTCAGATACCGTTCCATAAACCCAATATGTAATAGACAAGACCTACTCCTTGCTCAGAGAACTGGACTCAACACGCCCTATTCACCGCACAAGAATATATCTGACTAGTAATAATCTTAAAACCTATGTATTGATATCTCTCTGTTAGTGTGTCAAGTGGGTGTAAAGCGGCATAAACACAGCAGTGAAAAGCAGCTAAACCCCATTATAAAAATAAATTACTTTGAAAAACCCATGAAACAAAGACAGTGAAAGAGAGAGAAATTCTTACACAATGCGTTCAGGGGCTGTGATGCAACCTGGATTGACCATATCTAGACCCACAGCTGGATGAGACATAAGGGTGGACACTCTTGGGGCTGAGAGGTTTGGTGAGGTTGGGTGAGCAAACGCAGACCCTTTAAAGTAATACTGCGTGGTACCCATCACATGGGTCCCAAATCTCCAGGTTCAAGGGCATCTTCCTACATCGAAAACATGCATGAGAAAACAAAAAGATGGTACACCATGTGATGGGGAAAGGTTTCTAAAATGCACCTCATTTCTCTTCTCCTTGTGCCCGGGGTCGCCATTCCATCCGCTTTACTAACAATCTCCCTACTTGGAGCATCAGCACCTTTAACCTCCTGTTCCGTACAGGTTGCAATTTGTCCTGAGGATGAACGGGTAGACGGGGAACCAGTGAGAGACTAGCTCTTGGTGTTGGGACAGGCACAGGTCACTCTATTTTCCCATCAGGAAGAAGAATTAACCACAGGCTCATCCTCCCCCCCGGAACCAGAACAGGGCCTGAAGCCATCCTGCGCTTTTGCGGCCAGCTTCCAAAAAAGCGAGTTGTAAAATGGAGCTTCAGGGCACTGCAATTCACAAACCTGCAGAGTTATAAATGACAACTCTCGTCCACAAATATATTGAGGGAAGGCAAAGAAGAGGATTTGAAATCAAGGCAGAAATGCAGGAAACAGATTTCAGGAGGTAGATTCGAATCGCCTTTAAAGCACATGAAAAGTGGCAAAACGTTGACAATGATGCCCTTGGCCAAAAAGGGCGTATGCGTTTTATCCTGAATATATTCAGGAAAAAATGCATACGCCCTTTTTGGCCAACCAAGCAACCTAGAAAGGCAAATTAGGGCTACAAAGAAGACTGGCTACCCATCGGTCAAAAGGGCCATGCTGAAAAAAGTCTCAAAACCAGAAATGCAGGACAGGCCATGGAGAAATGGGAGCCTTGCTACACTGATGGGCGGGATGTAAATTGCCAACAGCCACTCTGGAGAAGTGTACAGTGTGTCCTGAAACATCTAAAAAACACAGCTTAGAGAGCATAGGGCACTTCCACTCATGGGGGTATAAATTGGGAAAATGAAAAATCAGCATGACACAAGCACCCCAAAGTTTAGGGCTGCTCTGTTGACAAGGACCTCCACTTCATTCCACCTTCAATATCCCAGGAAAGAGAAAAATGGATAAAGAAGTTGTGGTCCTTATGTACAATGGAATATCACTCAGCCATGAAATCAATGTCATAAGGCTAGTAGCAGCATGATGAGTGGATTTAGGTACGACGATTCTAAGTGAAATAAGTCACACAGAAAAGGACACTTCTCATAAGGTATCACTTATAGAGGGAATGTAAAACCCGTTACACTTGAACTGAATTACAAAACAGAACAGAGTCACACAGGAAGAAAACACACTATGGCTGCTTAACGGGAAAGGTGAGGTGGGGTGATACATAAAACAAGGGTTTCAAATTAGCTCAGATACCGTTCCATACACCCAATATGTAATAGACAAGACGTACTCCTTGCTCAGAGAACTGGACTCAACACGCCCTATTCACCGCACAAGAATATATCTGACTAGTAATAATCTTAAAACCTATGTATTGATATCTCTCTGTTAGTGTGTCAAGTGGGTGTAAAGCGGCATAAACACAGCAGTGAAAAGCAGCTAAACCCCATTAAAAAAATAAATTACTTTTACAAACCCATGAAACAAAGACAGTGAAAGAGAGAGAAATTCTTACACAATGCGTTCAGGGGCTGTGATGCAACCTGGATTGACCATATCTAGACCCACAGCTGGATGAGACATAAGGGTGGACACTCTTGGGGCTGAGAGGTTTGGTGAGGTTGGGTGAGCAAACGCAGACCCTTTAAAGTAATACTGCGCGGTACCCATCGCATGGGTCCCAAATCTCCAGGTTCAAGGGCATCTTCCTACATCGAAAACATGCATGAGAAAACAAAAAGATGGTACACCATGTGATGGGGAAAGTTTTCTAAAACGCACCTCATTTCTCTTCTCCTTGTGACCGGGTTCGCCATTCCAGCCGCTTTACTAACAATCTCCCTACTTGGAGCATCAGCACCTTTAACCTCCTGTTCCGTACAGGTTGCAATTTGTCCTGAGGATGAACGGGTAGACGGGGAACCAGTGAGAGACTAGCTCTTGGTGTTGGGACAGGCACAGGTCACTCTATTTTCCCATCAGGAAGAAGAATTAACCACAGGCTCATCCTCCCCCCGGAACCAGAACAGGGCCTGAAGCCATCCTGCGCTTTTGCGGCCAGCTCCCAAAAAAGCGAGTTGTAAAATGGAGCTTCAGGGCACTGCAATTCACAAACCTGCAGAGTTATAAATGATAACTCTCATCCACAAATATATTGAGGGAAGGCAAAGAAGAGGATTTGAAATCAAGGCAGAAATGCAGGAAACAGATTTCAGGAGGTAGATTCGAATCACCTTTAAAGCACATGAAAAGCGGCAAAACGTTGACAATGATGCCCTTGGCCAAAAAGGGCGTATGCGTTTTTTCCTGAATATATTCAGGAAAAAACGCATACGCCCTTTTTGGCCAACCAAGCAACCTAGAAAGGCAAATCAGCGCGACAAAGCAGACTCGCTACCCATCGGTCAAAAGGGCCATGCTGAAAAAAGTCTCAAAACCAGAAATGCAGCACAGGCCATGGAGAAATGGGAGCCTTGCTACACTGATGGGCGGGATGTAAATTGCCAACAGCCACTCTGGGGAAGTGTACGGTGTGTCCTGAAACATCTAAAAAACACAGCTTAGAGAGCATAGGGCACTTCCACTCATGGGGGTATAAATTGGGAAAATGAAAAATCAGCAAGACACAAGCACCCCAAAGTATAGGGCTGCTCTGTTGACAAGGACCTCCACTTCATTCCACCTTCAATATCCCAGGAAAGAGAAAAATGGATAAAGAAGTTGTGGTCCTTATGTACAATGGAATATCACTCAGCCATGAAATCAATGTCATAAGGCTAGTAGCAGCATTATGAGTGGATTTAGGTACAACGATTCTAAGTGAAATAAGTCACACAGAAAAGGACACTTCTCATAAGGTATCACTTATAGAGGGAATGTAAAAAGCGTTACACTTGAACTGAATTACAAAACAGAACAGAGTCACACATGCAGAAAACACACTATGGCTGCTTAACGGGAAAGGTGAGGTGGGGTGATACATAAAACAAGGGTTTCAAATTAGCTCAGATACCGTTCCATAAACCCAATATGTAATAGACAAGACCTACTCCTTGCTCAGAGAACTGGACTCAACACGCCCTATTCACCGCACAAGAATATATCTGACTAGTAATAATCTTAAAACCTATGTATTGATATCTCTCTGTTAGTGTGTCAAGTGGGTGAAAAGCGGCATAAACACAGCAGTGAAAAGCAGCTAAACCCCATTATAAAAATAAATTACTTTTACAAACCCATGAAACAAAGACAGTGAAAGAGAGAGAAATTCTTACACAATGCGTTCAGGGGCTGTGATGCAACCTGGATTGACCATATCTAGACCCACAGCTGGATGAGACATAAGGGTGGACACTCTTGGGGCTGAGAGGTTTGGTGAGGTTGGGTGAGCAAACGCAGACCCTTTAAAGTAATACTGCGTGGTACCCATCGCATGGGTCCCAAATCTCCAGGTTCAAGGGCATCTTCCTACATCGAAAACATGCATGAGAAAACAAAAAGATGGTACACCATGTGATGGGGAAAGTTTTCTAAAACGCACCTCATTTCTCTTCTCCTTGTGACCGGGTTCGCCATTCCAGCCGCTTTACTAACAATCTCCCTACTTGGAGCATCAGCACCTTTAACCTCCTGTTCCGTACAGGTTGCAATTTGTCCTGAGGATGAACGGGTAGACGGGGAACCAGTGAGAGACTAGCTCTTGGTGTTGGGACAGGCACAGGTCACTCTATTTTCCCATCAGGAAGAAGAATTAACCACAGGCTCATCCTCCGCCCCGGAACCAGAACAGGGCCTGAAGCCATCCTGCGCTTTTGCGGCCAGCTCCCAAAAAAGCGAGTTGTAAAATGGAGCTTCAGGGCACTGCAATTCCCAAACCTGCAGAGTTATAAATGATAACTCTCGTCCACAAATATATTGAGGGAAGGCAAAGAAGAGGATTTGAAATCAAGGCAGAATTGCAGGAAACAGATTTCAGGAGGTAGATTCGAATCGCCTTTAAAGCACATGAAAAGCCGCAAAACGTTGACAATGATGCCCTTGGCCAAAAAGGGCGTATGCGTTTTTTCCTGAATATATTCAGGAAAAAACGCATACGCCCTTTTTGGCCAACCAAGCAACCTGGAAAGGCAAATCAGCGCTACAAAGAAGACTCGCTACCCATCGGTCAAAAGGGCCATGCTGAAAAAAGTCTCAAAACCAGAAATGCAGGACAGGCCATGGAGAAATGGGAGCCTTGCTACACTGATGGGCGGGATGTAAATTGCCAACAGCCACTCTGGAGAAGTGTACGGTGTGTCCTGAAACATCTAAAAAACACAGCTTAGAGAGCTTAGGGCACTTCCACTCATGGGGGTATAAATTGGGAAAATGAAAAATCAGCAAGACACAAGCACCCCAAAGTTTAGGGCTGCTCTGTTGACAAGGACCTCCACTTCATTCCACCTTCAATATCCCAGGAAAGAGAAAAATGGATAAAGAAGTTGTGGTCCTTATGTACAATGGAATATCACTCAGCCATGAAATCAATGTCATAAGGCTAGTAGCAGCATGATGAGTGGATTTAGGTACGACGATTCTAAGTGAAATAAGTCACACAGAAAAGGACACTTCTCATAAGGTATCACTTATAGAGGGAATGTAAAACCCGTTACACTTGAACTGAATTACAAAACAGAACAGAGTCACACATGCAGAAAACACACTATGGCTGCTTAACGGGAAAGGTGAGGTGGGGTGATACATAAAACAAGGGTTTCAAATTAGCTCAGATACCGTTCCATAAACCCAATATGTAATAGACAAGACCTACTCCTTGCTCAGAGAACTGGACTCAACACGCCCTATTCACCGCACAAGAATATATCTGACTAGTAATAATCTTAAAACCTATGTATTGATATCTCTCTGTTAGTGTGTCAAGTGGGTGTAAAGCGGCATAAACACAGCAGTGAAAAGCAGCTAAACCCCATTAAAAAAATAAATTACTTTTACAAACCCATGAAACAAAGACAGTGAAAGAGAGAGAAATTCTTACACAATGCGTTCAGGGGCTGTGATGCAACCTGGATTGACCATATCTAGACCCACAGCTGGATGAGACATAAGGGTGGACACTCTTGGGGCTGAGAGGTTTGGTGAGGTTGGGTGAGCAAACGCAGACCCTTTAAAGTAATACTGCGTGGTACCCATCACATGGGTCCCAAATCTCCAGGTTCAAGGGCATCTTCCTACATCGAAAACATGCATGAGAAAACAAAAAGATGGTACACCATGTGATGGGGAAAGGTTTCTAAAATGCACCTCATTTCTCTTCTCCTTGTGCCCGGGGTCGCCATTCCATCCGCTTTACTAACAATCTCCCTACTTGGAGCATCAGCACCTTTAACCTCCTGTTCCGTACAGGTTGCAATTTGTCCTGAGGATGAACGGGTAGACGGGGAACCAATGAGAGACTAGCTCTTGGTGTTGGGACAGGCACAGGTCACTCTATTTTCCCATCAGGAAGAAGAATTAACCACAGGCTCATCCTCCCCCCCGGAACCAGAACAGGGCCTGAAGCCATCCTGCGCTTTTGCGGCCAGCTTCCAAAAAAGCGAGTTGTAAAATGGAGCTTCAGGGCACTGCAATTCACAAACCTGCAGAGTTATAAATGACAACTCTCGTCCACAAATATATTGAGGGAAGGCAAAGAAGAGGATTTGAAATCAACGCAGAAATGCAGGAAACAGATTTCAGGAGGTAGATTCGAATCGCCTTTAAAGCACATGAAAAGTGGCAAAACGTTGACAATGATGCCCTTGGCCAAAAAGGGCGTATGCGTTTTATCCTGAATATATTCAGGAAAAAATGCATATGCCCTTTTTGGCCAACCAAGCAACCTAGAAAGGCAAATTAGGGCTACAAAGAAGACTGGCTACCCATCGGTCAAAAGGGCCATGCTGAAAAAAGTCTCAAAACCAGAAATGCAGGACAGGCCATGGAGAAATGGGAGCCTTGCTACACTGATGGGCGGGATGTAAATTGCCAACAGCCACTCTGGAGAAGTGTACGGTGTGTCCTGAAACATCTAAAAAACACAGCTTAGAGAGCATAGGGCACTTCCACTCATGGGGGTATAAATTGGGAAAATGAAAAATCAGCAAGACACAAGCACCCCAAAGTTTAGGGCTGCTCTGTTGACAAGGACCTCCACTTCATTCCACCTTCAATATCCCAGGAAAGAGAAAAATGGGTAAAGAAGTTGTGTTCCTTATGTACAATGGAATATCACTCAGCCATGAAATCAATGTCATAAGGCTAGTAGCAGCATGATGAGTGGATTTAGGTACGACGATTCTAAGTGAAATAAGTCACACAGAAAAGGACACTTCTCATAAGGTATCACTTATAGAGGGAATGTAAAACCCGTTACACTTGAACTGAATTACAAAACAGAACAGAGTCACACAGGAAGAAAACACACTATGGCTGCTTAACGGGAAAGGTGAGGTGGGGTGATACATAAAACAAGGGTTTCAAATTAGCTCAGATACCGTTCCATACACCCAATATGTAATAGACAAGACGTACTCCTTGCTCAGAGAACTGGACTCAACACGCCCTATTCACCGCACAAGAATATATCTGACTAGTAATAATCTTAAAACCTATGTATTGATATCTCTCTGTTAGTGTGTCAAGTGGGTGTAAAGCGGCATAAACACAGCAGTGAAAAGCAGCTAAACCCCATTAAAAAAATAAATTACTTTTACAAACCCATGAAACAAAGACAGTGAAAGAGAGAGAAATTCTTACACAATGCGTTCAGGGGCTGTGATGCAACCTGGATTGACCATATCTAGACCCACAGCTGGATGAGACATAAGGGTGGACACTCTTGGGGCTGAGAGGTTTGGTGAGGTTGGGTGAGCAAACGCAGACCCTTTAAAGGAATACTGCGTGGTACCCATCGCATGGGTCCCAAATCTCCAGGTTCAAGGGCATCTTCCTACATCGAAAACATGCATGAGAAAACAAAAAGATGGTACACCATGTGATGGGGAAAGTTTTCTAAAACGCACCTCATTTCTCTTCTCCTTGTGACCGGGTTCGCCATTCCAGCCGCTTTACTAACAATCTCCCTACTTGGAGCATCAGCACCTTTAACCTCCTGTTCCGTACAGGTTGCAATTTGTCCTGAGGATGAACGGGTAGACGGGGAACCAGTGAGAGACTAGCTCTTGGTGTTGGGACAGGCACAGGTCACTCTATTTTCCCATCAGGAAGAAGAATTAACCACAGGCTCATCCTCCCCCCGGAACCAGAACAGGGCCTGAAGCCATCCTGCGCTTTTGCGGCCAGCTCCCAAAAAAGCGAGTTGTAAAATGGAGCTTCAGGGCACTGCAATTCACAAACCTGCAGAGTTATAAATGATAACTCTCATCCACAAATATATTGAGGGAAGGCAAAGAAGAGGATTTGAAATCAAGGCAGAAATGCAGGAAACAGATTTCAGGAGGTAGATTCGAATCACCTTTAAAGCACATGAAAAGCGGCAAAACGTTGACAATGATGCCCTTGGCCAAAAAGGGCGTATGCGTTTTTTCCTGAATATATTCAGGAAAAAACGCATACGCCCTTTTTGGCCAACCAAGCAACCTGGAAAGGCAAATCAGGGCTACAAAGAAGACTCGCTACCCATCGGTCAAAAGGGCCATGCTGAAAAAAGTCTCAAAACCAGAAATGCAGGACAGGCCATGGAGTAATGGGAGCCTTGCTACACTGATGGGCGGGATGTAAATTGCCAACAGCCACTCTGGAGAAGTGTACGGTGTGTCCTGAAACATCTAAAAAACACAGCTTAGAGAGCATAGGGCACTTCCACTCATGGGGGTATAAATTGGGAAAATGAAAAATCAGCAAGACACAAGCACCCCAAAGTTTAGGGCTGCTCTGTTGACAAGGACCTCCACTTCATTCCACCTTCAATATCCCAGGAGGGAGAAAAATGGATAAAGAAGTTGTGGTCCTTATGTACAATGGAATATCACTCAGCCATGAAATCAATGTCATAAGGCTAGTAGCAGCATGATGAGTGGATTTAGGTAAGACGATTCTAAGTGAAATAAGTCACACAGAAAAGGACACTTCTCATAAGGTATCACTTATAGAGGGAATGTAAAACCCGTTACACTTGAACTGAATTACAAAACAGAACAGAGTCACACATGCAGAAAACACACTATGGCTGCTTAACGGGAAAGGTGAGGTGGGGTGATACATAAAACAAGGGTTTCAAATTAGCTCAGATACCGTTCCATAAACCCAATATGTAATAGACAAGACCTACTCCTTGCTCAGAGAACTGGACTCAACACGCCCTATTCACCGCACAAGAATATATCTGACTAGTAATAATCTTAAAACCTATGTATTGATATCTCTCTGTTAGTGTGTCAAGTGGGTGAAAAGCGGCATAAACACAGCAGTGAAAAGCAGCTAAACCCCATTATAAAAATAAATTACTTTTACAAACCCATGAAACAAAGACAGTGAAAGAGAGAGAAATTCTTACACAATGCGTTCAGGGGCTGTGATGCAACCTGGATTGACCATATCTAGACCCACAGCTGGATGAGACATAAGGGTGGACACTCTTGGGGCTGAGAGGTTTGGTGAGGTTGGGTGAGCAAATGCAGACCCTTTAAAGTAATACTGCGTGGTACCCATCGCATGGGTCCCAAATCTCCAGGTTCAAGGGCATCTTCCTACATCGAAAACATGCATGAGAAACCCAGAAGATGGTACACCGTGTGATGTGGAAAGGTTTCTAAAACGCACCTCATTTCTCTTCTCCTTGTGCCCGGGTTCGCCATTCCAGCCGCTTTACTAACAATCTCCCTACTTGGAGCATCAGCACCTTTAACCTCCTGTTCCGTACAGGTTGCAATTTGTCCTGAGGATGAACGGGTAGACGGGGAATCAGTGAGAGACTAGCTCTTGGTGTTGGGACAGGCACAGGTCACTCTATTTTCCCATCAGGAAGAAGAATTAACCACAGGCTCATCCTCCCCCCCGGAACCAGAACAGGGCCTGAAGCCATCCTGCGGTTTTGCGGCCAGTTCCCAAAAAAGCGAGTTGTAAAATGGAGCTTCAGGGCACTGCAATTCCCAAACCTGCAGAGTTATAAATGATAACTCTCGTCCACAAATATATTGAGGGAAGGCAAAGAAGAGGATTTGAAATCAAGGCAGAATTGCAGGAAACAGATTTCAGGAGGTAGATTCGAATCGCCTTTAAAGCACATGAAAAGCGGCAAAACGTTGACAATGATGCCCTTGGCCAAAAAGGGCGTATGCGTTTTTTCCTGAATATATTCAGGAAAAAACGCATACGCCCTTTTTGGCCAACCAAGCAACCTGGAAAGGCAAATCAGCGCTACAAAGAAGACTCGCTACCCATCGGTCAAAAGGGCCATGCTGAAAAACGTGTCAAAACCAGAAATGCAGGACAGGCCATGGAGAAATGGGAGCCTTGCTACACTGATGGGCGGGATGTAAATTGCCAACAGCCACTCTGGAGAAGTGTACGGTGTGTCCTGAAACATCTAAAAAACACAGCTTAGAGAGCATAGGGCCCTTCCACTCATGGGGGTATAAATTGGGAAAATGAAAAATCAGCAAGACACAAGCACCCCAAAGTATAGGGCTGCTCTGTTGACAAGGACCTCCACTTCATTCCACCTTCAATATCCCAGGAAAGAGAAAAATGGATAAAGGAGTTGTGGTCCTTATGTACAATGGAATATCACTCAGCCATGAAATAAATGTCATAAGGCTAGTAGCAGCATGATGAGTGGATTTAGGTACGACGATTCTAAGTGAAATAAGTCACACAGAAAAGGACACTTCTCATAAGGTATCACTTATAGAGGGACTGTAAAAACCGTTACACTTGAACTGAATTACAAAACAGAACAGAGTCACACAGGAAGAAAACACACTATGGCTGCTTAACGGGAAAGGTGAGGTGGGGTGATACATAAAACAAGGGTTTCAAATTAGCTCAGATACCGTTCCATAAAACCAATATGTAATAGATAAGACCTACTCCTTGCTCAGAGAACTGGACTCAACACGCCCTATTCACCGCACAAGAATATATCTGTCTAGTAATAATCTTAAAACCTAGGTATTGATATCTCTCTGTTAGTGTGTCAAGTGGGTGTAAAGCGGCATAAACACAGCAGTGAAAAGCAGCTAAACCCCATTATAAAAATAAATTACTTTGAAAAACCCATGAAACAAAGACAGTGAAAGAGAGCGAAATTCTTACACAATGCGTTCAGGGGCTGTGATGCAACCTGGATTGACCATATCTAGACCCACAGCTGGATGAGACATAAGGGTGGACACTCTTGGGGCTGAGAGCTTTGGTGAGGTTGGGTGAGCAAATGCAGACCCTTTAAAGTAATACTGCGTGGTACCCATCGCATGGGTCCCAAATCTCCAGGTTCAAGGGCATCTTCCTACATCGAAAACATGCATGAGAAACCCAGAAGATGGTACACCGTGTGATGGGGAAAGGTTTCTAAAACGCACCTCATTTCTCATCTCCTTGTGCTCGGGTACGCCATTCCAGCCACTTTACTAGCAATCTCCCTACTTGGAGCATCAGCACCTTTAACCTCCTGTTCCGTACAGGTTGCAATTTGTCCTGAGGATGAACGGGAAGACGTGGAACCAAAGAGAGACTAGCTCTTGGTTTAGGGACAGGCACAGGTCACTCTATTTTCCCATCAGGAAGAAGAATTAACAACAGGCTCAGCCTGCCCCCCGGAACCAGAACAGGGCCTGAAGCCATCTTGCGCTTTTGCGGCCATCTCCCAAAAAGGCGAGTTGTAAAATGGAGGTTCAGGGCACTGCAATTCACAAACCTGCAGAGTTATAAATGATAACTCTCGTCCACAAATATATTGAGGGAAGGCAAAGAAGAGGATTTGAAATCAAGGCAGAATTGCAGGAAACAAATTTCAGGAGGTAGATTCGAATCGCCTTTAAAGCACATGAAAAGCGGCAAAACGTTGACAATGATGCCCTTGGCCAAAAAGGGCGTAAGCGTTTTTTCCTGAATATATTCAGGAAAAAACGCATACGCCCTTTTTGGCCAACCAAGCAACCTGGAAAGGCAAATCAGCGCTACAAAGAAGTCTCGCTACCCATTGGTCAAAATGGCCATGCTGAAAAAAGTGTCAAAACCAGAAATGCAGGAAAGGCCATGGAGAAATGGGAGCCATGCTACACTGATGGGCGGGATGTAAATTGCCAACAGCCACTCTGGAGAAGTGTACGGTGAGTCCTGAAACGTCTAAAAAGCAAAGCTTAGAGAGCATAGAGCACTTCCACTCATGGGGGTATACATTGGGAAAATTAAAAATCAGCAAGAGACAAGCACCCCAAAGTTTAGGGCTGCTCTCTTGACAAGGACCTCCACTTCATTCCACCTTCAATATCCCAGGAAAGAGAAAAATGGATAAAGAAGTTGTGGTCCTTATATACAATGGAATATCACTCAGCCATGAAATCAATGTCATAAGGCTAGTAGCAGCATGATGAGTGGATTTAGGTACGACGATTCTAAGTGAAATAAGTCACACAGAAAAGGACACTTCTCATAATGTATCACTTATAGAGGGAATGTAAAAACCGTTACACTTGAACTGAATTACAAAACAGAACAGAGTCACACATGCAGAAAACACACTATGGCTGCTTAACGGGAAAGGTGAGGTGGGGTGATACATAAAACAAGGGTTTCAAATTAGCTCAGATACCGTTCCATAAAACCAATATGTAATAGACAAGACCTACTCCTTGCTCAGAGAACTGGACTCAACACGCCCTATTCACCGCACAAGAATATATCTGACTAGTAATAATCTTAAAACCTATGTATTGATATCTCTCTGTTAGTGTGTCAAATGGGTGTAAAGCGGCATAAACACAGCAGTGAAAAGCAGCTAAACCCCATTATAAAAATAAATTACTTTTACAAACCCATGAAACAAAGACAGTGAAAGAGAGCGAAATTCTTACACAATGCGTTCAGGGGCTGTGATGCAACCTGGATTGACCATATCTAGACCCACAGCTGGATGAGACATAAGGGTGGACACTCTTGGGGCTGAGAGGTTTGGTGAGGTTGGGTGAGCAAACGCAGACCCTTTAAAGTAATACTGCGTGGTACCCATCGCATGGGTCCCAAATCTCCAGGTTCAAGGGCATCTTGCTACATCGAAAACATGCATGAGAAACCCAGAAGATGGTACACCGTGTGATGGGGAAAGGTTTCTAAAACGTACCTCATTTCTCATCTCCTTGTGCCCGGGTTCGCCATAACAGCCGCTTTACTAGCAATCTCCCTATTTGGAGCATCAGCATCTTTAACCTCCTGTTCCGTACAGGTTGCAATTTGTCCTGAGGATGAACGAGAAGACATGGAACCAATGAGAGACTAGCTCTTGGTGTTGGGACATGCAGAGGTCACTCTATTTTCCCATCAGGAAGAAGAATTAACCTCAGGCTCATCCTGCCCCCCGGAACCAGAACAGGGCCTGAAGCCATCCTGCGCTTTTGCGGCCATCTCCCAAAAAGGCGAGTTGTAAAATGGAGGTTCAGGGCACTGCAATTCACAAACCTGCAGAGTTATAAATGATAACTCTCGTCCACAAATATATTGAGGGAAGGCAAAGAAGAGGATTTGAAATCAAGGCAGAATTGCAGGAAACAGATTTCAGGAGGTAGATTCGAATCGCCTTTAAAGCACATGAAAAGCGGCAAAACGTTGACAATGATGCCCTTGGCCAAAAAGGGCGTATGCGTTTTTTCCTGAATATATTCAGGAAAAAACGCATACGCCCTTTTTGGCCAACCAAGCAACCTGGAAAGGCAAATCAGCGCTACAAAGAAGTCTCGCTACCCATTGGTCAAAATGGCCATGCTGAAAAAAGTGTCAAAACCAGAAATGCAGGAAAGGCCATGGAGAAATGGGAGCCTTGCTACACTGATGGGCGGGATGTAAATTGCCAACAGCCACTCTGGAGAAGTGTACGGTGAGTCCTGAAACGTCTAAAAAGCAAAGCTACAGAGCATAGGGCACTTCCACTCATGGGGGTATACATTGGGAAAATTAAAAATCAGCAAGAGAGAAGAACCCCAAAGTTTAGGGCTGCTCTCTTGACAAGGACCTCCACTTCATTCCACCTTCAATATCCCAGGAAAGAGAAAAATGGATAAAGAAGTTTTGGTCCTTATGTACAATGGAATATCACTCAGCCATGAAATCAATGTCATAAGGCTAGTAGCAGCATGATGAGTGGATTTAGGTACGACGATTCTAAGTGAAATAAGTCACACAGAAAAGGACACTTCTCATAATGTATCACTTATAGAGGGAATGTAAAAACCGTTACACTTGAACTGAATTACAAAACAGAACAGAGTCACACATGCAGAAAACACACTATGGCTGCTTAACGGGAAAGGTGAGGTGGGGTGATACATAAAACAAGGGTTTCAAATTAGCTCAGATACCGTTCCATAAAACCAATATGTAATAGATAAGACCTACTCCTTGCTCAGAGAACTGGACTCAACACGCCCTATTCACCGCACAAGAATATATCTGTCTAGTAATAATCTTAAAACCTAGGTATTGATATCTCTCTGTTAGTGTGTCAAGTGGGTGTAAAGCGGCATAAACACAGCAGTGAAAAGCAGCTAAACCCCATTATAAAAATAAATTACTTTGAAAAACCCATGAAACAAAGACAGTGAAAGAGAGAAATTCTTACACAATGCGTTCAGGGGCTGTGATGCAACCTGGATTGACCATATCTAGACCCACAGCTGGATGAGACATAAGGGTGGACACTCTTGGGGCTGAGAGCTTTGGTGAGGTTGGGTGAGCAAATGCAGACCCTTTAAAGTAATACTGCGTGGTACCCATCGCATGGGTCCCAAATCTCCAGGTTCAAGGGCATCTTCCTACATCGAAAACATGCATGAGAATCCCAGAAGATGGTACACCGTGTGATGGGGAAAGGTTTCTAAAACGCACCTCATTTCTCATCTCCTTGTGCTCGGGTACGCCATTCCAGCCACTTTACTAGCAATCTCCCTACTTGGAGCATCAGCACCTTTAACCTCCTGTTCCGTACAGGTTGCAATTTGTCCTGAGGATGAACGGGAAGACGTGGAACCAAAGAGAGACTAGCTCTTGGTGTAGGGACAGGCACAGGTCACTCTATTTTCCCATCAGGAAGAAGAATTAACAACAGGCTCAGCCTGCCCCCCGGAACCAGAACAGGGCCTGAAGCCATCTTGTGCTTTTGCGGCCATCTCCCAAAAAGGCGAGTTTGTAAAATGGAGGTTCAGGGCACTGCAATTCACAAACCTGCAGAGTTATAAATGATAACTCTCGTCCACAAATATATTGAGGGAAGGCAAAGAAGAGGATTTGAAATCAAGGCAGAATTGCAGGAAACAGATTTCAGGAGGTAGATTCGAATCGCCTTTAAAGCACATGAAAAGCGGCAAAACGTTGACAATGATGCCCTTGGCGAAAAAGGGCGTATGCGTTTTATCCTGAATATATTCAGGAAAAAACGCATACGCCCTTTTTGGCCAACCAAGCAACCTGGAAAGGCAAATCAGCGCTACAAAGAAGTCTCGCTTCCCATCGGTTAAAAGGGCCATGCTGAAAAAAGTGTCAAAACCAGAAATGCAGGACAGGCCATGGAGAAATGGGAGCCTTGCTACACTGATGGGCGGGATGTAAATTGCCAACAGCCACTCTGGAGAAGAGTACGGTGTGTCCTGAAACATCTAAAAAACACAGCTTAGAGAGCATAGGGCACTTCCACTCATGGGGGTATAAATTGGGAAAATGAAAAATCAGCAAGACACAAGCACCCCAAAGTTTAGGGCTGCTCTGTTGACAAGGACCTCCACTTCATTCCACTTTAAATATCCCAGGAAAGAGAAAAATGGATAAAGGTGTTGTGGTCCTTATGTACAATGGAATATCACTCAGCCATGAAATCAATGTCATAAGGCTAGTAGCAGCATGATGAGTGGATTTAGGTACGACGATTCTAAGTGAAATAAGTCACACAGAAAAGGACACTTCTCATAAGGTATCACTGATAGAGGGAATGTAAAAACCGTTACACTTGAACTGAATTAGAAAACAGAACGGAGTCACACATGCAGAAAACACACTATGGCTGCTTAACGGGAAAGGTGAGGTGGGGTGATACATAAAACAAGGGTTTCAAATTAGCTCAGATACCGTTCCATAAAACCAATATGTAATAGACAAGACCTACTCCTTGCTCAGAGAACTGGACTCAACACGCCCTATTCACCGCACAAGAATATATCTGACTAGTAATAATCTTAAAACCTATGTATTGATATCTCTCGGTTAGTGTGTCAAATGGGTGTAAAGCGGCATAAACACAGCAGTGAAAAGCAGCTAAACCCCATTATAAAAATAAATTACTTTGAAAAACCCATGAAACAAAGACAGTGAAAGAGAGCGAAATTCTTACACAATGCGTTCACGGGCTTTGATGCAACCTGGATTGACCATATCTAGACCCACAGCTGGATGAGACATAAGGGTGGACACTCTTGGGGCTGAGAGGTTTGGTGAGGTTGGGTGAGCAAACGCAGACCCTTTAAAGTAATACTGCGTGGTACCCATCGCATGGGTCCCAAATCTCCAGGTTCAAGGGCATCTTGCTACATCGAAAATATGCATGAGAAACCCAGAAGATGGTACACCGTGTGCTGGGGAAAGGTTTCTAAAACGCACGTCATTTCTCATCTCCTTGTGCTCGGGTTCGCCATTCCAGCCACTTTACTAGCAATCTCCCTACTTGGAGCATCAGCACCTTTAACCTCCTGTTCCGTACAGGTTGCAATTTGTCCTGAGGATGAACGGGAAGACGTGGAACCAAAGAGAGACTAGCTCTTGGTGTAGGGACAGGCACAGGTCACTCTATTTTCCCATCAGGAAGAAGAATTAACAACAGGCTCAACCTGCCCCCCGGAACCAGAACAGGGCCTGAAGCCATCTTGCGCTTTTGCGGCCATCTCCCAAAAAGGCGAGTTGTAAAATGGAGGTTCAGGGCACTGCAATTCACAAAGCTGCAGAGTTATAAATGATAACTCTCGTCCACAAATATATTGAGGGAAGGCAAAGAAGAGGATTTGAAATCAAGGCAGAATTGCAGGAAACAAATTTCAGGAGGTAGATTCGAATCGCCTTTAAAGCACATGAAAAGCGGCAAAACGTTGACAATGATGCCCTTGGCCAAAAAGGGCGTATGCGTTTTTTCCTGAATATATTCAGGAAAAAACGCATACGCCCTTTTTGGCCAACCAAGCAACCTGGAAAGGCAAATCAGCGCTACAAAGAAGTCTCGCTACCCATTGGTCAAAATGGCCATGCTGAAAAAAGTGTCAAAACCAGAAATGCAGGACAGGCCATGGAGAAATGGGAGCCATGCTACACTGATGGGCGGGATGTAAATTGCCAACAGCCACTCTGGAGAAGTGTACGGTGAGTCCTGAAACGTCTAAAAAGCAAAGCTTAGAGAGCATAGGGCACTTCCACTCATGGGGGTATACATTGGGAAAATTAAAAATCAGCAAGAGACAAGCACCCCAAAGTTTAGGGCTGCTCTCTTGACAAGGACCTCCACTTCATTCCACCTTCAATATCCCAGGAAAGAGAAAAATGGATAAAGAAGTTGTGGTCCTTATATACAATGGAATATCACTCAGCCATGAAATCAATGTCATAAGGCTAGTAGCAGCATGATGAGTGGATTTAGGTACGACGATTCTAAGTGAAATAAGTCACACAGAAAAGGACACTTCTCATAATGTATCACTTATAGAGGGAATGTAAAAACCGTTACACTTGAACTGAATTACAAAACAGAACAGAGTCACACATGCAGAAAACACACTATGGCTGCTTAACGGGAAAGGTGAGGTGGGGTGATACATAAAACAAGGGTTTCAAATTAGCTCAGATACCGTTCCATAAAACCAATATGTAATAGACAAGACCTACTCCTTGCTCAGAGAACTGGACTCAACACGCCCTATTCACCGCACAAGAATATATCTGACTAGTAATAATCTTAAAACCTATGTATTGATATCTCTCTGTTAGTGTGTCAAGTGGGTGTAAAGCGGCATAAACACAGCAGTGAAAAGCAGCTAAACCCCATTATAAAAATAAATTACTTTGAAAAACCCATGAAACAAAGACAGTGAAAGAGAGCGAAATTCTTACACAATGCGTTCAGGGGCTGTGATGCAACCTGGATTGACCATATCTAGACCCACAGCTGGATGAGACATAAGGGTGGACACTCTTGGGGCTGAGAGGTTTGGTGAGGTTGGGTGAGCAAATGCAGACCCTTTAAAGTAATACTGCGTGGTACCCATCGCATGGGTCCCAAATCTCCAGGTTCAAGGGCATCTTCCTACATTGAAAACATGCATGAGAAACCCAGAAGATGGTACACCGTGTGATGGGGAAAGGTTTCTAAAACGCACGTCATTTCTCATCTCCTGGTGCTCGGGTTCGCCATTCCAGCCACTTTACTAGCAATCTCCCTACTTGGAGCATCAGCACCTTTAACCTCCTGTTCCGTACAGGTTGCAATTTGTCCTGAGGATAAACGAGAAGACATGGAACCAATGAGAGACTAGCTCTTGGTGTTGGGACATGCAGAGGTCACTCTATTTTCCCATCAGGAAGAAGAATTAACCACAGGCTCATCCTGCCCCCCGTAACCAGAACAGGGCCTGAAGCCATCCTGCGCTTTTGCGGCCATCTCCCAAAAAGGCGAGTTGTAAAATGGAGGTTCAGGGCACTGCAATTCACAAACCTGCAGAGTTATAAATGATAACTCTCGTCCACAAATATATTGAGGGAAGGCAAAGAAGAGGATTTGAAATCAAGGCAGAATTGCAGGAAACAGATTTCAGGAGGTAGATTCGAATCGCCTTTAAAGCACATGAAAAGCGGCAAAACGTTGACAATGATGCCCTTGGCCAAAAAGGGCGTATGCGTTTTATCCTGAATATATTCAGGAAAAAACGCATACGCCCTTTTTGGCCAACCAAGCAACCTGGAAAGGCAAATCAGCGCTACAAAGAAGTCTCGCTTCCCATCGGTTAAAAGGGCCATGCTGAAAAAAGTGTCAAAACCAGAAATGCAGGACAGGCCATGGAGAAATGGGAGCCTTGCTACACTGATGGGCGGGATGTAAATTGCCAACAGCCACTCTGGAGAAGAGTACGGTGTGTCCTGAAACATCTAAAAAACACAGCTTAGAGAGCATAGGGCACTTCCACTCATGGGGGTATAAATTGGGAAAATGAAAAATCAGCAAGACACAAGCACCCCAAAGTTTAGGGCTGCTCTGTTGACAAGGACCTCCACTTCATTCCACCTTAAATATCCCAGGAAAAAGAAAAATGGATAAAGGTGTTGTGGTCCTTATGTACAATGGAATATCACTCAGCCATGAAATCAATGTCATAAGGCTAGTAGCAGCATGATGAGTGGATTTAGGTACGACGATTCTAAGTGAAATAAGTCACACAGAAAAGGACACTTCTCATAAGGTATCACTGATAGAGGGAATGTAAAAACCGTTACACTTGAACTGAATTACAAAACAGAACGGAGTCACACATGCAGAAAACACACTATGGCTGCTTAACGGGAAAGGTGAGGTGGGGTGATACATAAAACAAGGGTTTCAAATTAGCTCAGATACCGTTCCATAAAACCAATATGTAATAGACAAGACCTACTCCTTGCTCAGAGAACTGGACTCAACACGCCCTATTCACCGCACAAGAATATATCTGACTAGTAATAATCTTAAAACCTATGTATTGATATCTCTCTGTTAGTGTGTCAAGTGGGTGTAAAGCGGCATAAACACAGCAGTGAAAAGCAGCTAAACCCCATTATAAAAATAAATTACTTTGAAAAACCCATGAAACAAAGACAGTGAAAGAGAGCGAAATTCTTACACAATGCGTTCAGGGGCTGTGATGCAACCTGGATTGACCATATCTAGACCCACAGCTGGATGAGACATAAGGGTGGACACTCTTGGGGCTGAGAGGTTTGGTGAGGTTGGGTGAGCAAACGCAGACCCTTTAAAGTAATACTGCGTGGTACCCATCGCATGGGTCCCAAATCTCCAGGTTCAAGGGCATCTTCCTACATTGAAAACATGCATGAGAAACCCAGAAGATGGTACACCGTGTGATGGGGAAAGGTTTCTAAAACGCACGTCATTTCTCATCTCCTGGTGCTCGGGTTCGCCATTCCAGCCACTTTACTAGCAATCTCCCTACTTGGAGCATCAGCACCTTTAACCTCCTGTTCCGTACAGGTTGCAATTTGTCCTGAGGATGAACGAGAAGACATGGAACCAATGAGAGACTAGCTCTTGGTGTTGGGACATGCAGAGGTCACTCTATTTTCCCATCAGGAAGAAGAATTAACCACAGGCTCATCCTGCCCCCCGGAACCAGAACAGGGCCTGAAGCCATCCTGCGCTTTTGCGGCCATCTCCCAAAAAGGCGAGTTGTAAAATGGAGGTTCAGGGCACTGCAATTCACAAACCTGCAGAGTTATAAATGATAACTCTCGTCCACAAATATATTGAGGGAAGGCAAAGAAGAGGATTTGAAATCAAGGCAGAATTGCAGGAAACAGATTTCAGGAGGTAGATTCGAATCGCCTTTAAAGCACATGAAAAGCGGCAAAACGTTGACAATGATGCCCTTGGCCAAAAAGGGCGTATGCGTTTTATCCTGAATATATTCAGGAAAAAACGCATACGCCCTTTTTGGCCAACCAAGCAACCTGGAAAGGCAAATCAGCGCTACAAAGAAGTCTCGCTTCCCATCGGTTAAAAGGGCCATGCTGAAAAAAGTGTCAAAACCAGAAATGCAGGACAGGCCATGGAGAAATGGGAGCCTTGCTACACTGATGGGCGGGATGTAAATTGCCAACAGCCACTCTGGAGAAGAGTACGGTGTGTCCTGAAACATCTAAAAAACACAGCTTAGAGAGCATAGGGCACTTCCACTCATGGGGGTATAAATTGGGAAAATGAAAAATCAGCAAGACACAAGCACCCCAAAGTTTAGGGCTGCTCTGTTGACCAGGACCTCCACTTCATTCCACCTTAAATATCCCAGGAAAGAGAAAAATGGATAAAGGTGTTGTGGTCCTTATGTACAATGGAATATCACTCAGCCATGAAATCAATGTCATAAGGCTAGTAGCAGCATGATGAGTGGATTTAGGTACGACGATTCTAAGTGAAATAAGTCACACAGAAAAGGACACTTCTCATAAGGTATCACTGATAGAGGGAATGTAAAAACCGTTACACTTGAACTGAATTACAAAACAGAACGGAGTCACACATGCAGAAAACACACTATGGCTGCTTAACGGGAAAGGTGAGGTGGGGTGATACATAAAACAAGGGTTTCAAATTAGCTCAGATACCGTTCCATAAAACCAATATGTAATAGACAAGACCTACTCCTTGCTCAGAGAACTGGACTCAACACGCCCTATTCACCGCACAAGAATATATCTGACTAGTAATAATCTTAAAACCTATGTATTGATATCTCTCTGTTAGTGTGTCAAGTGGGTGTAAAGCGGCATAAACACAGCAGTGAAAAGCAGCTAAACCCCATTATCAAAATAAATTACTTTGAAAAACCCATGAAACAAAGACAGTGAAAGAGAGAGAAATTCTTACACAATGCGTTCAGGGGCTGTGATGCAACCTGGATTGACCATATCTAGACGCACAGCTGGATGAGACATAAGGGTGGACACTCTTGGGGCTGAGAGGTTTGGTGAGGTTGGGTGAGCAAACGCAGACCCTTTAAAGTAATACTGCGTGGTACCCATCGCATGGGTCCCAAATCTCCAGGTTCAAGGGCATCTTGCTACATCGAAAATATGCATGAGAAACCCAGAAGATGGTACACCGTGTGCTGGGGAAAGGTTTCTAAAACGCACGTCATTTCTCATCTCCTTGTGCTCGGGTTCGCCATTCCAGCCACTTTACTAGCAATCTCCCTACTTGGAGCATCAGCACCTTTAACCTCCTGTTCCGTACAGGTTGCAATTTGTCCTGAGGATGAACGGGAAGACGTGGAACCAAAGAGAGACTAGCTCTTGGTGTAGGGACAGGCACAGGTCACTCTATTTTCCCATCAGGAAGAAGAATTAACAACAGGCTCAACCTGCCCCCCGGAACCAGAACAGGGCCTGAAGCCATCTTGCGCTTTTGCGGCCATCTCCCAAAAAGGCGAGTTGTAAAATGGAGGTTCAGGGCACTGCAATTCACAAAGCTGCAGAGTTATAAATGATAACTCTCGTCCACAAATATATTGAGGGAAGGCAAAGAAGAGGATTTGAAATCAAGGCAGAATTGCAGGAAACAAATTTCAGGAGGTAGATTCGAATCGCCTTTAAAGCACATGAAAAGCGGCAAAACGTTGACAATGATGCCCTTGGCCAAAAAGGGCGTATGCGTTTTTTACTGAATATATTCAGGAAAAAACGCATACGCCCTTTTTGGCCAACCAAGCAACCTGGAAAGGCAAATCAGCGCTACAAAGAAGTCTCGCTACCCATTGGTCAAAATGGCCATGCTGAAAAAAGTGTCAAAACCAGAAATGCAGGACAGGCCATGGAGAAATGGGAGCCATGCTACACTGATGGGCGGGATGTAAATTGCCAACAGCCACTCTGGAGAAGTGTACGGTGAGTCCTGAAACGTCTAAAAAGCAAAGCTTAGAGAGCATAGGGCACTTCCACTCATGGGGGTATACATTGGGAAAATTAAAAATCAGCAAGAGACAAGCACCCCAAAGTTTAGGGCTGCTCTCTTGACAAGGACCTCCACTTCATTCCACCTTCAATATCCCAGGAAAGAGAAAAATGGATAAAGAAGTTGTGGTCCTTATATACAATGGAATATCACTCAGCCATGAAATCAATGTCATAAGGCTAGTAGCAGCATGATGAGTGGATTTAGGTACGACGATTCTAAGTGAAATAAGTCACACAGAAAAGGACACTTCTCATAATGTATCACTTATAGAGGGAATGTAAAAACCGTTACACTTGAACTGAATTACAAAACAGAACAGAGTCACACATGCAGAAAACACACTATGGCTGCTTAACGGGAAAGGTGAGGTGGGGTGATACATAAAACAAGGGTTTCAAATTAGCTCAGATACCGTTCCATAAAACCAATATGTAATAGACAAGACCTACTCCTTGCTCAGAGAACTGGACTCAACACGCCCTATTCACCGCACAAGAATATATCTGACTAGTAATAATCTTAAAACCTATGTATTGATATCTCTCTGTTAGTGTGTCAAGTGGGTGTAAAGCGGCATAAACACAGCAGTGAAAAGCAGCTAAACCCCATTATAAAAATAAATTACTTTGAAAAACCCATGAAACAAAGACAGTGAAAGAGAGCGAAATTCTTACACAATGCGTTCAGGGGCTGTGATGCAACCTGGATTGACCATATCTAGACCCACAGCTGGATGAGACATAAGGGTGGACACTCTTGGGGCTGAGAGGTTTGGTGAGGTTGGGTGAGCAAATGCAGACCCTTTAAAGTAATACTGCGTGGTACCCATCGCATGGGTCCCAAATCTCCAGGTTCAAGGGCATCTTCCTACATTGAAAACATGCATGAGAAACCCAGAAGATGGTACACCGTGTGATGGGGAAAGGTTTCTAAAACGCACGTCATTTCTCATCTCCTGGTGCTCGGGTTCGCCATTCCAGCCACTTTACTAGCAATCTCCCTACTTGGAGCATCAGCACCTTTAACCTCCTGTTCCGTACAGGTTGCAATTTGTCCTGAGGATAAACGAGAAGACATGGAACCAATGAGAGACTAGCTCTTGGTGTTGGGACATGCAGAGGTCACTCTATTTTCCCATCAGGAAGAAGAATTAACCACAGGCTCATCCTGCCCCCCGTAACCAGAACAGGGCCTGAAGCCATCCTGCGCTTTTGCGGCCATCTCCCAAAAAGGCGAGTTGTAAAATGGAGGTTCAGGGCACTGCAATTCACAAACCTGCAGAGTTATAAATGATAACTCTCGTCCACAAATATATTGAGGGAAGGCAAAGAAGAGGATTTGAAATCAAGGCAGAATTGCAGGAAACAGATTTCAGGAGGTAGATTCGAATCGCCTTTAAAGCACATGAAAAGCGGCAAAACGTTGACAATGATGCCCTTGGCCAAAAAGGGCGTATGCGTTTTATCCTGAATATATTCAGGAAAAAACGCATACGCCCTTTTTGGCCAACCAAGCAACCTGGAAAGGCAAATCAGCGCTACAAAGAAGTCTCGCTTCCCATCGGTTAAAAGGGCCATGCTGAAAAAAGTGTCAAAACCAGAAATGCAGGACAGGCCATGGAGAAATGGGAGCCTTGCTACACTGATGGGCGGGATGTAAATTGCCAACAGCCACTCTGGAGAAGAGTACGGTGTGTCCTGAAACATCTAAAAAACACAGCTTAGAGAGCATAGGGCACTTCCACTCATGGGGGTATAAATTGGGAAAATGAAAAATCAGCAAGACACAAGCACCCCAAAGTTTAGGGCTGCTCTGTTGACCAGGACCTCCACTTCATTCCACCTTAAATATCCCAGGAAAGAGAAAAATGGATAAAGGTGTTGTGGTCCTTATGTACAATGGAATATCACTCAGCCATGAAATCAATGTCATAAGGCTAGTAGCAGCATGATGAGTGGATTTAGGTACGACGATTCTAAGTGAAATAAGTCACACAGAAAAGGACACTTCTCATAAGGTATCACTGATAGAGGGAATGTAAAAACCGTTACACTTGAACTGAATTACAAAACAGAACGGAGTCACACATGCAGAAAACACACTATGGCTGCTTAACGGGAAAGGTGAGGTGGGGTGATACATAAAACAAGGGTTTCAAATTAGCTCAGATACCGTTCCATAAAACCAATATGTAATAGACAAGACCTACTCCTTGCTCAGAGAACTGGACTCAACACGCCCTATTCACCGCACAAGAATATATCTGACTAGTAATAATCTTAAAACCTATGTATTGATATCTCTCTGTTAGTGTGTCAAGTGGGTGTAAAGCGGCATAAACACAGCAGTGAAAAGCAGCTAAACCCCATTATCAAAATAAATTACTTTGAAAAACCCATGAAACAAAGACAGTGAAAGAGAGAGAAATTCTTACACAATGCGTTCAGGGGCTGTGATGCAACCTGGATTGACCATATCTAGACGCACAGCTGGATGAGACATAAGGGTGGACACTCTTGGGGCTGAGAGGTTTGGTGAGGTTGGGTGAGCAAACGCAGACCCTTTAAAGTAATACTGCGTGGTACCCATCGCATGGGTCCCAAATCTCCAGGTTCAAGGGCATCTTGCTACATCGAAAATATGCATGAGAAACCCAGAAGATGGTACACCGTGTGCTGGGGAAAGGTTTCTAAAACGCACGTCATTTCTCATCTCCTTGTGCTCGGGTTCGCCATTCCAGCCACTTTACTAGCAATCTCCCTACTTGGAGCATCAGCACCTTTAACCTCCTGTTCCGTACAGGTTGCAATTTGTCCTGAGGATGAACGGGAAGACGTGGAACCAAAGAGAGACTAGCTCTTGGTGTAGGGACAGGCACAGGTCACTCTATTTTCCCATCAGGAAGAAGAATTAACAACAGGCTCAACCTGCCCCCCGGAACCAGAACAGGGCCTGAAGCCATCTTGCGCTTTTGCGGCCATCTCCCAAAAAGGCGAGTTGTAAAATGGAGGTTCAGGGCACTGCAATTCACAAAGCTGCAGAGTTATAAATGATAACTCTCGTCCACAAATATATTGAGGGAAGGCAAAGAAGAGGATTTGAAATCAAGGCAGAATTGCAGGAAACAAATTTCAGGAGGTAGATTCGAATCGCCTTTAAAGCACATGAAAAGCGGCAAAACGTTGACAATGATGCCCTTGGCCAAAAAGGGCGTATGCGTTTTTTACTGAATATATTCAGGAAAAAACGCATACGCCCTTTTTGGCCAACCAAGCAACCTGGAAAGGCAAATCAGCGCTACAAAGAAGTCTCGCTACCCATTGGTCAAAATGGCCATGCTGAAAAAAGTGTCAAAACCAGAAATGCAGGACAGGCCATGGAGAAATGGGAGCCATGCTACACTGATGGGCGGGATGTAAATTGCCAACAGCCACTCTGGAGAAGTGTACGGTGAGTCCTGAAACGTCTAAAAAGCAAAGCTTAGAGAGCATAGGGCACTTCCACTCATGGGGGTATACATTGGGAAAATTAAAAATCAGCAAGAGACAAGCACCCCAAAGTTTAGGGCTGCTCTCTTGACAAGGACCTCCACTTCATTCCACCTTCAATATCCCAGGAAAGAGAAAAATGGATAAAGAAGTTGTGGTCCTTATATACAATGGAATATCACTCAGCCATGAAATCAATGTCATAAGGCTAGTAGCAGCATGATGAGTGGATTTAGGTACGACGATTCTAAGTGAAATAAGTCACACAGAAAAGGACACTTCTCATAATGTATCACTTATAGAGGGAATGTAAAAACCGTTACACTTGAACTGAATTACAAAACAGAACAGAGTCACACATGCAGAAAACACACTATGGCTGCTTAACGGGAAAGGTGAGGTGGGGTGATACATAAAACAAGGGTTTCAAATTAGCTCAGATACCGTTCCATAAAACCAATATGTAATAGACAAGACCTACTCCTTGCTCAGAGAACTGGACTCAACACGCCCTATTCACCGCACAAGAATATATCTGACTAGTAATAATCTTAAAACCTATGTATTGATATCTCTCTGTTAGTGTGTCAAGTGGGTGTAAAGCGGCATAAACACAGCAGTGAAAAGCAGCTAAACCCCATTATAAAAATAAATTACTTTGAAAAACCCATGAAACAAAGACAGTGAAAGAGAGCGAAATTCTTACACAATGCGTTCAGGGGCTGTGATGCAACCTGGATTGACCATATCTAGACCCACAGCTGGATGAGACATAAGGGTGGACACTCTTGGGGCTGAGAGGTTTGGTGAGGTTGGGTGAGCAAATGCAGACCCTTTAAAGTAATACTGCGTGGTACCCATCGCATGGGTCCCAAATCTCCAGGTTCAAGGGCATCTTCCTACATTGAAAACATGCATGAGAAACCCAGAAGATGGTACACCGTGTGATGGGGAAAGGTTTCTAAAACGCACGTCATTTCTCATCTCCTGGTGCTCGGGTTCGCCATTCCAGCCACTTTACTAGCAATCTCCCTACTTGGAGCATCAGCACCTTTAACCTCCTGTTCCGTACAGGTTGCAATTTGTCCTGAGGATAAACGAGAAGACATGGAACCAATGAGAGACTAGCTCTTGGTGTTGGGACATGCAGAGGTCACTCTATTTTCCCATCAGGAAGAAGAATTAACCACAGGCTCATCCTGCCCCCCGTAACCAGAACAGGGCCTGAAGCCATCCTGCGCTTTTGCGGCCATCTCCCAAAAAGGCGAGTTGTAAAATGGAGGTTCAGGGCACTGCAATTCACAAACCTGCAGAGTTATAAATGATAACTCTCGTCCACAAATATATTGAGGGAAGGCAAAGAAGAGGATTTGAAATCAAGGCAGAATTGCAGGAAACAGATTTCAGGAGGTAGATTCGAATCGCCTTTAAAGCACATGAAAAGCGGCAAAACGTTGACAATGATGCCCTTGGCCAAAAAGGGCGTATGCGTTTTATCCTGAATATATTCAGGAAAAAACGCATACGCCCTTTTTGGCCAACCAAGCAACCTGGAAAGGCAAATCAGCGCTACAAAGAAGTCTCGCTTCCCATCGGTTAAAAGGGCCATGCTGAAAAAAGTGTCAAAACCAGAAATGCAGGACAGGCCATGGAGAAATGGGAGCCTTGCTACACTGATGGGCGGGATGTAAATTGCCAACAGCCACTCTGGAGAAGAGTACGGTGTGTCCTGAAACATCTAAAAAACACAGCTTAGAGAGCATAGGGCACTTCCACTCATGGGGGTATAAATTGGGAAAATGAAAAATCAGCAAGACACAAGCACCCCAAAGTTTAGGGCTGCTCTGTTGACAAGGACCTCCACTTCATTCCACCTTAAATATCCCAGGAAAGAGAAAAATGGATAAAGGTGTTGTGGTCCTTATGTACAATGGAATATCACTCAGCCATGAAATCAATGTCATAAGGCTAGTAGCAGCATGATGAGTGGATTTAGGTACGACGATTCTAAGTGAAATAAGTCACACAGAAAAGGACACTTCTCATAAGGTATCACTGATAGAGGGAATGTAAAAACCGTTACACTTGAACTGAATTACAAAACAGAATGGAGTCACACATGCAGAAAACACACTATGGCTGCTTAACGGGAAAGGTGAGGTGGGGTGATACATAAAACAAGGGTTTCAAATTAGCTCAGATACCGTTCCATAAAACCAATATGTAATAGACAAGACCTACTCCTTGCTCAGAGAACTGGACTCAACACGCCCTATTCACCGCACAAGAATATATCTGACTAGTAATAATCTTAAAACCTATGTATTGATATCTCTCTGTTAGTGTGTCAAGTGGGTGTAAAGCGGCATAAACACAGCAGTGAAAAGCAGCTAAACCCCATTATAAAAATAAATTACTTTGAAAAACCCATGAAACAAAGACAGTGAAAGAGAGCGAAATTCTTACACAATGCGTTCAGGGGCTGTGATGCAACC
This sequence comes from Balaenoptera borealis, assembly GCF_965194805.1. NCBI lineage: Eukaryota > Metazoa > Chordata > Mammalia > Artiodactyla > Balaenopteridae > Balaenoptera > Balaenoptera borealis. Next base: position 234,196 of record NW_028123913.1, on the reverse strand, counting down.
TGGATTGACCATATCTAGACCCACAGCTGGATGAGACATAAGGGTGGACACTCTTGGGGCTGAGAGGTTTGGTGAGGTTGGGTGAGCAAACGCAGACCCTTTAAAGTAATACTGCGTGGTACCCATCGCATGGGTCCCAAATCTCCAGGTTCAAGGGCATCTTCCTACATTGAAAACATGCATGAGAAACCCAGAAGATGGTACACCGTGTGATGGGGAAAGGTTTCTAAAACGCACGTCATTTCTCATCTCCTGGTGCTCGGGTTCGCCATTCCAGCCACTTTACTAGCAATCTCCCTACTTGGAGCATCAGCACCTTTAACCTCCTGTTCCGTACAGGTTGCAATTTGTCCTGAGGATGAACGAGAAGACATGGAACCAATGAGAGACTAGCTCTTGGTGTTGGGACATGCAGAGGTCACTCTATTTTCCCATCAGGAAGAAGAATTAACCACAGGCTCATCCTGCCCCCCGGAACCAGAACAGGGCCTGAAGCCATCCTGCGCTTTTGCGGCCATCTCCCAAAAAGGCGAGTTGTAAAATGGAGGTTCAGGGCACTGCAATTCACAAACCTGCAGAGTTATAAATGATAACTCTCGTCCACAAATATATTGAGGGAAGGCAAAGAAGAGGATTTGAAATCAAGGCAGAATTGCAGGAAACAGATTTCAGGAGGTAGATTCGAATCGCCTTTAAAGCACATGAAAAGCGGCAAAACGTTGACAATGATGCCCTTGGCGAAAAAGGGCGTATGCGTTTTATCCTGAATATATTCAGGAAAAAACGCATACGCCCTTTTTGGCCAACCAAGCAACCTGGAAAGGCAAATCAGCGCTACAAAGAAGTCTCGCTTCCCATCGGTTAAAAGGGCCATGCTGAAAAAAGTGTCAAAACCAGAAATGCAGGACAGGCCATGGAGAAATGGGAGCCTTGCTACACTGATGGGCGGGATGTAAATTGCCAACAGCCACTCTGGAGAAGAGTACGGTGTGTCCTGAAACATCTAAAAAACACAGCTTAGAGAGCATAGGGCACTTCCACTCATGGGGGTATAAATTGGGAAAATGAAAAATCAGCAAGACACAAGCACCCCAAAGTTTAGGGCTGCTCTGTTGACCAGGACCTCCACTTCATTCCACCTTAAATATCCCAGGAAAGAGAAAAATGGATAAAGGTGTTGTGGTCCTTATGTACAATGGAATATCACTCAGCCATGAAATCAATGTCATAAGGCTAGTAGCAGCATGATGAGTGGATTTAGGTACGACGATTCTAAGTGAAATAAGTCACACAGAAAAGGACACTTCTCATAAGGTATCACTGATAGAGGGAATGTAAAAACCGTTACACTTGAACTGAATTACAAAACAGAACGGAGTCACACATGCAGAAAACACACTATGGCTGCTTAACGGGAAAGGTGAGGTGGGGTGATACATAAAACAAGGGTTTCAAATTAGCTCAGATACCGTTCCATAAAACCAATATGTAATAGACAAGACCTACTCCTTGCTCAGAGAACTGGACTCAACACGCCCTATTCACCGCACAAGAATATATCTGACTAGTAATAATCTTAAAACCTATGTATTGATATCTCTCTGTTAGTGTGTCAAGTGGGTGTAAAGCGGCATAAACACAGCAGTGAAAAGCAGCTAAACCCCATTATCAAAATAAATTACTTTGAAAAACCCATGAAACAAAGACAGTGAAAGAGAGAGAAATTCTTACACAATGCGTTCAGGGGCTGTGATGCAACCTGGATTGACCATATCTAGACGCACAGCTGGATGAGACATAAGGGTGGACACTCTTGGGGCTGAGAGGTTTGGTGAGGTTGGGTGAGCAAACGCAGACCCTTTAAAGTAATACTGCGTGGTACCCATCGCATGGGTCCCAAATCTCCAGGTTCAAGGGCATCTTGCTACATCGAAAATATGCATGAGAAACCCAGAAGATGGTACACCGTGTGCTGGGGAAAGGTTTCTAAAACGCACGTCATTTCTCATCTCCTTGTGCTCGGGTTCGCCATTCCAGCCACTTTACTAGCAATCTCCCTACTTGGAGCATCAGCACCTTTAACCTCCTGTTCCGTACAGGTTGCAATTTGTCCTGAGGATGAACGGGAAGACGTGGAACCAAAGAGAGACTAGCTCTTGGTGTAGGGACAGGCACAGGTCACTCTATTTTCCCATCAGGAAGAAGAATTAACAACAGGCTCAACCTGCCCCCCGGAACCAGAACAGGGCCTGAAGCCATCTTGCGCTTTTGCGGCCATCTCCCAAAAAGGCGAGTTGTAAAATGGAGGTTCAGGGCACTGCAATTCACAAAGCTGCAGAGTTATAAATGATAACTCTCGTCCACAAATATATTGAGGGAAGGCAAAGAAGAGGATTTGAAATCAAGGCAGAATTGCAGGAAACAAATTTCAGGAGGTAGATTCGAATCGCCTTTAAAGCACATGAAAAGCGGCAAAACGTTGACAATGATGCCCTTGGCCAAAAAGGGCGTATGCGTTTTTTACTGAATATATTCAGGAAAAAACGCATACGCCCTTTTTGGCCAACCAAGCAACCTGGAAAGGCAAATCAGCGCTACAAAGAAGTCTCGCTACCCATTGGTCAAAATGGCCATGCTGAAAAAAGTGTCAAAACCAGAAATGCAGGACAGGCCATGGAGAAATGGGAGCCATGCTACACTGATGGGCGGGATGTAAATTGCCAACAGCCACTCTGGAGAAGTGTACGGTGAGTCCTGAAACGTCTAAAAAGCAAAGCTTAGAGAGCATAGGGCACTTCCACTCATGGGGGTATACATTGGGAAAATTAAAAATCAGCAAGAGACAAGCACCCCAAAGTTTAGGGCTGCTCTCTTGACAAGGACCTCCACTTCATTCCACCTTCAATATCCCAGGAAAGAGAAAAATGGATAAAGAAGTTGTGGTCCTTATATACAATGGAATATCACTCAGCCATGAAATCAATGTCATAAGGCTAGTAGCAGCATGATGAGTGGATTTAGGTACGACGATTCTAAGTGAAATAAGTCACACAGAAAAGGACACTTCTCATAATGTATCACTTATAGAGGGAATGTAAAAACCGTTACACTTGAACTGAATTACAAAACAGAACAGAGTCACACATGCAGAAAACACACTATGGCTGCTTAACGGGAAAGGTGAGGTGGGGTGATACATAAAACAAGGGTTTCAAATTAGCTCAGATACCGTTCCATAAAACCAATATGTAATAGACAAGACCTACTCCTTGCTCAGAGAACTGGACTCAACACGCCCTATTCACCGCACAAGAATATATCTGACTAGTAATAATCTTAAAACCTATGTATTGATATCTCTCTGTTAGTGTGTCAAGTGGGTGTAAAGCGGCATAAACACAGCAGTGAAAAGCAGCTAAACCCCATTATAAAAATAAATTACTTTGAAAAACCCATGAAACAAAGACAGTGAAAGAGAGCGAAATTCTTACACAATGCGTTCAGGGGCTGTGATGCAACCTGGATTGACCATATCTAGACCCACAGCTGGATGAGACATAAGGGTGGACACTCTTGGGGCTGAGAGGTTTGGTGAGGTTGGGTGAGCAAATGCAGACCCTTTAAAGTAATACTGCGTGGTACCCATCGCATGGGTCCCAAATCTCCAGGTTCAAGGGCATCTTCCTACATTGAAAACATGCATGAGAAACCCAGAAGATGGTACACCGTGTGATGGGGAAAGGTTTCTAAAACGCACGTCATTTCTCATCTCCTGGTGCTCGGGTTCGCCATTCCAGCCACTTTACTAGCAATCTCCCTACTTGGAGCATCAGCACCTTTAACCTCCTGTTCCGTACAGGTTGCAATTTGTCCTGAGGATAAACGAGAAGACATGGAACCAATGAGAGACTAGCTCTTGGTGTTGGGACATGCAGAGGTCACTCTATTTTCCCATCAGGAAGAAGAATTAACCACAGGCTCATCCTGCCCCCCGTAACCAGAACAGGGCCTGAAGCCATCCTGCGCTTTTGCGGCCATCTCCCAAAAAGGCGAGTTGTAAAATGGAGGTTCAGGGCACTGCAATTCACAAACCTGCAGAGTTATAAATGATAACTCTCGTCCACAAATATATTGAGGGAAGGCAAAGAAGAGGATTTGAAATCAAGGCAGAATTGCAGGAAACAGATTTCAGGAGGTAGATTCGAATCGCCTTTAAAGCACATGAAAAGCGGCAAAACGTTGACAATGATGCCCTTGGCCAAAAAGGGCGTATGCGTTTTATCCTGAATATATTCAGGAAAAAACGCATACGCCCTTTTTGGCCAACCAAGCAACCTGGAAAGGCAAATCAGCGCTACAAAGAAGTCTCGCTTCCCATCGGTTAAAAGGGCCATGCTGAAAAAAGTGTCAAAACCAGAAATGCAGGACAGGCCATGGAGAAATGGGAGCCTTGCTACACTGATGGGCGGGATGTAAATTGCCAACAGCCACTCTGGAGAAGAGTACGGTGTGTCCTGAAACATCTAAAAAACACAGCTTAGAGAGCATAGGGCACTTCCACTCATGGGGGTATAAATTGGGAAAATGAAAAATCAGCAAGACACAAGCACCCCAAAGTTTAGGGCTGCTCTGTTGACAAGGACCTCCACTTCATTCCACCTTAAATATCCCAGGAAAGAGAAAAATGGATAAAGGTGTTGTGGTCCTTATGTACAATGGAATATCACTCAGCCATGAAATCAATGTCATAAGGCTAGTAGCAGCATGATGAGTGGATTTAGGTACGACGATTCTAAGTGAAATAAGTCACACAGAAAAGGACACTTCTCATAAGGTATCACTGATAGAGGGAATGTAAAAACCGTTACACTTGAACTGAATTACAAAACAGAATGGAGTCACACATGCAGAAAACACACTATGGCTGCTTAACGGGAAAGGTGAGGTGGGGTGATACATAAAACAAGGGTTTCAAATTAGCTCAGATACCGTTCCATAAAACCAATATGTAATAGACAAGACCTACTCCTTGCTCAGAGAACTGGACTCAACACGCCCTATTCACCGCACAAGAATATATCTGACTAGTAATAATCTTAAAACCTATGTATTGATATCTCTCTGTTAGTGTGTCAAGTGGGTGTAAAGCGGCATAAACACAGCAGTGAAAAGCAGCTAAACCCCATTATAAAAATAAATTACTTTGAAAAACCCATGAAACAAAGACAGTGAAAGAGAGCGAAATTCTTACACAATGCGTTCAGGGGCTGTGATGCAACCTGGATTGACCATATCTAGACCCACAGCTGGATGAGACATAAGGGTGGACACTCTTGGGGCTGAGAGGTTTGGTGAGGTTGGGTGAGCAAACGCAGACCCTTTAAAGTAATACTGCGTGGTACCCATCGCATGGGTCCCAAATCTCCAGGTTCAAGGGCATCTTCCTACATTGAAAACATGCATGAGAAACCCAGAAGATGGTACACCGTGTGATGGGGAAAGGTTTCTAAAACGCACGTCATTTCTCATCTCCTGGTGCTCGGGTTCGCCATTCCAGCCACTTTACTAGCAATCTCCCTACTTGGAGCATCAGCACCTTTAACCTCCTGTTCCGTACAGGTTGCAATTTGTCCTGAGGATGAACGAGAAGACATGGAACCAATGAGAGACTAGCTCTTGGTGTTGGGACATGCAGAGGTCACTCTATTTTCCCATCAGGAAGAAGAATTAACCACAGGCTCATCCTGCCCCCCGGAACCAGAACAGGGCCTGAAGCCATCCTGCGCTTTTGCGGCCATCTCCCAAAAAGGCGAGTTGTAAAATGGAGGTTCAGGGCACTGCAATTCACAAACCTGCAGAGTTATAAATGATAACTCTCGTCCACAAATATATTGAGGGAAGGCAAAGAAGAGGATTTGAAATCAAGGCAGAATTGCAGGAAACAGATTTCAGGAGGTAGATTCGAATCGCCTTTAAAGCACATGAAAAGCGGCAAAACGTTGACAATGATGCCCTTGGCGAAAAAGGGCGTATGCGTTTTATCCTGAATATATTCAGGAAAAAACGCATACGCCCTTTTTGGCCAACCAAGCAACCTGGAAAGGCAAATCAGCGCTACAAAGAAGTCTCGCTTCCCATCGGTTAAAAGGGCCATGCTGAAAAAAGTGTCAAAACCAGAAATGCAGGACAGGCCATGGAGAAATGGGAGCCTTGCTACACTGATGGGCGGGATGTAAATTGCCAACAGCCACTCTGGAGAAGAGTACGGTGTGTCCTGAAACATCTAAAAAACACAGCTTAGAGAGCATAGGGCACTTCCACTCATGGGGGTATAAATTGGGAAAATGAAAAATCAGCAAGACACAAGCACCCCAAAGTTTAGGGCTGCTCTGTTGACCAGGACCTCCACTTCATTCCACCTTAAATATCCCAGGAAAGAGAAAAATGGATAAAGGTGTTGTGGTCCTTATGTACAATGGAATATCACTCAGCCATGAAATCAATGTCATAAGGCTAGTAGCAGCATGATGAGTGGATTTAGGTACGACGATTCTAAGTGAAATAAGTCACACAGAAAAGGACACTTCTCATAAGGTATCACTGATAGAGGGAATGTAAAAACCGTTACACTTGAACTGAATTACAAAACAGAACGGAGTCACACATGCAGAAAACACACTATGGCTGCTTAACGGGAAAGGTGAGGTGGGGTGATACATAAAACAAGGGTTTCAAATTAGCTCAGATACCGTTCCATAAAACCAATATGTAATAGACAAGACCTACTCCTTGCTCAGAGAACTGGACTCAACACGCCCTATTCACCGCACAAGAATATATCTGACTAGTAATAATCTTAAAACCTATGTATTGATATCTCTCTGTTAGTGTGTCAAGTGGGTGTAAAGCGGCATAAACACAGCAGTGAAAAGCAGCTAAACCCCATTATAAAAATAAATTACTTTGAAAAACCCATGAAACAAAGACAGTGAAAGAGAGCGAAATTCTTACACAATGCGTTCAGGGGCTGTGATGCAACCTGGATTGACCACATCTAGACCCACAGCTGGATGAGACATAAGGGTGGACACTCTTGGGGCTGAGAGGTTTGGTGAGGTTGGGTGAGCAAACGCAGACCCTTTAAAGTAATACTGCGTGGTACCCATCGCATGGGTCCCAAATCTCCAGGTTCAAGGGCATCTTCCTACATTGAAAACATGCATGAGAAACCCAGAAGATGGTACACCGTGTGATGGGGAAAGGTTTCTAAAACGCACGTCATTTCTCATCTCCTGGTGCTCGGGTTCGCCATTCCAGCCACTTTACTAGCAATCTCCCTACTTGGAGCATCAGCACCTTTAACCTCCTGTTCCGTACAGGTTGCAATTTGTCCTGAGGATGAACGAGAAGACATGGAACCAATGAGAGACTAGCTCTTGGTGTTGGGACATGCAGAGGTCACTCTATTTTCCCATCAGGAAGAAGAATTAACCACAGGCTCATCCTGCCCCCCGGAACCAGAACAGGGCCTGAAGCCATCCTGCGCTTTTGCGGCCATCTCCCAAAAAGGCGAGTTGTAAAATGGAGGTTCAGGGCACTGCAATTCACAAACCTGCAGAGTTATAAATGATAACTCTCGTCCACAAATATATTGAGGGAAGGCAAAGAAGAGGATTTGAAATCAAGGCAGAATTGCAGGAAACAGATTTCAGGAGGTAGATTCGAATCGCCTTTAAAGCACATGAAAAGCGGCAAAACGTTGACAATGATGCCCTTGGCGAAAAAGGGCGTATGCGTTTTATCCTGAATATATTCAGGAAAAAACGCATACGCCCTTTTTGGCCAACCAAGCAACCTGGAAAGGCAAATCAGCGCTACAAAGAAGTCTCGCTTCCCATCGGTTAAAAGGGCCATGCTGAAAAAAGTGTCAAAACCAGAAATGCAGGACAGGCCATGGAGAAATGGGAGCCTTGCTACACTGATGGGCGGGATGTAAATTGCCAACAGCCACTCTGGAGAAGAGTACGGTGTGTCCTGAAACATCTAAAAAACACAGCTTAGAGAGCATAGGGCACTTCCACTCATGGGGGTATAAATTGGGAAAATGAAAAATCAGCAAGACACAAGCACCCCAAAGTTTAGGGCTGCTCTGTTGACCAGGACCTCCACTTCATTCCACCTTAAATATCCCAGGAAAGAGAAAAATGGATAAAGGTGTTGTGGTCCTTATGTACAATGGAATATCACTCAGCCATGAAATCAATGTCATAAGGCTAGTAGCAGCATGATGAGTGGATTTAGGTACGACGATTCTAAGTGAAATAAGTCACACAGAAAAGGACACTTCTCATAAGGTATCACTGATAGAGGGAATGTAAAAACCGTTACACTTGAACTGAATTACAAAACAGAACGGAGTCACACATGCAGAAAACACACTATGGCTGCTTAACGGGAAAGGTGAGGTGGGGTGATACATAAAACAAGGGTTTCAAATTAGCTCAGATACCGTTCCATAAAACCAATATGTAATAGACAAGACCTACTCCTTGCTCAGAGAACTGGACTCAACACGCCCTATTCACCGCACAAGAATATATCTGACTAGTAATAATCTTAAAACCTATGTATTGATATCTCTCTGTTAGTGTGTCAAGTGGGTGTAAAGCGGCATAAACACAGCAGTGAAAAGCAGCTAAACCCCATTATAAAAATAAATTACTTTGAAAAACCCATGAAACAAAGACAGTGAAAGAGAGAGAAATTCTTACACAATGCGTTCAGGGGCTGTGATGCAACCTGGATTGACCATATCTAGACGCACAGCTGGATGAGACATAAGGGTGGACACTCTTGGGGCTGAGAGGTTTGGTGAGGTTGGGTGAGCAAACGCAGACCCTTTAAAGTAATACTGCGTGGTACCCATCGCATGGGTCCCAAATCTCTAGGTTCAAGGGCATCTTCCTACATCCAAAACATGTATGAGAAACCCAGAAGATGGTACACCGTGTGATGGGGAAAGGCTTCTAAAACGCACCTCATTTCTCATCTCCTTGTGCCCGGGTTCGCCATAACAGCCGCTTTACTAGCAATCTCCCTACTTGGAGCATCAGCATCTTTAACCTCCTGTTCCGTACAGGTTGCAATTTGTCCTGAGGATGAACGAGAAGACATGGAACCAATGAGAGACTAGCTCTTGGTGTTGGGACATGCAGAGGTCACTCTATTTTCCCATCAGGAAGAAGAATTAACCTCAGGCTCATCCTGCCCCCCGGAACCAGAACAGGGCCTGAAGCCATCCTGCGCTTTTGCGGCCATCTCCCAAAAAGGCGAGTTGTAAAATGGAGGTTCAGGGCACTGCAATTCACAAACCTGCAGAGTTATAAATGATAACTCTCGTCCACAAATATATTGAGGGAAGGCAAAGAAGAGGATTTGAAATCAAGGCAGAATTGCAGGAAACAGATTTCAGGAGGTAGATTCGAATCGCCTTTAAAGCACATGAAAAGCGGCAAAACGTTGACAATGATGCCCTTGGCCAAAAAGGGCGTATGCGTTTTTTCCTGAATATATTCAGGAAAAAACGCATACGCCCTTTTTGGCCAACCAAGCAACCTGGAAAGGCAAATCAGCGCTACAAAGAAGTCTCGCTTCCCATCGGTTAAAAGGGCCATGCTGAAAAAAGTGTCAAAACCAGAAATGCAGGACAGGCCATGGAGAAATGGGAGCCTTGCTACACTGATGGGCGGGATGTAAATTGCCAACAGCCACTCTGGAGAAGAGTACGGTGTGTCCTGAAACATCTAAAAAACACAGCTTAGAGAGCATAGGGCACTTCCACTCATGGGGGTATAAATTGGGAAAATGAAAAATCAGCAAGACACAAGCACCCCAAAGTTTAGGGCTGCTCTGTTGACAAGGACCTCCACTTCATTCCACCTTAAATATCCCAGGAAAGAGAAAAATGGATAAAGGTGTTGTGGTCCTTATGTACAATGGAATATCACTCAGCCATGAAATCAATGTCATAAGGCTAGTAGCAGCATGATGAGTGGATTTAGGTACGACGATTCTAAGTGAAATAAGTCACACAGAAAAGGACACTTCTCATAAGGTATCACTGATAGTGGGAATGTAAAAACCGTTACACTTGAACTGAATTACAAAACAGAACGGAGTCACACATGCAGAAAACACACTATGGCTGCTTAACGGGAAAGGTGAGGTGGGGTGATACATAAAACAAGGGTTTCAAATTAGCTCAGATACCGTTCCATAAAACCAATATGTAATAGACAAGACCTACTCCTTGCTCAGAGAACTGGACTCAACACGCCCTATTCACCGCACAAGAATATATCTGACTAGTAATAATCTTAAAACCTATGTATTGATATCTCTCTGTTAGTGTGTCAAATGGGTGTAAAGCGGCATAAACACAGCAGTGAAAAGCAGCTAAACCCCATTATAAAAATAAATTACTTTGAAAAACCCATGAAACAAAGACAGTGAAAGAGAGCGAAATTCTTACACAATGCGTTCAGGGGCTGTGATGCAACCTGGATTGACCATATCTAGACCCACAGCTGGATGAGACATAAGGGTGGACTCTCTTGGGGCTGAGAGGTTTGGTGAGGTTGGGTGAGCAAACGCAGACCCTTTAAAGTAATACTGCGTGGTACCCATCGCATGGGTCCCAAATCTCCAGGTTCAAGGGCATCTTCCTACATTGAAAACATGCATGAGAAACCCAGAAGATGGTACACCGTGTGCTGGGGAAAGGTTTCTAAAACGCACGTCATTTCTCATCTCCTTGTGCTCGGGTTCGCCATTCCAGCCACTTTACTAGCAATCTCCCTACTTGGAGCATCAGCACCTTTAACCTCCTGTTCCGTACAGGTTGCAATTTGTCCTGAGGATGAACGGGAAGACGTGGAACCAAAGAGAGACTAGCTCTTGGTGTAGGGACAGGCACAGGTCACTCTATTTTCCCATCAGGAAGAAGAATTAACAACAGGCTCAACCTGCCCCCCGGAACCAGAACAGGGCCTGAAGCCATCTTGCGCTTTTGCGGCCATCTCCCAAAAAGGCGAGTTGTAAAATGGAGGTTCAGGGCACTGCAATTCACAAAGCTGCAGAGTTATAAATGATAACTCTCGTCCACAAATATATTGAGGGAAGGCAAAGAAGAGGATTTGAAATCAAGGCAGAATTGCAGGAAACAAATTTCAGGAGGTAGATTCGAATCGCCTTTAAAGCACATGAAAAGCGGCAAAACGTTGACAATGATGCCCTTGGCCAAAAAGGGCGTATGCGTTTTTTACTGAATATATTCAGGAAAAAACGCATACGCCCTTTTTGGCCAACCAAGCAACCTGGAAAGGCAAATCAGCGCTACAAAGAAGTCTCGCTACCCATTGGTCAAAATGGCCATGCTGAAAAAAGTGTCAAAACCAGAAATGCAGGACAGGCCATGGAGAAATGGGAGCCATGCTACACTGATGGGCGGGATGTAAATTGCCAACAGCCACTCTGGAGAAGTGTACGGTGAGTCCTGAAACGTCTAAAAAGCAAAGCTTAGAGAGCATAGGGCACTTCCACTCATGGGGGTATACATTGGGAAAATTAAAAATCAGCAAGAGACAAGCACCCCAAAGTTTAGGGCTGCTCTCTTGACAAGGACCTCCACTTCATTCCACCTTCAATATCCCAGGAAAGAGAAAAATGGATAAAGAAGTTGTGGTCCTTATATACAATGGAATATCACTCAGCCATGAAATCAATGTCATAAGGCTAGTAGCAGCATGATGAGTGGATTTAGGTACGACGATTCTAAGTGAAATAAGTCACACAGAAAAGGACACTTCTCATAATGTATCACTTATAGAGGGAATGTAAAAACCGTTACACTTGAACTGAATTACAAAACAGAACAGAGTCACACATGCAGAAAACACACTATGGCTGCTTAACGGGAAAGGTGAGGTGGGGTGATACATAAAACAAGGGTTTCAAATTAGCTCAGATACCGTTCCATAAAACCAATATGTAATAGACAAGACCTACTCCTTGCTCAGAGAACTGGACTCAACACGCCCTATTCACCGCACAAGAATATATCTGACTAGTAATAATCTTAAAACCTATGTATTGATATCTCTCTGTTAGTGTGTCAAGTGGGTGTAAAGCGGCATAAACACAGCAGTGAAAAGCAGCTAAACCCCATTATAAAAATAAATTACTTTGAAAAACCCATGAAACAAAGACAGTGAAAGAGAGCGAAATTCTTACACAATGCGTTCAGGGGCTGTGATGCAACCTGGATTGACCATATCTAGACCCACAGCTGGATGAGACATAAGGGTGGACACTCTTGGGGCTGAGAGGTTTGGTGAGGTTGGGTGAGCAAATGCAGACCCTTTAAAGTAATACTGCGTGGTACCCATCGCATGGGTCCCAAATCTCCAGGTTCAAGGGCATCTTCCTACATTGAAAACATGCATGAGAAACCCAGAAGATGGTACACCGTCTGATGGGGAAAGGTTTCTAAAACGCACGTCATTTCTCATCTCCTGGTGCTCGGGTTCGCCATTCCAGCCACTTTACTAGCAATCTCCCTACTTGGAGCATCAGCACCTTTAACCTCCTGTTCCGTACAGGTTGCAATTTGTCCTGAGGATAAACGAGAAGACATGGAACCAATGAGAGACTAGCTCTTGGTGTTGGGACATGCAGAGGTCACTCTATTTTCCCATCAGGAAGAAGAATTAACCACAGGCTCATCCTGCCCCCCGGAACCAGAACAGGGCCTGAAGCCATCCTGCGCTTTTGCGGCCATCTCCCAAAAAGGCGAGTTGTAAAATGGAGGTTCAGGGCACTGCAATTCACAAACCTGCAGAGTTATAAATGATAACTCTCGTCCACAAATATATTGAGGGAAGGCAAAGAAGAGGATTTGAAATCAAGGCAGAATTGCAGGAAACAGATTTCAGGAGGTAGATTCGAATCGCCTTTAAAGCACATGAAAAGCGGCAAAACGTTGACAATGATGCCCTTGGCCAAAAAGGGCGTATGCGTTTTATCCTGAATATATTCAGGAAAAAACGCATACGCCCTTTTTGGCCAACCAAGCAACCTGGAAAGGCAAATCAGCGCTACAAAGAAGTCTCGCTTCCCATCGGTTAAAAGGGCCATGCTGAAAAAAGTGTCAAAACCAGAAATGCAGGACAGGCCATGGAGAAATGGGAGCCTTGCTACACTGATGGGCGGGATGTAAATTGCCAACAGCCACTCTGGAGAAGAGTACGGTGTGTCCTGAAACATCTAAAAAACACAGCTTAGAGAGCATAGGGCACTTCCACTCATGGGGGTATAAATTGGGAAAATGAAAAATCAGCAAGACACAAGCACCCCAAAGTTTAGGGCTGCTCTGTTGACAAGGACTTCCACTTCATTCCACCTTAAATATCCCAGGAAAGAGAAAAATGGATAAAGGTGTTGTGGTCCTTATGTACAATGGAATATCACTCAGCCATGAAATCAATGTCATAAGGCTAGTAGCAGCATGATGAGTGGATTTAGGTACGACGATTCTAAGTGAAATAAGTCACACAGAAAAGGACACTTCTCATAAGGTATCACTGATAGAGGGAATGTAAAAACCGTTACACTTGAACTGAATTACAAAACAGAACGGAGTCACACATGCAGAAAACAGACTATGGCTGCTTAACGGGAAAGGTGAGGTGGGGTGATACATAAAACAAGGGTTTCAAATTAGCTCAGATACCGTTCCATAAAACCAATATGTAATAGACAAGACGTACTCCTTGCTCAGAGAACTGGACTCAACACGCCCTATTCACCGCACAAGAATATATCTGACTAGTAATAATCTTAAAACCTATGTATTGATATCTCTCTGTTAGTGTGTCAAATGGGTGTAAAGCGGCATAAACACAGCAGTGAAAAGCAGCTAAACCCCATTATAAAAATAAATTACTTTGAAAAACCCATGAAACAAAGACAGTGAAAGAGAGCGAAATTCTTACACAATGCGTTCAGGGGCTGTGATGCAACCTGGATTGACCATATCTAGACCCACAGCTGGATGAGACATAAGGGTGGACACTCTTGGGGCTGAGAGGTTTGGTGAGGTTGGGTGAGCAAACGCAGACCCTTTAAAGTAATACTGCGTGGTACCCATCGCATGGGTCCCAAATCTCCAGGTTCAAGGGCATCTTCCTACATTGAAAACATGCATGAGAAACCCAGAAGATGGTACACCGTGTGATGGGGAAAGGTTTCTAAAACGCACGTCATTTCTCATCTCCTGGTGCTCGGGTTCGCCATTCCAGCCACTTTACTAGCAATCTCCCTACTTGGAGCATCAGCACCTTTACCCTCCTGTTCCGTACAGGTTGCAATTTGTCCTGAGGATGAACGAGAAGACATGGAACCAATGAGAGACTAGCTCTTGGTGTTGGGACATGCAGAGGTCACTCTATTTTCCCATCAGGAAGAAGAATTAACCACAGGCTCAGCCTGCCCCCCGGAACCAGAACAGGGCCTGAAGCCATCCTGCGCTTTTGCGGCCATCTCCCAAAAAGGCGAGTTGTAAAATGGAGGTTCAGGGCACTGCAATTCACAAACCTGCAGAGTTATAAATGATAACTCTCGTCCACAAATATATTGAGGGAAGGCAAAGAAGAGGATTTGAAATCAAGGCAGAATTGCAGGAAACAGATTTCAGGAGGTAGATTCGAATCGCCTTTAAAGCACATGAAAAGCGGCAAAACGTTGACAATGATGCCCTTGGCGAAAAAGGGCGTATGCGTTTTTTCCTGAATATATTCAGGAAAAAACGCATACGCCCTTTTTGGCCAACCAAGCAACCTGGAAAGGCAAATCAGCGCTACAAAAAAGTCTCGGTTCCCATCGGTTAAAAGGGCCATGCTGAAAAAAGTGTCAAAACCAGAAATGCAGGACAGGCCATGGAGAAATGGGAGCCTTGCTACACTGATGGGCGGGATGTAAATTGCCAACAGCCACTCTGGAGAAGAGTACGGTGTGTCCTGAAACATCTAAAAAACACAGCTTAGAGAGCATAGGGCACTTCCACTCATGGGGGTATAAATTGGGAAAATGAAAAATCAGCAAGACACAAGCACCCCAAAGTTTAGGGCTGTTCTGTTGACCAGGACCTCCACTTCATTCCACCTTAAATATCCCAGGAAAGAGAAAAATGGATAAAGGTGTTGTGGTCCTTATGTACAATGGAATATCACTCAGCCATGAAATCAATGTCATAAGGCTAGTAGCAGCATGATGAGTGGATTTAGGTACGACGATTCTCAGTGAAATAAGTCACACAGAAAAGGACACTTCTCATAAGGTATCACTGATAGAGGGAATGTAAAAACCGTTACACTTGAACTGAATTACAAAACAGAACGGAGTCACACATGCAGAAAACACACTATGGCTGCTTAACGGGAAAGGTGAGGTGGGGTGATACATAAAACAAGGGTTTCAAATTAGCTCAGATACCGTTCCATAAAACCAATATGTAATAGACAAGACCTACTCCTTGCTCAGAGAACTGGACTCAACACGCCCTATTCACCGCACAAGAATATATCTGACTAGTAATAATCTTAAAACCTATGTATTGATATCTCTCTGTTAGTGTGTCAAATGGGTGTAAAGCGGCATAAACACAGCAGTGAAAAGCAGCTAAACCCCATTATAAAAATAAATTACTTTGAAAAACCCATGAAACAAAGACAGTGAAAGAGAGCGAAATTCTTACACAATGCGTTCAGGGGCTGTGATGCAACCTGGATTGACCATATCTAGACCCACAGCTGGATGAGACATAAGGGTGGACACTCTTGGGGCTGAGAGGTTTGGTGAGGTTGGGTGAGCAAACGCAGACCCTTTAAAGTAATACTGCGTGGTACCCATCGCATGGGTCCCAAATTTCCAGGTTCAAGGGCATCTTCCTACATTGAAAACATGCATGAGAAACCCAGAAGATGGTACACCGTGTGATGGGGAAAGGTTTCTAAAACGCACGTCATTTCTCATCTCCTGGTGCTCGGGTTCGCCATTCCAGCCACTTTACTAGCAATCTCCCTACTTGGAGCATCAGCACCTTTAACCTCCTGTTCCGTACAGGTTGCAATTTGTCCTGAGGATGAACGAGAAGACATGGAACCAATGAGAGACTAGCTCTTGGTGTTGGGACATGCAGAGGTCACTCTATTTTCCCATCAGGAAGAAGAATTAACCACAGGCTCAGCCTGCCCCCCGGAACCAGAACAGGGCCTGAAGCCATCCTGCGCTTTTGCGGCCATCTCCCAAAAAGGCGAGTTGTAAAATGGAGGTTCAGGGCACTGCAATTCACAAACCTGCAGAGTTATAAATGATAACTCTCGTCCACAAATATATTGAGGGAAGGCAAAGAAGAGGATTTGAAATCAAGGCAGAATTGCAGGAAACAGATTTCAGGAGGTAGATTCGAATCGCCTTTAAAGCACATGAAAAGCGGCAAAACGTTGACAATGATGCCCTTGGCGAAAAAGGGCGTATGCGTTTTTTCCTGAATATATTCAGGAAAAAACGCATACGCCCTTTTTGGCCAACCAAGCAACCTGGAAAGGCAAATCAGCGCTACAAAAAAGTCTCGGTTCCCATCGGTTAAAAGGGCCATGCTGAAAAAAGTGTCAAAACCAGAAATGCAGGACAGGCCATGGAGAAATGGGAGCCTTGCTACACTGATGGGCGGGATGTAAATTGCCAACAGCCACTCTGGAGAAGAGTACGGTGTGTCCTGAAACATCTAAAAAACACAGCTTAGAGAGCATAGGGCACTTCCACTCATGGGGGTATAAATTGGGAAAATGAAAAATCAGCAAGACACAAGCACCCCAAAGTTTAGGGCTGCTCTGTTGACAAGGACCTCCACTTCATTCCACCTTAAATATCCCAGGAAAGAGAAAAATGGATAAAGGTGTTGTGGTCCTTATGTACAATGGAATATCACTCAGCCATGAAATCAATGTCATAAGGCTAGTAGCAGCATGATGAGTGGATTTAGGTACGACGATTCTAAGTGAAATAAGTCACACAGAAAAGGACACTTCTCATAATGTATCACTTATAGAGGGAATGTAAAAACCGTTACACTTGAACTGAATTACAAAACAGAACAGAGTCACACATGCAGAAAAAACACTATGGCTGCTTAACGGGAAAGGTGAGGTGGGGTGATACATAAAACAAGGGTTTCAAATTAGCTCAGATACCGTTTCACAAAACCAATATGTAATAGATAAGACCTACTCCTTGCTCAGAGAACTGGACTCAACACGCCCTATTCACCGCACAAGAATATATCTGTCTAGTAATAATCTTAAAACCTAGGTATTGATATCTCTCTGTTAGTGTGTCAAGTGGGTGTAAAGCGGCATAAACACAGCAGTGAAAAGCAGCTAAACCCCATTATAAAAATAAATTACTTTGAAAAACCCATGAAACAAAGACAGTGAAAGAGAGCGAAATTCTTGCACAATGCGTTCAGGGGCTGTGATGCAACCTGGATTGACCATATCTAGACCCACAGCTGGATGAGACATAAGGGTGGACACTCTTGGGGCTGAGAGGTTTGGTGAGGTTGGGTGAGCAAACGCAGACCCTTTAAAGGAATACTGCGTGGTACCCATCGCATGGGTCCCAAATCTCCAGGTTCAAGGGCATCTTGCTACATCGAAAACATGCATGAGAAACCCAGAAGATGGTACACCGTGTGCTGGGGAAAGGTTTCTAAAACGCACGTCATTTCTCATCTCCTTGTGCTCGGGTTCGCCATTCCAGCCACTTTACTAGCAATCTCCCTACTTGGAGCATCAGCACCTTTAACCTTCTGTTCCGTACAGGGTGCAATTTGTCCTGAGGATGAACGGGAAGATGTGGAACCAAAGAGAGACTAGCTCTTGGTGTAGGGACAGGCACAGGTCACTCTATTTTCCCATCAGGAAGAAGAATTAACAACAGGCTCAGCCTGCCCCCCGGAACCAGAACAGGGCCTGAAGCCATCTTGCGCTTTTGCGGCCATCTCCCAAAAAGGCGAGTTGTAAAATGGAGGTTCAGGGCACTGCAATTCACAAAGCTGCAGAGTTATAAATGATAACTCTCGTCCACAAATATATTGAGGGAAGGCAAAGAAGAGGATTTGAAATCAAGGCAGAATTGCAGGAAACAGATTTCAGGAGGTTGATTCGAATCGCCTTTAAAGCACATGAAAAGCGGCAAAACGTTGACAATGATGCCCTTGGCCAAAAAGGGCGTATGCGTTTTATCCTGAATATATTCAGGAAAAAACGCATACGCCCTTTTTGGCCAACCAAGCAACCTGGAAAGGCAAATCAGCGCTACAAAGAAGTCTCGCTTCCCATCGGTTAAAAGGGCCATGCTGAAAAAAGTGTCAAAACCAGAAATGCAGGACAGGCCATGGAGAAATGGGAGCCTTGCTACACTGATGGGCGGGATGTAAATTGCCAACAGCCACTCTGGAGAAGAGTACGGTGTGTCCTGAAACATCTAAAAAACACAGCTTAGAGAGCATAGGGCACTTCCACTCATGGGGGTATAAATTGGGAAAATGAAAAATCAGCAAGACACAAGCACCCCAAAGTTTAGGGCTGCTCTGTTGACAAGGACCTCCACTTCATTCCACCTTAAATATCCCAGGAAAGAGAAAAATGGATAAAGGAGTTGTGGTCCTTATGTACAATGGAATATCACTCAGCCATGAAATCAATGTTATAAGGCTAGTAGCAGCATGATGAGTGGATTTAGGTACGACAATTCTAAGTGAAATAAGTCACACAGAAAAGGACACTTCTCATAAGGTATCACTGATAGAGGGACTGTAAAAACCGTTACACTTGAACTGAATTACAAAACAGAACGGAGTCACACATGCAGAAAACACTCTATGGCTGCTTAACGGGAAAGGTGAGGTGGGGTGATACATAAAACAAGGGTTTCAAATTAGCTCAGATACCGTTCCATAAAACGAATATGTAATAGACAAGACCTACTCCTTGCTCAGAGAACTGGACTCAACACGCCCTATTCACCGCACAAGAATATATCTGACTAGTAATAATCTTAAAACCTATGTATTGATATCTCTCTGTTAGTGTGTCAAGTGGGTGTAAAGCGGCATAAACACAGCAGTGAAAAGCAGCTAAACCCCATTATAAAAATAAATTACTTTGAAAAACCCATGAAACAAAGACAGTGAAAGAGAGAGAAATTCTTACACAATGCGTTCAGGGGCTGTGATGCAACCTGGATTGACCATATCTAGACCCACAGCTGGATGAGACATAAGGGTGGACACTCTTGGGGCTAAGAGGTTTGGTGAGGTTGGGTGAGCAAACGCAGACCCTTTAAAGTAATACTGCGTGGTACCCATCGCATGGGTCCCAAATGTCCAGGTTCAAGGGCATCTTGCTACATCGAAAACATGCATGAGAAACCCAGAAGATGGTACACCGTGTGATGGGGAAAGGTTTCTAAAACGCACCTCATTTCTCTTCTCCTTGTGCTCGGGTTCGCCATTCCAGCCACTTTACTAGCAATCTCCCTACTTGGAGCATCAGCACCTTTAACCTCCTGTTCCGTACAGGTTGCAATTTGTCCTGAGGATGAACGGGAAGACTTGGAACCAATGAGAGACTAGCTCTTGGTGTAGGGACAGGCACAGGTCACTCTATTTTCCCATCAGGAAGAAGAATTAACCACAGGCTCAGCCTGCCCCCCGGAACCAGAACAGGGCCTGAAGCCATCCTGCGCTTTTGCGGCCAGCTCCCTAAAAAGCGAGTTGTAAAATGGAGCTTCAGGGCACTGCAATTCACAAACCTGCAGAGTTATAAATGATAACTCTCGTCCACAAATATATTGAGGGAAGGCAAAGAAGACGATTTGAAATCAAGGCAGAATTGCAGGAAACAGATTTCAGGAGGTAGATTCGAATCGCCTTTAAAGCACATGAAAAGCGGCAAAACGTTGACAATGATGCCCTTGGCCAAAAAGGGCGTATGCGTTTTTTCCTGAATATATTCAGGAAAAAACGCATACGCCCTTTTTGGCCAACCAAGCAACCTGGAAAGACAAATCAGCGCTAAAAAGAACTCTCGCTACCCATTGGTCAAAATGGCCATGCTGAAAAAAGTGTCAAAACCAGAAATGCAGGAAAGGCCATGGAGAAATGGGAGCCGTGCTACACTGATGGGCGGGATGTAAATTGCCAACAGCCACTCTGGAGAAGTGTACGGTGAGTCCTGAAACGTCTAAAAAGCAAAGCTTAGAGAGCATAGGGCACTTCCACTCATGGGGGTATACATTGGGAAAATTAAAAATCAGCAAGACACAAGCACCCCAAAGTTTAGGGCTGCCCTGTTGACAAGGACCTCCACTTCATTCCACCTTCAATATCCCAGGAAAGAGAAAAATGGATAAAGAAGTTGTGGTCCTTATATACAATGGAATATCACTCAGCCATGAAATCAATGTCATAAGGCTAGTAGCAGCATGATGAGTGGATTTAGGTACGACGATTCTAAGTGAAATAAGTCACACAGAAAAGGACACTTCTCATAATGTATCACTTATAGAGGGAATGTAAAAACCGTTACACTTGAACTGAATTACAAAACAGAACAGAGTCACACATGCAGAAAACACACTATGGCTGCTTAACGGGAAAGGTGAGGTGGGGTGATACATAAAACAAGGGTTTCAAATTAGCTCAGATACCGTTCCATAAAACCAATATGTAATAGACAAGACCTACTCCTTGCTCAGAGAACTGGACTCAACACGCCCTATTCACCGCACAAGAATATATCTGACTAGTAATAATCTTAAAACCTATGTATTGATATCTCTCTGTTAGTGTGTCAAGTGGGTGTAAAGCGGCATAAACACAGCAGTGAAAAGCAGCTAAACCCCATTATAAAAATAAATTACTTTGAAAAACCCATGAAACAAAGACAGTGAAAGAGAGCGAAATTCTTACACAATGCGTTCAGGGGCTGTGATGCAACCTGGATTGACCATATCTAGACCCACAGCTGGATGAGACATAAGGGTGGACACTCTTGGGGCTGAGAGGTTTGGTGAGGTTGGGTGAGCAAACGCAGACCCTTTAAAGTAATACTGCGTGGTACCCATCGCATGGGTCCCAAATCTCCAGGTTCAAGGGCATCTTCCTACATCGAAAACATGAATAAGAAACCCAGAAGATGGTACACCGTGTGATGGGGAAAGGTTTCTAAAACGCACCTCATTTCTCATCTCCTTGTGCTCGTGTTCGCCATTCCAGCCACTTTACTAGCAATCTCCCTACTTGGAGCATCAGCACCTTTAACCTCCTGTTCCGTACAGTTTGCAATTTGTCCTGAGGATGAACGGGAAGACTTGGAACCAATGAGAGACTAGCTTTTGGTGTAGGGACAGGCACAGGTCACTCTATTTTCCCATCAGGAAGAAGAATTAACCACAGGCTCAGCCTGCCCCCCGGAACCAGAACAGGGCCTGAAGCCATCCTGCGCTTTTGCGGCCAGCTCCCTAAAAAGCGAGTTGTAAAATAGGAGCTTCAGGGCACTGCAATTCACAAACCTGCAGAGTAATAAATGATAAGTCTCGTCCACAAATATATTGAGGGAAGGCAAAGAAGAGGATTTGAAATCAAGGCAGAATTGCAGGAAACAGATTTCAGGAGGTAGATTCGAATCGCCTTTAAAGCACATGAAAAGCGGCAAAACGTTGACAATGATGCCCTTGGCCAAAAAGGGCGTATGCGTTTTTTCCTGAATATATTCAGGAAAAAACGCATACGCCCTTTTTGGCCAACCAAGCAACCTGGAAAGGCAAATCAGCGCTACAAAGAAGACTCGCTACCCATCGGTCAAAAGGGCCATGCTGAAAAACGTGTCAAAACCAGAAATGCAGGACAGGCCATGGAGAAATGGGAGCCTTGCTACACTGATGGGCGGATGTACATTCCCAACAGCCACTCTGGAGAAGTGTACGGTGTGTCCTGAAACATCTAAAAAACACAGCTTAGAGAGCATAGGGCACTTCCACTCATGGGGGTATACACTGGGAAAATGAAAAATCAGCAAGACACAAGCACCTCAAAGTTTAGGGCTGCTCTGTTGACAAGGACCTCCACTTCATTAAACCTTCAATATCCCAGGAAAGAGAAAAATGGATAAAGAAGTTGTGGTCCTTATGTACAATGGAATATCACTCAGCCATGAAATCACTGTCATAAGGCTAGTAGCAGCATGATGAGTGGATTTAGGTACGACGATTCTAAGTGAAATGAGTCACACAGAAAAGGACATTTCTCATAAGGTATCACTTATAGAGGGAATGTAAAAACCATTACACTTGAACTGAATTGCAAAACAGAACAGAGTCACACATGCAGAAAACACACTATGGCTGCTTAACAGGAAAGGTGAGGTTGGGTGATACATAAAACAAGGGTTTCAAATTAGCTCAGATACCGTTCCATAAACCCAATATGTAATAGACAAGACCTACTCCTTGCTCAGAGAACTGGACTCAACACGCCCTATTCACCGCACAAGAATATATCTGACTAGTAATAATCTTAAAACCTATGTATTGATATCTCTCTGTTAGTGTGTCAAGTGGGTGTAAGGCGGCATAAACACAGCAGTGAAAAGCAGCTAAACCCCATTATAAAAATAAATTACTTTGAAAAACCCATGAAACAAAGACAGTGAAAGAGAGAGAAATTCCTATACAATTCGTTCAGGGGCTGTGATGCAACCTGGATTGACCATATCTAGACCCACAGCTGGATGAGACATAAGGGTGGACACTCTTGGGGCTGAGAGGTTTGGTGAGGTTGGGTGAGCAAACGCAGACCCTTTAAAGTAATACTGCGTGGTACCCATCGCATGGGTCCCAAATCTCCAGGTTCAAGGGCATCTTGCTACATCGAAAACATGCATGAGAAACCCAGAAGATGGTACACCGTGTGATGGGGAAAGGTTTCTAAAACGCACGTCATTTCTCATCTCCTTGTGCCCGGGTTCGCCATTCCAGCCGCTTTACTAGCAATCTCCCTACTTGGAGCATCAGCACCTTTAACCTCCTGTTCCGTACAGGTTGCAATTTGTCCTGAGGATGAACGGGAAGACGTGGAACCAATGAGAGACTAGCTCTTGGTGTTGGGACAGGCACAGGTCACTCTATTTTCCCATCAGGAAGAAGAATTAACTACAGGTTCAGCCTGCCCCCCGGAACCAGAAGAGGGCCTGAAGCCATCCTGCTCTTTTGCGGCCTGCTCCCAAAAAAGCGAGTTGTAAAATGGAGCTTCAGGGCACTGCAATTCACAAACCTGCAGAGTTATAAATGATAAGTCTCGTCCACAAATATATTGAGGGAAGGCAAAGAAGACGATTTGAAATCAAGGCAGAATTGCAGGAAACAGATTTCAGGAGGTAGATTCGAATCGCCTTTAAAGCACATGAAAAGCGGCAAAACGTTGACAATGATGCCCTTGGCCAAAAAGGGCGTATGCGTTTTTTCCTGAATATATTCAGGAAAAAACGCATACGCCCTTTTTGGCCAACCAAGCAACCTGGAAAGGCAAATCAGCGCTACAAAGAAGACTCGCTACCCATCGGTCAAAAGGGCCATGCTGAAAAATGTCTCAAAACCAGAAATGCAGGACAGCCCATGGAGAAATGGGAGCCTTGCCACACTGATGGGCGGGTTGTAAATTGCCAACAGCCACTCTGGAGAAGTGTACGGTGTGTCCTGAAACATCTAAAAAACACAGCTTAGAGAGCATAGGGCACTTCCACTCATGGGGGTATAAATTGGGAAAATGAAAAATCAGCAAGACACAAGCACCCCAAAGTTGAGGGCTGCTCTGTTGACAAGGACCTCCACTTCATTCCACCTTCAATATCCCAGGAAAGAGAAAAATGGATAAAGAAGTTGTGGTCCTTATGTACAATGGAATATCACTCAGCCATGAAATCAATGTCATAAGGCTAGTAGCAGCATGATGAGTGGATTTAGGTACGACGATTCTAAGTGAAATAAGTCACACAGAAAAGGACACTTCTCATAAGGTATCACTGATAGAGGGACTGTAAAAACCGTTACACTTGAACTGAATTACAAAACAGAACGGAGTCACACATGCAGAAAACACTCTATGGCTGCTTAACGGGAAAGGTGAGGTGGGGTGATACATAAAACAAGGGTTTCAAATTAGCTCAGATACCGTTCCATAAAACGAATATGTAATATACAAGACCTACTCCTTGCTCAGAGAACTGGACTCAACACGCCCTATTCACCGCACAAGAATATATCTGACTAGTAATAATCTTAAAACCTATGTATTGATATCTCTCTGTTAGTGTGTCAAGTGGGTGTAAAGCGGCATAAACACAGCAGTGAAAAGCAGCTAAACCCCATTATAAAAATAAATTACTTTGAAAAACCCATGAAACAAAGACAGTGAAAGAGAGCGAAATTCTTACACAATGCGTTCAGGGGCTGTGATGCAACCTGGATTGACCATATCTAGACCCACAGCTGGATGAGACATAAGGGTGGACACTCTTGGGGCTAAGAGGTTTGGTGAGGTTGGGTGAGCAAACGCAGACCCTTTAAAGTAATACTGCGTGGTACCCATCGCATGGGTCCCAAATCTCCAGGTTCAAGGGCATCTTGCTACATCGAAAACATGCATGAGAAACCCAGAAGATGGTACACCGTGTGATGGGGAAAGGTTTCTAAAACGCACCTCATTTCTCTTCTCCTTGTGCTCGGGTTCGCCATTCCAGCCACTTTACTAGCAATCTCCCTACTTGGAGCATCAGCACCTTTAACCTCCTGTTCCGTACAGGTTGCAATTTGTCCTGAGGATGAACGGGAAGACTTGGAACCAATGAGAGACTAGCTCTTGGTGTAGGGACAGGCACAGGTCACTCTATTTTCCCATCAGGAAGAAGAATTAACCACAGGCTCAGCCTGCCCCCCGGAACCAGAACAGGGCCTGAAGCCATCCTGCGCTTTTGCGGCCAGCTCCCTAAAAAGCGAGTTGTAAAATGGAGCTTCAGGGCACTGCAATTCACAAACCTGCAGAGTTATAAATGATAACTCTCGTCCACAAATATATTGAGGGAAGGCAAAGAAGACGATTTGAAATCAAGGCAGAATTGCAGGAAACAGATTTCAGGAGGTAGATTCGAATCGCCTTTAAAGCACATGAAAAGCGGCAAAACGTTGACAATGATGCCCTTGGCCAAAAAGGGCGTATGCATTTTTTCCTGAATATATTCAGGAAAAAACGCATACGCCCTTTTTGGCCAACCAAGCAACCTGGAAAGACAAATCAGCGCTAAAAAGAACTCTCGCTACCCATTGGTCAAAATGGCCATGCTGAAAAAAGTGTCAAAACCAGAAATGCAGGAAAGGCCATGGAGAAATGGGAGCCGTGCTACACTGATGGGCGGGATGTAAATTGCCAACAGCCACTCTGGAGAAGTGTACGGTGAGTCCTGAAACGTCTAAAAAGCAAAGCTTAGAGAGCATAGGGCACTTCCACTCATGGGGGTATACATTGGGAAAATTAAAAATCAGCAAGACACAAGCACCCCAAAGTTTAGGGCTGCCCTGTTGACAAGGACCTCCACTTCATTCCACCTTCAATATCCCAGGAAAGAGAAAAATGGATAAAGAAGTTGTGGTCCTTATATACAATGGAATATCACTCAGCCATGAAATCAATGTCATAAGGCTAGTAGCAGCATGATGAGTGGATTTAGGTACGACGATTCTAAGTGAAATAAGTCACACAGAAAAGGACACTTCTCATAATGTATCACTTATAGAGGGAATGTAAAAACCGTTACACTTGAACTGAATTACAAAACAGAACAGAGTCACACATGCAGAAAACACACTATGGCTGCTTAACGGGAAAGGTGAGGTGGGGTGATACATAAAACAAGGGTTTCAAATTAGCTCAGATACCGTTCCATAAAACCAATATGTAATAGACAAGACCTACTCCTTGCTCAGAGAACTGGACTCAACACGCCCTATTCACCGCACAAGAATATATCTGACTAGTAATAATCTTAAAACCTATGTATTGATATCTCTCTGTTAGTGTGTCAAGTGGGTGTAAAGCGGCATAAACACAGCAGTGAAAAGCAGCTAAACCCCATTATAAAAATAAATTACTTTGAAAAACCCATGAAACAAAGACAGTGAAAGAGAGCGAAATTCTTACACAATGCGTTCAGGGGCTGTGATGCAACCTGGATTGACCATATCTAGACCCACAGCTGGATGAGACATAAGGGTGGACACTCTTGGGGCTGAGAGGTTTGGTGAGGTTGGGTGAGCAAACGCAGACCCTTTAAAGTAATACTGCGTGGTACCCATCGCATGGGTCCCAAATCTCCAGGTTCAAGGGCATCTTCCTACATCGAAAACATGAATAAGAAACCCAGAAGATGGTACACCGTGTGATGGGGAAAGGTTTCTAAAACGCACCTCATTTCTCATCTCCTTGTGCTCGTGTTCGCCATTCCAGCCACTTTACTAGCAATCTCCCTACTTGGAGCATCAGCACCTTTAACCTCCTGTTCCGTACAGTTTGCAATTTGTCCTGAGGATGAACGGGAAGACTTGGAACCAATGAGAGACTAGCTTTTGGTGTAGGGACAGGCACAGGTCACTCTATTTTCCCATCAGGAAGAAGAATTAACCACAGGCTCAGCCTGCCCCCCGGAACCAGAACAGGGCCTGAAGCCATCCTGCGCTTTTGCGGCCAGCTCCCTAAAAAGCGAGTTGTAAAATAGGAGCTTCAGGGCACTGCAATTCACAAACCTGCAGAGTAATAAATGATAAGTCTCGTCCACAAATATATTGAGGGAAGGCAAAGAAGAGGATTTGAAATCAAGGCAGAATTGCAGGAAACAGATTTCAGGAGGTAGATTCGAATCGCCTTTAAAGCACATGAAAAGCGGCAAAACGTTGACAATGATGCCCTTGGCCAAAAAGGGCGTATGCGTTTTTTCCTGAATATATTCAGGAAAAAACGCATACGCCCTTTTTGGCCAACCAAGCAACCTGGAAAGGCAAATCAGCGCTACAAAGAAGACTCGCTACCCATCGGTCAAAAGGGCCATGCTGAAAAACGTGTCAAAACCAGAAATGCAGGACAGGCCATGGAGAAATGGGAGCCTTGCTACACTGATGGGCGGATGTACATTCCCAACAGCCACTCTGGAGAAGTGTACGGTGTGTCCTGAAACATCTAAAAAACACAGCTTAGAGAGCATAGGGCACTTCCACTCATGGGGGTATACACTGGGAAAATGAAAAATCAGCAAGACACAAGCACCTCAAAGTTTAGGGCTGCTCTGTTGACAAGGACCTCCACTTCATTAAACCTTCAATATCCCAGGAAAGAGAAAAATGGATAAAGAAGTTGTGGTCCTTATGTACAATGGAATATCACTCAGCCATGAAATCACTGTCATAAGGCTAGTAGCAGCATGATGAGTGGATTTAGGTACGACGATTCTAAGTGAAATGAGTCACACAGAAAAGGACATTTCTCATAAGGTATCACTTATAGAGGGAATGTAAAAACCATTACACTTGAACTGAATTGCAAAACAGAACAGAGTCACACATGCAGAAAACACACTATGGCTGCTTAACAGGAAAGGTGAGGTTGGGTGATACATAAAACAAGGGTTTCAAATTAGCTCAGATACCGTTCCATAAACCCAATATGTAATAGACAAGACCTACTCCTTGCTCAGAGAACTGGACTCAACACGCCCTATTCACCGCACAAGAATATATCTGACTAGTAATAATCTTAAAACCTATGTATTGATATCTCTCTGTTAGTGTGTCAAGTGGGTGTAAGGCGGCATAAACACAGCAGTGAAAAGCAGCTAAACCCCATTATAAAAATAAATTACTTTGAAAAACCCATGAAACAAAGACAGTGAAAGAGAGAGAAATTCCTATACAATTCGTTCAGGGGCTGTGATGCAACCTGGATTGACCATATCTAGACCCACAGCTGGATGAGACATAAGGGTGGACACTCTTGGGGCTGAGAGGTTTGGTGAGGTTGGGTGAGCAAACGCAGACCCTTTAAAGTAATACTGCGTGGTACCCATCGCATGGGTCCCAAATCTCCAGGTTCAAGGGCATCTTGCTACATCGAAAACATGCATGAGAAACCCAGAAGATGGTACACCGTGTGATGGGGAAAGGTTTCTAAAACGCACGTCATTTCTCATCTCCTTGTGCCCGGGTTCGCCATTCCAGCCGCTTTACTAGCAATCTCCCTACTTGGAGCATCAGCACCTTTAACCTCCTGTTCCGTACAGGTTGCAATTTGTCCTGAGGATGAACGGGAAGACGTGGAACCAATGAGAGACTAGCTCTTGGTGTTGGGACAGGCACAGGTCACTCTATTTTCCCATCAGGAAGAAGAATTAACTACAGGTTCAGCCTGCCCCCCGGAACCAGAAGAGGGCCTGAAGCCATCCTGCTCTTTTGCGGCCTGCTCCCAAAAAAGCGAGTTGTAAAATGGAGCTTCAGGGCACTGCAATTCACAAACCTGCAGAGTTATAAATGATAACTCTCGTCCACAAATATATTGAGGGAAGGCAAAGAAGACGATTTGAAATCAAGGCAGAATTGCAGGAAACAGATTTCAGGAGGTAGATTCGAATCGCCTTTAAAGCACATGAAAAGCGGCAAAACGTTGACAATGATGCCCTTGGCCAAAAAGGGCGTATGCGTTTTATCCTGAATATATTCAGGAAAAAACGCATACGCCCTTTTTGGCCAACCAAGCAACCTGGAAAGGCAAATCAGCGCTACAAAGAAGTCTCGCTTCCCATCGGTTAAAAGGGCCATGCTGAAAAAAGTGTCAAAACCAGAAATGCAGGACAGCCCATGGAGAAATGGGAGCCTTGCCACACTGATGGGCGGGTTGTAAATTGCCAACAGCCACTCTGGAGAAGTGTACGGTGTGTCCTGAAACATCTAAAAAACACAGCTTAGAGAGCATAGGGCACTTCCACTCATGGGGGTATAAATTGGGAAAATGAAAAATCAGCAAGACACAAGCACCCCAAAGTTGAGGGCTGCTCTGTTGACAAGGACCTCCACTTCATTCCACCTTCAATATCCCAGGAAAGAGAAAAATGGATAAAGAAGTTGTGGTCCTTATGTACAATGGAATATCACTCAGCCATGAAATCAATGTCATAAGGCTAGTAGCAGCATGATGAGTGGATTTAGGTACGACGATTCTAAGTGAAATAAGTCACACAGAAAAGGACATTTCTCATAAGGTATCACTTATAGAGGGAATGTAAAACCCGTTACACTTGAACTGAATTACAAAACAGAACAGAGTCACACATGCAGAAAACACAGTATGGCTGCTTAACGGGAAAGGTGAGGTGGGGTGATACATCAAACAAGGGTTTCAAATTAGCTCAGATACCGTTCCATAAACCCAATATGTAATAGACAAGACCTACTCCTTGCTCAGAGAACTGGACTCAACACGCCCTATTCGCCGCACAAGAATATATCTGACTAGTAATAATCTTAAAACCTATGTATTGATGTCCCTCTGTAAGTGAATCAAGTGGGTGTAAAGGGGCATAAACACAGCAGTGAAAATCAGGTAAACCCCATTATAAAAATAAATTACTTAAAAATTCCAAAAAACAAAGACAGTGATAGAGGGAAAATTTTTACGTAATTCGTTCCGGGGCTGTGATGCAACCTGGTGTGACCATATCTAGACCCACAGCTGGATGAGAAATAAAGCTGGACACTCTTGGGGCTGAAGGTCTCTTTCCCTATTTACCAGATTAGGAACGTAGAAAGGCTGCCACCCTCTGGCCGTTACCTGCAAAAGCAGCTTTAAAACCTGTGCTAATGGTCACTTCATATGAACAAGTACTTCAGGGTTGTAAATGAAACGTGCCCTCAAAATGTCTTGAGGGAGGTAATGGCCAAAAATTTTCAAAATGTGACACTTACTTTAAGAAAACACTTTGAAGAACTGAGCTGTAATCACAGTTTGATAAATAAAAAGGGCATGCTTTAAAGCTCAATTTCAACAGATTATGGGACACATGCAAATTCAACCACAGATAGGCATCAGCTCGCACCCATTAGAATAACCATCAGCAAGAAAACTACAAACAATAAATATTGAAGGTGTTTTGGAGAAATGCATACCCTCAATTTTAAGTGGGACGTAACCTGGAAAGAGCCACTAATGAGAACTGAACGGTGGTGCCTTTAAAACATACACACTGAGCTACCATATGATACAGCAAGCCCACTGCTTGGCCTATAACATAAGAAGATATAACTGGAAAGACACAGGCAAGCAAATGTGCATTGCAGCAGTATTACAATAGCCAAGACATGGAGGCAACCAGAAAGTCCATCAAGAGGTGCGTGGCCAAAGAAGAACTGGTACACGTACAGATGGAATATTAGCCAGGGAAAAAAATGAAACAATGCCATTTGCAGCACCATGTATGATTCTTGAGGTAATCAGGCAAATTGTACTAAGTCAGAAAGCAAAAGACACATATCCTATAATATCACTTATAGGTCTTAGCTAAAAATTGATACCAATGAAAATATTTCCACAGAGAAATGCAATCACAGATTCATTAAACAAACTTATGGTTCACCAAATGGAAAGGTGTGAGGATTGGATACATTAGGATATTGGGGTTAAGATAGATATAGAAACACATGTGAAATATGTAATCACCAAAGACCTACGTAATACCAAGACAAGACTACTCAACATCGTGTCATAACCTACATGGGAAAATGATCCAAAGAAGAATAGATATATGTATATGTTTAAAAGAACCACATCTTTCACACCTAGAAGAAACAAAACATTTTAATTAAATTTGCTCTGACAAAAAATAAAAATTAAATTAAAAAAAGAACAAGAAGTAATGAGACATAAACTTAAGGGGCTATTTGCTGGCACATTGCATTCTAATTTACAACCAGAACATGACTTCCATTAAGGCTCTGTCATCACTAATAAAGCAGCTTTATAAGCAATGTTGAAGGTAGCTTAAAAGAAGTCTCACTAATTATTGATAGTAACAAGGAAACAAAGAAAAGTAAAAATCTCACTGCAAAAAGTATACATAGGGTAAGGATAGTAGATCAAACACTTATTAAACTTCTGTAGAGAATAAAAGACAACAGTAGTATGTTTTTTTTAAAAAGAGAGGGCCCAAATAAATCTGAAATGAAAGAGATGATGTTACAACAGACACCACAGAAATACAAAGTATCCTAAGATACACACAGGGTAACTCAGGGCTCAGACTGGACAGAGCCCACTCTCCAGTCCCCTGTACATGACTTACAGGAGCCTCAGGAACTGAGGAGGGGGTCCCTGAGGAGAGGCTCAAGATAGAATATGGTAGGCATTAACATGACTGCATTCATCTTAAACATGCCTGAACTACATTCACACGAGATGATTTTGTCCTGTATGTACATCGGCACCTCTAGTTGGAACTGCAGATCTTTGGCTTCAACACCTCTACTGACAACATTAGCGTCACCTGCTGTGGACCGTCTCCTATAGGATTTCTAGAATCACAAAACATCGAAGCTTCACAGGACCCAGAGTCTGTGCAACTCCACACAGAGTCTCAGAGTCTCAACTCCACTCAGATACTCCACTCTTGGAGGGCACACACAAAGTAGTGTGCACATCAGGACCCAGGGGAAGGAGCAGTGACCCTGTAGGAGAATGACCAGAACTACCTGCTACTTTTAGAGGGTCTCCTGCAGAGGCAGGTGGTGGCTGTGGCTGTGGCTCACCGTGAGGACAACGACACTGGCAGCAGAAGTTCTGGGAAATACTCCTTGGTGTGAGCCCTCCCAGAGTCCGCCATTAGCCCCACCAAGAGCAAGGTAGGCTCCAGGGCTGGGTCACCTCAGGCCAAACAACCAACAGGGAGGGAACCCAGCCCCATGCATCAGCAGACAAGCGGATTAAACTTTTTATTAAAGTTTTATTTAATCCATAGACAAGCGGATTAAAGCTCTGCCCACCAAAGCAACACCCAGCTCTACCCACCACCAGTCCCTCCCATCAGGAAGCTTGCACAAGCCTCTAAGATAGACTCATCCACCGGAGAGCAGACAGCAGAAGCAAGAAGAACTACAATTCTGCAGCCTGTGGAAGGAAAACCACATTCACAGAAAGATAGACAAAATGAAAAGGCAGAGGACTTTATACCAGATCAAGGAACAAGATAAAACCCCAGAAAAAAAAAAACAAAATGAGGTGGAGATAGGGAACCTTCCAGAAAAAAAATTCAGAATAATGATAGTGAAGTTGAGCCAAGACCTTGGAAAAAGAAAGGAGGCAAAGATCGAGAAGATGCAAGAAATGTTTAACAAAGACCTAGAAGAATTAAGGAACAAACACCTAGAAGAATTAAAGAACAAACAAACAGAGGTGAACAATGGAATAACTGAAATGAAAAATACACTAGAAGGAATCAGTAGCAGAATAACTGTGGCAGAAGAACGGATAAGTGACCTGGAAGACAGAAAGGTGGAAATCACTGCCATGGAACAGAATAAAGAAAAAGAATGAAAATAAACGAAGATACCCCAAGAGTCCTCTGGGACAACTTTAAACGCAACAACATTCGCATTATAGGGGTCCCAGAAGGAGAAGAGAGAGAGAAAGGACCCGAGAATATATTTGAAGAGATTATGGTCAAAAACTTCCCTAGCATGGGAAAAGAAATAGCCACCCAAGTCCAGAAGCACAGAGTGTCCCAGGCAGGATAAACCAAAGGAGAAAAATGACAAGACACATAGTAATCAAATTGACAAAAATTAACGACAAAGAAAAATGATTGAAAGCAGCAAGGGAAAAATGACAAATAACATACAAGGGAACTCCCATAAGGATAACAACTGATTTCTCAGCAGAAAATCTACAAGCCAGAAGGAAGTGGCATGATAAATTTAAAGTGATGAAAGGGAAGAACCTACAACCAAGAGTACTCCACCCTGCAAAGAGCTCATTCAGATTTGATGGAGAAATCAAAAGCCTTACAGACAAGCAAAAGCTAAGAGAATTCAGCACCATGAAACCAGCTCTACACCAAATGCTAAAGGAACTTCTCTAAGTGGGAAACACAAGAGAAGAAAAGGACCCACCAAGACAAACCCATAACAATTAAGAAAATAGTAGTAGGAACATACATATCGATAATTACCTTAAACGTGAATGCACTACATGTTCCAACCAAAAGACACAGGCTTGCTGAATGGATACAAAAACAAGACCCATATATATGCTGTCTACAAGAGATCCATTTCAGACCTAGGGACACATACAGACTCAAAGTGAGGCGATGGAAAAATATATTCTATGCAAATGAAAATCAAAAGAAAGCTGGAGTAGCAATACTCATATCAGATAAAATAGACTTTAAAATAAAGAATGTTACAAGAGACGAGGAAAGGCACTACATAATGGTCAGGGGATCAATCCAAGAAGAAGATATAACAACTATAAATATATATGTACCCAAAATAGGAGCAGCTCAATGTATAAGGCAACTGCTAACAGCTATAAAAGAGGAAATCGACAGTAACACAATAATAGCGGGGGACTTTAACAGCTCACTTACACCAGTGGAGATCAGCCAGACAGACAATTAATAAGGAAACACAAGCTTTAAATGACACAATAGACCAGATAGAGTTAATTGATATTTATAGGACATTCCATCCAAAAACAGGAGATTACACGTTCTTCTCAACTGCACACGGAACATTCTCCAGGATAGATCACATCTTGGGTCACAGATAAAGCCTCAGTAAATTTAAAAAAACTGAAATCATATCAAGCAGCTGTTCCGACCACAATGCTATGAGATTAGAAATCAATTACACGGAAAAAACCGTAAAAAACACAAACACATGGAGGCTAAACAATACGTTACTAAATAACCAAGAGATCACTGAAGAAACCAAAGAGGAAATCAAAAACTACCTAGAGACAAATGACAACAAAAACACGATGATCCAAAACCTATGGGATGCAGCAAAAGGAGTTCTAAGAGGGAAGTTTATAGCAATACAAGCCTACCTCAAGAAACAAGAAAAATCTCAAATAAACAATCTAACCTTACACCTAGAGGAACTAGAGAAAGAAGAACAAAACCCAAAGTTAGTAGAAGGAAAGAAATCATAAAGATCAGAGCAGAAATAAATGAAATAGAAACAAAGAAAACGAAAGCAAAGATCAATAAAACTAAAAGCTGGTTCTTTGAGAAGATAAGCAAAAATGATCAACCTTTAGCCAGACTCCAGAAAAAGAGGGAGAGGACGCAAATCAACAAAATTAGAAGTGAAAAAGCAGAAGTTACAACAGACACCACAGGAATACAAAGCATCCTAAGAGACTACTACAAGCAACTCTAGGCCAATAAAATGGACAATCTGGAAGAAATGGACAAATTCTTAGAAAGGGATAACCTTCTAAGACTGAACCAGGAAGAAATAGAAAATATGAACAAACCTATCACAAGCAATGAAATTGAAACTGTGATTAAAAATCTTCCAACAAACAAAAGTCCAGAACCAGATGGCATCACAGGTGAATTCTATCAAACATTTAGAGAAGAGCTAACACCCAACCTTCTCAAATTCTTCAAAACAATTGCAGGGGAAGGAACACTCCCAAACTCATTCTATGAGACCACCATCACCCTGATACCAAAATCAGACAGAGATACTACAAGGAAAGAAAATTATAGACCAATATCACTGATGAATATAGATGTAAAAATCCTCAACAAAATACTAGCAAACAGAATCGAACAACACATTAAAAGGATCATACACCATGATCAAGTGGGGTTTATCCCAGGGATGCAAGGATTCTTCAATATACACAAATCAATGTGATACACCATATTAACAAATTGTAGAATAAAAGCATATGATCATCTCAATAGAGGAAGGAAAAGATTTTGAGAAAATTCAACACTCATTTACGATAAAAACTCTGCAGAGTGTGGGCATAGAGGGAAACTACCTCAACATAATAAAGGCCATATATGACAAACCCACAGCAAACAGCATTCTCAATGGTGAAAAACTGAAAGCGTTTCCTCTAAGATCAGGAACAAGACGAGGATGTCCACTCTCACCACTGCTATTCAACATAGTTTTGGAAGTCCTAGCCATGGCAATCAGAGAAGAAAAAGAAATAAAAGGAATACAAAAAGGAAAAGAAGAAGTAAAATTGTCACTGTTTGCAGATGACATGATATCATAGAAAGAGAATCCTGAAGATGCCACCAGAAAACCACTGGAGCTAATCAATGAATTTGGTAAAGTTGCAGGATACAAAATTAATGCACAGAAATTGCTTGCATTCCTATACACTAACAATGAAAGATCAGAAAGAGAAATTAAGGAAACAATCCCATTACCACTGCTACAAAAAGAATAAAATACCTAGGAATAAACCTACCTAAGGAAGTAAAAGACCTGTACTCAGAAAACTATAAGACACTGATGAAAGAAATCAAAGATGATATAAACAGATGGAGACATATACCATGTTCTCGGATTAGAAGAATCAATATTGTGAAAATGACTATACTACCCAAAGCAATCTACAGATTCAATGCAATCCCGATCAAAATACATTTGGCATTTTCTACAAAACAAGAAAAAAAAATCTTAAAATTTGTAGGGAGACACAAAAGACCCTGGATAGCCAAAGCAGTCTTGAGGGGGGAAAAAAAAGAGCTGGAGGAATCAGACTTCCAGACTTCAGACTATATTGCAAAGCTACAGTAATCAAGATAATATGGTACTGACACAAGAACAGAAATATAGGTCAATAGAACAGGATAGAAAGCACAGAGATAAACCCACGTACCTATGGTTCACTAATCTATGACAAAGGAGGCAAGGGTATACAATGGAGAAAAGACAGTGTCTTCAGCAAGTGGTGCTGGGAAAACTGGACAGTTACATGTAAAAGAATGAAATTAGTACACTCCCTAACACCATACACAAAAATAAACTCAAAATGGATTAGAGACCTAAATATAAGACCAGCCACTATAAAACTCTTAGAGGAAAACATAAGCAGAACAGTCTATGACATAAATCACAGCAAGATCCTTTTTGACCCACCTCCTAGAGAAATGGAAATAAAAACAAAAATAAAAAAATGGGACCGAATGAAACATAAATTCTTTTGCACAGCAAAGGAAAACATAAGCAAGATGAAAAGACAACCATCAGAATGGGAGAAAATATTTTCAAATGAAGCAAATGGCAAAGGATTAATCTCCAAAAAGCAGCTCATGTAGCTCAATATCACAAAACCAAACAACCCAATCCAAAAATGGGCAGAAGACCTAAATAGACATTTCTCCAAAGAAGATATACAGGTTGCCAACAAACACATGAAAGGATGCTGAACATCACTAATCATTAGAGAAATGCAAATCAAAACTACAGTGAGGTATCACCTCACACCAGTCAGAATGGCCATCATCAAAAAATCTACCAACAATAAATGCTGGAGAGGCATTTATTGGAGCAAAGGGAACCCTCTTGCACTGTTGGTGGGAATGTAAATTGATATAGCCACTAGGGAGAAAGGTATGGGGGTTCCTTAAACACTAAAAATAGAACTACCATACAACCCAGCAAACCCACTCCTGGACATTTACCCTGAGAAAACCATAATTCAAAAAGAGTCATGTACCACAATGTTCACTGTAGCTCTATTTACAATAGCCAGGACATGGAAGCAACCTAAGTGTCCATCAACAGATAAATGGATAAAGAAGATGTGGCACATATATACAATGGAACATTATTCAGCCATAAAAAGAAAC
Organism: Balaenoptera borealis; assembly: GCF_965194805.1. Lineage (NCBI taxonomy): Eukaryota > Metazoa > Chordata > Mammalia > Artiodactyla > Balaenopteridae > Balaenoptera > Balaenoptera borealis. The sequence goes on along the minus strand of NW_028123913.1, from coordinate 197,108 downwards.
GAAATTGAGTTATTTTTAGTGAGGTGGATGGATCTAGAGTCTGTCCTACAGAGTGAAGTAAGTCAGAAAGAGAAAAACAAATACCGTATGCTAACACATATATATGGAATCTTAAAAAAAAAAATTTATGAAGAACCTAGGGGCAGGAAAGGATTAAGGACACAGACGTAGAGAAAGGACTTGAGGACATGGGGAGAGGGAAGGGTAAGCTGGGACAAAGTGAGAGAGTGGTATGGACATATATACACTACCAAATGTAAAATTGATAGCTACTGGGAAGCAGCCACATAGCACAGGGAGATCAGCTCTGTGCTTTGTGACCACCTAAAAGGGTGGGATAAGGGAGTGAGAGGGAGGTGCAAGAGGGAGGGGATATGGTGTTATATGTATACGCACAGCTGATTCACTTTTTTATACAGCAGAAACTAACACACAATTGTAAAGCAATTATACTCCAATAAAGATGTAAAAGAAAAAAAAAAGCCCAGAGATAAACCTACACACCTATGGCCCACTAATCTATGACAAAGGAGGCAAGGGTATACAAAGGAGAAAAGACAGTCTCTTCAATAAGTGGTGCTGGGAAAAATGGACAGCTACATGTAAAAGAATGAAATTAGAACACTCCCTAACACCATACACAAAAAATAAACTCAAAATGGATTAGAGACCGAAATGTAAGACCGGACACTATAAAACTCTTAGAGGAAAACACAGGAAGAATACTCTTTGACATAAATCACAGCAAGATCTTTTTTGATCCACCTCCTAGAGTAATGGAATAAAAAAAAAATAAACATATGGGAGCAAATGAAACCTAAAAGCTTTTGCAAAGCAAAGGAAACTACAAACAAGACGAAAAGACAACCCTCACAATGGGAGAAAATATTTGCAAACGAATCAATGGACAAAGGATTAATCTCCAATGTATATAAACAGCTCATGCAGCTCAACAGTAAAAAAACAAACAACCCAATCCAAAAATGGGCAGATGACGTAAATAGACATTTGTCCCAAGAAGACATACAGATGACCAAGAAGCACATGAAAAGCTGCTCAACATCACTAATTATTAGAGAAATATAAACCAAAACTACAATGAGGTATCGCCTCACACGAGTTAGAATGGGCATCATCAGAAAATCTACAAGCAACAAATGCTGGAGAGGGTGTGGAGAAAAGGGAACCCTCTTACACTATTTGTGGGAATGTAAATTGATACAGTCACGATGGAGAACAGTATGGAGGTTCCTTAAAAAACTAAAAATAGAATTACCATATGACCCAGCAATCCCACTACTGGCCATATACCCAGAGAAAACCATAATTCAAAAAGACATATTCACCACAATATTCATTGCAGCACTGTTTACAATAGCCAGGTCATGGAAGCAACCTAAATGCCCATAGACAGACGAACAGAAAAGATGTGCTACATATATAAAATGGAATATTACTCAGCCATAAAAAGGAATGAAATTGGGTCATTTGTAGAGACGTGGATAGATCTAGAGACTGTCATACAGAGTGAAGTAAGTCAGAAAGAGAAAAACAAATATCGTATATTAACGCATACATGTGGAACCTAGAAAAATGGTAAAGATGAACCGGTTTGCAAGGCAGAAATAGAGACACAGATGTAGAGAACAAATGTATGGACACCAAGGGGGGAAAGTGGCAGGGTGGTGGTAGTGGGATGAATTGCGAGCCTGGGATTGACATATATACACTTATATGTATAAAATAGGTTACCAATAAGAGCCTGCTGTATAAAAAAATGAATAAAATAAATTCAAAAATTAAAAAATAAATCATACTTAAAAAAATAAAACAGAAAAAAAAGTTCTGTCCTTCCCATAGACGTATTTATATGAATGAATTATTTCCATGCTTATATCCATAAATACAAAAAGAGGAATAAAACTTACCTTGAACCAAAAAAGAAAAAAAAAAAAAAAACAGAACCCACTGGTCATACAGAGGAAAACCCTATCAGGGCACTTGCTCCAGGGGTAAACAATTCTGAAGTTGGTCACAGGTGGGGAATCATCTCCCATGCAGCCAGCAGCCCCCACACGAGGAGCGTCCTCATTGCAAAGCTGGGGGACCGTGAGGAGGCGTCTCTGAGTAAACGTGAGCTGAGCCCCAGGCCAGCTGCTGCTGAACTTTTCCCACCCTTCCCAGGTAAAACACCTGAATGTGTGCAAAGACTTTAAAAACTAGAGGAAGGGGCTTGGAGTCACACCAGCGACAGCACGCAGGCCGACTTGGTGCCTGCAGGCCAGCCAGGATGGTCCTGGCCCCGGGCGCTCGTCTGGAAGCTTTCCATTTCCCTGCCTGAGGTACCCCTCCTGTCCCGGCCCCCACTGCTTTTTTCCTTCCTCACCTCTGCCCGGGGAGAAATTCCAGCAGCTAGTATGGGTGACACATCCTCTTCTTTAGCAGGTGGCAGCCCGGCAACTCCTGCAGAAAGTCCAGCAGAGCCCCAGTCACACTGGGCCACTCATAGAGCCGTGGGCCCTACTCCCTCCCACCAGCCCAACCCCGAGACTGCTGACGGGGCAGAGAATATGGCGTCAGGCACAGCTGCAGAGGCTTTTGCTGCCTGGAGGGGTGTTTATATTGACCTCAACCCAGGCACACCTGGGAAGGGCTGGCCGGCCGGGTCAGGCTGCCCAGGTCAGCCAATCCTCGCCCCTCAGGGGCTCAGAGTTGCAGAAAATGGGCCTTGCTACACCAGCCAGATCCAAGGAACAGGTGTAGGCTCCCGAGAGTCAGGATAGATAAGGGGCGGCAGCCCTGGCTTGTTTTCGAATCATTTTATCTGGTCCATGAGTGGGAGACAACTTCAAGAAGACCCTCTGCTAATGAGAGGAACCCAGGAGTCAGGGAGAGGAGGGGTGGTGGGTGGAGACAGAGGCCTGGTGCCCCGGCTGCAGTGGAAGCCCCTGGAAGACCAGGCAGAGGGAGGCCACACAGAGTGAAGCCTAGGGTCACAGACCTGTTGGAGCTGCTGTTTGTTAGTTCAAGCTCTGCTCTGAGGTGCTCTGTGTCAGCTCTGAGTGACAGGGGTGCTGGGGGTGCTCTGCAATGAGGGCTATGTGCACGGTTCCTGTGTGCCCAGCCCTGCCGGGGTACCTGTCCACGGGAGCTCCATATCCAGGGAGGGGCCTGCCCACGAGAGCCCCGTGGGCTGCTGCGTACCTGCCCAGGTGAGCTCCATATCTTGGGAGGGGCCTGACCACAAGAGCCCCGTGGGCTGCTGGGGACCTGGTAGAGGACGCCAGGACAGTCAGTGAAGCCACAGAGGATATACATCTAGTAGTTCCTAATTCCTACACCCTGCTGGTCATTCTACCATCCACCAGGACATGGCATTCTGTATTAGACTTCAATGATGCCTTCTTCTGTATTCCATTAGTCCCAGAGTCACAAGAAATTTTGGCCGTGAGTGGCAGGACTCAACCTACAACAAAAACAATACTGCTGGGCCGTCCTGCCCCAGGGGTTCAAAAATTCCCACACCATCTTTGGGGAAACGTTAGCTAAAGACCTAAAAGATCTACCTCTGGAGAAGGGAACCCTCCTTCAATATGCAGATGACATTCTGATCACCAGCCCGACTAAGGAGGCCTCTGAACTACCTAGCCAATAAAAGATAGAAGGTGTCCAAGGAAAAGGCTCAAATATCACAAACTAAGGTGGCCTTCCTGGGCTTCATTCGCACAGAAGGTCGGAGAAGCCCACCCCAGGAAAGGGAAGAAGCCATTTGCAGCCTCACCTTTCCTGAAACTAGAAGACAGCTTAGGGGTTCCTGGGGAGACCGGGGTTTGCTGCATCTGGATCCCTAACTACAGTCTAATAGTTAGACTGGGCCTCTATATGAAACACTGAAAGGAAAAGATGATGATCCTTTTGAATAGAATCCAGAAGGGGCCTTTCAAGAATGGAAAGAGCAGTCAATTCAGACCCTGGCCCTGGACCTCCCTAAGTTAGCTAAACCCTTTGACCTTTACATTCCTGGTCCAAGGCGAATCGCCCTTGGAGTATTAGTGCAAAAACTGGGACCACTTGAAATGGAACAATGCAAGAATGCCCTCCAGGCATTGGCCAGCCACCCCATCCGACCAGGATACTGGGGGTATCTAGAAACCTGGAAATCAGCAGCCCACAAGGCCAGCTCCCTCCTAAGGGAAAAGGACGCCACTTGGTGATCCTAACCACCCACCATGCCCTGAAGTTGCAGGGATTGCTCCGTGGGCACAATGACCTCGAGTGAGGAGGCCCTCCAACACCAACCTCCAGAGAGACAACCTGGGGCAATGGGCCCCCATGACGACTCGTGTGACCATCACTTGACCTGGAGCTTCTCTCAGAAAACAACAAGAGTGTGCCCCAAAAGAGCAGACTATTGCTTACAGGACTTACTGCACCCAGAACGGAGCTAATAAACTTGGCAGGGGAACCGTAAATAACGCTGCCACCATAGAAAAGCCTACAGACACCGCAGTGACGGCGGCCAATGAGACCGGCTGTACTCCTGGCTACTTCAAAAGGCCGTTGACTGAGTGGCCGTCATGGTCCTGGATCACCACCGGCCCTGGACTGTCTGGGAGTTGAGCAAGCAGGGCTCTGACACCTGGTGCTGTTTGTACGTTAATTCAGTGGCCTAACTGAAGAAAGCACAGACTACTGGTCAGAGCATCTAGGCTGGCAGAAACCGTCAGCCTAAGGGGGCCGAACCAATGTGGAGCAGGGTAAAACCGCCCACCCCCCCAGCGTCTCTGCACATCTCTTTCTTGGACCCTTAAAGGTCATTAGATTCTATAAAACTTCCAATGCTGGTGCTCAGGCAGACGAGCAGTGAGGGAGGAGGCCTGCAGACAATCAACCTCACCTGGAGGCTGCTGGGGAGAAGTCCTGCCCCTCCCCCCGGGTATGAGGACACCCAACTCAGCATGAAGCATTTACAGAAGACGTGTCTGCACCCTCAGTGCCCCAAGAATGAGGAATGGGACAAAAGGCAGAGGAGGGCTTTGTCACTGGCAAAGCCCATTAAAAATTCCTGGGAGATAAAAATAGAATCTGGGCAATAAAATAAAGTCTAACCATTTTTTCCTTTGTGCTTTGTCTAATTTCACTTGCTCCTAGGTTTCCACATGCAGAGGTCCCACACCCGACACTTCAGACCCGATTTCCTCGTGCAAAATGGCTGGGCCGACACCTCAGCTCGTGGGGCCCCGTGCAGACTCTGCGACATAGAGCCTGAGCTCCAGCCAACCTGGCCCTCGAGAGCTCCGCCCCCTCCCTCCCGCTGATGCTGACAGGATCCCTACACAGCAGCCCGGCCCACAACCCGCAGGGGAGCACACACTCTCACCTCTCCATTCTCTGATCAAAATATAAAGTTTTCCTTTGCTTCTGAACCAAAGTCAGTCTCGATCTGTTGGCTCCAATGACACTGGGCAGGGAGACCCTTGTTGGGGCCCACTCTGCAGGATCAGTAACAGAATTTGAGAACATTGTAACTTCAATGAACAGATGTGTGAGCCAAACTGTAATTAACATAGAGCAGTGTATAAGGCTCGTGTAAAATAAGATGTTTCTAACACTTCCACTTGATATTTCCATCACTTTATTATAAGCAAGTTCAGTGGAGGGGATTGTCTTATTTGTCAGGTCAAGAGTAGAGAAATGCAGTGATTTCTTTCCAAGGATGTACATCTAATAATCTTGGTTGAAGTTTCAACCTTGTTTGGAATGATTTTCCATTGAAAATGATACCTCTCTTTCAGCTCCTAGATTTCTGAGAAGTATAAAATCTTATATTTTTTATTACCAAAGGGGAAAGGTGGGAGGAGGGATAAATTAACAGTTTCAGATTAACATATACACACTGCTATGTATAAAATATATCATCAACAAGGAACTACTGTATAGCACAGGGAACTATACTCAATATTTTGTAATGACCCCTGAGGGGAAATAATCTGAAAAACAATAGATATCTATATCGACATCATCTATCAACTACAGATAAAATGGAAACTAAAGGAGGCCGATGGTGAGCGTTTCTGAACCTGAAGACTTCAATCATCTAAAGTTCGGACTCTGCCTACGGCCCAAGTCCCTTAATGAACACACATGTACCAGTAGCTTAAAAATTCCCCAGATTGGAGTTCGGGGAGACACTGATTTGGAAAAATCCCTTGTGTTCTCCTTACATACACGGGACCTTTCCTACAGCTAAAACATGCCTGTGACACCCAGAAGATGGAACACGGTTGGATCAGGAAGATTTTGGAAAAGGCACCAAAACGCCTAATTTCCTGGTTGTTGGGTTCACCCCTCCAGCCTTTTTCCTTAAAATCTCCCCACTAGAGGATGTCAGCACCTTCAACATCCAGTTGCACAGAAATCGGAATTTGTCCAAAGGAAGAAGGGGAAGGAGGAGAAACAAGGAGAGCCAAGCCCTAGATGTTCGGAGAGGCACATGTCACTCTACTTTCCAGTCAGGAAGAAGAATTAAGCAAAGGCTTAGCTTGCCACCGGGAACCAGAGTAGGTCCAGAAGCAAACGAGCGGTTCTGCGGAAAGCTCCCAAAAAAGCGAGTTGACAAATGGAGCTCAGGGGCACTGCAATTCACAAACCTGCAGAATTATAAATGATAACTCTCGTCCACAAATATATTGAGGGAAGGCAACGAAGAGGATTTGAAATCAAGGCAGAATTGCAGGAAACAGATTTCAGGAGATAGATTCGAATCACCCCTAAAGCACATGAAAAGCGGCAAAACGTCGACAATGATGCACTTGGCCAAAAAGAGCATATGCGTTTTTTTCTGAATGAATTCAGGAAAAAACCCATAGGCCCTTTTTGGCCAACCAAGCAAGCCGGAAATGCAATTCAGCACTACAAAGAAGTCTGACTTCCCATCGGTCAAAATGGCCTTCCTAAAAAAGTGTAAAACAAGAAAAGCAGGAGAGGCCAGGGAGGCAAGGGAGCCTTGCTACACTGATGGGCGGGATGTAAATTGCCAACAGCCACTCTGGAGAAGTGTACGGTGTGTCCTGAAACATCTAAAAAACACAGCTTAGAGAGAATAGGGCACTTCCACTCATGGGGGTATAAATTGGGAAAATGAAAAATCAGCAAGACACAAGCACCCCAAAGTTTAGGGCTGCTCTGTTGACAAGGACCTCCACTTCATTCCACCTTCAATATCCCAGGAAAGAGAAAAATGGATAAAGAAGTTGTGGTCCTTATGTACAATGGAATATCACTCAGCCATGAAATCAATGTCATAAGGCTAGTAGCAGCATGATGAGTGGATTTAGGTACGACGATTCTAAGTGAAATAAGTCACACAGAAAAGGACACTTCTCATAAGGTATCACTGATAGAGGGAATGTAAAAACCGTTACACTTGAACTGAATTACAAAACAGAACAGAGTCACACATGCAAAAAACACACTATGGCTGCTTAACGGGAAAGGTGAGGTGGGGTGATACATAAAACAAGGGTTTCAAATTAGCTCAGATACCGTTCCATAAAACCAATATGTAATAGACAAGACCTACTCCTTGCTCAGAGAACTGGACTCAACACGCCCTATTCACCGCACAAGAATATATCTGACTAGTAATAATCTTAAAACCTATGTATTGATATCTCTCTGTTAGTGTGTCAAGTGGGTGTAAGGCGGCATAAACACAGCAGTGAAAAGCAGCTAAACCCCATTATAAAAATAAATTACTTTGAAAAACCCATGAAACAAAGACAGTGAAAGAGAGAAAAATTCCTACACAATTCGTTCAGGGGCTGTGATGCAACCTGGATTGACCATATGTAGACCCACAGCTGGATGAGACATAAGGGTGGACACTCTTGGGGCTGAGAGGTTTGGTGAGGTTGGGTGAGCAAACGCAGACCTTTTAAAGTAATACTGCGTGGTACCCATCGCATGGGTCCCAATCTCCAGGTTCAAGGGCATCTTGCTACATCGAAAACATGCATGAGAAACCCAGAAGATGGTACACCATGTGATGGGGAAAGGTTTCTAAAACGCACCTCATTTCTCATCTCCTTGTGCCCGGGTTCGCCATTCCAGCCGCTTTACTAGCAATCTCCCTACTTGGAGCATCAGCACCTTTAACCTCCTGTTCCGTACAGGTTGCAATTTGTCCTGAGGATGAACGGGAAGACGTGGAACCAATGAGAGACTAGCTCTTGGTGTTGGGACAGGCACACGTCACTCTATTTTCCCATCAGGAAGAAGAATTAACTACAGGCTCAGCCTGCCCCCCGGAACCAGAAGAGGGCCTGAAGCCATCCTGCGCTTTTGCGGCCAGCTCCCAAAAAAGCGAGTTGTAAAATGGAGCTTGAGGGCACTGCAATTCACAAACCTGCAGAGTTATAAATGATAACTCTCGTCCACAAATATATTGAGGGAAGGCAAAGAAGACGATTTGACATCAAGGCAGAATTGCAGGAAACAGATTTCAGGAGGTAGATTCGAATCGCCTTTAAAGCACATGAAAAGCGGCAAAACGTTGACAATGATGCCCTTGGCCAAAAAGGGCGTATGCGTTTTTTCCTGAATATATTCAGGAAAAAACGCATACGCCCTTTTTGGCCAACCAAGCAACCTGGAAAGGCAAATCAGCACTACAAAGAAGACTCGCTACCCATCGGTCAAAAGGGCCATGCTGAAAAAAGTGTCAAAACCAGAAATGCAGGACAGGCCATGGAGAAATGGGAGCCTTGCTACACTGATGGGCGGGATGTAAATTGCCAACAGCCACTCTGGAGAAGTGTACGGTGAGTCCTGAAACATCTAAAAAACACAGCTTAGAGAGCATAGGGCACTTCCACTCATGGGGGTATAAATTGGGAAAATGAAAAATCAGCAAGACACAAGCACCCCCAAGTTGAGGGCTGCTCTGTTGACAAGGACCTCCACTTCATTCCACCTTCAATATCCCAGGAAAGAGAAAAATGGATAAAGAAGTTGTGGTCCTTATGTACAATGGAATATCACTCAGCCATGAAATCAATGTCATAAGGCTAGTAGCAGCATGATGAGTGGATTTAGGTACGACGATTCTAAGTGAAATAAGTCACACAGAAAAGGACACTTCTCATAAGGTATCACTTATAGAGGGAATGTAAAAACCATTACACTTGAACTGAATTACAAAACAGAACAGAGTCACACATGCAGAAAACACAGTATGGCTGCTTAACGGGAAAGGTGAGGTGGGGTGATACATAAAACAAGGGTTTCAAATTAGCTCAGATACCGTTCCATAAACCCAATATGTAATAGACAAGACCTACTCCTTGCTCAGAGAACTGGACTCAACACGCCCTATTCGCTGCACAAGAATATATCTGACTAGTAATAATCTTAAAACCTATGTATTGATGTCCGTCTGTAAGTGAATCAAGTGGGTGTAAAGGGGCATAAACACAGCAGTGAAAATCAGGTAAACCCCATTATAAAAATAAATTACTTAAAAATTCCAAAAAACAAAGACAGTGATAGAGGGAAAATTTTTACGTCTTTCGTTCCAGGGCTGTGATGCAACCTGGTGTGACCATATCTAGACCCACAGCTGGATGAGAAATAAAGCTGGACACTCTTGGGGCTGAAGGTCTCTTTCCCTATTTACCAGATTAGGAACGTAGAAAGGCTGCCACCCTCTGGCCGTTACCTGCAAAAGCAGCTTTAAAACCTGTGCTAATGGTCACTTCATATGAACAAGAACTTCAGGGCTGTAAATGAAACGTGCCCTCAAAATGTCTTGAGGGAGGTAATGGCCAAAAATTTTCAAAATGTGACACTTACTTTAAGGAAACACTTTGAAGAACTGAGCTGTAATCACAGTTTGATAAATAAAAAGGGCATGCTTTAAAGCTCAATTTCAACAGATTATGGGACACATGCAAATTCAACCACAGATAGGCATCAGCTCGCACCCATTAGAATAACCATCAGCAAGAAAACTACAAACAATAAATATTGAAGGTGTTTTGGAGAAATGCATACCCTCAATTTTAAGTGGGACGTAACCTGGAAAGAGCCACTAATGAGAACTGAATGGTGGTGCCTTTAAAACATACACACTGAGCTACCATATGATACAGCAAGCCCACTGCTTGGCCTATAACATAAGAAGATATAACTGGAAAGACACAGGCAAGCAAATGTGCATTGCAGCAGTATTACAATAGCCAAGACATGGAGGCAACCAGAAAGTCCATCAAGAGGTGCGTGGCCAAAGAAGAACTGGTACACGTACAGATGGAATATTAGCCCGGGAAAAAAATGAAACAATGCCATTTGCAGCACCATGTATGATTCTTGAGGTAATCAGGCAAATTGTACTAAGTCAGAAAGCAAAAGACACATATCCTATAATATCACTTATAGGTCTTAGCTAAAAATTGATACCAATGAAAATATTTCCACAGAGAAATGCAATCACAGATTCATTAAACAAACTTATGGTTCACCAAATGGAAAGGTGTGAGGATTGGATACATTAGGATATTGGGGTTAAGATAGATATAGAAACACATGTGAAATATGTAATCACCAAAGACCTACATAATACCAAGACAAGACTACTCAACATCGTGTCATAACCTACATGGGAAAATGATCCAAAGAAGAATAGATATATGTATATGTTTAAAAGAACCACATCTTTCACACCTAGAAGAAACAAAACATTTTAATTAAATTTGCTCTGACAAAAAATAAAAATTAAATTAAAAAAAGAACAAGAAGTAATGAGACATAAACTTAAGGGGCTATTTGCTGGCACATTGCATTCTAATTTACAACCAGAACATGACTTCCATTAAGGCTCTGTCATCACTAATAAAGCAGCTTTATAAGCAATGTTGAAGGTAGCTTAAAAGAAGTCTCACTAATTATTGATAGTAACAAGGAAACAAAGAAAAGTAAAAATCTCACTGCAAAAAGTATACATAGGGTAAGGATAGTAGATCAAACACTTATTAAACTTCTGTAAAGAATAAAAGACAACAGTAGTATGTTTTTTTAAAAAGAGAGGGCCCAAATAAATCTGAAATGAAAGAGATGATGTTACAACGGACACCACAGAAATACAAAGTATCCTAAGATACACACAGGGTAACTCAGGGCTCAGACTGGACGGAGCCCACTCTCCAGTCCCCTGTACATGACTTACAGGAGCCTCAGGAACTGAGGAGGGGGTCCCTGAGGAGAGGCTCAAGATAGAATATGGTAGACATTAACATGACTGCATTCATCTTAAACATGCCTGAACTACATTCACACGAGATGATTTTGTCCTGTATGTACATCGGCACCTCTAGTTGGAACTGCAGAACTTTGGCTTCAACACCTCTACTGACAACATTAGCGTCACCTGCTGTGGACCGTCTCCTATAGGATTTCTAGAATCACAAAACATCGAAGCTTCACAGGACCCAGAGTCTGTGCAACTCCACACAGAGTCTCAGAGTCTCAACTCCACTCAGATACTCCACTCTTGGAGGGCACACACAAAGTAGTGTGCACATCAGGACCCAGGGGAAGGAGCAGTGACCCTGTAGGAGAATGACCAGAACTACCTGCTACTTTTAGAGGGTCTCTTGCAGAGGCAGGTGGTGGCTGTGGCTGTGGCTCACCGTGAGGACAACGACACTGGCAGCAGAAGTTCTGGGAAATACTCCTTGGTGTGAGCCCTCCCAGAGTCCGCCATTAGCCCCACCAAGAGCAAGGTAGGCTCCAGGGCTGGGTCGCCTCAGGCCAAACAACCAACAGGGAGGGAACCCAGCCCCATGCATCAGCAGACAAGCGGATTAAACTTTTTATTAAAGTTTTATTTAATCCGTAGACAAGCGGATTAAAGCTCTGCCCACCAAAGCAACACCCAGCTCTACCCACCACCAGTCCTTCCCATCAGGAAGCTTGCACAAGCCTCTAAGATAGACTCATCCACCGGAGAGCAGACAGCAGAAGCAAGAAGAACTACAATTCTGCAGCCTGTGGAAGGAAAACCACATTCACAGAAAGATAGACAAAATGAAAAGGCAGAGGACTTTATACCAGATCAAGGAACAAGATAAAACCCCAGAAAAAAAAAACGAAATGAGGTGGAGATAGGGAACCTTCCAGAAAAAAAATTCAGAATAATGATAGTGAAGTTGAGCCAAGACCTTGGAAAAAGAAAGGAGGCAAAGATCGAGAAGATGCAAGAAATGTTTAACAAAGACCTAGAAGAATTAAGGAACAAACACCTAGAAGAATTAAAGAACAAACAAACAGAGGTGAACAATGGAATAACTGAAATGAAAAATACACTAGAAGGAATCAGTAGCAGAATAACTGTGGCAGAAGAACGGATAAGTGACCTGGAAGACAGAAAGGTGGAAATCACTGCCATGGAACAGAATAAAGAAAAAGAATGAAAATAAACGAAGACACCCCAAGAGTCCTCTGGGACAACATTAAACGCAACAACATTCGCATTATAGGGGTCCCAGAAGGAGAAGAGAGAGAGAAAGGACCCGAGAATATATTTAAAGAGATAATGGTCAAAAACTTCCCTAGCATGGGAAAAGAAATAGCCACCCAAGTCCAGAAGCACAGAGTGTCCCAGGCAGGATAAACCAAAGGAGAAAAATGACAAGACACATAGTAATCAAATTGACAAAAATTAACGACAAAGAAAAATGATTGAAAGCAGCAAGGGAAAAATGACAAATAACATACAAGGGAACTCCCATAAGGATAACAACTGATTTCTCAGCAGAAAATCTACAAGCCAGAAGGAAGTGGCATGATAAATTTAAAGTGATGAAAGGGAAGAACCTACAACCAAGAGTACTCCACCCTGCAAAGAGCTCATTCAGATTTGATGGAGAAATCAAAAGCCTTACAGACAAGCAAAAGCTAAGAGAATTCAGCACCATGAAACCAGCTCTACACCAAATGCTAAAGGAACTTCTCTAAGTGGGAAACACAAGAGAAGAAAAGGACCCACCAAGACAAACCCATAACAATTAAGAAAATAGTAGTAGGAACATACATATCGATAATTACCTTAAACGTGAATGCACTACATGTTCCAACCAAAAGACACAGGCTCGCTGAATGGATACAAAAACAAGACCCATATATATGCTGTCTACAAGAGATCCATTTCAGACCTAGGGACACATACAGACTCAAAGTGAGGCGATGGAAAAATATATTCTATGCAAATGAAAATCAAAAGAAAGCTGGAGTAGCAATACTCATATCAGATAAAATAGACTTTAAAATAAAGAATGTTACAAGAGACGAGGAAAGGCACTACATAATGGTCAGGGGATCAATCCAAGAAGAAGATATAACAATTATAAATATATATGTACCCAAAATAGGAGCAGCTCAATGTATAAGGCAACTGCTAACAGCTATAAAAGAGGAAATCGACAGTAACACAATAATAGCGGGGGACTTTAACAGCTCACTTACACCAGTGGAGATCAGCCAGACAGAAAATTAATAAGGAAACACAAGCTTTAAATGACACAATAGACCAGATAGAGTTAATTGATATTTATAGGACATTCCATCCAAAAACAGCAGATTACACGTTCTTCTCAACTGCACACGGAACATTCTCCAGGATAGATCACATCTTGGGTCACAGATAAAGCCTCAGTAAATTTAAGAAAACTGAAATCATATCAAGCAGCTGTTCCGACCACAATGCTATGAGATTAGAAATCAATTACACGGAAAAAACCGTAAAAAACACAAACACATGGAGGCTAAACAATACGTTACTAAATAACCAAGAGATCACTGAAGAAATCAAAGAGGAAATCAAAAACTACCTAGAGACAAATGACAACAAAAACACGATGATCCAAAACCTATGGGATGCAGCAAAAGGAGTTCTAAGAGGGAAGTTTATAGCAATACAAGCCTACCTCAAGAAACAAGAAAAATCTCAAATAAACAATCTAACCTTACACCTAGAGGAACTAGAGAAAGAAGAACAAAACCCAAAGTTAGTAGAAGGAAAGAAATCATAAAGATCAGAGCAGAAATAAATGAAATAGAAACAAAGAAAACGAAAGCAAAGATCAATAAAACTAAAAGCTGGTTCTTTGAGAAGATAAGCAAAAATGATCAACCTCTAGCCGGACTCCAGAAAAAGAGGGAGAGGACGCAAATCAACAAAATTAGAAGTGAAAAAGCAGAAGTTATAACAGACACCACAGGAATACAAAGCATCCTAAGAGACTACTACAAGCAACTCTAGGCCAATAAAATGGACAATCTGGAAGAAATGGACAAATTCTTAGAAAGGGATAACCTTCTAAGACTGAACCAGGAAGAAATAGAAAATATGAACAAACCTATCACAAGCAATGAAATTGAAACTGTGATTAAAAATCTTCCAACAAACAAAAGTCCAGAACCAGATGGCATCACAGGTGAATTCTATCAAACATTTAGAGCAGAGCTAACACCCAACCTTCTCAAATTCTTCAAAACAATTGCAGCGGAAGGAACACTCCCAAACTCATTCTATGAGACCACCATCACCCTGATACCAAAATCAGACAGAGATACTACAAGGAAAGAAAATTATAGACCAATATCACTGATGAATATAGATGTAAAAATCCTCAACAAAATACTAGCAAACAGAATCGAACAACACATGAAAAGGATCATACACCATGATCAAGTGGGGTTTATCCCAGGGATGCGAGGATTCTTCAATATACACAAATCAATGTGATACACCATATTAACAAATTGTAGAATAAAACCATATGATCATCTCAATAGATGAAGGAAAAGATTTTGAGAAAATTCAACACTCATTTACGATAAAAACTCTGCAGAGTGTGGGCATAGAGGGAAACTACCTCAACATAATAAAGGCCATATATGACAAACCCACAGCAAACAACATTCTCAATGGTGAAAAACTGAAAGCGTTTCCTCTAAGATCAGGAACAAGACGAGGATGTCCACTCTCACCACTGCTATTCAACATAGTTTTGGAAGTCCTAGCCATGGCAATCAGAGAAGAAAAAGAAATAAAAGGAATACAAAAAGGAAAAGAAGAAGTAAAATTGTCACTGTTTGCAGATGACATGATATCATAGATAGAGAATCCTAAAGATGCCACCAGAAAACCACTGGAGCTAATCAATGAATTTGGTAAAGTTGCAGGATACAAAATTAATGCACAGAAATTGCTTGCATTCCTATACACTAACAATGAAAGATCAGAAAGAGAAATTAAGGAAACAATCCCATTACCACTGCAACAAAAAGAATAAAATACCTAGGAATAAACCTACCTAAGGAAGTAAAAGACCTGTACTCAGAAAACTATAAGACACTGATGAAAGAAATCAAAGATGATATAAACAGATGGAGACATATACCATGTTCTCGGATTAGAAGAATCAATATTGTGAAAATGACTATACTACCCAAAGCAATCTACAGATTCAATGCAATCCCGATCAAAATACCTTTGGCATTTTCTACAGAACAAGAAAAAAAAAATCTTAAAATTTGTAGGGAGACACAAAAGACCCTGGATAGCCAAAGCAGTCTTGAGGGGGGAAAAAAAAGAGCTGGAGGAATCAGACTTCCAGACTTCAGACTATATTGCAAAGCTACAGTAATCAAGATAATATGGTACTGACACAAGAACAGAAATATAGGTCAATAGAGCAGGATAGAAAGCACAGAGATAAACCCACGTACCTATGGTTCACTAATCTATGACAAAGGAGGCAAGGGTATACAATGGAGAAAAGACAGTGTCTTCAGCAAGTGGTGCTGGGAAAACTGGACAGTTACATGTAAAAGAATGAAATTAGTACACACCCTAACACCATACACAAAAATAAACTCAAAATGGATTAGAGACCTAAATATAAGACCAGCCACTATAAAACTCTTAGAGGAAAACATAAGCAGAACAGTCTATGACATAAATCACAGCAAGATCCTTTTTGACCCACCTCCTAGAGAAATGGAAATAAAAACAAAAATAAAAAAATGGGACCGAATGAAACATAAATTCTTTTGCACAGCAAAGGAAAACATAAGCAAGATGAAAAGACAACCATCAGAATGGGAGAAAATATTTTCAAATGAAGCAAATGGCAAAGGATTAATCTCCAAAAAGCAGCTCATGTAGCTCAATATCACAAAACCAAACAATCCAATCCAAAAATGGGCAGAAGACCTAAATAGACATTTCTCCAAAGAAGATATACAGGTTGCCAACAAACACATGAAAGGATGCTGAACATCACTAATCATTAGAGAAATGCAAATCAAAACTACAGTGAGGTATCACCTCACACCAGTCAGAATGGCCATCATCAAAAAATCTACCAACAATAAATGCTGGAGAGGCATTTATTGGAGCAAAGGGAACCCTCTTGCACTGTTGGTGGGAATGTAAATTGATATAGCCACTAGGGAGAACGGTATGGGGGTTCCTTAAAAACTAAAAATAGAACTACCATACAACCCAGCAAACCCACTCCTGGACATTTACCCTGAGAAAACCATAATTCAAAAAGAGTCATGTACCACAATGTTCACTGTAGCTCTATTTACAATAGCCAGGACATGGAAGCAACCTAAGTGTCCATCAACAGATAAATGGATAAGGAAGATGTGGCACAAATATACAATGGAACATTATTCAGCCATAAAAAGAAACGAAATTGAGTTACTTTTAGTGAGGTGGATGGATCTAGAGTCTGTCCTACAGAGTGAAGTAAGTCAGAAAGAGAAAAACAAATACCGTATGCTAACACATATATATGGAATCTTAAAAAAAAAAAGTTTATGAAGAACCTAGGGGCAGGAAAGGATTAAGGACACAGACGTAGAGAAAGGACTTGAGGACATGGGGAGAGGGAAGGGTAAGCTGGGACAAAGTGAGAGAGTGGTATGGACATATATACACTACCAAATGTAAAATTGATAGCTACTGGGAAGCAGCCACATAGCACAGGGAGATCAGCGCTGTGCTTTGTGACCACCTAAAAGGGTGGGATAAGGGAGTGAGAGGGAGTTGCAAGAGGGAGGGGATATGGTGTTATATGTATACGCACAGCTGATTCACTTTTTTATACAGCAGAAACTAACACACAATTGTAACGCAATTATACTCCAATAAAGATGTAAAAGAAAAAAAAAAGCCCAGAGATAAACCTACACACCTATGGCCCACTAATCTATGACAAAGGAGGCAAGGGTATACAAAGGAGAAAAGACAGTCTCTTCAATAAGTGGTGCTGGGAAAAATGGACAGCTACATGTAAAAGAATGAAATTAGAACACTCCCTAACACCATACACAAAAAATAAACTCAAAATCGATTAGAGACCAAAATGTAAGACCGGACACTATAAAACTCTTAGAGGAAAACATAGGAAGAATACTCTTTGACATAAATCACAGCAAGATCTTTTTTGATCCACCTCCTAGAGTAATGGAATAAAAAAAAAATAAACATATGGGAGCAAATGAAACCTAAAAGCTTTTGCAAAGCAAAGGAAACTACAAACAAGACGAAAAGACAACCCTCACAATGGGAGAAAATATTTGCAAACGAATCAATGGACAAAGGATTAATCTCCAATGTATATAAACAGCTCATGCAGCTCAACAGTAAAAAAACAAACAACCCAATCCAAAAATGGGCAGATGACGTAAATAGACATTTGTCCCAAGAAGACATACAGATGACCAAGAAGCACATGAAAAGCTGCTCAACATCACTAATTATTAGAGAAATATAAACCAAAACTACAATGAGGTATCGCCTCACACGAGTTAGAATGGGCATCATCAGAAAATCTACAAGCAACAAATGCTGGAGAGGGTGTGGAGAAAAGGGAACCCTCTTACACTATTTGTGGGAATGTAAATTGATACAGTCACGATGGAGAACAGTATGGAGGTTCCTTAAGAAACTAAAAATAGAATTACCATATGACCCAGCAATCCCACTACTGGCCATATACCCAGAGAAAACCATAATTCAAAAAGACATATTCACCACAATATTCATTGCAGCACTGTTTACAATAGCCAGGTCATGGAAGCAACCTAAATGCCCATAGACAGACGAACAGAAAAGATGTGCTACATATATAAAATGGAATATTACTCAGCCATAAAAAGGAATGAAATTGGGTCATTTGTAGAGACGTGGATAGATCTAGAGACTGTCATACAGAGTGAAGTAAGTCAGAAAGAGAAAAACAAATATCGTATATTAACGCATACATGTGGAACCTAGAAAAATGGTAAAGATGAACCGGTTTGCAAGGCAGAAATAGAGACACAGATGTAGAGAACAAATGTATGGACACCAAGGGGGGAAAGTGGCAGGGTGGTGGTGGTGGGATGAATTGCGAGCCTGGGATTGACATATATACACTTATATGTATAAAATAGGTTACCAATAAGAGCCTGCTGTATAAAAAAAATGAATAAAATAAATTCAAAAATTAAAAAATAAGTAATACTTAAAAAAATAAAACAGAAAAAAAGTTCTGTCCTTCCCATAGACGTATTTATATGAATGAATTATTTCCATGCTTATATCCATAAATACAAAAAGAGGAATAAAACTTACCTTGAACCAAAAAAGAAAAAAAAAAAAAAACAGAACCCACTGGTCATACAGAGGAAAACCCTATCAGGGCACTTGCTCCAGGGGTAAACAATTCTGAAGTTGGTCACAGGTGGGGAATCATCTCCCATGCAGCCAGCAGCCCCCACACGAGGAGCGTCCTCATTGCAAAGCTGGGGGACCGTGAGGAGGCGTCTCTGAGTAAACGTGAGCTGAGCCCCAGGCCAGCTGCTGCTGAACTTTTCCCACCCTTCCCAGGTAAAACACCTGAATGTGTGCAAAGACTTTAAAAACTAGAGGAAGGGGCTTGGAGTCACACCAGCGACAGCACGCAGGCCGACTTGGTGCCTGCAGGCCAGCCAGGATGGTCCTGGCCCCGGGCGCTCGTCTGGAAGCTTTCCATTTCCCTGCCTGAGGTACCCCTCCTGTCCCGGCCCCCACTGCTTTTTTCCTTCCTCACCTCTGCCCGGGGAGAAATTCCAGCAGCTAGTATGGGTGACACATCCTCTTCTTTAGCAGGTGGCAGCCTGGCAACTCCTGCAGAAAGTCCAGCAGAGCCCCAGTCACACTGGGCCACTCATAGAGCCGTGGGCCCTACTCCCTCCCACCAGCCCAACCCCGAGACTGCTGACGGGGCAGAGAATATGGCGTCAGGCACAGCTGCAGAGGCTTTTGCTGCCTGGAGGGGTGTTTATATTGACCTCAACCCAGGCACACCTGGGAAGGGCTGGCCGGCCGGGTCAGGCTGCCCAGGTCAGCCAATCCTCGCCCCTCAGGGGCTCAGAGTTGCAGAAAATGGGCCTTGCTGCACCGGCCAGATCCAAGGAACAGGCGTAGGGTCCCGAGAGTCAGGATAGATAAGGGGCGGCAGCCCTGGCTTGTTTTTGAATCATTTTATCTGGTCCATGAGTGGGAGACAACTTCAAGAAGACCCTCTGCTAATGAGAGGAACCCAGGAGTCAGGGAGAGGAGGGGTGGTGGGTGGAGACAGAGGCCTGGTGCCCCGGCTGCAGTGGAAGCCCCTGGAAGACCAGGCAGAGGGAGGCCGCACAGAGTGAAGCCTAGGGTCACAGACCTGTTGGAGCTGCTGTTTGTTAGTTCAAGCTCTGCTCTGAGGTGCTCTGTGTCAGCTCTGAGTGACAGGGGTGCTGGGGGTGCTCTGCAATGAGGGCTATGTGCACGGTTCCTGTGTGCCCAGCCCTGCCGGGGTACCTGTCCACGGGAGCTCCATATCCAGGGAGGGGCCTGCCCACGAGAGCCCCGTGGGCTGCTGCGTACCTGCCCAGGTGAGCTCCATATCCTGGAAGGGGCCTGACCACAAGAGCCCCGTGGGCTGCTGGGGACCTGGTAGAGGACGCCAGGACAGTCAGTGAAGCCACAGAGGATATACATCTAGTAGTTCCTAATTCCTACACCCTGCTGGTCATTCTACCATCCACCAGGACATGGCATTCTGTATTAGACTTCAATGATGCCTTCTTCTGTATTCCATTAGTCCCAGAGTCACAAGAAATTTTGGCTGTGAGTGGCAGGACTCAACCTACAACAAAAACAATACTGCTGGGCCGTCCTGCCCCAGGGGTTCAAAAATTCCCACACCATCTTTGGGGAAACGTTAGCTAAAGACCTAAAAGATCTACCTCTGGAGAAGGGAACCCTCCTTCAATATGCAGATGACATTCTGATCACCAGCCCGACTAAGGAGGCCTCTGAACTACCTAGCCAATAAAAGATAGAAGGTGTCCAAGGAAAAGGCTCAAATATCACAAACTAAGGTGGCCTTCCTGGGCTTCATTCGCACAGAAGGTCGGAGAAGCCCACCCCAGGAAAGGGAAGAAGCCATTTGCAGCCTCACCTTTCCTGAAACTAGAAGACAGCTTAGGGGTTCCTGGGGAGACCGGGGTTTGCTGCATCTGGATCCCTAACTACAGTCTAATAGCTGGGCCTCTATATGAAACACTGAAAGGAAAAGATGATGATCCTTTTGAATAGAATCCAGAAGCGGCCTTTCAAGAATGGAAAGAGCAGTCAATTCAGACCCTGGCCCTGGACCTCCCTAAGTTAGCTAAACCCTTTGACCTTTACATTCCTGGTCCAAGGCGAATCGCCCTTGGAGTATTAGTGCAAAAACTGGGACCACTTGAAATGGAACAATGCAAGAATGCCCTCCAGGCATTGGCCAGCCACCCCATCCGACCAGGATACTGGGGGTATCTAAAAACCTGGAAATCAGCAGCCCGCAAGGCCAGCTCCCTCCTAAGGGAAAAGGACGCCACTTGGTGATCCTAACCACCCACCATGCCCTGAAGTTGCAGGGATTGCTCCGTGGGCACAATGACCTCGAGTGAGGAGGCCCTCCAACACCAACCTCCAGAGAGACAACCTGGGGCAATGGGCCCCCATGACGACTCGTGTGACCATCACTTGACCTGGAGCTTCTCTCAGAAAACAACAAGAGTGTGCCCCAAAAGAGCAGACTATTGCTTACAGGACTTACTGCACCCAGAGCGGAGCTAATAAACTTGGCAGGGGAACCGTAAATAACGCTGCCACCATAGAAAAGCCTACAGACACCGCAGTGATGGCGGCCAATGAGACCGGCTGTACTCCTGGCTACTTCAAAAGGCCGTTGACTGAGTGGCCGTCATGGTCCTGGATCACCACCGGCCCTGGACTGTCTGGGAGTTGAGCAAGCAGGGCTCTGACACCTGGTGCTGTTTGTACGTTAATTCAGTGGCCTAACTGAAGAAAGCACAGACTACTGGTCAGAGCATCTAGGCTGGCAGAAACCATCAGCCTAAGGGGGCCGAACCAATGTGGAGCAGGGTAAAACCGCCCACCCCCCCAGCGTCTCTGCACATCTCTTTCCTGGACCCTTAAAGGTCATTAGAATCTATAAAACTTCCAATGCTGGTGCTCAGGCAGACGAGCAGTGAGGGAGGAGGCCTGCGGACAATCAACCTCACCTGGAGGCTGCTGGGGAGAAGTCCTGCCCCTCCCCCCGGGTATGAGGACACCCAACTCAGCATGAAGCATTTACAGAAGACGTGTCTGCACCCTCAGCGCCCCAAGAATGAGGAATGGGACAAAAGGCAGAGGAGGGCTTTGTCACTGGCAAAGCCCATTAAAAATTCCTGGGAGATAAAAATAGAATCTGGGCAATAAAATAAAGTCTAACCATTTTTTCCTTTGTGCTTTGTCTAATTTCACTTGCTCCTAGGTTTCCACATGCAGAGGTCCCACACCCGACACTTCAGACCCGATTTCCTAGTGCAAAATGGCTGGGCCGACACCTCAGCTCGTGGGGCCCCGTGCAGACTCTGCGACATAGAGCCTGAGCTCCAGCCAACCTGGCCCTCGAGAGCTCCGCCCCCTCCCTCCCGCTGATGCTGACAGGATCCCTACACAGCAGCCCGGCCCACTACCCGCAGGGGAGCACACACTCTCACCTCTCCATTCTCTGATCAAAATATAAAGTTTTCCTTTGCTTCTGAACCAAAGTCAGTCTCGATCTGTTGGCTCCAATGACACTGGGCAGGGAGACCCTTGTTGGGGCCCACTCTGCAGGATCAGTAACAGAATTTGAGAACATTGTAACTTCAATGAACAGATGTGTGAGCCAAACTGTAATTAACATAGAGCAGTGTATAAGGCTCGTGTAAAATAAGATGTTTCTAACACTTCCATTTGATATTTCCATCACTTTATTATAAGCAAGTTCAGTGGAGGGGATTGTCTTATTTGTCAGGTCAAGAGTAGAGAAATGCAGTGATTTCTTTCCAAGGATGTACATCTAATAATCTTGGTTGAAGTTTCAACCTTGTTTGGAATGATTTTCCATTGAAAATGATACCTCTCTTTCAGCTCCTAGATTTCTGAGAAGTATAAAATCTTATATTTTTTATTACCAAAGGGGAAAGGTGGGAGGAGGGATAAATTAACAGTTTCAGATTAACATATACACACTGCTATGTATAAAATATATCATCAACAAGGAACTACTGTATAGCACAGGGAACTATACTCAATATTTTGTAATGACCCCTGAGGGGAAATAACCTGAAAAACAATAGATATCTATATCGACATCATCTATCAACTACAGATAAAATGGAAACTAAAGGAGGCCGATGGTGAGCGTTTCTGAACCTAAAGACTTCAATCATCTAAAGTTCGGACTCTGCCTACGGCCCAAGTCCCTTAATGAACACACATGTACCAGTAGCTTAAAAATTCCCCAGATTGGAGTTAGGGGAGACACTGATTTGGAAAAATCCCTTGTGTTCTCCTTACATACACGGGACCTTTCCTACAGCTAAAACATGCCTGTGACACCCAGAAGATGGAACACGGTTGGATCAGGAAGATTTTGGAAAAGGCACCAAAACGCCTAATTTCCTGGTTGTTGGGTTCACCCCTCCAGCCTTTTTCCTTAAAATCTCCCCACTTGAGGATGTCAGCACCTTCAACATCCAGTTGCACAGAAATCGGAATTTGTCCAAAGGAAGAAGGGGAAGGAGGAGAAACAAGGAGAGCCAAGCCCTAGATGTTCGGAGAGGCACAGGTCACTCTATTTTCCCATCAGGAAGAAGAATTAACCACAGGCTCATCCTCCCCCCCGGAACCAGAACAGGGCCTGAAGCCATCCTGCGCTTTTGCGGCCAGCTTCCAAAAAAGCGAGTTGTAAAATGGAGCTTCAGGGCACTGCAATTCACAAACCTGCAGAGTTATAAATGACAACTCTCGTCCACAAATATATTGAGGGAAGGCAAAGAAGAGGATTTGAAATCAAGGCAGAAATGCAGGAAACAGATTTCAGGAGGTAGATTCGAATCGCCTTTAAAGCACATGAAAAGCGGCAAAACGTTGACAATGATGCCCTTGGCCAAAAAGGGCGTATGCGTTTTATCCTGAATATATTCAGGAAAAAATGCATACGCCCTTTTTGGCCAACCAAGCAACCTAGAAAGGCAAATTAGGGCTACAAAGAAGACTGGCTACCCATCGGTCAAAAGGGCCATGCTGAAAAAAGTCTCAAAACCAGAAATGCAGGACAGGCCATGGAGAAATGGGAGCCTTGCTACACTGATGGGCGGGATGTAAATTGCCAACAGCCACTCTGGAGAAGTGTACGGTGTGTCCTGAAACATCTAAAAAACACAGCTTAGAGAGCTGAGGGCACTTCCACTCATGGGGGTATAAATTGGGAAAATGAAAAATCAGCAAGACACAAGCACCCCAAAGTTTAGGGCTGCTCTGTTGACAAGGACCTCCACTTCATTCCACCTTCAATATCCCAGGAAAGAGAAAAATGGATAAAGAAGTTGTGGTCCTTATGTACAATGGAATATCACTCAGCCATGAAATCAATGTCATAAGGCTAGTAGCAGCATGATGAGTGGATTTAGGTACGACGATTCTAAGTGAAATAAGTCACACAGAAAAGGACACTTCTCATAAGGTATCACTTATAGAGGGAATGTAAAACCCGTTACACTTGAACTGAATTACAAAACAGAACAGAGTCACACATGCAGAAAACACACTATGGCTGCTTAACGGGAAAGGTGAGGTGGGGTGATACATAAAACAAGGGTTTCAAATTAGCTCAGATACCGTTCCATAAACCCAACATGTAATAGACAAGACCTACTCCTTGCTCAGAGAACTGGACTCAACACGCCCTATTCACCGCACAAGAATATATCTGACTAGTAATAATCTTAAAACCTATGTATTGATATCTCTCTGTTAGTGTGTCAAGTGGGTGAAAAGCGGCATAAACACAGCAGTGAAAAGCAGCTAAACCCCATTATAAAAATAAATTACTTTTACAAACCCATGAAACAAAGACAGTGAAAGAGAGAGAAATTCTTACACAATGCGTTCAGGGGCTGTGATGCAACCTGGATTGACCATATCTAGACCCACAGCTGGATGAGACATAAGGGTGGACACTCTTGGGGCTGAGAGGTTTGGTGAGGTTGGGTGAGCAAACGCAGACCCTTTAAAGTAATACTGCGTGGTACCCATCGCATGGGTCCCAAATCTCCAGGTTCAAGGGCATCTTCCTACGTCGAAAACATGCATGAGAAAACAAAAAGATGGTACACCATGTGATGGGGAAAGGTTTCTAAAACGCACCTCATTTCTCTTCTCCTTGTGCCCGGGTTCGCCATTCCATCCGCTTTACTAACAATCTCCCTACTTGGAGCATCAGCACCTTTAACCTCCTGTTCCGTACAGGTTGCAATTTGTCCTGAGGATGAACGGGTAGACGGGGAACCAGTGAGAGACTAGCTCTTGGTGTTGGGACAGGCACAGGTCACTCTATTTTCCCATCAGGAAGAAGAATTAACCACAGGCTCATCCTCCCCCCCGGAACCAGAACAGGGCCTGAAGCCATCCTGCGCTTTTGCGGCCAGCTTCCAAAAAAGCGAGTTGTAAAATGGAGGTTCAGAGCACTGCAATTCACAAACCTGCAGAGTTATAAATGATAACTCTCGTCCACAAATATATTGAGGGAAGGCAAAGAAGAGGATTTGAAATCAAGGCAGAAATGCAGGAAACCGATTTCAGGAGGTAGATTAGAATCGCCTTTAAAGCACATGAAAAGCGGCAAAACGTTGACAATGATGCCCTTGGCCAAAAAGGGCGTATGCGTTTTTTCCTGAATATATTCAGGAAAAAACGCATACGCCCTTTTTGGCCAACCAAGCAACCTGGAAAGGCAAATCAGCGCTACAAAGAAGACTCGCTACCCATCGGTCAAAAGGGCCATGCTGAAAAAAGTCTCAAAACCAGAAATGCAGGACAGGCCATGGAGAAATGGGAGCCTTGCTACACTGATGGGCGGGATGTAAATTGCCAACAGCCACTCTGGAGAAGTGTACGGTGTGTCCTGAAACATCTAAAAAACACAGCTTAGAGAGCTTAGGGCACTTCCACTCATGGGGGTATAAATTGGGAAAATGAAAAATCAGCAAGACACAAGCACCCCAAAGTTTAGGGCTGCTCTGTTGACAAGGACCTCCACTTCATTCCACCTTCAATATCCCAGGAAAGAGAAAAATGGATAAAGAAGTTGTGGTCCTTATGTACAATGGAATATCACTCAGCCATGACATCAATGTCATAAGGCTAATAGCAGCATGATGAGTGGATTTAGGTACGACGATTCTAAGTGAAATAAGTCACACAGAAAAGGACACTTCTCATAAGGTATCACTTATAGAGGGAATGTAAAACCCGTTACACTTGAACTGAATTACAAAACAGAACAGAGTCACACATGCAGAAAACACACTATGGCTGCTTAACGGGAAAGGTGAGGTGGGGTGATACATAAAACAAGGGTTTCAAATTAGCTCAGATACCGTTCCATAAACCCAATATGTAATAGACAAGACGTACTCCTTGCTCAGAGAACTGGACTCAACACGCCCTATTCACCGCACAAGAATATATCTGACTAGTAATAATCTTAAAACCTATGTATTGATATCTCTCTGTTAGTGTGTCAAGTGGGTGTAAAGCGGCATAAACACAGCAGTGAAAAGCAGCTAAACCCCATTAAAAAAATAAATTACTTTTACAAACCCATGAAACAAAGACAGTGAAAGAGAGAGAAATTCTTACACAATGCGTTCAGGGGCTGTGATGCAACCTGGATTGACCATATCTAGACCCACAGCTGGATGAGACATAAGGGTGGACACTCTTGGGGCTGAGAGGTTTGGTGAGGTTGGGTGAGCAAACGCAGACCCTTTAAAGTAATACTGCGTGGTACCCATCGCATGGGTCCCAAATCTCCAGGTTCAAGGGCATCTTCCTACATCGAAAACATGCATGAGAAAACAAAAAGATGGTACACCATGTGATGGGGAAAGGTTTCTAAAACGCACCTCATTTCTCTTCTCCTTGTGACCGGGTTCGCCATTCCAGCCGCTTTACTAACAATCTCCCTACTTGGAGCATCAGCACCTTTAACCTCCTGTTCCGTACAGGTTGCAATTTGTCCTGAGGATGAACGGGTAGACGGGGAACCAGTGAGAGACTAGCTCTTGGTGTTGGGACAGGCACAGGTCACTATATTTTCCCATCAGGAAGAAGAATTAACCACAGGCTCATCCTCCCCCCGGAACCAGAACAGGGCCTGAAGCCATCCTGCGCTCTTGCGGCCAGCTCCCAAAAAAGCGAGTTGTAAAATGGAGCTTCAGGGCACTGCAATTCACAAACCTGCAGAGTTATAAATGATAACTCTCGTCCACAAATATATTGAGGGAAGGCAAAGAAGAGGATTTGAAATCAAGGCAGAAATACAGGAAACAGATTTCAGGAGGTAGATTCGAATCACCTTTAAAGCACATGAAAAGCGGCAAAACGTTGACAATGATGCCCTTGGCCAAAAAGGGCGTATGCGTTTTTTCCTGAATATATTCAGGAAAAAACGCATACGCCCTTTTTGGCCAACCAAGCAACCTGGAAAGGCAAATCAGCGCTACAAAGAAGACTCGCTACCCATCGGTCAAAAGGGCCATGCTGAAAAAAGTCTCAAAACCAGAAATGCAGGACAGGCCATGGAGTAATGGGAGCCTTGCTACACTGATGGGCGGGATGTAAATTGCCAACAGCCACTCTGGAGAAGTGTACGGTGTGTCCTGAAACATCTAAAAAACACAGCTTAGAGAGCATAGGGCACTTCCACTCATGGGGGTATAAATTGGGAAAATGAAAAATCAGCAAGACACAAGCACCCCAAAGTTTAGGGCTGCTCTGTTGACAAGGACCTCCACTTCATTCCACCTTCAATATCCCAGGAAAGAGAAAAATGGATAAAGAAGTTGTGGTCCTTATGTACAATGGAATATCACTCAGCCATGAAATCAATGTCATAAGGCTAGTAGCAGCATGATGAGTGGATTTAGGTACGACGATTCTAAGTGAAATAAGTCACACAGAAAAGGACACTTCTCATAAGGTATCACTTATAGAGGGAATGTAAAAACCGTTACACTTGAACTGAATTACAAAACAGAACAGAGTCACACATGCAGAAAACACACTATGGCTGCTTAACGGGAAAGGTGAGGTGGGGTGATACATAAAACAAGGGTTTCAAATTAGCTCAGATACCGTTCCATAAACCCAATATGTAATAGACAAGACCTACTCCTTGCTCAGAGAACTGGACTCAACACGCCCTATTCACCGCACAAGAATATATCTGACTAGTAATAATCTTAAAACCTATGTATTGATATCTCTCTGTTAGTGTGTCAAGTGGGTGTAAAGCGGCATAAACACAGCAGTGAAAAGCAGCTAAACCCCATTATAAAAATAAATTACTTTGAAAAACCCATGAAACAAAGACAGTGAAAGAGAGAGAAATTCTTACACAATGCGTTCAGGGGCTGTGATGCAACCTGGATTGACCATTTCTAGACCCACAGCTGGATGAGACATAAGGGTGGACACTCTTGGGGCTGAGAGGTTTGGTGAGGTTGGGTGAGCAAACGCAGACCCTTTAAAGTAATACTGCGTGGTACCCATCGCATGGGTCCCAAATCTCCAGGTTCAAGGGCATCTTCCTTCATCGAAAACATGCATGAGAAAACAAAAAGATGGTACACCATGTGATGGGGAAAGGTTTCTAAAACACACCTCATTTCTCTTCTCCTTGTGCCCGGGATCGCCATTCCAGCCGCTTTACTAACAATCTCCCTACTTGGAGCATCAGCACCTTTAACCTCCTGTTCCGTACAGGTTGCAATTTGTCCTGAGGATGAACGGGTAGACGGGGAACCAGTGAGAGACTAGCTCTTGGTGTTGGGACAGGCACAGGTCACTCTATTTTCCCATCAGGAAGAAGAATTAACCACAGGCTCATCCTCCCCCCCGGAACCAGAACAGGGCCTGAAGCCATCCTGCGCTTTTGCGGCCAGCTCCCAAAAAAGCGAGTTGTAAAATGGAGCTTCAGGGCACTGCAATTCCCAAACCTGCAGAGTTATAAATGATAACTCTCGTCCACAAATATATTGAGGGAAGGCAAAGAAGAGGATTTGAAATCAAGGCAGAATTGCAGGAAACAGATTTCAGGAGGTAGATTCGAATCGCCTTTAAAGCACATGAAAAGCGGCAAAACGTTGACAATGATGCCCTTGGCCAAAAAGGGCGTATGCGTTTTTTCCTGAATATATTCAGGAAAAAACGCATACGCCCTTTTTGGCCAACCAAGCAACCTGGAAAGGCAAATCAGCGCTACAAAGAAGACTCGCTACCCATCGGTCAAAAGGGCCATGCTGAAAAAAGTCTCAAAACCAGAAATGCAGGACAGGCCATGGAGAAATGGGAGCCTTGCTACACTGATGGGCGGGATGTAAATTGCCAACAGCCACTCTGGAGAAGTGTACGGTGTGTCCTGAAACATCTAAAAAACACAGCTTAGAGAGCTTAGGGCACTTCCACTCATGGGGGTATAAATTGGGAAAATGAAAAATCAGCAAGACACAAGCACCCCAAAGTTTAGGGCTGCTCTGTTGACAAGGACCTCCACTTCATTCCACCTTCAATATCCCAGGAAAGAGAAAAATGGATAAAGAAGTTGTGGTCCTTATGTACAATGGAATATCACTCAGCCATGAAATCAATGTCATAAGGCTAGTAGCAGCATGATGAGTGGATTTAGGTACGACGATTCTAAGTGAAATAAGTCACACAGAAAAGGACACTTCTCATAAGGTATCACTTATAGAGGGAATGTAAAACCCGTTACACTTGAACTGAATTACAAAACAGAACAGAGTCACACATGCAGAAAACACACTATGGCTGCTTAACGGGAAAGGTGAGGTGGGGTGATACATAAAACAAGGGTTTCAAATTAGCTCAGATACCGTTCCATAAACCCAATATGTAATAGACAAGACCTACTCCTTGCTCAGAGAACTGGACTCAACACGCCCTATTCACCGCACAAGAATATATCTGACTAGTAATAATCTTAAAACCTATGTATTGATATCTCTCTGTTAGTGTGTCAAGTGGGTGTAAAGCGGCATAAACACAGCAGTGAAAAGCAGCTAAACCCCATTATAAAAATAAATTACTTTGAAAAACCCATGAAACAAAGACAGTGAAAGAGAGAGAAATTCTTACACAATGCGTTCAGGGGCTGTGATGCAACCTGGATTGACCATATCTAGACCCACAGCTGGATGAGACATAAGGGTGGACACTCTTGGGGCTGAGAGGTTTGGTGAGGTTGGGTGAGCAAACGCAGACCCTTTAAAGTAATACTGCGTGGTACCCATCGCATGGGTCCCAAATCTCCAGGTTCAAGGGCATCTTCCTACATCGAAAACATGCATGAGAAAACAAAAAGATGGTACACCATGTGATGGGGAAAGGTTTCTAAAACGCACCTCATTTCTCTTCTCCTTGTGACCGGGTTCGCCATTCCAGCCGCTTTACTAACAATCTCCCTACTTGGAGCATCAGCACCTTTAACCTCCTGTTCCGTACAGGTTGCAATTTGTCCTGAGGATGAACGGGTAGACGGGGAACCAGTGAGAGACTAGCTCTTGGTGTTGGGACAGGCACAGGTCACTCTATTTTCCCATCAGGAAGAAGAATTAACCACAGGCTCATCCTCCCCCCGGAACCAGAACAGGGCCTGAAGCCATCCTGCGCTTTTGCGGCCAGCTCCCAAAAAAGCGAGTTGTAAAATGGAGCTTCAGGGCACTGCAATTCACAAACCTGCAGAGTTATAAATGATAACTCTCGTCCACAAATATATTGAGGGAAGGCAAAGAAGAGGATTTGAAATCAAGGCAGAAATACAGGAAACAGATTTCAGGAGGTAGATTCGAATCACCTTTAAAGCACATGAAAAGCGGCAAAACATTGACAATGATGCCCTTGGCCAAAAAGGGCGTATGCGTTTTTTCCTGAATATATTCAGGAAAAAACGCATACGCCCTTTTTGGCCAACCAAGCAACCTGGAAAGGCAAATCAGGGCTACAAAGAAGACTCGCTACCCATCGGTCAAAAGGGCCATGCTGAAAAAAGTCTCAAAACCAGAAATGCAGGACAGGCCATGGAGTAATGGGAGCCTTGCTACACTGATGGGCGGGATGTAAATTGCCAACAGCCACTCTGGAGAAGTGTACGGTGTGTCCTGAAACATCTAAAAAACACAGCTTAGAGAGCATAGGGCACTTCCACTCATGGGGGTATAAATTGGGAAAATGAAAAATCAGCAAGACACAAGCACCCCAAAGTTTAGGGCTGCTCTGTTGACAAGGACCTCCACTTCATTCCACCTTCAATATCCCAGGAGGGAGAAAAATGGAGAAAGAAGTTGTGGTCCTTATGTACAATGGAATATCACTCAGCCATGAAATCAATGTCATAAGGCTAATAGCAGCATGATGAGTGGATTTAGGTACGACGATTCTAAGTGAAATAAGTCACACAGAAAAGGACACTTCTCATAAGGTATCACTTATAGAGGGAATGTAAAAACCGTTACACTTGAACTGAATTACAAAACAGAACAGAGTCACACATGCAGAAAGCACACTATGGCTGCTTAACGGGAAAGGTGAGGTGGGGTGATACATAAAACAAGGGTTTCAAATTAGCTCAGATACCGTTCCATAAACCCAATATGTAATAGACAAGACCTACTCCTTGCTCAGAGAACTGGACTCAACACGCCCTATTCACCGCACAAGAATATATCTGACTAGTAATAATCTTAAAACCTATGTATTGATATCTCTCTGTTAGTGTGTCAAGTGGGTGTAAAGCGGCATAAACACAGCAGTGAAAAGCAGCTAAACCCCATTATAAAAATAAATTACTTTGAAAAACCCATGAAACAAAGACAGTGAAAGAGAGAGAAATTCTTACACAATGCGTTCAGGGGCTGTGATGCAACCTGGATTGACCATTTCTAGACCCACAGCTGGATGAGACATAAGGGTGGACACTCTTGGGGCTGAGAGGTTTGGTGAGGTTGGGTGAGCAAACGCAGACCCTTTAAAGTAATACTGCGTGGTACCCATCGCATGGGTCCCAAATCTCCAGGTTCAAGGGCATCTTCCTACATCGAAAACATGCATGAGAAAACAAAAAGATGGTACACCATGTGATGGGGAAAGGTTTCTAAAACACACCTCATTTCTCTTCTCCTTGTGCCCGGGATCGCCATTCCAGCCGCTTTACTAACAATCTCCCTACTTGGAGCATCAGCACCTTTAACCTCCTGTTCCGTACAGGTTGCAATTTGTCCTGAGGATGAACGGGTAGAAGGGGAACCAGTGAGAGACTAGCTCTTGGTGTTGGGACAGGCACAGGTCACTCTATTTTCCCATCAGGAAGAAGAATTAACCACAGGCTCATCCTCCCCCCCGGAACCAGAACAGGGCCTGAAGCCATCCTGCGCTTTTGCGGCCAGCTCCCAAAAAAGCGAGTTGTAAAATGGAGCTTCAGGGCACTGCAATTCCCAAACCTGCAGAGTTATAAATGATAACTCTCGTCCACAAATATATTGAGGGAAGGCAAAGAAGAGGATTTGAAATCAAGGCAGAATTGCAGGAAACCGATTTCAGGAGGTAGATTCGAATCGCCTTTAAAGCACATGAAAAGCGGCAAAACGTTGACAATGATGCCCTTGGCCAAAAAGGGCGTATGCGTTTTTTCCTGAATATATTCAGGAAAAAACGCATACGCCCTTTTTGGCCAACCAAGCAACCTGGAAAGGCAAATCAGCGCTACAAAGAAGACTCGCTACCCATCGGTCAAAAGGGCCATGCTGAAAAAAGTCTCAAAACCAGAAATGCAGGACAGGCCATGGAGAAATGGGAGCCTTGCTACACTGATGGGCGGGATGTAAATTGCCAACAGCCACTCTGGAGAAGTGTACGGTGTGTCCTGAAACATCTAAAAAACACAGCTTAGAGAGCTTAGGGCACTTCCACTCATGGGGGTATAAATTGGGAAAATGAAAAATCAGCAAGACACAAGCACCCCAAAGTTTAGGGCTGCTCTGTTGACAAGGACCTCCACTTCATTCCACCTTCAATATCCCAGGAAAGAGAAAAATGGATAAAGAAGTTGTGGTCCTTATGTACAATGGAATATCACTCAGCCATGAAATCAATGTCATAAGGCTAGTAGCAGCATGATGAGTGGATTTAGGTACGACGATTCTAAGTGAAATAAGTCACACAGAAAAGGACACTTCTCATAAGGTATCACTTATAGAGGGAATGTAAAACCCGTTACACTTGAACTGAATTACAAAACAGAACAGAGTCACACATGCAGAAAACACACTATGGCTGCTTAACGGGAAAGGTGAGGTGGGGTGATACATAAAACAAGGGTTTCAAATTAGCTCAGATACCGTTCCATAAACCCAATATGTAATAGACAAGACCTACTCCTTGCTCAGAGAACTGGACTCAACACGCCCTATTCACCGCACAAGAATATATCTGACTAGTAATAATCTTAAAACCTATGTATTGATATCTCTCTGTTAGTGTGTCAAGTGGGTGTAAAGCGGCATAAACACAGCAGTGAAAAGCAGCTAAACCCCATTATAAAAATAAATTACTTTGAAAAACCCATGAAACAAAGACAGTGAAAGAGAGAGAAATTCTTACACAATGCGTTCAGGGGCTGTGATGCAACCTGGATTGACCATATCTAGACCCACAGCTGGATGAGACATAAGGGTGGACACTCTTGGGGCTGAGAGGTTTGGTGAGGTTGGGTGAGCAAACGCAGACCCTTTAAAGTAATACTGCGTGGTACCCATCGCATGGGTCCCAAATCTCCAGGTTCAAGGGCATCTTCCTACATCGAAAACATGCATGAGAAAACAAAAAGATGGTACACCATGTGATGGGGAAAGGTTTCTAAAACGCACCTCATTTCTCTTCTCCTTGTGACCGGGTTCGCCATTCCAGCCGCTTTACTAACAATCTCCCTACTTGGAGCATCAGCACCTTTAACCTCCTGTTCCGTACAGGTTGCAATTTGTCCTGAGGATGAACGGGTAGACGGGGAACCAGTGAGAGACTAGCTCTTGGTGTTGGGACAGGCACAGGTCACTCTATTTTCCCATCAGGAAGAAGAATTAACCACAGGCTCATCCTCCCCCCGGAACCAGAACAGGGCCTGAAGCCATCCTGCGCTTTTGCGGCCAGCTCCCAAAAAAGCGAGTTGTAAAATGGAGCTTCAGGGCACTGCAATTCACAAACCTGCAGAGTTATAAATGATAACTCTCGTCCACAAATATATTGAGGGAAGGCAAAGAAGAGGATTTGAAATCAAGGCAGAAATACAGGAAACAGATTTCAGGAGGTAGATTCGAATCACCTTTAAAGCACATGAAAAGCGGCAAAACATTGACAATGATGCCCTTGGCCAAAAAGGGCGTATGCGTTTTTTCCTGAATATATTCAGGAAAAAACGCATACGCCCTTTTTGGCCAACCAAGCAACCTGGAAAGGCAAATCAGGGCTACAAAGAAGACTCGCTACCCATCGGTCAAAAGGGCCATGCTGAAAAAAGTCTCAAAACCAGAAATGCAGGACAGGCCATGGAGTAATGGGAGCCTTGCTACACTGATGGGCGGGATGTAAATTGCCAACAGCCACTCTGGAGAAGTGTACGGTGTGTCCTGAAACATCTAAAAAACACAGCTTAGAGAGCATAGGGCACTTCCACTCATGGGGGTATAAATTGGGAAAATGAAAAATCAGCAAGACACAAGCACCCCAAAGTTTAGGGCTGCTCTGTTGACAAGGACCTCCACTTCATTCCACCTTCAATATCCCAGGAGGGAGAAAAATGGAGAAAGAAGTTGTGGTCCTTATGTACAATGGAATATCACTCAGCCATGAAATCAATGTCATAAGGCTAATAGCAGCATGATGAGTGGATTTAGGTACGACGATTCTAAGTGAAATAAGTCACACAGAAAAGGACACTTCTCATAAGGTATCACTTATAGAGGGAATGTAAAAACCGTTACACTTGAACTGAATTACAAAACAGAACAGAGTCACACATGCAGAAAGCACACTATGGCTGCTTAACGGGAAAGGTGAGGTGGGGTGATACATAAAACAAGGGTTTCAAATTAGCTCAGATACCGTTCCATAAACCCAATATGTAATAGACAAGACCTACTCCTTGCTCAGAGAACTGGACTCAACACGCCCTATTCACCGCACAAGAATATATCTGACTAGTAATAATCTTAAAACCTATGTATTGATATCTCTCTGTTAGTGTGTCAAGTGGGTGTAAAGCGGCATAAACACAGCAGTGAAAAGCAGCTAAACCCCATTATAAAAATAAATTACTTTGAAAAACCCATGAAACAAAGACAGTGAAAGAGAGAGAAATTCTTACACAATGCGTTCAGGGGCTGTGATGCAACCTGGATTGACCATTTCTAGACCCACAGCTGGATGAGACATAAGGGTGGACACTCTTGGGGCTGAGAGGTTTGGTGAGGTTGGGTGAGCAAACGCAGACCCTTTAAAGTAATACTGCGTGGTACCCATCGCATGGGTCCCAAATCTCCAGGTTCAAGGGCATCTTCCTACATCGAAAACATGCATGAGAAAACAAAAAGATGGTACACCATGTGATGGGGAAAGGTTTCTAAAACACACCTCATTTCTCTTCTCCTTGTGCCCGGGATCGCCATTCCAGCCGCTTTACTAACAATCTCCCTACTTGGAGCATCAGCACCTTTAACCTCCTGTTCCGTACAGGTTGCAATTTGTCCTGAGGATGAACGGGTAGAAGGGGAACCAGTGAGAGACTAGCTCTTGGTGTTGGGACAGGCACAGGTCACTCTATTTTCCCATCAGGAAGAAGAATTAACCACAGGCTCATCCTCCCCCCCGGAACCAGAACAGGGCCTGAAGCCATCCTGCGCTTTTGCGGCCAGCTCCCAAAAAAGCGAGTTGTAAAATGGAGCTTCAGGGCACTGCAATTCCCAAACCTGCAGAGTTATAAATGATAACTCTCGTCCACAAATATATTGAGGGAAGGCAAAGAAGAGGATTTGAAATCAAGGCAGAATTGCAGGAAACCGATTTCAGGAGGTAGATTCGAATCGCCTTTAAAGCACATGAAAAGCGGCAAAACGTTGACAATGATGCCCTTGGCCAAAAAGGGCGTATGCGTTTTTTCCTGAATATATTCAGGAAAAAACGCATACGCCCTTTTTGGCCAACCAAGCAACCTGGAAAGGCAAATCAGCGCTACAAAGAAGACTCGCTACCCATCGGTCAAAAGGGCCATGCTGAAAAAAGTCTCAAAACCAGAAATGCAGGACAGGCCATGGAGAAATGGGAGCCTTGCTACACTGATGGGCGGGATGTAAATTGCCAACAGCCACTCTGGAGAAGTGTACGGTGTGTCCTGAAACATCTAAAAAACACAGCTTAGAGAGCTTAGGGCACTTCCACTCATGGGGGTATAAATTGGGAAAATGAAAAATCAGCAAGACACAAGCACCCCAAAGTTTAGGGCTGCTCTGTTGACAAGGACCTCCACTTCATTCCACCTTCAATATCCCAGGAAAGAGAAAAATGGATAAAGAAGTTGTGGTCCTTATGTACAATGGAATATCACTCAGCCATGAAATCAATGTCATAAGGCTAGTAGCAGCATGATGAGTGGATTTAGGTACGACGATTCTAAGTGAAATAAGTCACACAGAAAAGGACACTTCTCATAAGGTATCACTTATAGAGGGAATGTAAAACCCGTTACACTTGAACTGAATTACAAAACAGAACAGAGTCACACATGCAGAAAACACACTATGGCTGCTTAACGGGAAAGGTGAGGTGGGGTGATACATAAAACAAGGGTTTCAAATTAGCTCAGATACCGTTCCATAAACCCAATATGTAATAGACAAGACCTACTCCTTGCTCAGAGAACTGGACTCAACACGCCCTATTCACCGCACAAGAATATATCTGACTAGTAATAATCTTAAAACCTATGTATTGATATCTCTCTGTTAGTGTGTCAAGTGGGTGTAAAGCGGCATAAACACAGCAGTGAAAAGCAGCTAAACCCCATTATAAAAATAAATTACTTTGAAAAACCCATGAAACAAAGACAGTGAAAGAGAGAGAAATTCTTACACAATGCGTTCAGGGGCTGTGATGCAACCTGGATTGACCATATCTAGACCCACAGCTGGATGAGACATAAGGGTGGACACTCTTGGGGCTGAGAGGTTTGGTGAGGTTGGGTGAGCAAATGCAGACCCTTTAAAGTAATACTGCGTGGTACCCATCACATGGGTCCCAAATCTCCAGGTTCAAGGGCATCTTCCTACATCGAAAACATGCATGAGAAAACAAAAAGATGGTACACCATGTGATGGGGAAAGGTTTCTAAAATGCACCTCATTTCTCTTCTCCTTGTGCCCGGGTTCGCCATTCCATCCGCTTTACTAACAATCTCCCTACTTGGAGCATCAGCACCTTTAACCTCCTGTTCCGTACAGGTTGCAATTTGTCCTGAGGATGAACGGGTAGACGGGGAACCAGTGAGAGACTAGCTCTTGGTGTTGGGACAGGCACAGGTCACTCTATTTTCCCATCAGGAAGAAGAATTAACCACAGGCTCATCCTCCCCCCCGGAACCAGAACAGGGCCTGAAGCCATCCTGCGCTTTTGCGGCCAGCTTCCAAAAAAGCGAGTTGTAAAATGGAGCTTCAGGGCACTGCAATTCACAAACCTGCAGAGTTATAAATGACAACTCTCGTCCACAAATATATTGAGGGAAGGCAAAGAAGAGGATTTGAAATCAAGGCAGAAATGCAGGAAACAGATTTCAGGAGGTAGATTCGAATCGCCTTTAAAGCACATGAAAAGCGGCAAAACGTTGACAATGATGCCCTTGGCCAAAAAGGGCGTATGCGTTTTATCCTGAATATATTCAGGAAAAAATGCAAACGCCCTTTTTGGCCAACCAAGCAACCTAGAAAGGCAAATTAGGGCTACAAAGAAGACTGGCTACCCATCGGTCAAAAGGGCCATGCTGAAAAAAGTCTCAAAACCAGAAATGCAGCACAGGCCATGGAGAAATAGGAGCCTTGCTACACTGATGGGCGGGATGTAAATTGCCAACAGCCACTCTGGAGAAGTGTACGGTGTGTCCTGAAACATCTAAAAAACACAGCTTAGAGAGCATAGGGCACTTCCACTCATGGGGGTATAAATTGGGAAAATGAAAAATCAGCAAGACACAAGCACCCCAAAGTTTAGGTCTGCTCTGTTGACAAGGACCTCCACTTCATTCCACCTTCAATATCCCAGGAAAGAGAAAAATGGATAAAGAAGTTGTGGTCCTTATGTACAATGGAATATCACTCAGCCATGAAATCAATGTCATAAGGCTAGTAGCAGCATGATGAGTGGATTTAGGTACGACGATTCTAAGTGAAATAAGTCACACAGAAAAGGACACTTCTCATAAGGTATCACTTATAGAGGGAATGTAAAACCCGTTACACTTGAACTGAATTAGAAAACAGAACAGAGTCACACATGCAGAAAACACACTATGGCTGCTTAACGGGAAAGGTGAGGTGGGGTGATACATAAAACAAGGGTTTCAAATTAGCTCAGATACCGTTCCATAAACCCAATATGTAATAGACAAGACCTACTCCTTGCTCAGAGAACTGGACTCAACACGCCCTATTCACCGCACAAGAATATATCTGACTAGTAATAATCTTAAAACCTATGTATTGATATCTCTCTGTTAGTGTGTCAAGTGGGTGTAACGCGGCATAAACACAGCAGTGAAAAGCAGCTAAACCCCATTAAAAAAATACATTACTTTTACAAACCCATGAAACAAAGACAGTGAAAGAGAGAGAAATTCTTACACAATGCGTTCAGGGGCTGTGATGCAACCTGGATTGACCATATCTAGACCCACAGCTGGATGAGACATAAGGGTGGACACTCTTGGGGCTGAGAGGTTTGGTGAGGTTGGGTGAGCAAACGCAGACCCTTTAAAGTAATACTGCGTGGTACCCATCGCATGGGTCCCAAATCTCCAGGTTCAAGGGCATCTTCCTACATCGAAAACATGCATGAGAAAACAAAAAGATGGTACACCATGTGATGGGGAAAGTTTTCTAAAACGCACCTCATTTCTCTTCTCCTTGTGACCGGGTTCGCCATTCCAGCCGCTTTACTAACAATCTCCCTACTTGGAGCATCAGCACCTTTAACCTCCTGTTCCGTACAGGTTGCAATTTGTCCTGAGGATGAACGGGTAGACGGGGAACCAGTGAGAGACTAGCTCTTGGTGTTGGGACAGGCACAGGTCACTCTATTTTCCCATCAGGAAGAAGAATTAACCACAGGCTCATCCTCCCCCCGGAACCAGAACAGGGCCTGAAGCCATCCTGCGCTTTTGCGGCCAGCTCCCAAAAAAGCGAGTTGTAAAATGGAGCTTCAGGGCACTGCAATTCACAAACCTGCAGAGTTATAAATGATAACTCTCGTCCACAAATATATTGAGGGAAGGCAAAGAAGAGGATTTGAAATCAAGGCAGAAATACAGGAAACAGATTTCAGGAGGTAGATTCGAATCACCTTTAAAGCACATGAAAAGCGGCAAAACATTGACAATGATGCCCTTGGCCAAAAAGGGCGTATGCGTTTTTTCCTGAATATATTCAGGAAAAAACGCATACGCCCTTTTTGGCCAACCAAGCAACCTGGAAAGGCAAATCAGGGCTACAAAGAAGACTCGCTACCCATCGGTCAAAAGGGCCATGCTGAAAAAAGTCTCAAAACCAGAAATGCAGGACAGGCCATGGAGTAATGGGAGCCTTGCTACACTGATGGGCGGGATGTAAATTGCCAACAGCCACTCTGGAGAAGTGTACGGTGTGTCCTGAAACATCTAAAAAACACAGCTTAGAGAGCATAGGGCACTTCCACTCATGGGGGTATAAATTGGGAAAATGAAAAATCAGCAAGACACAAGCACCCCAAAGTTTAGGGCTGCTCTGTTGACAAGGACCTCCACTTCATTCCACCTTCAATATCCCAGGAGGGAGAAAAATGGAGAAAGAAGTTGTGGTCCTTATGTACAATGGAATATCACTCAGCCATGAAATCAATGTCATAAGGCTAATAGCAGCATGATGAGTGGATTTAGGTACGACGATTCTAAGTGAAATAAGTCACACAGAAAAGGACACTTCTCATAAGGTATCACTTATAGAGGGAATGTAAAAACCGTTACACTTGAACTGAATTACAAAACAGAACAGAGTCACACATGCAGAAAGCACACTATGGCTGCTTAACGGGAAAGGTGAGGTGGGGTGATACATAAAACAAGGGTTTCAAATTAGCTCAGATACCGTTCCATAAACCCAATATGTAATAGACAAGACCTACTCCTTGCTCAGAGAACTGGACTCAACACGCCCTATTCACCGCACAAGAATATATCTGACTAGTAATAATCTTAAAACCTATGTATTGATATCTCTCTGTTAGTGTGTCAAGTGGGTGTAAAGCGGCATAAACACAGCAGTGAAAAGCAGCTAAACCCCATTATAAAAATAAATTACTTTGAAAAACCCATGAAACAAAGACAGTGAAAGAGAGAGAAATTCTTACACAATGCGTTCAGGGGCTGTGATGCAACCTGGATTGACCATTTCTAGACCCACAGCTGGATGAGACATAAGGGTGGACACTCTTGGGGCTGAGAGGTTTGGTGAGGTTGGGTGAGCAAACGCAGACCCTTTAAAGTAATACTGCGTGGTACCCATCGCATGGGTCCCAAATCTCCAGGTTCAAGGGCATCTTCCTACATCGAAAACATGCATGAGAAAACAAAAAGATGGTACACCATGTGATGGGGAAAGGTTTCTAAAACACACCTCATTTCTCTTCTCCTTGTGCCCGGGATCGCCATTCCAGCCGCTTTACTAACAATCTCCCTACTTGGAGCATCAGCACCTTTAACCTCCTGTTCCATACAGGTTGCAATTTGTCCTGAGGATGAACGGGTAGACGGGGAACCAGTGAGAGACTAGCTCTTGGTGTTGGGACAGGCACAGGTCACTCTATTTTCCCATCAGGAAGAAGAATTAACCACAGGCTCATCCTCCCCCCCGGAACCAGAACAGGGCCTGAAGCCATCCTGCGCTTTTGCGGCCAGCTCCCAAAAAAGCGAGTTGTAAAATGGAGCTTCAGGGCACTGCAATTCACAAACCTGCAGAGTTATAAATGATAACTCTCGTCCACAAATATATTGAGGGAAGGCAAAGAAGAGGATTTGAAATCAAGGCAGAATTGTAGGAAACAGATTTCAGGAGGTAGATTCGAATCGCCTTTAAAGCACATGAAAAGCGGCAAAACGTTGACAATGATGCCCTTTTTGGCCAACCAAGCAACCTAGAAAGGCAAATCAGCGCGACAAAGCAGACTCGCTACCCATCGGTCAAAAGGGCCATGCTGAAAAAAGTCTCAAAACCAGAAATGCAGCACAGGCCATGGAGAAATGGGAGCCTTGCTACACTGATGGGCGGGATGTAAATTGCCAACAGCCACTCTGGAGAAGTGTACGGTCTGTCCTGAAACATCTAAAAAACACAGCTTAGAGAGCATAGGGCACTTCCACTCATGGGGGTATAAATTGGGAAAATGAAAAATCAGCAAGACACAAGCACCCCAAAGTTTAGGGCTGCTCTGTTGACAAGGACCTCCACT
This sequence comes from Balaenoptera borealis, assembly GCF_965194805.1. Lineage (NCBI taxonomy): Eukaryota > Metazoa > Chordata > Mammalia > Artiodactyla > Balaenopteridae > Balaenoptera > Balaenoptera borealis. Next base: position 155,608 of record NW_028123913.1, on the reverse strand, counting down.
TCATTCCACCTTCAATATCCCAGGAAAGAGAAAAATGGATAAAGAAGTTGTGGTCCTTATGTACAATGGAATATCACTCAGCCATGAAATCAATGTCATAAGGCTAGTAGCAGCATGATGAGTGGATTTAGGTACGACGATTCTAAGTGAAATAAGTCACACAGAAAAGGACACTTCTCATAAGGTATCACTTATAGAGGGAATGTAAAAACCGTTACACTTGAACTGAATTACAAAACAGAACAGAGTCACACATGCAGAAAACACACTATGGCTGCTTAACGGGAAAGGTGAGGTGGGGTGATACATAAAACAAGGGTTTCAAATTAGCTCAGATACCGTTCCATAAACCCAATATGTAATAGACAAGACGTACTCCTTGCTCAGAGAACTGGACTCAACACGCCCTATTCACCGCACAAGAATATATCTGACTAGTAATAATCTTAAAACCTATGTATTGATATCTCTCTGTTAGTGTGTCAAGTGGGTGTAAAGCGGCATAAACACAGCAGTGAAAAGCAGCTAAACCCCATTAAAAAAATAAATTACTTTTACAAACCCATGAAACAAAGACAGTGAAAGAGAGAGAAATTCTTACACAATGCGTTCAGGGGCTGTGATGCAACCTGGATTGACCATATCTAGACCCACAGCTGGATGAGACATAAGGGTGGACACTCTTGGGGCTGAGAGGTTTGGTGAGGTTGGGTGAGCAAACGCAGACCCTTTAAAGTAATACTGCGTGGTACCCATCGCATGGGTCCCAAATCTCCAGGTTCAAGGGCATCTTCCTACATCGAAAACATGCATGAGAAAACAAAAAGATGGTACACCATGTGATGGGGAAAGTTTTCTAAAACGCACCTCATTTCTCTTCTCCTTGTGACCGGGTTCGCCATTCCAGCCGCTTTACTAACAATCTCCCTACTTGGAGCATCAGCACCTTTAACCTCCTGTTCCGTACAGGTTGCAATTTGTCCTGAGGATGAACGGGTAGACGGGGAACCAGTGAGAGACTAGCTCTTGGTGTTGGGACAGGCACAGGTCACTCTATTTTCCCATCAGGAAGAAGAATTAACCACAGGCTCATCCTCCCCCCCGGAACCAGAACAGGGCCTGAAGCCATCCTGCGCTTTTGCGTCCAGCTCCCAAAAAAGCGAGTTGTAAAATGGAGCTTCAGGGCACTGCAATTCCCAAACCTGCAGAGTTATAAATGATAACTCTCGTCCACAAATATATTGAGGGAAGGCAAAGAAGAGGATTTGAAATCAAGGCAGAATTGCAGGAAACAGATTTCAGGAGGTAGATTCGAATCGCCTTTAAAGCACATGAAAAGCCGCAAAACGTTGACAATGATGCCCTTGGCCAAAAAGGGCGTATGCGTTTTTTCCTGAATATATTCAGGAAAAAACGCATACGCCCTTTTTGGCCAACCAAGCAACCTGGAAAGGCAAATCAGCGCTACAAAGAAGACTCGCTACCCATCGGTCAAAAGGGCCATGCTGAAAAAAGTGTCAAAACCAGAAATGCAGGACAGGCCATGGAGAAATGGGAGCCTTGCTACACTGATGGGCGGGATGTAAATTGCCAACAGCCACTCTGGAGAAGTGTACGGTGTGTCCTGAAACATCTAAAAAACACAGCTTAGAGAGCTTAGGGCACTTCCACTCATGGGGGTATAAATTGGGAAAATGAAAAATCAGCAAGACACAAGCACCCCAAAGTTTAGGGCTGCTCTGTTGACAAGGACCTCCACTTCATTCCACCTTCAATATCCCAGGAAAGAGAAAAATGGATAAAGAAGTTGTGGTCCTTATGTACAATGGAATATCACTCAGCCATGAAATCAATGTCATAAGGCTAGTAGCAGCATGATGAGTGGATTTAGGTACGACGATTCTAAGTGAAATAAGTCACACAGAAAAGGACACTTCTCATAAGGTATCACTTATAGAGGGAATGTAAAACCCGTTACACTTGAACTGAATTACAAAACAGAACAGAGTCACACATGCAGAAAACACACTATGGCTGCTTAACGGGAAAGGTGAGGTGGGGTGATACATAAAACAAGGGTTTCAAATTAGCTCAGATACCGTTCCATAAAACCAATATGTAATAGACAAGACCTACTCCTTGCTCAGAGAACTGGACTCAACACGCCCTATTCACCGCACAAGAATATATCTGACTAGTAATAATCTTAAAACCTATGTATTGATATCTCTCTGTTAGTGTGTCAAGTGGGTGTAAAGCGGCATAAACACAGCAGTGAAAAGCAGCTAAACCCCATTATAAAAATAAATTACTTTGAAAAACCCATGAAACAAAGACAGTGAAAGAGAGAGAAATTCTTACACAATGCGTTCAGGGGCTGTGATGCAACCTGGATTGACCATATCTAGACCCACAGCTGGATGAGACATAAGGGTGGACACTCTTGGGGCTGAGAGGTTTGGTGAGGTTGGGTGAGCAAACGCAGACCCTTTAAAGTAATACTGCGTGGTACCCATCACATGGGTCCCAAATCTCCAGGTTCAAGGGCATCTTCCTACATCGAAAACATGCATGAGAAAACAAAAAGATGGTACACCATGTGATGGGGAAAGGTTTCTAAAATGCACCTCATTTCTCTTCTCCTTGTGCCCGGGTTCGCCATTCCATCCGCTTTACTAACAATCTCCCTACTTGGAGCATCAGCACCTTTAACCTCCTGTTCCGTACAGGTTGCAATTTGTCCTGAGGATGAACGGGTAGACGGGGAACCAGTGAGAGACTAGCTCTTGGTGTTGGGACAGGCACAGGTCACTCTATTTTCCCATCAGGAAGAAGAATTAACCACAGGCTCATCCTCCCCCCCGGAACCAGAACAGGGCCTGAAGCCATCCTGCGCTTTTGCGGCCAGCTTCCAAAAAAGCGATTTGTAAAATGGAGCTTCAGGGCACTGCAATTCACAAACCTGCAGAGTTATAAATGACAACTCTCGTCCACAAATATATTGAGGGAAGGCAAAGAAGAGGATTTGAAATCAAGGCAGAAATGCAGGAAACAGATTTCAGGAGGTAGATTCGAATCGCCTTTAAAGCACATGAAAAGTGGCAAAACGTTGACAATGATGCCCTTGGCCAAAAAGGGCGTATGCGTTTTATCCTGAATATATTCAGGAAAAAATGCATACGCCCTTTTTGGCCAACCAAGCAACCTAGAAAGGCAAATTAGGGCTACAAAGAAGACTGGCTACCCATCGGTCAAAAGGGCCATGCTGAAAAAAGTCTCAAAACCAGAAATGCAGGACAGGCCATGGAGAAATGGGAGCCTTGCTACACTGATGGGCGGGATGTAAATTGCCAACAGCCACTCTGGAGAAGTGTACGGTGAGTCCTGAAACGTCTAAAAAGCAAAGCTACAGAGCATAGGGCACTTCCACTCATGGGGGTATACATTGGGAAAATTAAAAATCAGCAAGAGAGAAGAACCCCAAAGTTTAGGGCTGCTCTCTTGACAAGGACCTCCACTTCATTCCACCTTCAATATCCCAGGAAAGAGAAAAATGGATAAAGAAGTTTTGGTCTTTATGTACAATGGAATATCACTCAGCCATGAAATCAATGTCATAAGGTTAGTAGCAGCATGATGAGTGGATTTAGGTACGACAATTCTAAGTGAAATAAGTCACACAGAAAAGGACACTTCTCATAATGTATCACTTATAGAGGGAATGTAAAAACCGTTACACTTGAACTGAATTACAAAACAGAACAGAGTCACACATGCAGAAAACACACTATGGCTGCTTAACGGGAAAGGTGAGGTGGGATGATACATAAAACAAGGGTTTCAAATTAGCTCAGATACCGTTCCATAAAACCAATATGTAATAGATAAGACCTACTCCTTGCTCAGAGAACTGGACTCAACACGCCCTATTCACCGCACAAGAATATATCTGTCTAGTAATAATCTTAAAACCTAGGTATTGATATCTCTCTGTTAGTGTGTCAAGTGGGTGTAAAGCGGCATAAACACAGCAGTGAAAAGCAGCTAAACCCCATTATAAAAATAAATTACTTTGAAAAACCCATGAAACAAAGACAGTGAAAGAGAGCGAAATTCTTACACAATGCGTTCAGGGGCTGTGATGCAACCTGGATTGACCATATCTAGACCCACAGCTGGATGAGACATAAGGGTGGACACTCTTGGGGCTGAGAGCTTTGGTGAGGTTGGGTGAGCAAATGCAGACCCTTTAAAGTAATACTGCGTGGTACCCATCGCATGGGTCCCAAATCTCCAGGTTCAAGGGCATCTTCCTACATCGAAAACATGCATGAGAAACCCAGAAGATGGTACACCGTGTGATGGGGAAAGGTTTCTAAAACGCACCTCATTTCTCATCTCCTTGTGCTCGGGTACGCCATTCCAGCCACTTTACTAGCAATCTCCCTACTTGGAGCATCAGCACCTTTAACCTCCTGTTCCGTACAGGTTGCAATTTGTCCTGAGGATGAACGGGAAGACGTGGAACCAAAGAGAGACTAGCTCTTGGTGTAGGGACAGGCACAGGTCACTCTATTTTCCCATCAGGAAGAAGAATTAACAACAGGCTCAGCCTGCCCCCCGGAACCAGAACAGGGCCTGAAGCCATCTTGCGCTTTTGCGGCCATCTCCCAAAAAGGCGAGTTGTAAAATGGAGGTTCAGGGCACTGCAATTCACAAAGCTGCAGAGTTATAAATGATAACTCTCGTCCACAAATATATTGAGGGAAGGCAAAGAAGAGGATTTGAAATCAAGGCAGAATTGCAGGAAACAAATTTCAGGAGGTAGATTCGAATCGCCTTTAAAGCACATGAAAAGCGGCAAAACGTTGACAATGATGCCCTTGGCCAAAAAGGGCGTAAGCGTTTTTTCCTGAATATATTCAGGAAAAAACGCATACGCCCTTTTTGGCCAACCAAGCAACCTGGAAAGGCAAATCAGCGCTACAAAGAAGTCTCGCTACCCATTGGTCAAAATGGCCATGCTGAAAAAAGTGTCAAAACCAGAAATGCAGGAAAGGCCATGGAGAAATGGGAGCCATGCTACACTGATGGGCGGGATGTAAATTGCCAACAGCCACTCTGGAGAAGTGTACGGTGAGTCCTGAAACGTCTAAAAAGCAAAGCTTAGAGAGCATAGAGCACTTCCACTCATGGGGGTATACATTGGGAAAATTAAAAATCAGCAAGAGACAATCACCCCAAAGTTTAGGGCTGCTCTCTTGACAAGGACCTCCACTTCATTCCACCTTCAATATCCCAGGAAAGAGAAAAATGGATAAAGAAGTTGTGGTCCTTATATACAATGGAATATCACTCAGCCATGAAATCAATGTCATAAGGCTAGTAGCAGCATGATGAGTGGATTTAGGTACGACGATTCTAAGTGAAATAAGTCACACAGAAAAGGACACTTCTCATAATGTATCACTTATAGAGGGAATGTAAAAACCGTTACACTTGAACTGAATTACAAAACAGAACAGAGTCACACATGCAGAAAACACACTATGGCTGCTTAACGGGAAAGGTGAGGTGGGGTGATACATAAAACAAGGGTTTCAAATTAGCTCAGATACCGTTCCATAAAACCAATATGTAATAGACAAGACCTACTCCTTGCTCAGAGAACTGGACTCAACACGCCCTATTCACCGCACAAGAATATATCTGACTAGTAATAATCTTAAAACCTATGTATTGATATCTCTCTGTTAGTGTGTCAAGTGGGTGTAAAGCGGCATAAACACAGCAGTGAAAAGCAGCTAAACCCCATTATAAAAATAAATTACTTTGAAAAACCCATGAAACAAAGACAGTGAAAGAGAGAGAAATTCTTACACAATGCGTTCAGGGGCTGTGATGCAACCTGGATTGACCATATCTAGACCCACAGCTGGATGAGACATAAGGGTGGACACTCTTGGGGCTGAGAGGTTTGGTGAGGTTGGGTGAGCAAACGCAGACCCTTTAAAGTAATACTGCGTGGTACCCATCGCATGGGTCCCAAATCTCCAGGTTCAAGGGCATCTTCCTACATTGAAAACATGCATGAGAAACCCAGAAGATGGTACACCGTGTGATGGGGAAAGGTTTCTAAAACACACGTCATTTCTCATCTCCTGGTGCTCGGGTTCGCCATTCCAGCCACTTTACTAGCAATCTCCCTACTTGGAGCATCAGCACCTTTAACCTCCTGTTCCGTACAGGTTGCAATTTGTCCTGAGGATAAACGAGAAGACATGGAACCAATGAGAGACTAGCTCTTGGTGTTGGGACATGCAGAGGTCACTCTATTTTCCCATCAGGAAGAAGAATTAACCACAGGCTCATCCTGCCCCCCGGAACCAGAACAGGGCCTGAAGCCATCCTGCGCTTTTGCGGCCATCTCCCAAAAAGGCGAGTTGTAAAATGGAGGTTCAGGGCACTGCAATTCACAAACCTGCAGAGTTATAAATGATAACTCTCGTCCACAAATATATTGAGGGAAGGCAAAGAAGAGGATTTGAAATCAAGGCAGAATTGCAGGAAACAGATTTCAGGAGGTAGATTCGAATCGCCTTTAAAGCACATGAAAAGCGGCAAAACGTTGACAATGATGCCCTTGGCCAAAAAGGGCGTATGCGTTTTATCCTGAATATATTCAGGAAAAAACGCATACGCCCTTTTTGGCCAACCAAGCAACCTGGAAAGGCAAATCAGCGCTACAAAGAAGTCTCGCTTCCCATCGGTTAAAAGGGCCATGCTGAAAAAAGTGTCAAAACCATAAATGCAGGACAGGCCATGGAGAAATGGGAGCCTTGCTACACTGATGGGCGGGATGTAAATTGCCAACAGCCACTCTGGAGAAGAGTACGGTGTGTCCTGAAACATCTAAAAAACACAGCTTAGAGAGCATAGGGCACTTCCACTCATGGGGGTATAAATTGGGAAAATGAAAAATCAGCAAGACACAAGCACCCCAAAGTTTAGGGCTGCTCTGTTGACAAGGACCTCCACTTCATTCCACCTTAAATATGCCAGGAAAGAGAAAAATGGATAAAGGTGTTGTGGTCCTTATGTACAATGGAATATCACTCAGCCATGAAATCAATGTCATAAGGCTAGTAGCAGCATGATGAGTGGATTTAGGTACGACGATTCTAAGTGAAATAAGTCACACAGAAAAGGACACTTCTCATAAGGTATCACTGATAGAGGGAATTTAAAACCGTTACACTTGAACTGAATTACAAAACAGAACGGAGTCACACATGCAGAAAACACACTATGGCTGCTTAACGGGAAAGGTGAGGTGGGGTGATACATAAAACAAGGGTTTCAAATTAGCTCAGATACCGTTCCATAAAACCAATATGTAATAGACAAGACCTACTCCTTGCTCAGAGAACTGGACTCAACACGCCCTATTCACTGCACAAGAATATATCTGACTAGTAATAATCTTAAAACCTATGTATTGATATCTCTCTGTTAGTGTGTCAAGTGGGTGTAAAGCGGCATAAACACAGCAGTGAGAAGCAGCTAAACCCCATTATAAAAATAAATTACTTTGAAAAACCCATGAAACAAAGACAGTGAAAGAGAGCGAAATTCTTACACAATGCGTTCAGGGGCTGTGATTCAACCTGGATTGACCATATCTAGACCCACAGCTGGATGAGACATAAGGGTGGACACTCTTGGGGCTGAGAGGTTTGGTGAGGTTGGGTGAGCAAACGCAGACCCTTTAAAGTAATACTGCGTGGTACCCATCGCATGGGTCCCAAATCTCCAGGTTCAAGGGCATCTTGCTACATCGAAAACATGCATGAGAAACCCAGAAGATGGTACACCGTGTGATGGGGAAAGGTTTCTAAAACGTACCTCATTTCTCATCTCCTTGTGCCCGGGTTCGCCATAACAGCCGCTTTACTAGCAATCTCCCTACTTGGAGCATCAGCATCTTTAACCTCCTGTTCCGTACAGGTTGCAATTTGTCCTGAGGATGAACGAGAAGACATGGAACCAATGAGAGACTAGCTCTTGGTGTTGGGACATGCAGAGGTCACTCTATTTTCCCATCAGGAAGAAGAATTAACCACAGGCTCAGCCTGCCCCCCGGAACCAGAACAGGGCCTGAAGCCATCCTGCGCTTTTGCGGCCATCTCCCAAAAAGGCGAGTTGTAAAATGGAGGTTCAGGGCACTGCAATTCACAAACCTGCAGAGTTATAAATGATAACTCTCGTCCACAAATATATTGAGGGAAGGCAAAGAAGAGGATTTGAAATCAAGGCAGAATTGCAGGAAACAGATTTCAGGAGGTAGATTCGAATCGCCTTTAAAGCACATGAAAAGCGGCAAAACGTTGACAATGATGCCCTTGGCGAAAAAGGGCGTATGCGTTTTATCCTGAATATATTCAGGAAAAAACGCATACGCCCTTTTTGGCCAACCAAGCAACCTGGAAAGGCAAATCAGCGCTACAAAAAAGTCTCGGTTCCCATCGGTTAAAAGGGCCATGCAGAAAAAAGTGTCAAAACCAGAAATGCAGGACAGGCCATGGAGAAATGGGAGCCTTGCTACACTGATGGGCGGGATGTAAATTGCCAACAGCCACTCTGGAGAAGAGTACGGTGTGTCCTGAAACATCTAAAAAACACAGCTTAGAGAGCATAGGGCACTTCCACTCATGGGGGTATAAATTGGGAAAATGAAAAATCAGCAAGACACAAGCACCCCAAAGTTTAGGGCTGTTCTGTTGACCAGGACCTCGACTTCATTCCACCTTAAATATCCCAGGAAAGAGAAAAATGGATAAAGGTGTTGTGGTCCTTATGTACAATGGAATATCACTCAGCCATGAAATCAATGTCATAAGGCTAGTAGCAGCATGATGAGTGGATTTAGGTACGACGATTCTAAGTGAAATAAGTCACACAGAAAAGGACACTTCTCATAATGTATCACTTATAGAGGGAATGTAAAAACCGTTACACTTGAACTGAATTACAAAACAGAACAGAGTCACACATGCAGAAAAAACACTATGGCTGCTTAACGGGAAAGGTGAGGTGGGGTGATACATAAAACAAGGGTTTCAAATTAGCTCAGATACCGTTCCATAAAACCAATATGTAATAGATAAGACCTACTCCTTGCTCAGAGAACTGGACTCAACACGCCCTATTCACCGCACAAGAATATATCTGTCTAGTAATAATCTTAAAACCTAGGTATTGATATCTCTCTGTTAGTGTGTCAAGTGGGTGTAAAGCGGCATAAACACAGCAGTGAAAAGCAGCTAAACCCCATTATAAAAATAAATTACTTTGAAAAACCCATGAAACAAAGACAGTGAAAGAGAGCGAAATTCTTGCACAATGCGTTCAGGGGCTGTGATGCAACCTGGATTGACCATATCTAGACCCACAGCTGGATGAGACATAAGGGTGGACACTCTTGGGGCTGAGAGGTTTGGTGAGGTTGGGTGAGCAAACGCAGACCCTTTAAAGTAATACTGCGTGGTACCCATCGCATGGGTCCCAAATCTCCAGGTTCAAGGGCATCTTGCTACATCGAAAACATGCATAAGAAACCCAGAAGATGGTACACCGTGTGCTGGGGAAATGTTTCTAAAACGCACGTCATTTCTCATCTCCTTGTGCTCGGGTTCGCCATTCCAGCCACTTTACTAGCAATCTCCCTACTTGGAGCATCAGCACCTTTAACCTCCTGTTCCGTACAGGTTGCAATTTGTCCTGAGGATGAACGGGAAGACGTGGAACCAAAGAGAGACTAGCTCTTGGTGTAGGGACAGGCACAGGTCACTCTATTTTCCCATCAGGAAGAAGAATTAACAACAGGCTCAGCCTGCCCCCCGGAACCAGAACAGGGCCTGAAGCCATCTTGCGCTTTTGCGGCCATCTCCCAAAAAGGCGAGTTGTAAAATGGAGGTTCAGGGCACTGCAATTCACAAAGCTGCAGAGTTATAAATGATAACTCTCGTCCACAAATATATTGAGGGAAGGCAAAGAAGAGGATTTGAAATCAAGGCAGAATTGCAGGAAACAGATTTCAGGAGGTAGATTCGAATCGCCTTTAAAGCACATGAAAAGCGGCAAAACGTTGACAATGATGCCCTTGGCCAAAAAGGGCGTATGCGTTTTATCCTGAATATATTCAGGAAAAAACGCATACGCCCTTTTTGGCCAACCAAGCAACCTGGAAAGGCAAATCAGCGCTACAAAGAAGTCTCGCTTCCCATCGGTTAAAAGGGCCATGCTGAAAAAAGTGTCAAAACCAGAAATGCAGGACAGGCCATGGAGAAATGGGAGCCTTGCTACACTGATGGGCGGGATGTAAATTGCCAACAGCCACTCTGGAGAAGAGTACGGTGTGTCCTGAAACATCTAAAAAACACAGCTTAGAGAGCATAGGGCACTTCCACTCATGGGGGTATAAATTGGGAAAATGAAAAATCAGCAAGACACAAGCACCCCAAAGTTTAGGGCTGCTCTGTTGACAAGGACCTCCACTTCATTCCACCTTAAATATCCCAGGAAAGAGAAAAATGGATAAAGGAGTTGTGGTCCTTATGTACAATGGAATATCACTCAGCCATGAAATCAATGTTATAAGGCTAGTAGCAGCATGATGAGTGGATTTAGGTACGACGATTCTAAGTGAAATAAGTCACACAGAAAAGGACACTTCTCATAAGGTATCACTGATAGAGGGACTGTAAAAACCGTTACACTTGAACTGAATTACAAAACAGAACGGAGTCACACATGCAGAAAACACTCTATGGCTGCTTAACGGGAAAGGTGAGGTGGGGTGATACATAAAACAAGGGTTTCAAATTAGCTCAGATACCGTTCCATAAAACGAATATGTAATAGACAAGACCTACTCCTTGCTCAGAGAACTGGACTCAACACGCCCTATTCACCGCACAAGAATATATCTGACTAGTAATAATCTTAAAACCTATGTATTGATATCTCTCTGTTAGTGTGTCAAGTGGGTGTAAAGCGGCATAAACACAGCAGTGAAAAGCAGCTAAACCCCATTATAAAAATAAATTACTTTGAAAAACCCATGAAACAAAGACAGTGAAAGAGAGCGAAATTCTTACACAATGCGTTCAGGGGCTGTGATGCAACCTGGATTGACCATATCTAGACCCACAGCTGGATGAGACATAAGGGTGGACACTCTTGGGGCTAAGAGGTTTGGTGAGGTTGGGTGAGCAAACGCAGACCCTTTAAAGTAATACTGCGTGGTACCCATCGCATGGGTCCCAAATCTCCAGGTTCAAGGGCATCTTGCTACATCGAAAACATGCATGAGAAACCCAGAAGATGGTACACCGTGTGATGGGGAAAGGTTTCTAAAACGCACCTCATTTCTCTTCTCCTTGTGCTCGGGTTCGCCATTCCAGCCACTTTACTAGCAATCTCCCTACTTGGAGCATCAGCACCTTTAACCTCCTGTTCCGTACAGGTTGCAATTTGTCCTGAGGATGAACGGGAAGACTTGGAACCAATGAGAGACTAGCTCTTGGTGTAGGGACAGGCACAGGTCACTCTATTTTCCCATCAGGAAGAAGAATTAACCACAGGCTCAGCCTGCCCCCCGGAACCAGAACAGGGCCTGAAGCCATCCTGCGCTTTTGCGGCCAGCTCCCTAAAAAGCGAGTTGTAAAATGGAGCTTCAGGGCACTGCAATTCACAAACCTGCAGAGTTATAAATGATAACTCTCGTCCACAAATATATTGAGGGAAGGCAAAGAAGACGATTTGAAATCAAGGCAGAATTGCAGGAAACAGATTTCAGGAGGTAGATTCGAATCGCCTTTAAAGCACATGAAAAGCGGCAAAACGTTGACAATGATGCCCTTGGCCAAAAAGGGCGTATGCATTTTTTCCTGAATATATTCAGGAAAAAACGCATACGCCCTTTTTGGCCAACCAAGCAACCTGGAAAGACAAATCAGCGCTAAAAAGAACTCTCGCTACCCATTGGTCAAAATGGCCATGCTGAAAAAAGTGTCAAAACCAGAAATGCAGGAAAGGCCATGGAGAAATGGGAGCCGTGCTACACTGATGGGCGGGATGTAAATTGCCAACAGCCACTCTGGAGAAGTGTACGGTGAGTCCTGAAACGTCTAAAAAGCAAAGCTTAGAGAGCATAGGGCACTTCCACTCATGGGGGTATACATTGGGAAAATTAAAAATCAGCAAGACACAAGCACCCCAAAGTTTAGGGCTGCTCTGTTGACAAGGACCTCCACTTCATTCCACCTTCAATATCCCAGGAAAGAGAAAAATGGATAAAGAAGTTGTGGTCCTTATATACAATGGAATATCACTCAGCCATGAAATCAATGTCATAAGGCTAGTAGCAGCATGATGAGTGGATTTAGGTACGACGATTCTAAGTGAAATAAGTCACACAGAAAAGGACACTTCTCATAATGTATCACTTATAGAGGGAATGTAAAAACCGTTACACTTGAACTGAATTACAAAACAGAACAGAGTCACACATGCAGAAAACACACTATGGCTGCTTAACGGGAAAGGTGAGGTGGGGTGATACATAAAACAAGGGTTTCAAATTAGCTCAGATACCGTTCCATAAAACCAATATGTAATAGACAAGACCTACTCCTTGCTCAGAGAACTGGACTCAACACGCCCTATTCACCGCACAAGAATATATCTGACTAGTAATAATCTTAAAACCTATGTATTGATATCTCTCTGTTAGTGTGTCAAGTGGGTGTAAGGCGGCATAAACACAGCAGTGAAAAGCAGCTAAACCCCATTATAAAAATAAATTACTTTGAAAAAACCATGAAACAAAGACAGTGAAAGAGAGAGAAATTCCTATACAATTCGTTCAGGGGCTGTGATGCAACCTGGATTGACCATATCTAGACCCACAGCTGGATGAGACATAAGGGTGGACACTCTTGGGGCTGAGAGGTTTGGTGAGGTTGAGTGAGCAAACGCAGACCCTTTAAAGTAATACTGCGTGGTACCCATCGCATGGGTCCCAAATCTCCAGGTTCAAGGGCATCTTGCTACATCGAAAACATGCATGAGAAACCCAGAAGATGGTACACCGTGTGATGGGGAAAGGTTTCTAAAACGCACGTCATTTCTCATCTCCTTGTGCCCGGGTTCGCCATTCCAGCCGCTTTACTAGCAATCTCCCTACTTGGAGCATCAGCACCTTTAACCTCCTGTTCCGTACAGGTTGCAATTTGTCCTGAGGATGAACGGGAAGACGTGGAACCAATGAGAGACTAGCTCTTGGTGTTGGGACAGGCACAGGTCACTCTATTTTCCCATCAGGAAGAAGAATTAACTACAGGTTCAGCCTGCCCCCCGGAACCAGAAGAGGGCCTGAAGCCATCCTGCTCTTTTGCGGCCTGCTCCCAAAAAAGCGAGTTGTAAAATGGAGCTTCAGGGCACTGCAATTCACAAACCTGCAGAGTTATAAATGATAACTCTCGTCCACAAATATATTGAGGGAAGGCAAAGAAGACGATTTGAAATCAAGGCAGAATTGCAGGAAACAGATTTCAGGAGGTAGATTCGAATCGCCTTTAAAGCACATGAAAAGCGGCAAAACGTTGACAATGATGCCCTTGGCCAAAAAGGGCGTATGCGTTTTTTCCTGAATATATTCAGGAAAAAATGCATACGCCCTTTTTGGCCAACCAAGCAACCTGGAAAGGCAAATCAGCGCTACAAAGAAGACTCGCTACCCATCGGTCAAAAGGGCCATGCTGAAAAATGTCTCAAAACCAGAAATGCAGGACAGCCCATGGAGAAATGGGAGCCTTGCCACACTGATGGGCGGGTTGTAAATTGCCAACAGCCACTCTGGAGAAGTGTACGGTGTGTCCTGAAACATCTAAAAAACACAGCTTAGAGAGCATAGGGCACTTCCACTCATGGGGGTATAAATTGGGAAAATGAAAAATCAGCAAGACACAAGCACCCCAAAGTTGAGGGCTGCTCTGTTGACAAGGACCTCCACTTCATTCCACCTTCAATATCCCAGGAAAGAGAAAAATGGATAAAGAAGTTGTGGTCCTTATGTACAATGGAATATCACTCAGCCGTGAAATCAATGTCATAAGGCTAGTAGCAGCATGATGAGTGGATTTAGGTACGACGATTCTAAGTGAAATAAGTCACACAGAAAAGGACATTTCTCATAAGGTATCACTTATAGAGGGAATGTAAAACCCGTTACACTTGAACTGAATTACAAAACAGAACAGAGTCACACATGCAGAAAACACAGTATGGCTGCTTAACGGGAAAGGTGAGGTGGGGTGATACATCAAACAAGGGTTTCAAATTAGCTCAGATACCGTTCCATAAACCCAATATGTAATAGACAAGACCTACTCCTTGCTCAGAGAACTGGACTCAACACGCCCTATTCGCCGCACAAGAATATATCTGACTAGTAATAATCTTAAAACCTATGTATTGATGTCCCTCTGTAAGTGAATCAAGTGGGTGTAAAGGGGCATAAACACAGCAGTGAAAATCAGGTAAACCCCATTATAAAAATAAATTACTTAAAAATTCCAAAAAACAAAGACAGTGATAGAGGGAAAATTTTTACGTAATTCGTTCCGGGGCTGTGATGCAACCTGGTGTGACCATATCTAGACCCACAGCTGGATGAGAAATAAAGCTGGACACTCTTGGGGCTGAAGGTCTCTTTCCCTATTTACCAGATTAGGAACGTAGAAAGGCTGCCACCCTCTGGCCGTTACCTGCAAAAGCAGCTTTAAAACCTGTGCTAATGGTCACTTCATATGAACAAGTACTTCAGGGCTGTAAATGAAACGTGCCCTCAAAATGTCTTGAGGGAGGTAATGGCCAAAAATTTTCAAAATGTGACACTTACTTTAAGAAAACACTTTGAAGAACTGAGCTGTAATCACAGTTTGATAAATAAAAAGGGCATGCTTTAAAGCTCAATTTCAACAGATTATGGGACACATGCAAATTCAACCACAGATAGGCATCAGCTCGCACCCATTAGAATAACCATCAGCAAGAAAACTACAAACAATAAATATTGAAGGTGTTTTGGAGAAATGCATACCCTCAATTTTAAGTGGGACGTAACCTGGAAAGAGCCACTAATGAGAACTGAACGGTGGTGCCTTTAAAACATACACACTGAGCTACCATATGATACAGCAAGCCCACTGCTTGGCCTATAACATAAGAAGATATAACTGGAAAGACACAGGCAAGCAAATGTGCATTGCAGCAGTATTACAATAGCCAAGACATGGAGGCAACCAGAAAGTCCATCAAGAGGTGCGTGGCCAAAGAAGAACTGGTACACGTACAGATGGAATATTAGCCAGGGAAAAAAATGAAACAATGCCATTTGCAGCACCATGTATGATTCTTGAGGTAATCAGGCAAATTGTACTAAGTCAGAAAGCAAAAGACACATATCCTATAATATCACTTATAGGTCTTAGCTAAAAATTGATACCAATGAAAATATTTCCACAGAGAAATGCAATCACAGATTCATTAAACAAACTTATGGTTCACCAAATGGAAAGGTGTGAGGATTGGATACATTAGGATATTGGGGTTAAGATAGATATAGAAACACATGTGAAATATGTAATCACCAAAGACCTACGTAATACCAAGACAAGACTACTCAACATCGTGTCATAACCTACATGGGAAAATGATCCAAAGAAGAATAGATATATGTATATGTTTAAAAGAACCACATCTTTCACACCTAGAAGAAACAAAACATTTTAATTAAATTTGCTCTGACAAAAAATAAAAATTAAATTAAAAAAAGAACAAGAAGTAATGAGACATAAACTTAAGGGGCTATTTGCTGGCACATTGCATTCTAATTTACAACCAGAACATGACTTCCATTAAGGCTCTGTCATCACTAATAAAGCAGCTTTATAAGCAATGTTGAAGGTAGCTTAAAAGAAGTCTCACTAATTATTGATAGTAACAAGGAAACAAAGAAAAGTAAAAATCTCACTGCAAAAAGTATACATAGGGTAAGGATAGTAGATCAAACACTTATTAAACTTCTGTAGAGAATAAAAGACAACAGTAGTATGTTTTTTTTAAAAAGAGAGGGCCCAAATAAATCTGAAATGAAAGAGATGATGTTACAACAGACACCACAGAAATACAAAGTATCCTAAGATACACACAGGGTAACTCAGGGCTCAGACTGGACAGAGCCCACTCTCCAGTCCCCTGTACATGACTTACAGGAGCCTCAGGAACTGAGGAGGGGGTCCCTGAGGAGAGGCTCAAGATAGAATATGGTAGGCATTAACATGACTGCATTCATCTTAAACATGCCTGAACTACATTCACACGAGATGATTTTGTCCTGTATGTACATCGGCACCTCTAGTTGGAACTGCAGATCTTTGGCTTCAACACCTCTACTGACAACATTAGCGTCACCTGCTGTGGACCGTCTCCTATAGGATTTCTAGAATCACAAAACATCGAAGCTTCACAGGACCCAGAGTCTGTGCAACTCCACACAGAGTCTCAGAGTCTCAACTCCACTCAGATACTCCACTCTTGGAGGGCACACACAAAGTAGTGTGCACATCAGGACCCAGGGGAAGGAGCAGTGACCCTGTAGGAGAATGACCAGAACTACCTGCTACTTTTAGAGGGTCTCCTGCAGAGGCAGGTGGTGGCTGTGGCTGTGGCTCACCGTGAGGACAACGACACTGGCAGCAGAAGTTCTGGGAAATACTCCTTGGTGTGAGCCCTCCCAGAGTCCGCCATTAGCCCCACCAAGAGCAAGGTAGGCTCCAGGGCTGGGTCACCTCAGGCCAAACAACCAACAGGGAGGGAACCCAGCCCCATGCATCAGCAGACAAGCGGATTAAACTTTTTATTAAAGTTTTATTTAATCCGTAGACAAGCGGATTAAAGCTCTGCCCACCAAAGCAACACCCAGCTCTACCCACCACCAGTCCCTCCCATCAGGAAGCTTGCACAAGCCTCTAAGATAGACTCATCCACCGGAGAGCAGACAGCAGAAGCAAGAAGAACTACAATTCTGCAGCCTGTGGAAGGAAAACCACATTCACAGAAAGATAGACAAAATGAAAAGGCAGAGGACTTTATACCAGATCAAGGAACAAGATAAAACCCCAGAAAAAAAAAAACAAAATGAGGTGGAGATAGGGAACCTTCCAGAAAAAAAATTCAGAATAATGATAGTGAAGTTGAGCCAAGACCTTGGAAAAAGAAAGGAGGCAAAGATCGAGAAGATGCAAGAAATGTTTAACAAAGACCTAGAAGAATTAAGGAACAAACACCTAGAAGAATTAAAGAACAAACAAACAGAGGTGAACAATGGAATAACTGAAATGAAAAATACACTAGAAGGAATCAGTAGCAGAATAACTGTGGCAGAAGAACGGATAAGTGACCTGGAAGACAGAAAGGTGGAAATCACTGCCATGGAACAGAATAAAGAAAAAGAATGAAAATAAACGAAGATACCCCAAGAGTCCTCTGGGACAACTTTAAACGCAACAACATTCGCATTATAGGGGTCCCAGAAGGAGAAGAGAGAGAGAAAGGACCCGAGAATATATTTGAAGAGATTATGGTCAAAAACTTCCCTAGCATGGGAAAAGAAATAGCCACCCAAGTCCAGAAGCACAGAGTGTCCCAGGCAGGATAAACCAAAGGAGAAAAATGACAAGACACATAGTAATCAAATTGACAAAAATTAACGACAAAGAAAAATGATTGAAAGCAGCAAGGGAAAAATGACAAATAACATACAAGGGAACTCCCATAAGGATAACAACTGATTTCTCAGCAGAAAATCTACAAGCCAGAAGGAAGTGGCATGATAAATTTAAAGTGATGAAAGGGAAGAACCTACAACCAAGAGTACTCCACCCTGCAAAGAGCTCATTCAGATTTGATGGAGAAATCAAAAGCCTTACAGACAAGCAAAAGCTAAGAGAATTCAGCACCATGAAACCAGCTCTACACCAAATGCTAAAGGAACTTCTCTAAGTGGGAAACACAAGAGAAGAAAAGGACCCACCAAGACAAACCCATAACAATTAAGAAAATAGTAGTAGGAACATACATATCGATAATTACCTTAAACGTGAATGCACTACATGTTCCAACCAAAAGACACAGGCTCGCTGAATGGATACAAAAACAAGACCCATATATATGCTGTCTACAAGAGATCCATTTCAGACCTAGGGACACATACAGACTCAAAGTGAGGCGATGGAAAAATATATTCTATGCAAATGAAAATCAAAAGAAAGCTGGAGTAGCAATACTCATATCAGATAAAATAGACTTTAAAATAAAGAATGTTACAAGAGACGAGGAAAGGCACTACATAATGGTCAGGGGATCAATCCAAGAAGAAGATATAACAACTATAAATATATATGTACCCAAAATAGGAGCAGCTCAATGTATAAGGCAACTGCTAACAGCTATAAAAGAGGAAATCGACAGTAACACAATAATAGCGGGGGACTTTAACAGCTCACTTACACCAGTGGAGATCAGCCAGACAGACAATTAATAAGGAAACACAAGCTTTAAATGACACAATAGACCAGATAGAGTTAATTGATATTTATAGGACATTCCATCCAAAAACAGGAGATTACACGTTCTTCTCAACTGCACACGGAACATTCTCCAGGATAGATCACATCTTGGGTCACAGATAAAGCCTCAGTAAATTTAAAAAAACTGAAATCATATCAAGCAGCTGTTCCGACCACAATGCTATGAGATTAGAAATCAATTACACGGAAAAAACCGTAAAAAACACAAACACATGGAGGCTAAACAATACGTTACTAAATAACCAAGAGATCACTGAAGAAACCAAAGAGGAAATCAAAAACTACCTAGAGACAAATGACAACAAAAACACGATGATCCAAAACCTATGGGATGCAGCAAAAGGAGTTCTAAGAGGGAAGTTTATAGCAATACAAGCCTACCTCAAGAAACAAGAAAAATCTCAAATAAACAATCTAACCTTACACCTAGAGGAACTAGAGAAAGAAGAACAAAACCCAAAGTTAGTAGAAGGAAAGAAATCATAAAGATCAGAGCAGAAATAAATGAAATAGAAACAAAGAAAACGAAAGCAAAGATCAATAAAACTAAAAGCTGGTTCTTTGAGAAGATAAGCAAAAATGATCAACCTTTAGCCAGACTCCAGAAAAAGAGGGAGAGGACGCAAATCAACAAAATTAGAAGTGAAAAAGCAGAAGTTACAACAGACACCACAGGAATACAAAGCATCCTAAGAGACTACTACAAGCAACTCTAGGCCAATAAAATGGACAATCTGGAAGAAATGGACAAATTCTTAGAAAGGGATAACCTTCTAAGACTGAACCAGGAAGAAATAGAAAATATGAACAAACCTATCACAAGCAATGAAATTGAAACTGTGATTAAAAATCTTCCAACAAACAAAAGTCCAGAACCAGATGGCATCACAGGTGAATTCTATCAAACATTTAGAGAAGAGCTAACACCCAACCTTCTCAAATTCTTCAAAACAATTGCAGCGGAAGGAACACTCCCAAACTCATTCTATGAGACCACCATCACCCTGATACCAAAATCAGACAGAGATACTACAAGGAAAGAAAATTATAGACCAATATCACTGATGAATATAGATGTAAAAATCCTCAACAAAATACTAGCAAACAGAATCGAACAACACATTAAAAGGATCATACACCATGATCAAGTGGGGTTTATCCCAGGGATGCAAGGATTCTTCAATATACACAAATCAATGTGATACACCATATTAACAAATTGTAGAATAAAAGCATATGATCATCTCAATAGAGGAAGGAAAAGATTTTGAGAAAAATCAACACTCATTTACGATAAAAACTCTGCAGAGTGTGGGCATAGAGGGAAACTACCTCAACATAATAAAGGCCATATATGACAAACCCACAGCAAACAGCATTCTCAATGGTGAAAAACTGAAAGCGTTTCCTCTAAGATCAGGAACAAGACGAGGATGTCCACTCTCACCACTGCTATTCAACATAGTTTTGGAAGTCCTAGCCATGGCAATCAGAGAAGAAAAAGAAATAAAAGGAATACAAAAAGGAAAAGAAGAAGTAAAATTGTCACTGTTTGCAGATGACATGATATCATAGAAAGAGAATCCTGAAGATGCCACCAGAAAACCACTGGAGCTAATCAATGAATTTGGTAAAGTTGCAGGATACAAAATTAATGCACAGAAATTGCTTGCATTCCTATACACTAACAATGAAAGATCAGAAAGAGAAATTAAGGAAACAATCCCATTACCACTGCTACAAAAAGAATAAAATACCTAGGAATAAACCTACCTAAGGAAGTAAAAGACCTGTACTCAGAAAACTATAAGACACTGATGAAAGAAATCAAAGATGATATAAACAGATGGAGACATATACCATGTTCTCGGATTAGAAGAATCAATATTGTGAAAATGACTATACTACCCAAAGCAATCTACAGATTCAATGCAATCCCGATCAAAATACATTTGGCATTTTCTACAAAACAAGAAAAAAAAATCTTAAAATTTGTAGGGAGACACAAAAGACCCTGGATAGCCAAAGCAGTCTTGAGGGGGGAAAAAAAAGAGCTGGAGGAATCAGACTTCCAGACTTCAGACTATATTGCAAAGCTACAGTAATCAAGATAATATGGTACTGACACAAAAACAGAAATATAGGTCAATAGAACAGGATAGAAAGCACAGAGATAAACCCACGTACCTATGGTTCACTAATCTATGACAAAGGAGGCAAGGGTATACAATGGAGAAAAGACAGTGTCTTCAGCAAGTGGTGCTGGGAAAACTGGACAGTTACATGTAAAAGAATGAAATTAGTACACTCCCTAACACCATACACAAAAATAAACTCAAAATGGATTAGAGACCTAAATATAAGACCAGCCACTATAAAACTCTTAGAGGAAAACATAAGCAGAACAGTCTATGACATAAATCACAGCAAGATCCTTTTTGACCCACCTCCTAGAGAAATGGAAATAAAAACAAAAATAAAAAAATGGGACCGAATGAAACATAAATTCTTTTGCACAGCAAAGGAAAACATAAGCAAGATGAAAAGACAACCATCAGAATGGGAGAAAATATTTTCAAATGAAGCAAATGGCAAAGGATTAATCTCCAAAAAGCAGCTCATGTAGCTCAATATCACAAAACCAAACAACCCAATCCAAAAATGGGCAGAAGACCTAAATAGACATTTCTCCAAAGAAGATATACAGGTTGCCAACAAACACATGAAAGGATGCTGAACATCACTAATCATTAGAGAAATGCAAATCAAAACTACAGTGAGGTATCACCTCACACCAGTCAGAATGGCCATCATCAAAAAATCTACCAACAATAAATGCTGGAGAGGCATTTATTGGAGCAAAGGGAACCCTCTTGCACTGTTGGTGGGAATGTAAATTGATATAGCCACTAGGGAGAAAGGTATGGGGGTTCCTTAAACACTAAAAATAGAACTACCATACAACCCAGCAAACCCACTCCTGGACATTTACCCTGAGAAAACCATAATTCAAAAAGAGTCATGTACCACAATGTTCACTGTAGCTCTATTTACAATAGCCAGGACATGGAAGCAACCTAAGTGTCCATCAACAGATAAATGGATAAAGAAGATGTGGCACATATATACAATGGAACATTATTCAGCCATAAAAAGAAACGAAATTGAGTTATTTTTAGTGAGGTGGATGGATCTAGAGTCTGTCCTACAGAGTGAAGTAAGTCAGAAAGAGAAAAACAAATACCGTATGCTAACACATATATATGGAATCTTAAAAAAAAAAGTTTATGAAGAACCTAGGGGCAGGAAAGGATTAAGGACACAGACGTAGAGAAAGGACTTGAGGACATGGGGAGAGGGAAGGGTAAGCTGGGACAAAGTGAGAGAGTGGTATGGACATATATACACTACCAAATGTAAAATTGATAGCTACTGGGAAGCAGCCACATAGCACAGGGAGATCAGCTCTGTGCTTTGTGACCACCTAAAAGGGTGGGATAAGGGAGTGAGAGGGAGGTGCAAGAGGGAGGGGATATGGTGTTATATGTATACGCACAGCTGATTCACTTTTTTATACAGCAGAAACTAACACACAATTGTAAAGCAATTATACTCCAATAAAGATGTAAAAGAAAAAAAAAAGCCCAGAGATAAACCTACACACCTATGGCCCACTAATCTATGACAAAGGAGGCAAGGGTATACAAAGGAGAAAAGACAGTCTCTTCAATAAGTGGTGCTGGGAAAAATGGACAGCTACATGTAAAAGAATGAAATTAGAACACTCCCTAACACCATACACAAAAAATAAACTCAAAATGGTTTAGAGACCGAAATGTAAGACCGGACACTATAAAACTCTTAGAGGAAAACACAGGAAGAATACTCTTTGACATAAATCACAGCAAGATCTTTTTTGATCCACCTCCTAGAGTAATGGAATAAAAAAAAAATAAACATATGGGAGCAAATGAAACCTAAAAGCTTTTGCAAAGCAAAGGAAACTACAAACAAGACGAAAAGACAACCCTCACAATGGGAGAAAATATTTGCAAACGAATCAATGGACAAAGGATTAATCTCCAATGTATATAAACAGCTCATGCAGCTCAACAGTAAAAAAACAAACAACCCAATCCAAAAATGGGCAGATGACGTAAATAGACATTTGTCCCAAGAAGACATACAGATGACCAAGAAGCACATGAAAAGCTGCTCAACATCACTAATTATTAGAGAAATATAAACCAAAACTACAATGAGGTATCGCCTCACACGAGTTAGAATGGGCATCATCAGAAAATCTACAAGCAACAAATGCTGGAGAGGGTGTGGAGAAAAGGGAACCCTCTTACACTATTTGTGGGAATGTAAATTGATACAGTCACGATGGAGAACAGTATGGAGGTTCCTTAAAAAACTAAAAATAGAATTACCATATGACCCAGCAATCCCACTACTGGCCATATACCCAGAGAAAACCATAATTCAAAAAGACATATTCACCACAATATTCATTGCAGCACTGTTTACAATAGCCAGGTCATGGAAGCAACCTAAATGCCCATAGACAGACGAACAGAAAAGATGTGCTACATATATAAAATGGAATATTACTCAGCCATAAAAAGGAATGAAATTGGGTCATTTGTAGAGACGTGGATAGATCTAGAGACTGTCATACAGAGTGAAGTAAGTCAGAAAGAGAAAAACAAATATCGTATATTAACGCATACATGTGGAACCTAGAAAAATGGTAAAGATGAACCGGTTTGCAAGGCAGAAATAGAGACACAGATGTAGAGAACAAATGTATGGACACCAAGGGGGGAAAGTGGCAGGGTGGTGGTAGTGGGATGAATTGCGAGCCTGGGATTGACATATATACACTTATATGTATAAAATAGGTTACCAATAAGAGCCTGCTGTATAAAAAAATGAATAAAATAAATTCAAAAATTAAAAAATAAATCATACTTAAAAAAATAAAACAGAAAAAAAAGTTCTGTCCTTCCCATAGACGTATTTATATGAATGAATTATTTCCATGCTTATATCCATAAATACAAAAAGAGGAATAAAACTTACCTTGAACCAAAAAAGAAAAAAAAAAAAAAAACAGAACCCACTGGTCATACAGAGGAAAACCCTATCAGGGCACTTGCTCCAGGGGTAAACAATTCTGAAGTTGGTCACAGGTGGGGAATCATCTCCCATGCAGCCAGCAGCCCCCACACGAGGAGCGTCCTCATTGCAAAGCTGGGGGACCGTGAGGAGGCGTCTCTGAGTAAACGTGAGCTGAGCCCCAGGCCAGCTGCTGCTGAACTTTTCCCACCCTTCCCAGGTAAAACACCTGAATGTGTGCAAAGACTTTAAAAACTAGAGGAAGGGGCTTGGAGTCACACCAGCGACAGCACGCAGGCCGACTTGGTGCCTGCAGGCCAGCCAGGATGGTCCTGGCCCCGGGCGCTCGTCTGGAAGCTTTCCATTTCCCTGCCTGAGGTACCCCTCCTGTCCCGGCCCCCACTGCTTTTTTCCTTCCTCACCTCTGCCCGGGGAGAAATTCCAGCAGCTAGTATGGGTGACACATCCTCTTCTTTAGCAGGTGGCAGCCCGGCAACTCCTGCAGAAAGTCCAGCAGAGCCCCAGTCACACTGGGCCACTCATAGAGCCGTGGGCCCTACTCCCTCCCACCAGCCCAACCCCGAGACTGCTGACGGGGCAGAGAATATGGCGTCAGGCACAGCTGCAGAGGCTTTTGCTGCCTGGAGGGGTGTTTATATTGACCTCAACCCAGGCACACCTGGGAAGGGCTGGCCGGCCGGGTCAGGCTGCCCAGGTCAGCCAATCCTCGCCCCTCAGGGGCTCAGAGTTGCAGAAAATGGGCCTTGCTACACCAGCCAGATCCAAGGAACAGGTGTAGGCTCCCGAGAGTCAGGATAGATAAGGGGCGGCAGCCCTGGCTTGTTTTCGAATCATTTTATCTGGTCCATGAGTGGGAGACAACTTCAAGAAGACCCTCTGCTAATGAGAGGAACCCAGGAGTCAGGGAGAGGAGGGGTGGTGGGTGGAGACAGAGGCCTGGTGCCCCGGCTGCAGTGGAAGCCCCTGGAAGACCAGGCAGAGGGAGGCCGCACAGAGTGAAGCCTAGGGTCACAGACCTGTTGGAGCTGCTGTTTGTTAGTTCAAGCTCTGCTCTGAGGTGCTCTGTGTCAGCTCTGAGTGACAGGGGTGCTGGGGGTGCTCTGCAATGAGGGCTATGTGCACGGTTCCTGTGTGCCCAGCCCTGCCGGGGTACCTGTCCACGGGAGCTCCATATCCAGGGAGGGGCCTGCCCACGAGAGCCCCGTGGGCTGCTGCGTACCTGCCCAGGTGAGCTCCATATCTTGGGAGGGGCCTGACCACAAGAGCCCCGTGGGCTGCTGGGGACCTGGTAGAGGACGCCAGGACAGTCAGTGAAGCCACAGAGGATATACATCTAGTAGTTCCTAATTCCTACACCCTGCTGGTCATTCTACCATCCACCAGGACATGGCATTCTGTATTAGACTTCAATGATGCCTTCTTCTGTATTCCATTAGTCCCAGAGTCACAAGAAATTTTGGCCGTGAGTGGCAGGACTCAACCTACAACAAAAACAATACTGCTGGGCCGTCCTGCCCCAGGGGTTCAAAAATTCCCACACCATCTTTGGGGAAACGTTAGCTAAAGACCTAAAAGATCTACCTCTGGAGAAGGGAACCCTCCTTCAATATGCAGATGACATTCTGATCACCAGCCCGACTAAGGAGGCCTCTGAACTACCTAGCCAATAAAAGATAGAAGGTGTCCAAGGAAAAGGCTCAAATATCACAAACTAAGGTGGCCTTCCTGGGCTTCATTCGCACAGAAGGTCGGAGAAGCCCACCCCAGGAAAGGGAAGAAGCCATTTGCAGCCTCACCTTTCCTGAAACTAGAAGACAGCTTAGGGGTTCCTGGGGAGACCGGGGTTTGCTGCATCTGGATCCCTAACTACAGTCTAATAGTTAGACTGGGCCTCTATATGAAACACTGAAAGGAAAAGATGATGATCCTTTTGAATAGAATCCAGAAGGGGCCTTTCAAGAATGGAAAGAGCAGTCAATTCAGACCCTGGCCCTGGACCTCCCTAAGTTAGCTAAACCCTTTGACCTTTACATTCCTGGTCCAAGGCGAATCGCCCTTGGAGTATTAGTGCAAAAACTGGGACCACTTGAAATGGAACAATGCAAGAATGCCCTCCAGGCATTGGCCAGCCACCCCATCCGACCAGGATACTGGGGGTATCTAGAAACCTGGAAATCAGCAGCCCACAAGGCCAGCTCCCTCCTAAGGGAAAAGGACGCCACTTGGTGATCCTAACCACCCACCATGCCCTGAAGTTGCAGGGATTGCTCCGTGGGCACAATGACCTCGAGTGAGGAGGCCCTCCAACACCAACCTCCAGAGAGACAACCTGGGGCAATGGGCCCCCATGACGACTCGTGTGACCATCACTTGACCTGGAGCTTCTCTCAGAAAACAACAAGAGTGTGCCCCAAAAGAGCAGACTATTGCTTACAGGACTTACTGCACCCAGAACGGAGCTAATAAACTTGGCAGGGGAACCGTAAATAACGCTGCCACCATAGAAAAGCCTACAGACACCGCAGTGACGGCGGCCAATGAGACCGGCTGTACTCCTGGCTACTTCAAAAGGCCGTTGACTGAGTGGCCGTCATGGTCCTGGATCACCACCGGCCCTGGACTGTCTGGGAGTTGAGCAAGCAGGGCTCTGACACCTGGTGCTGTTTGTACGTTAATTCAGTGGCCTAACTGAAGAAAGCACAGACTACTGGTCAGAGCATCTAGGCTGGCAGAAACCGTCAGCCTAAGGGGGCCGAACCAATGTGGAGCAGGGTAAAACCGCCCACCCCCCCAGCGTCTCTGCACATCTCTTTCTTGGACCCTTAAAGGTCATTAGATTCTATAAAACTTCCAATGCTGGTGCTCAGGCAGACGAGCAGTGAGGGAGGAGGCCTGCAGACAATCAACCTCACCTGGAGGCTGCTGGGGAGAAGTCCTGCCCCTCCCCCCGGGTATGAGGACACCCAACTCAGCATGAAGCATTTACAGAAGACGTGTCTGCACCCTCAGTGCCCCAAGAATGAGGAATGGGACAAAAGGCAGAGGAGGGCTTTGTCACTGGCAAAGCCCATTAAAAATTCCTGGGAGATAAAAATAGAATCTGGGCAATAAAATAAAGTCTAACCATTTTTTCCTTTGTGCTTTGTCTAATTTCACTTGCTCCTAGGTTTCCACATGCAGAGGTCCCACACCCGACACTTCAGACCCGATTTCCTCGTGCAAAATGGCTGGGCCGACACCTCAGCTCGTGGGGCCCCGTGCAGACTCTGCGACATAGAGCCTGAGCTCCAGCCAACCTGGCCCTCGAGAGCTCCGCCCCCTCCCTCCCGCTGATGCTGACAGGATCCCTACACAGCAGCCCGGCCCACAACCCGCAGGGGAGCACACACTCTCACCTCTCCATTCTCTGATCAAAATATAAAGTTTTCCTTTGCTTCTGAACCAAAGTCAGTCTCGATCTGTTGGCTCCAATGACACTGGGCAGGGAGACCCTTGTTGGGGCCCACTCTGCAGGATCAGTAACAGAATTTGAGAACATTGTAACTTCAATGAACAGATGTGTGAGCCAAACTGTAATTAACATAGAGCAGTGTATAAGGCTCGTGTAAAATAAGATGTTTCTAACACTTCCATTTGATATTTCCATCACTTTATTATAAGCAAGTTCAGTGGAGGGGATTGTCTTATTTGTCAGGTCAAGAGTAGAGAAATGCAGTGATTTCTTTCCAAGGATGTACATCTAATAATCTTGGTTGAAGTTTCAACCTTGTTTGGAATGATTTTCCATTGAAAATGATACCTCTCTTTCAGCTCCTAGATTTCTGAGAAGTATAAAATCTTATATTTTTTATTACCAAAGGGGAAAGGTGGGAGGAGGGATAAATTAACAGTTTCAGATTAACATATACACACTGCTATGTATAAAATATATCATCAACAAGGAACTACTGTATAGCACAGGGAACTATACTCAATATTTTGTAATGACCCCTGAGGGGAAATAATCTGAAAAACAATAGATATCTATATCGACATCATCTATCAACTACAGATAAAATGGAAACTAAAGGAGGCCGATGGTGAGCGTTTCTGAACCTGAAGACTTCAATCATCTAAAGTTCGGACTCTGCCTACGGCCCAAGTCCCTTAATGAACACACATGTACCAGTAGCTTAAAAATTCCCCAGATTGGAGTTCGGGGAGACACTGATTTGGAAAAATCCCTTGTGTTCTCCTTACATACACGGGACCTTTCCTACAGCTAAAACATGCCTGTGACACCCAGAAGATGGAACACGGTTGGATCAGGAAGATTTTGGAAAAGGCACCAAAACGCCTAATTTCCTGGTTGTTGGGTTCACCCCTCCAGCCTTTTTCCTTAAAATCTCCCCACTAGAGGATGTCAGCACCTTCAACATCCAGTTGCACAGAAATCGGAATTTGTGCAAAGGAAGAAGGGGAAGGAGGAGAAACAAGGAGAGCCAAGCCCTAGATGTTCGGAGAGGCACATGTCACTCTACTTTCCAGTCAGGAAGAAGAATTAAGCAAAGGCTTAGCTTGCCACCGGGAACCAGAGTAGGTCCAGAAGCAAACGAGCGGTTCTGCGGAAAGCTCCCAAAAAAGCGAGTTGACAAATGGAGCTCAGGGGCACTGCAATTCACAAACCTGCAGAATTATAAATGATAACTCTCGTCCACAAATATATTGAGGGAAGGCAACGAAGAGGATTTGAAATCAAGGCAGAATTGCAGGAAACAGATTTCAGGAGATAGATTCGAATCACCCCTAAAGCACATGAAAAGCGGCAAAACGTCGACAATGATGCACTTGGCCAAAAAGAGCATATGCGTTTTTTTCTGAATGAATTCAGGAAAAAACCCATAGGCCCTTTTTGGCCAACCAAGCAAGCCGGAAATGCAATTCAGCACTACAAAGAAGTCTGACTTCCCATCGGTCAAAATGGCCTTCCTAAAAAAGTGTAAAACAAGAAAAGCAGGAGAGGCCAGGGAGGCAAGGGAGCCTTGCTACACTGATGGGCGGGATGTAAATTGCCAACAGCCACTCTGGAGAAGTGTACGGTGTGTCCTGAAACATCTAAAAAACACAGCTTAGAGAGAATAGGGCACTTCCACTCATGGGGGTATAAATTGGGAAAATGAAAAATCAGCAAGACACAAGCACCCCAAAGTTTAGGGCTGCTCTGTTGACAAGGACCTCCACTTCATTCCACCTTCAATATCCCAGGAAAGAGAAAAATGGATAAAGAAGTTGTGGTCCTTATGTACAATGGAATATCACTCAGCCATGAAATCAATGTCATAAGGCTAGTAGCAGCATGATGAGTGGATTTAGGTACGACGATTCTAAGTGAAATAAGTCACACAGAAAAGGACACTTCTCATAAGGTATCACTGATAGAGGGAATGTAAAAACCGTTACACTTGCACTGAATTACAAAACAGAACAGAGTCACACATGCAAAAAACACACTATGGCTGCTTAACGGGAAAGGTGAGGTGGGGTGATACATAAAACAAGGGTTTCAAATTAGCTCAGATACCGTTCCATAAAACCAATATGTAATAGACAAGACCTACTCCTTGCTCAGAGAACTGGACTCAACACGCCCTATTCACCGCACAAGAATATATCTGACTAGTAATAATCTTAAAACCTATGTATTGATATCTCTCTGTTAGTGTGTCAAGTGGGTGTAAGGCGGCATAAACACAGCAGTGAAAAGCAGCTAAACCCCATTATAAAAATAAATTACTTTGAAAAACCCATGAAACAAAGACAGTGAAAGAGAGAAAAATTCCTACACAATTCGTTCAGGGGCTGTGATGCAACCTGGATTGACCATATGTAGACCCACAGCTGGATGAGACATAAGGGTGGACACTCTTGGGGCTGAGAGGTTTGGTGAGGTTGGGTGAGCAAACGCAGACCTTTTAAAGTAATACTGCGTGGTACCCATCGCATGGGTCCCAATCTCCAGGTTCAAGGGCATCTTGCTACATCGAAAACATGCATGAGAAACCCAGAAGATGGTACACCATGTGATGGGGAAAGGTTTCTAAAACGCACCTCATTTCTCATCTCCTTGTGCCCGGGTTCGCCATTCCAGCCGCTTTACTAGCAATCTCCCTACTTGGAGCATCAGCACCTTTAACCTCCTGTTCCGTACAGGTTGCAATTTGTCCTGAGGATGAACGGGAAGACGTGGAACCAATGAGAGACTAGCTCTTGGTGTTGGGACAGGCACAGGTCACTCTATTTTCCCATCAGGAAGAAGAATTAACTACAGGCTCAGCCTGCCCCCCGGAACCAGAAGAGGGCCTGAAGCCATCCTGTGCTTTTGCGGCCAGCTCCCAAAAAAGCGAGTTGTAAAATGGAGCTTGAGGGCACTGCAATTCACAAACCTGCAGAGTTATAAATGATAACTCTCGTCCACAAATATATTGAGGGAAGGCAAAGAAGACGATTTGACATCAAGGCAGAATTGCAGGAAACAGATTTCAGGAGGTAGATTCGAATCGCCTTTAAAGCACATGAAAAGCGGCAAAACGTTGACAATGATGCCCTTGGCCAAAAAGGGCGTATGCGTTTTTTCCTGAATATATTCAGGAAAAAACGCATACGCCCTTTTTGGCCAACCAAGCAACCTGGAAAGGCAAATCAGCACTACAAAGAAGACTCGCTACCCATCGGTCAAAAGGGCCATGCTGAAAAAAGTGTCAAAACCAGAAATGCAGGACAGGCCATGGAGAAATGGGAGCCTTGCTACACTGATGGGCGGGATGTAAATTGCCAACAGCCACTCTGGAGAAGTGTACGGTGAGTCCTGAAACATCTAAAAAACACAGCTTAGAGAGCATAGGGCACTTCCACTCATGGGGGTATAAATTGGGAAAATGAAAAATCAGCAAGACACAAGCACCCCCAAGTTGAGGGCTGCTCTGTTGACAAGGACCTCCACTTCATTCCACCTTCAATATCCCAGGAAAGAGAAAAATGGATAAAGAAGTTGTGGTCCTTATGTACAATGGAATATCACTCAGCCATGAAATCAATGTCATAAGGCTAGTAGCAGCATGATGAGTGGATTTAGGTACGACGATTCTAAGTGAAATAAGTCACACAGAAAAGGACACTTCTCATAAGGTATCACTTATAGAGGGAATGTAAAAACCATTACACTTGAACTGAATTACAAAACAGAACAGAGTCACACATGCAGAAAACACAGTATGGCTGCTTAACGGGAAAGGTGAGGTGGGGTGATACATAAAACAAGGGTTTCAAATTAGCTCAGATACCGTTCCATAAACCCAATATGTAATAGACAAGACCTACTCCTTGCTCAGAGAACTGGACTCAACACGCCCTATTCGCTGCACAAGAATATATCTGACTAGTAATAATCTTAAAACCTATGTATTGATGTCCCTCTGTAAGTGAATCAAGTGGGTGTAAAGGGGCATAAACACAGCAGTGAAAATCAGGTAAACCCCATTATAAAAATAAATTACTTAAAAATTCCAAAAAACAAAGACAGTGATAGAGGGAAAATTTTTACGTAATTCGTTCCAGGGCTGTGATGCAACCTGGTGTGACCATATCTAGACCCACAGCTGGATGAGAAATAAAGCTGGACACTCTTGGGGCTGAAGGTCTCTTTCCCTATTTACCAGATTAGGAACGTAGAAAGGCTGCCACCCTCTGGCCGTTACCTGCAAAAGCAGCTTTAAAACCTGTGCTAATGGTCACTTCATATGAACAAGAACTTCAGGGCTGTAAATGAAACGTGCCCTCAAAATGTCTTGAGGGAGGTAATGGCCAAAAATTTTCAAAATGTGA
The DNA here is from genome assembly GCF_965194805.1 of Balaenoptera borealis. NCBI lineage: Eukaryota > Metazoa > Chordata > Mammalia > Artiodactyla > Balaenopteridae > Balaenoptera > Balaenoptera borealis. Next base: position 123,887 of record NW_028123913.1, on the reverse strand, counting down.
CACTTACTTTAAGAAAACACTTTGAAGAACTGAGCTGTAATCACAGTTTGATAAATAAAAAGGGCATGCTTTAAAGCTCAATTTCAACAGATTATGGGACACATGCAAATTCAACCACAGATAGGCATCAGCTCGCACCCATTAGAATAACCATCAGCAAGAAAACTACAAACAATAAATATTGAAGGTGTTTTGGAGAAATGCATACCCTCAATTTTAAGTGGGACGTAACCTGGAAAGAGCCACTAATGAGAACTGAATGGTGGTGCCTTTAAAACATACACACTGAGCTACCATATGATACAGCAAGCCCACTGCTTGGCCTATAACATAAGAAGATATAACTGGAAAGACACAGGCAAGCAAATGTGCATTGCAGCAGTATTACAATAGCCAAGACATGGAGGCAACCAGAAAGTCCATCAAGAGGTGCGTGGCCAAAGAAGAACTGGTACACGTACAGATGGAATATTAGCCCGGGAAAAAAATGAAACAATGCCATTTGCAGCACCATGTATGATTCTTGAGGTAATCAGGCAAATTGTACTAAGTCAGAAAGCAAAAGACACATATCCTATAATATCACTTATAGGTCTTAGCTAAAAATTGATACCAATGAAGATATTTCCACAGAGAAATGCAATCACAGATTCATTAAACAAACTTATGGTTCACCAAATGGAAAGGTGTGAGGATTGGATACATTAGGATATTGGGGTTAAGATAGATATAGAAACACATGTGAAATATGTAATCACCAAAGACCTACATAATACCAAGACAAGACTACTCAACATCGTGTCATAACCTACATGGGAAAATGATCCAAAGAAGAATAGATATATGTATATGTTTAAAAGAACCACATCTTTCACACCTAGAAGAAACAAAACATTTTAATTAAATTTGCTCTGACAAAAAATAAAAATTAAATTAAAAAAAGAACAAGAAGTAATGAGACATAAACTTAAGGGGCTATTTGCTGGCACATTGCATTCTAATTTACAACCAGAACATGACTTCCATTAAGGCTCTGTCATCACTAATAAAGCAGCTTTATAAGCAATGTTGAAGGTAGCTTAAAAGAAGTCTCACTAATTATTGATAGTAACAAGGAAACAAAGAAAAGTAAAAATCTCACTGCAAAAAGTATACATAGGGTAAGGATAGTAGATCAAACACTTATTAAACTTCTGTAAAGAATAAAAGACAACAGTAGTATGTTTTTTTAAAAAGAGAGGGCCCAAATAAATCTGAAATGAAAGAGATGATGTTACAACGGACACCACAGAAATACAAAGTATCCTAAGATACACACAGGGTAACTCAGGGCTCAGACTGGACGGAGCCCACTCTCCAGTCCCCTGTACATGACTTACAGGAGCCTCAGGAACTGAGGAGGGGGTCCCTGAGGAGAGGCTCAAGATAGAATATGGTAGACATTAACATGACTGCATTCATCTTAAACATGCCTGAACTACATTCACACGAGATGATTTTGTCCTGTATGTACATCGGCACCTCTAGTTGGAACTGCAGAACTTTGGCTTCAACACCTCTACTGACAACATTAGCGTCACCTGCTGTGGACCGTCTCCTATAGGATTTCTAGAATCACAAAACATCGAAGCTTCACAGGACCCAGAGTCTGTGCAACTCCACACAGAGTCTCAGAGTCTCAACTCCACTCAGATACTCCACTCTTGGAGGGCACACACAAAGTAGTGTGCACATCAGGACCCAGGGGAAGGAGCAGTGACCCTGTAGGAGAATGACCAGAACTACCTGCTACTTTTAGAGGGTCTCTTGCAGAGGCAGGTGGTGGCTGTGGCTGTGGCTCACCGTGAGGACAACGACACTGGCAGCAGAAGTTCTGGGAAATACTCCTTGGTGTGAGCCCTCCCAGAGTCCGCCATTAGCCCCACCAAGAGCAAGGTAGGCTCCAGGGCTGGGTCGCCTCAGGCCAAACAACCAACAGGGAGGGAACCCAGCCCCATGCATCAGCAGACAAGCGGATTAAACTTTTTATTAAAGTTTTATTTAATCCGTAGACAAGCGGATTAAAGCTCTGCCCACCAAAGCAACACCCAGCTCTACCCACCACCAGTCCTTCCCATCAGGAAGCTTGCACAAGCCTCTAAGATAGACTCATCCACTGGAGAGCAGACAGCAGAAGCAAGAAGAACTACAATTCTGCAGCCTGTGGAAGGAAAACCACATTCACAGAAAGATAGACAAAATGAAAAGGCAGAGGACTTTATACCAGATCAAGGAACAAGATAAAACCCCAGAAAAAAAAAACAAAATGAGGTGGAGATAGGGAACCTTCCAGAAAAAAAATTCAGAATAATGATAGTGAAGTTGAGCCAAGACCTTGGAAAAAGAAAGGAGGCAAAGATCGAGAAGATGCAAGAAATGTTTAACAAAGACCTAGAAGAATTAAGGAACAAACACCTAGAAGAATTAAAGAACAAACAAACAGAGGTGAACAATGGAATAACTGAAATGAAAAATACACTAGAAGGAATCAGTAGCAGAATAACTGTGGCAGAAGAACGGATAAGTGACCTGGAAGACAGAAAGGTGGAAATCACTGCCATGGAACAGAATAAAGAAAAAGAATGAAAATAAACGAAGACACCCCAAGAGTCCTCTGGGACAACATTAAACGCAACAACATTCGCATTATAGGGGTCCCAGAAGGAGAAGAGAGAGAGAAAGGACCCGAGAATATATTTAAAGAGATAATGGTCAAAAACTTCCCTAGCATGGGAAAAGAAATAGCCACCCAAGTCCAGAAGCACAGAGTGTCCCAGGCAGGATAAACCAAAGGAGAAAAATGACAAGACACATAGTAATCAAATTGACAAAAATTAACGACAAAGAAAAATGATCGAAAGCAGCAAGGGAAAAATGACAAATAACATACAAGGGAACTCCCATAAGGATAACAACTGATTTCTCAGCAGAAAATCTACAAGCCAGAAGGAAGTGGCATGATAAATTTAAAGTGATGAAAGGGAAGAACCTACAACCAAGAGTACTCCACCCTGCAAAGAGCTCATTCAGATTTGATGGAGAAATCAAAAGCCTTACAGACAAGCAAAAGCTAAGAGAATTCAGCACCATGAAACCAGCTCTACACCAAATGCTAAAGGAACTTCTCTAAGTGGGAAACACAAGAGAAGAAAAGGACCCACCAAGACAAACCCATAACAATTAAGAAAATAGTAGTAGGAACATACATATCGATAATTACCTTAAACGTGAATGCACTACATGTTCCAACCAAAAGACACAGGCTCGCTGAATGGATACAAAAACAAGACCCATATATATGCTGTCTACAAGAGATCCATTTCAGACCTAGGGACACATACAGACTCAAAGTGAGGCGATGGAAAAATATATTCTATGCAAATGAAAATCAAAAGAAAGCTGGAGTAGCAATACTCATATCAGATAAAATAGACTTTAAAATAAAGAATGTTACAAGAGACGAGGAAAGGCACTACATAATGGTCAGGGGATCAATCCAAGAAGAAGATATAACAATTATAAATATATATGTACCCAAAATAGGAGCAGCTCAATGTATAAGGCAACTGCTAACAGCTATAAAAGAGGAAATCGACAGTAACACAATAATAGCGGGGGACTTTAACAGCTCACTTACACCAGTGGAGATCAGCCAGACAGAAAATTAATAAGGAAACACAAGCTTTAAATGACACAATAGACCAGATAGAGTTAATTGATATTTATAGGACATTCCATCCAAAAACAGCAGATTACACGTTCTTCTCAACTGCACACGGAACATTCTCCAGGATAGATCACATCTTGGGTCACAGATAAAGCCTCAGTAAATTTAAGAAAACTGAAATCATATCAAGCAGCTGTTCCGACCACAATGCTATGAGATTAGAAATCAATTACACGGAAAAAACCGTAAAAAACACAAACACATGGAGGCTAAACAATACGTTACTAAATAACCAAGAGATCACTGAAGAAATCAAAGAGGAAATCAAAAACTACCTAGAGACAAATGACAACAAAAACACGATGATCCAAAACCTATGGGATGCAGCAAAAGGAGTTCTAAGAGGGAAGTTTATAGCAATACAAGCCTACCTCAAGAAACAAGAAAAATCTCAAATAAACAATCTAACCTTACACCTAGAGGAACTAGAGAAAGAAGAACAAAACCCAAAGTTAGTAGAAGGAAAGAAATCATAAAGATCAGAGCAGAAATAAATGAAATAGAAACAAAGAAAACGAAAGCAAAGATCAATAAAACTAAAAGCTGGTTCTTTGAGAAGATAAGCAAAAATGATCAACCTCTAGCCGGACTCCAGAAAAAGAGGGAGAGGACGCAAATCAACAAAATTAGAAGTGAAAAAGCAGAAGTTATAACAGACACCACAGGAATACAAAGCATCCTAAGAGACTACTACAAGCAACTCTAGGCCAATAAAATGGACAATCTGGAAGAAATGGACAAATTCTTAGAAAGGGATAACCTTCTAAGACTGAACCAGGAAGAAATAGAAAATATGAACAAACCTATCACAAGCAATGAAATTGAAACTGTGATTAAAAATCTTCCAACAAACAAAAGTCCAGAACCAGATGGCATCACAGGTGAATTCTATCAAACATTTAGAGCAGAGCTAACACCCAACCTTCTCAAATTCTTCAAAACAATTGCAGCGGAAGGAACACTCCCAAACTCATTCTATGAGACCACCATCACCCTGATACCAAAATCAGACAGAGATACTACAAGGAAAGAAAATTATAGACCAATATCACTGATGAATATAGATGTAAAAATCCTCAACAAAATACTAGCAAACAGAATCGAACAACACATGAAAAGGATCATACACCATGATCAAGTGGGGTTTATCCCAGGGATGCGAGGATTCTTCAATATACACAAATCAATGTGATACACCATATTAACAAATTGTAGAATAAAACCATATGATCATCTCAATAGATGAAGGAAAAGATTTTGAGAAAATTCAACACTCATTTACGATAAAAACTCTGCAGAGTGTGGGCATAGAGGGAAACTACCTCAACATAATAAAGGCCATATATGACAAACCCACAGCAAACAACATTCTCAATGGTGAAAAACTGAAAGCGTTTCCTCTAAGATCAGGAACAAGACGAGGATGTCCACTCTCACCACTGCTATTCAACATAGTTTTGGAAGTCCTAGCCATGGCAATCAGAGAAGAAAAAGAAATAAAAGGAATACAAAAAGGAAAAGAAGAAGTAAAATTGTCACTGTTTGCAGATGACATGATATCATAGATAGAGAATCCTAAAGATGCCACCAGAAAACCACTGGAGCTAATCAATGAATTTGGTAAAGTTGCAGGATACAAAATTAATGCACAGAAATTGCTTGCATTCCTATACACTAACAATGAAAGATCAGAAAGAGAAATTAAGGAAACAATCCCATTACCACTGCAACAAAAAGAATAAAATACCTAGGAATAAACCTACCTAAGGAAGTAAAAGACCTGTACTCAGAAAACTATAAGACACTGATGAAAGAAATCAAAGATGATATAAACAGATGGAGACATATACCATGTTCTCGGATTAGAAGAATCAATATTGTGAAAATGACTATACTACCCAAAGCAATCTACAGATTCAATGCAATCCCGATCAAAATACCTTTGGCATTTTCTACAGAACAAGAAAAAAAAAATCTTAAAATTTGTAGGGAGACACAAAAGACCCTGGATAGCCAAAGCAGTCTTGAGGGGGGAAAAAAAAGAGCTGGAGGAATCAGACTTCCAGACTTCAGACTATATTGCAAAGCTACAGTAATCAAGATAATATGGTACTGACACAAGAACAGAAATATAGGTCAATAGAGCAGGATAGAAAGCACAGAGATAAACCCACGTACCTATGGTTCACTAATCTATGACAAAGGAGGCAAGGGTATACAATGGAGAAAAGACAGTGTCTTCAGCAAGTGGTGCTGGGAAAACTGGACAGTTACATGTAAAAGAATGAAATTAGTACACACCCTAACACCATACACAAAAATAAACTCAAAATGGATTAGAGACCTAAATATAAGACCAGCCACTATAAAACTCTTAGAGGAAAACATAAGCAGAACAGTCTATGACATAAATCACAGCAAGATCCTTTTTGACCCACCTCCTAGAGAAATGGAAATAAAAACAAAAATAAAAAAATGGGACCGAATGAAACATAAATTCTTTTGCACAGCAAAGGAAAACATAAGCAAGATGAAAAGACAACCATCAGAATGGGAGAAAATATTTTCAAATGAAGCAAATGGCAAAGGATTAATCTCCAAAAAGCAGCTCATGTAGCTCAATATCACAAAACCAAACAATCCAATCCAAAAATGGGCAGAAGACCTAAATAGACATTTCTCCAAAGAAGATATACAGGTTGCCAACAAACACATGAAAGGATGCTGAACATCACTAATCATTAGAGAAATGCAAATCAAAACTACAGTGAGGTATCACCTCACACCAGTCAGAATGGCCATCATCAAAAAATCTACCAACAATAAATGCTGGAGAGGCATTTATTGGAGCAAAGGGAACCCTCTTGCACTGTTGGTGGGAATGTAAATTGATATAGCCACTAGGGAGAACGGTATGGGGGTTCCTTAAAAACTAAAAATAGAACTACCATACAACCCAGCAAACCCACTCCTGGACATTTACCCTGAGAAAACCATAATTCAAAAAGAGTCATGTACCACAATGTTCACTGTAGCTCTATTTACAATAGCCAGGACATGGAAGCAACCTAAGTGTCCATCAACAGATAAATGGATAAGGAAGATGTGGCACAAATATACAATGGAACATTATTCAGCCATAAAAAGAAACGAAATTGAGTTACTTTTAGTGAGGTGGATGGATCTAGAGTCTGTCCTACAGAGTGAAGTAAGTCAGAAAGAGAAAAACAAATACCGTATGCTAACACATATATATGGAATCTTAAAAAAAAAAAGTTTATGAAGAACCTAGGGGCAGGAAAGGATTAAGGACACAGACGTAGAGAAAGGACTTGAGGACATGGGGAGAGGGAAGGGTAAGCTGGGACAAAGTGAGAGAGTGGTATGGACATATATACACTACCAAATGTAAAATTGATAGCTACTGGGAAGCAGCCACATAGCACAGGGAGATCAGCGCTGTGCTTTGTGACCACCTAAAAGGGTGGGATAAGGGAGTGAGAGGGAGTTGCAAGAGGGAGGGGATATGGTGTTATATGTATACGCACAGCTGATTCACTTTTTTATACAGCAGAAACTAACACACAATTGTAACGCAATTATACTCCAATAAAGATGTAAAAGAAAAAAAAAAGCCCAGAGATAAACCTACACACCTATGGCCCACTAATCTATGACAAAGGAGGCAAGGGTATACAAAGGAGAAAAGACAGTCTCTTCAATAAGTGGTGCTGGGAAAAATGGACAGCTACATGTAAAAGAATGAAATTAGAACACTCCCTAACACCATACACAAAAAATAAACTCAAAATCGATTAGAGACCAAAATGTAAGACCGGACACTATAAAACTCTTAGAGGAAAACATAGGAAGAATACTCTTTGACATAAATCACAGCAAGATCTTTTTTGATCCACCTCCTAGAGTAATGGAATAAAAAAAAAATAAACATATGGGAGCAAATGAAACCTAAAAGCTTTTGCAAAGCAAAGGAAACTACAAACAAGACGAAAAGACAACCCTCACAATGGGAGAAAATATTTGCAAACGAATCAATGGACAAAGGATTAATCTCCAATGTATATAAACAGCTCATGCAGCTCAACAGTAAAAAAACAAACAACCCAATCCAAAAATGGGCAGATGACGTAAATAGACATTTGTCCCAAGAAGACATACAGATGACCAAGAAGCACATGAAAAGCTGCTCAACATCACTAATTATTAGAGAAATATAAACCAAAACTACAATGAGGTATCGCCTCACACGAGTTAGAATGGGCATCATCAGAAAATCTACAAGCAACAAATGCTGGAGAGGGTGTGGAGAAAAGGGAACCCTCTTACACTATTTGTGGGAATGTAAATTGATACAGTCACGATGGAGAACAGTATGGAGGTTCCTTAAGAAACTAAAAATAGAATTACCATATGACCCAGCAATCCCACTACTGGCCATATACCCAGAGAAAACCATAATTCAAAAAGACATATTCACCACAATATTCATTGCAGCACTGTTTACAATAGCCAGGTCATGGAAGCAACCTAAATGCCCATAGACAGACGAACAGAAAAGATGTGCTACATATATAAAATGGAATATTACTCAGCCATAAAAAGGAATGAAATTGGGTCATTTGTAGAGACGTGGATAGATCTAGAGACTGTCATACAGAGTGAAGTAAGTCAGAAAGAGAAAAACAAATATCGTATATTAACGCATACATGTGGAACCTAGAAAAATGGTAAAGATGAACCGGTTTGCAAGGCAGAAATAGAGACACAGATGTAGAGAACAAATGTATGGACACCAAGGGGGGAAAGTGGCAGGGTGGTGGTGGTGGGATGAATTGCGAGCCTGGGATTGACATATATACACTTATATGTATAAAATAGGTTACCAATAAGAGCCTGCTGTATAAAAAAAATGAATAAAATAAATTCAAAAATTAAAAAATAAGTAATACTTAAAAAAATAAAACAGAAAAAAAGTTCTGTCCTTCCCATAGACGTATTTATATGAATGAATTATTTCCATGCTTATATCCATAAATACAAAAAGAGGAATAAAACTTACCTTGAACCAAAAAAGAAAAAAAAAAAAAAACAGAACCCACTGGTCATACAGAGGAAAACCCTATCAGGGCACTTGCTCCAGGGGTAAACAATTCTGAAGTTGGTCACAGGTGGGGAATCATCTCCCATGCAGCCAGCAGCCCCCACACGAGGAGCGTCCTCATTGCAAAGCTGGGGGACCGTGAGGAGGCGTCTCTGAGTAAACGTGAGCTGAGCCCCAGGCCAGCTGCTGCTGAACTTTTCCCACCCTTCCCAGGTAAAACACCTGAATGTGTGCAAAGACTTTAAAAACTAGAGGAAGGGGCTTGGAGTCACACCAGCGACAGCACGCAGGCCGACTTGGTGCCTGCAGGCCAGCCAGGATGGTCCTGGCCCCGGGCGCTCGTCTGGAAGCTTTCCATTTCCCTGCCTGAGGTACCCCTCCTGTCCCGGCCCCCACTGCTTTTTTCCTTCCTCACCTCTGCCCGGGGAGAAATTCCAGCAGCTAGTATGGGTGACACATCCTCTTCTTTAGCAGGTGGCAGCCTGGCAACTCCTGCAGAAAGTCCAGCAGAGCCCCAGTCACACTGGGCCACTCATAGAGCCGTGGGCCCTACTCCCTCCCACCAGCCCAACCCCGAGACTGCTGACGGGGCAGAGAATATGGCGTCAGGCACAGCTGCAGAGGCTTTTGCTGCCTGGAGGGGTGTTTATATTGACCTCAACCCAGGCACACCTGGGAAGGGCTGGCCGGCCGGGTCAGGCTGCCCAGGTCAGCCAATCCTCGCCCCTCAGGGGCTCAGAGTTGCAGAAAATGGGCCTTGCTGCACCGGCCAGATCCAAGGAACAGGCGTAGGGTCCCGAGAGTCAGGATAGATAAGGGGCGGCAGCCCTGGCTTGTTTTTGAATCATTTTATCTGGTCCATGAGTGGGAGACAACTTCAAGAAGACCCTCTGCTAATGAGAGGAACCCAGGAGTCAGGGAGAGGAGGGGTGGTGGGTGGAGACAGAGGCCTGGTGCCCCGGCTGCAGTGGAAGCCCCTGGAAGACCAGGCAGAGGGAGGCCGCACAGAGTGAAGCCTAGGGTCACAGACCTGTTGGAGCTGCTGTTTGTTAGTTCAAGCTCTGCTCTGAGGTGCTCTGTGTCAGCTCTGAGTGACAGGGGTGCTGGGGGTGCTCTGCAATGAGGGCTATGTGCACGGTTCCTGTGTGCCCAGCCCTGCCGGGGTACCTGTCCACGGGAGCTCCATATCCAGGGAGGGGCCTGCCCACGAGAGCCCCGTGGGCTGCTGCGTACCTGCCCAGGTGAGCTCCATATCCTGGAAGGGGCCTGACCACAAGAGCCCCGTGGGCTGCTGGGGACCTGGTAGAGGACGCCAGGACAGTCAGTGAAGCCACAGAGGATATACATCTAGTAGTTCCTAATTCCTACACCCTGCTGGTCATTCTACCATCCACCAGGACATGGCATTCTGTATTAGACTTCAATGATGCCTTCTTCTGTATTCCATTAGTCCCAGAGTCACAAGAAATTTTGGCTGTGAGTGGCAGGACTCAACCTACAACAAAAACAATACTGCTGGGCCGTCCTGCCCCAGGGGTTCAAAAATTCCCACACCATCTTTGGGGAAACGTTAGCTAAAGACCTAAAAGATCTACCTCTGGAGAAGGGAACCCTCCTTCAATATGCAGATGACATTCTGATCACCAGCCCGACTAAGGAGGCCTCTGAACTACCTAGCCAATAAAAGATAGAAGGTGTCCAAGGAAAAGGCTCAAATATCACAAACTAAGGTGGCCTTCCTGGGCTTCATTCGCACAGAAGGTCGGAGAAGCCCACCCCAGGAAAGGGAAGAAGCCATTTGCAGCCTCACCTTTCCTGAAACTAGAAGACAGCTTAGGGGTTCCTGGGGAGACCGGGGTTTGCTGCATCTGGATCCCTAACTACAGTCTAATAGCTGGGCCTCTATATGAAACACTGAAAGGAAAAGATGATGATCCTTTTGAATAGAATCCAGAAGCGGCCTTTCAAGAATGGAAAGAGCAGTCAATTCAGACCCTGGCCCTGGACCTCCCTAAGTTAGCTAAACCCTTTGACCTTTACATTCCTGGTCCAAGGCGAATCGCCCTTGGAGTATTAGTGCAAAAACTGGGACCACTTGAAATGGAACAATGCAAGAATGCCCTCCAGGCATTGGCCAGCCACCCCATCCGACCAGGATACTGGGGGTATCTAAAAACCTGGAAATCAGCAGCCCGCAAGGCCAGCTCCCTCCTAAGGGAAAAGGACGCCACTTGGTGATCCTAACCACCCACCATGCCCTGAAGTTGCAGGGATTGCTCCGTGGGCACAATGACCTCGAGTGAGGAGGCCCTCCAACACCAACCTCCAGAGAGACAACCTGGGGCAATGGGCCCCCATGACGACTCGTGTGACCATCACTTGACCTGGAGCTTCTCTCAGAAAACAACAAGAGTGTGCCCCAAAAGAGCAGACTATTGCTTACAGGACTTACTGCACCCAGAGCGGAGCTAATAAACTTGGCAGGGGAACCGTAAATAACGCTGCCACCATAGAAAAGCCTACAGACACCGCAGTGATGGCGGCCAATGAGACCGGCTGTACTCCTGGCTACTTCAAAAGGCCGTTGACTGAGTGGCCGTCATGGTCCTGGATCACCACCGGCCCTGGACTGTCTGGGAGTTGAGCAAGCAGGGCTCTGACACCTGGTGCTGTTTGTACGTTAATTCAGTGGCCTAACTGAAGAAAGCACAGACTACTGGTCAGAGCATCTAGGCTGGCAGAAACCATCAGCCTAAGGGGGCCGAACCAATGTGGAGCAGGGTAAAACCGCCCACCCCCCCAGCGTCTCTGCACATCTCTTTCCTGGACCCTTAAAGGTCATTAGAATCTATAAAACTTCCAATGCTGGTGCTCAGGCAGACGAGCAGTGAGGGAGGAGGCCTGCGGACAATCAACCTCACCTGGAGGCTGCTGGGGAGAAGTCCTGCCCCTCCCCCCGGGTATGAGGACACCCAACTCAGCATGAAGCATTTACAGAAGACGTGTCTGCACCCTCAGCGCCCCAAGAATGAGGAATGGGACAAAAGGCAGAGGAGGGCTTTGTCACTGGCAAAGCCCATTAAAAATTCCTGGGAGATAAAAATAGAATCTGGGCAATAAAATAAAGTCTAACCATTTTTTCCTTTGTGCTTTGTCTAATTTCACTTGCTCCTAGGTTTCCACATGCAGAGGTCCCACACCCGACACTTCAGACCCGATTTCCTAGTGCAAAATGGCTGGGCCGACACCTCAGCTCGTGGGGCCCCGTGCAGACTCTGCGACATAGAGCCTGAGCTCCAGCCAACCTGGCCCTCGAGAGCTCCGCCCCCTCCCTCCCGCTGATGCTGACAGGATCCCTACACAGCAGCCCGGCCCACTACCCGCAGGGGAGCACACACTCTCACCTCTCCATTCTCTGATCAAAATATAAAGTTTTCCTTTGCTTCTGAACCAAAGTCAGTCTCGATCTGTTGGCTCCAATGACACTGGGCAGGGAGACCCTTGTTGGGGCCCACTCTGCAGGATCAGTAACAGAATTTGAGAACATTGTAACTTCAATGAACAGATGTGTGAGCCAAACTGTAATTAACATAGAGCAGTGTATAAGGCTCGTGTAAAATAAGATGTTTCTAACACTTCCATTTGATATTTCCATCACTTTATTATAAGCAAGTTCAGTGGAGGGGATTGTCTTATTTGTCAGGTCAAGAGTAGAGAAATGCAGTGATTTCTTTCCAAGGATGTACATCTAATAATCTTGGTTGAAGTTTCAACCTTGTTTGGAATGATTTTCCATTGAAAATGATACCTCTCTTTCAGCTCCTAGATTTCTGAGAAGTATAAAATCTTATATTTTTTATTACCAAAGGGGAAAGGTGGGAGGAGGGATAAATTAACAGTTTCAGATTAACATATACACACTGCTATGTATAAAATATATCATCAACAAGGAACTACTGTATAGCACAGGGAACTATACTCAATATTTTGTAATGACCCCTGAGGGGAAATAACCTGAAAAACAATAGATATCTATATCGACATCATCTATCAACTACAGATAAAATGGAAACTAAAGGAGGCCGATGGTGAGCGTTTCTGAACCTAAAGACTTCAATCATCTAAAGTTCGGACTCTGCCTACGGCCCAAGTCCCTTAATGAACACACATGTACCAGTAGCTTAAAAATTCCCCAGATTGGAGTTAGGGGAGACACTGATTTGGAAAAATCCCTTGTGTTCTCCTTACATACACGGGACCTTTCCTACAGCTAAAACATGCCTGTGACACCCAGAAGATGGAACACGGTTGGATCAGGAAGATTTTGGAAAAGGCACCAAAACGCCTAATTTCCTGGTTGTTGGGTTCACCCCTCCAGCCTTTTTCCTTAAAATCTCCCCACTTGAGGATGTCAGCACCTTCAACATCCAGTTGCACAGAAATCGGAATTTGTCCAAAGGAAGAAGGGGAAGGAGGAGAAACAAGGAGAGCCAAGCCCTAGATGTTCGGAGAGGCACAGGTCACTCTATTTTCCCATCAGGAAGAAGAATTAACCACAGGCTCATCCTCCCCCCCGGAACCAGAACAGGGCCTGAAGCCATCCTGCGCTTTTGCGGCCAGCTTCCAAAAAAGCGAGTTGTAAAATGGAGCTTCAGGGCACTGCAATTCACAAACCTGCAGAGTTATAAATGACAACTCTCGTCCACAAATATATTGAGGGAAGGCAAAGAAGAGGATTTGAAATCAAGGCAGAAATGCAGGAAACAGATTTCAGGAGGTAGATTCGAATCGCCTTTAAAGCACATGAAAAGCGGCAAAACGTTGACAATGATGCCCTTGGCCAAAAAGGGCGTATGCGTTTTATCCTGAATATATTCAGGAAAAAATGCATACGCCCTTTTTGGCCAACCAAGCAACCTAGAAAGGCAAATTAGGGCTACAAAGAAGACTGGCTACCCATCGGTCAAAAGGGCCATGCTGAAAAAAGTCTCAAAACCAGAAATGCAGGACAGGCCATGGAGAAATGGGAGCCTTGCTACACTGATGGGCGGGATGTAAATTGCCAACAGCCACTCTGGAGAAGTGTACGGTGTGTCCTGAAACATCTAAAAAACACAGCTTAGAGAGCTGAGGGCACTTCCACTCATGGGGGTATAAATTGGGAAAATGAAAAATCAGCAAGACACAAGCACCCCAAAGTTTAGGGCTGCTCTGTTGACAAGGACCTCCACTTCATTCCACCTTCAATATCCCAGGAAAGAGAAAAATGGATAAAGAAGTTGTGGTCCTTATGTACAATGGAATATCACTCAGCCATGAAATCAATGTCATAAGGCTAGTAGCAGCATGATGAGTGGATTTAGGTACGACGATTCTAAGTGAAATAAGTCACACAGAAAAGGACACTTCTCATAAGGTATCACTTATAGAGGGAATGTAAAACCCGTTACACTTGAACTGAATTACAAAACAGAACAGAGTCACACATGCAGAAAACACACTATGGCTGCTTAACGGGAAAGGTGAGGTGGGGTGATACATAAAACAAGGGTTTCAAATTAGCTCAGATACCGTTCCATAAACCCAACATGTAATAGACAAGACCTACTCCTTGCTCAGAGAACTGGACTCAACACGCCCTATTCACCGCACAAGAATATATCTGACTAGTAATAATCTTAAAACCTATGTATTGATATCTCTCTGTTAGTGTGTCAAGTGGGTGAAAAGCGGCATAAACACAGCAGTGAAAAGCAGCTAAACCCCATTATAAAAATAAATTACTTTTACAAACCCATGAAACAAAGACAGTGAAAGAGAGAGAAATTCTTACACAATGCGTTCAGGGGCTGTGATGCAACCTGGATTGACCATATCTAGACCCACAGCTGGATGAGACATAAGGGTGGACACTCTTGGGGCTGAGAGGTTTGGTGAGGTTGGGTGAGCAAACGCAGACCCTTTAAAGTAATACTGCGTGGTACCCATCGCATGGGTCCCAAATCTCCAGGTTCAAGGGCATCTTCCTACGTCGAAAACATGCATGAGAAAACAAAAAGATGGTACACCATGTGATGGGGAAAGGTTTCTAAAACGCACCTCATTTCTCTTCTCCTTGTGCCCGGGTTCGCCATTCCATCCGCTTTACTAACAATCTCCCTACTTGGAGCATCAGCACCTTTAACCTCCTGTTCCGTACAGGTTGCAATTTGTCCTGAGGATGAACGGGTAGACGGGGAACCAGTGAGAGACTAGCTCTTGGTGTTGGGACAGGCACAGGTCACTCTATTTTCCCATCAGGAAGAAGAATTAACCACAGGCTCATCCTCCCCCCCGGAACCAGAACAGGGCCTGAAGCCATCCTGCGCTTTTGCGGCCAGCTTCCAAAAAAGCGAGTTGTAAAATGGAGGTTCAGAGCACTGCAATTCACAAACCTGCAGAGTTATAAATGATAACTCTCGTCCACAAATATATTGAGGGAAGGCAAAGAAGAGGATTTGAAATCAAGGCAGAAATGCAGGAAACCGATTTCAGGAGGTAGATTAGAATCGCCTTTAAAGCACATGAAAAGCGGCAAAACGTTGACAATGATGCCCTTGGCCAAAAAGGGCGTATGCGTTTTTTCCTGAATATATTCAGGAAAAAACGCATACGCCCTTTTTGGCCAACCAAGCAACCTGGAAAGGCAAATCAGCGCTACAAAGAAGACTCGCTACCCATCGGTCAAAAGGGCCATGCTGAAAAAAGTCTCAAAACCAGAAATGCAGGACAGGCCATGGAGAAATGGGAGCCTTGCTACACTGATGGGCGGGATGTAAATTGCCAACAGCCACTCTGGAGAAGTGTACGGTGTGTCCTGAAACATCTAAAAAACACAGCTTAGAGAGCTTAGGGCACTTCCACTCATGGGGGTATAAATTGGGAAAATGAAAAATCAGCAAGACACAAGCACCCCAAAGTTTAGGGCTGCTCTGTTGACAAGGACCTCCACTTCATTCCACCTTCAATATCCCAGGAAAGAGAAAAATGGATAAAGAAGTTGTGGTCCTTATGTACAATGGAATATCACTCAGCCATGACATCAATGTCATAAGGCTAATAGCAGCATGATGAGTGGATTTAGGTACGACGATTCTAAGTGAAATAAGTCACACAGAAAAGGACACTTCTCATAAGGTATCACTTATAGAGGGAATGTAAAACCCGTTACACTTGAACTGAATTACAAAACAGAACAGAGTCACACATGCAGAAAACACACTATGGCTGCTTAACGGGAAAGGTGAGGTGGGGTGATACATAAAACAAGGGTTTCAAATTAGCTCAGATACCGTTCCATAAACCCAATATGTAATAGACAAGACGTACTCCTTGCTCAGAGAACTGGACTCAACACGCCCTATTCACCGCACAAGAATATATCTGACTAGTAATAATCTTAAAACCTATGTATTGATATCTCTCTGTTAGTGTGTCAAGTGGGTGTAAAGCGGCATAAACACAGCAGTGAAAAGCAGCTAAACCCCATTAAAAAAATAAATTACTTTTACAAACCCATGAAACAAAGACAGTGAAAGAGAGAGAAATTCTTACACAATGCGTTCAGGGGCTGTGATGCAACCTGGATTGACCATATCTAGACCCACAGCTGGATGAGACATAAGGGTGGACACTCTTGGGGCTGAGAGGTTTGGTGAGGTTGGGTGAGCAAACGCAGACCCTTTAAAGTAATACTGCGTGGTACCCATCGCATGGGTCCCAAATCTCCAGGTTCAAGGGCATCTTCCTACATCGAAAACATGCATGAGAAAACAAAAAGATGGTACACCATGTGATGGGGAAAGGTTTCTAAAACGCACCTCATTTCTCTTCTCCTTGTGACCGGGTTCGCCATTCCAGCCGCTTTACTAACAATCTCCCTACTTGGAGCATCAGCACCTTTAACCTCCTGTTCCGTACAGGTTGCAATTTGTCCTGAGGATGAACGGGTAGACGGGGAACCAGTGAGAGACTAGCTCTTGGTGTTGGGACAGGCACAGGTCACTATATTTTCCCATCAGGAAGAAGAATTAACCACAGGCTCATCCTCCCCCCGGAACCAGAACAGGGCCTGAAGCCATCCTGCGCTCTTGCGGCCAGCTCCCAAAAAAGCGAGTTGTAAAATGGAGCTTCAGGGCACTGCAATTCACAAACCTGCAGAGTTATAAATGATAACTCTCGTCCACAAATATATTGAGGGAAGGCAAAGAAGAGGATTTGAAATCAAGGCAGAAATACAGGAAACAGATTTCAGGAGGTAGATTCGAATCACCTTTAAAGCACATGAAAAGCGGCAAAACGTTGACAATGATGCCCTTGGCCAAAAAGGGCGTATGCGTTTTTTCCTGAATATATTCAGGAAAAAACGCATACGCCCTTTTTGGCCAACCAAGCAACCTGGAAAGGCAAATCAGCGCTACAAAGAAGACTCGCTACCCATCGGTCAAAAGGGCCATGCTGAAAAAAGTCTCAAAACCAGAAATGCAGGACAGGCCATGGAGTAATGGGAGCCTTGCTACACTGATGGGCGGGATGTAAATTGCCAACAGCCACTCTGGAGAAGTGTACGGTGTGTCCTGAAACATCTAAAAAACACAGCTTAGAGAGCATAGGGCACTTCCACTCATGGGGGTATAAATTGGGAAAATGAAAAATCAGCAAGACACAAGCACCCCAAAGTTTAGGGCTGCTCTGTTGACAAGGACCTCCACTTCATTCCACCTTCAATATCCCAGGAAAGAGAAAAATGGATAAAGAAGTTGTGGTCCTTATGTACAATGGAATATCACTCAGCCATGAAATCAATGTCATAAGGCTAGTAGCAGCATGATGAGTGGATTTAGGTACGACGATTCTAAGTGAAATAAGTCACACAGAAAAGGACACTTCTCATAAGGTATCACTTATAGAGGGAATGTAAAAACCGTTACACTTGAACTGAATTACAAAACAGAACAGAGTCACACATGCAGAAAACACACTATGGCTGCTTAACGGGAAAGGTGAGGTGGGGTGATACATAAAACAAGGGTTTCAAATTAGCTCAGATACCGTTCCATAAACCCAATATGTAATAGACAAGACCTACTCCTTGCTCAGAGAACTGGACTCAACACGCCCTATTCACCGCACAAGAATATATCTGACTAGTAATAATCTTAAAACCTATGTATTGATATCTCTCTGTTAGTGTGTCAAGTGGGTGTAAAGCGGCATAAACACAGCAGTGAAAAGCAGCTAAACCCCATTATAAAAATAAATTACTTTGAAAAACCCATGAAACAAAGACAGTGAAAGAGAGAGAAATTCTTACACAATGCGTTCAGGGGCTGTGATGCAACCTGGATTGACCATTTCTAGACCCACAGCTGGATGAGACATAAGGGTGGACACTCTTGGGGCTGAGAGGTTTGGTGAGGTTGGGTGAGCAAACGCAGACCCTTTAAAGTAATACTGCGTGGTACCCATCGCATGGGTCCCAAATCTCCAGGTTCAAGGGCATCTTCCTTCATCGAAAACATGCATGAGAAAACAAAAAGATGGTACACCATGTGATGGGGAAAGGTTTCTAAAACACACCTCATTTCTCTTCTCCTTGTGCCCGGGATCGCCATTCCAGCCGCTTTACTAACAATCTCCCTACTTGGAGCATCAGCACCTTTAACCTCCTGTTCCGTACAGGTTGCAATTTGTCCTGAGGATGAACGGGTAGACGGGGAACCAGTGAGAGACTAGCTCTTGGTGTTGGGACAGGCACAGGTCACTCTATTTTCCCATCAGGAAGAAGAATTAACCACAGGCTCATCCTCCCCCCCGGAACCAGAACAGGGCCTGAAGCCATCCTGCGCTTTTGCGGCCAGCTCCCAAAAAAGCGAGTTGTAAAATGGAGCTTCAGGGCACTGCAATTCCCAAACCTGCAGAGTTATAAATGATAACTCTCGTCCACAAATATATTGAGGGAAGGCAAAGAAGAGGATTTGAAATCAAGGCAGAATTGCAGGAAACAGATTTCAGGAGGTAGATTCGAATCGCCTTTAAAGCACATGAAAAGCGGCAAAACGTTGACAATGATGCCCTTGGCCAAAAAGGGCGTATGCGTTTTTTCCTGAATATATTCAGGAAAAAACGCATACGCCCTTTTTGGCCAACCAAGCAACCTGGAAAGGCAAATCAGCGCTACAAAGAAGACTCGCTACCCATCGGTCAAAAGGGCCATGCTGAAAAAAGTCTCAAAACCAGAAATGCAGGACAGGCCATGGAGAAATGGGAGCCTTGCTACACTGATGGGCGGGATGTAAATTGCCAACAGCCACTCTGGAGAAGTGTACGGTGTGTCCTGAAACATCTAAAAAACACAGCTTAGAGAGCTTAGGGCACTTCCACTCATGGGGGTATAAATTGGGAAAATGAAAAATCAGCAAGACACAAGCACCCCAAAGTTTAGGGCTGCTCTGTTGACAAGGACCTCCACTTCATTCCACCTTCAATATCCCAGGAAAGAGAAAAATGGATAAAGAAGTTGTGGTCCTTATGTACAATGGAATATCACTCAGCCATGAAATCAATGTCATAAGGCTAGTAGCAGCATGATGAGTGGATTTAGGTACGACGATTCTAAGTGAAATAAGTCACACAGAAAAGGACACTTCTCATAAGGTATCACTTATAGAGGGAATGTAAAACCCGTTACACTTGAACTGAATTACAAAACAGAACAGAGTCACACATGCAGAAAACACACTATGGCTGCTTAACGGGAAAGGTGAGGTGGGGTGATACATAAAACAAGGGTTTCAAATTAGCTCAGATACCGTTCCATAAACCCAATATGTAATAGACAAGACCTACTCCTTGCTCAGAGAACTGGACTCAACACGCCCTATTCACCGCACAAGAATATATCTGACTAGTAATAATCTTAAAACCTATGTATTGATATCTCTCTGTTAGTGTGTCAAGTGGGTGTAAAGCGGCATAAACACAGCAGTGAAAAGCAGCTAAACCCCATTATAAAAATAAATTACTTTGAAAAACCCATGAAACAAAGACAGTGAAAGAGAGAGAAATTCTTACACAATGCGTTCAGGGGCTGTGATGCAACCTGGATTGACCATATCTAGACCCACAGCTGGATGAGACATAAGGGTGGACACTCTTGGGGCTGAGAGGTTTGGTGAGGTTGGGTGAGCAAACGCAGACCCTTTAAAGTAATACTGCGTGGTACCCATCGCATGGGTCCCAAATCTCCAGGTTCAAGGGCATCTTCCTACATCGAAAACATGCATGAGAAAACAAAAAGATGGTACACCATGTGATGGGGAAAGGTTTCTAAAACGCACCTCATTTCTCTTCTCCTTGTGACCGGGTTCGCCATTCCAGCCGCTTTACTAACAATCTCCCTACTTGGAGCATCAGCACCTTTAACCTCCTGTTCCGTACAGGTTGCAATTTGTCCTGAGGATGAACGGGTAGACGGGGAACCAGTGAGAGACTAGCTCTTGGTGTTGGGACAGGCACAGGTCACTCTATTTTCCCATCAGGAAGAAGAATTAACCACAGGCTCATCCTCCCCCCGGAACCAGAACAGGGCCTGAAGCCATCCTGCGCTTTTGCGGCCAGCTCCCAAAAAAGCGAGTTGTAAAATGGAGCTTCAGGGCACTGCAATTCACAAACCTGCAGAGTTATAAATGATAACTCTCGTCCACAAATATATTGAGGGAAGGCAAAGAAGAGGATTTGAAATCAAGGCAGAAATACAGGAAACAGATTTCAGGAGGTAGATTCGAATCACCTTTAAAGCACATGAAAAGCGGCAAAACATTGACAATGATGCCCTTGGCCAAAAAGGGCGTATGCGTTTTTTCCTGAATATATTCAGGAAAAAACGCATACGCCCTTTTTGGCCAACCAAGCAACCTGGAAAGGCAAATCAGGGCTACAAAGAAGACTCGCTACCCATCGGTCAAAAGGGCCATGCTGAAAAAAGTCTCAAAACCAGAAATGCAGGACAGGCCATGGAGTAATGGGAGCCTTGCTACACTGATGGGCGGGATGTAAATTGCCAACAGCCACTCTGGAGAAGTGTACGGTGTGTCCTGAAACATCTAAAAAACACAGCTTAGAGAGCATAGGGCACTTCCACTCATGGGGGTATAAATTGGGAAAATGAAAAATCAGCAAGACACAAGCACCCCAAAGTTTAGGGCTGCTCTGTTGACAAGGACCTCCACTTCATTCCACCTTCAATATCCCAGGAGGGAGAAAAATGGAGAAAGAAGTTGTGGTCCTTATGTACAATGGAATATCACTCAGCCATGAAATCAATGTCATAAGGCTAATAGCAGCATGATGAGTGGATTTAGGTACGACGATTCTAAGTGAAATAAGTCACACAGAAAAGGACACTTCTCATAAGGTATCACTTATAGAGGGAATGTAAAAACCGTTACACTTGAACTGAATTACAAAACAGAACAGAGTCACACATGCAGAAAGCACACTATGGCTGCTTAACGGGAAAGGTGAGGTGGGGTGATACATAAAACAAGGGTTTCAAATTAGCTCAGATACCGTTCCATAAACCCAATATGTAATAGACAAGACCTACTCCTTGCTCAGAGAACTGGACTCAACACGCCCTATTCACCGCACAAGAATATATCTGACTAGTAATAATCTTAAAACCTATGTATTGATATCTCTCTGTTAGTGTGTCAAGTGGGTGTAAAGCGGCATAAACACAGCAGTGAAAAGCAGCTAAACCCCATTATAAAAATAAATTACTTTGAAAAACCCATGAAACAAAGACAGTGAAAGAGAGAGAAATTCTTACACAATGCGTTCAGGGGCTGTGATGCAACCTGGATTGACCATTTCTAGACCCACAGCTGGATGAGACATAAGGGTGGACACTCTTGGGGCTGAGAGGTTTGGTGAGGTTGGGTGAGCAAACGCAGACCCTTTAAAGTAATACTGCGTGGTACCCATCGCATGGGTCCCAAATCTCCAGGTTCAAGGGCATCTTCCTACATCGAAAACATGCATGAGAAAACAAAAAGATGGTACACCATGTGATGGGGAAAGGTTTCTAAAACACACCTCATTTCTCTTCTCCTTGTGCCCGGGATCGCCATTCCAGCCGCTTTACTAACAATCTCCCTACTTGGAGCATCAGCACCTTTAACCTCCTGTTCCGTACAGGTTGCAATTTGTCCTGAGGATGAACGGGTAGAAGGGGAACCAGTGAGAGACTAGCTCTTGGTGTTGGGACAGGCACAGGTCACTCTATTTTCCCATCAGGAAGAAGAATTAACCACAGGCTCATCCTCCCCCCCGGAACCAGAACAGGGCCTGAAGCCATCCTGCGCTTTTGCGGCCAGCTCCCAAAAAAGCGAGTTGTAAAATGGAGCTTCAGGGCACTGCAATTCCCAAACCTGCAGAGTTATAAATGATAACTCTCGTCCACAAATATATTGAGGGAAGGCAAAGAAGAGGATTTGAAATCAAGGCAGAATTGCAGGAAACCGATTTCAGGAGGTAGATTCGAATCGCCTTTAAAGCACATGAAAAGCGGCAAAACGTTGACAATGATGCCCTTGGCCAAAAAGGGCGTATGCGTTTTTTCCTGAATATATTCAGGAAAAAACGCATACGCCCTTTTTGGCCAACCAAGCAACCTGGAAAGGCAAATCAGCGCTACAAAGAAGACTCGCTACCCATCGGTCAAAAGGGCCATGCTGAAAAAAGTCTCAAAACCAGAAATGCAGGACAGGCCATGGAGAAATGGGAGCCTTGCTACACTGATGGGCGGGATGTAAATTGCCAACAGCCACTCTGGAGAAGTGTACGGTGTGTCCTGAAACATCTAAAAAACACAGCTTAGAGAGCTTAGGGCACTTCCACTCATGGGGGTATAAATTGGGAAAATGAAAAATCAGCAAGACACAAGCACCCCAAAGTTTAGGGCTGCTCTGTTGACAAGGACCTCCACTTCATTCCACCTTCAATATCCCAGGAAAGAGAAAAATGGATAAAGAAGTTGTGGTCCTTATGTACAATGGAATATCACTCAGCCATGAAATCAATGTCATAAGGCTAGTAGCAGCATGATGAGTGGATTTAGGTACGACGATTCTAAGTGAAATAAGTCACACAGAAAAGGACACTTCTCATAAGGTATCACTTATAGAGGGAATGTAAAACCCGTTACACTTGAACTGAATTACAAAACAGAACAGAGTCACACATGCAGAAAACACACTATGGCTGCTTAACGGGAAAGGTGAGGTGGGGTGATACATAAAACAAGGGTTTCAAATTAGCTCAGATACCGTTCCATAAACCCAATATGTAATAGACAAGACCTACTCCTTGCTCAGAGAACTGGACTCAACACGCCCTATTCACCGCACAAGAATATATCTGACTAGTAATAATCTTAAAACCTATGTATTGATATCTCTCTGTTAGTGTGTCAAGTGGGTGTAAAGCGGCATAAACACAGCAGTGAAAAGCAGCTAAACCCCATTATAAAAATAAATTACTTTGAAAAACCCATGAAACAAAGACAGTGAAAGAGAGAGAAATTCTTACACAATGCGTTCAGGGGCTGTGATGCAACCTGGATTGACCATATCTAGACCCACAGCTGGATGAGACATAAGGGTGGACACTCTTGGGGCTGAGAGGTTTGGTGAGGTTGGGTGAGCAAACGCAGACCCTTTAAAGTAATACTGCGTGGTACCCATCGCATGGGTCCCAAATCTCCAGGTTCAAGGGCATCTTCCTACATCGAAAACATGCATGAGAAAACAAAAAGATGGTACACCATGTGATGGGGAAAGGTTTCTAAAACGCACCTCATTTCTCTTCTCCTTGTGACCGGGTTCGCCATTCCAGCCGCTTTACTAACAATCTCCCTACTTGGAGCATCAGCACCTTTAACCTCCTGTTCCGTACAGGTTGCAATTTGTCCTGAGGATGAACGGGTAGACGGGGAACCAGTGAGAGACTAGCTCTTGGTGTTGGGACAGGCACAGGTCACTCTATTTTCCCATCAGGAAGAAGAATTAACCACAGGCTCATCCTCCCCCCGGAACCAGAACAGGGCCTGAAGCCATCCTGCGCTTTTGCGGCCAGCTCCCAAAAAAGCGAGTTGTAAAATGGAGCTTCAGGGCACTGCAATTCACAAACCTGCAGAGTTATAAATGATAACTCTCGTCCACAAATATATTGAGGGAAGGCAAAGAAGAGGATTTGAAATCAAGGCAGAAATACAGGAAACAGATTTCAGGAGGTAGATTCGAATCACCTTTAAAGCACATGAAAAGCGGCAAAACATTGACAATGATGCCCTTGGCCAAAAAGGGCGTATGCGTTTTTTCCTGAATATATTCAGGAAAAAACGCATACGCCCTTTTTGGCCAACCAAGCAACCTGGAAAGGCAAATCAGGGCTACAAAGAAGACTCGCTACCCATCGGTCAAAAGGGCCATGCTGAAAAAAGTCTCAAAACCAGAAATGCAGGACAGGCCATGGAGTAATGGGAGCCTTGCTACACTGATGGGCGGGATGTAAATTGCCAACAGCCACTCTGGAGAAGTGTACGGTGTGTCCTGAAACATCTAAAAAACACAGCTTAGAGAGCATAGGGCACTTCCACTCATGGGGGTATAAATTGGGAAAATGAAAAATCAGCAAGACACAAGCACCCCAAAGTTTAGGGCTGCTCTGTTGACAAGGACCTCCACTTCATTCCACCTTCAATATCCCAGGAGGGAGAAAAATGGAGAAAGAAGTTGTGGTCCTTATGTACAATGGAATATCACTCAGCCATGAAATCAATGTCATAAGGCTAATAGCAGCATGATGAGTGGATTTAGGTACGACGATTCTAAGTGAAATAAGTCACACAGAAAAGGACACTTCTCATAAGGTATCACTTATAGAGGGAATGTAAAAACCGTTACACTTGAACTGAATTACAAAACAGAACAGAGTCACACATGCAGAAAGCACACTATGGCTGCTTAACGGGAAAGGTGAGGTGGGGTGATACATAAAACAAGGGTTTCAAATTAGCTCAGATACCGTTCCATAAACCCAATATGTAATAGACAAGACCTACTCCTTGCTCAGAGAACTGGACTCAACACGCCCTATTCACCGCACAAGAATATATCTGACTAGTAATAATCTTAAAACCTATGTATTGATATCTCTCTGTTAGTGTGTCAAGTGGGTGTAAAGCGGCATAAACACAGCAGTGAAAAGCAGCTAAACCCCATTATAAAAATAAATTACTTTGAAAAACCCATGAAACAAAGACAGTGAAAGAGAGAGAAATTCTTACACAATGCGTTCAGGGGCTGTGATGCAACCTGGATTGACCATTTCTAGACCCACAGCTGGATGAGACATAAGGGTGGACACTCTTGGGGCTGAGAGGTTTGGTGAGGTTGGGTGAGCAAACGCAGACCCTTTAAAGTAATACTGCGTGGTACCCATCGCATGGGTCCCAAATCTCCAGGTTCAAGGGCATCTTCCTACATCGAAAACATGCATGAGAAAACAAAAAGATGGTACACCATGTGATGGGGAAAGGTTTCTAAAACACACCTCATTTCTCTTCTCCTTGTGCCCGGGATCGCCATTCCAGCCGCTTTACTAACAATCTCCCTACTTGGAGCATCAGCACCTTTAACCTCCTGTTCCGTACAGGTTGCAATTTGTCCTGAGGATGAACGGGTAGAAGGGGAACCAGTGAGAGACTAGCTCTTGGTGTTGGGACAGGCACAGGTCACTCTATTTTCCCATCAGGAAGAAGAATTAACCACAGGCTCATCCTCCCCCCCGGAACCAGAACAGGGCCTGAAGCCATCCTGCGCTTTTGCGGCCAGCTCCCAAAAAAGCGAGTTGTAAAATGGAGCTTCAGGGCACTGCAATTCCCAAACCTGCAGAGTTATAAATGATAACTCTCGTCCACAAATATATTGAGGGAAGGCAAAGAAGAGGATTTGAAATCAAGGCAGAATTGCAGGAAACCGATTTCAGGAGGTAGATTCGAATCGCCTTTAAAGCACATGAAAAGCGGCAAAACGTTGACAATGATGCCCTTGGCCAAAAAGGGCGTATGCGTTTTTTCCTGAATATATTCAGGAAAAAACGCATACGCCCTTTTTGGCCAACCAAGCAACCTGGAAAGGCAAATCAGCGCTACAAAGAAGACTCGCTACCCATCGGTCAAAAGGGCCATGCTGAAAAAAGTCTCAAAACCAGAAATGCAGGACAGGCCATGGAGAAATGGGAGCCTTGCTACACTGATGGGCGGGATGTAAATTGCCAACAGCCACTCTGGAGAAGTGTACGGTGTGTCCTGAAACATCTAAAAAACACAGCTTAGAGAGCTTAGGGCACTTCCACTCATGGGGGTATAAATTGGGAAAATGAAAAATCAGCAAGACACAAGCACCCCAAAGTTTAGGGCTGCTCTGTTGACAAGGACCTCCACTTCATTCCACCTTCAATATCCCAGGAAAGAGAAAAATGGATAAAGAAGTTGTGGTCCTTATGTACAATGGAATATCACTCAGCCATGAAATCAATGTCATAAGGCTAGTAGCAGCATGATGAGTGGATTTAGGTACGACGATTCTAAGTGAAATAAGTCACACAGAAAAGGACACTTCTCATAAGGTATCACTTATAGAGGGAATGTAAAACCCGTTACACTTGAACTGAATTACAAAACAGAACAGAGTCACACATGCAGAAAACACACTATGGCTGCTTAACGGGAAAGGTGAGGTGGGGTGATACATAAAACAAGGGTTTCAAATTAGCTCAGATACCGTTCCATAAACCCAATATGTAATAGACAAGACCTACTCCTTGCTCAGAGAACTGGACTCAACACGCCCTATTCACCGCACAAGAATATATCTGACTAGTAATAATCTTAAAACCTATGTATTGATATCTCTCTGTTAGTGTGTCAAGTGGGTGTAAAGCGGCATAAACACAGCAGTGAAAAGCAGCTAAACCCCATTATAAAAATAAATTACTTTGAAAAACCCATGAAACAAAGACAGTGAAAGAGAGAGAAATTCTTACACAATGCGTTCAGGGGCTGTGATGCAACCTGGATTGACCATATCTAGACCCACAGCTGGATGAGACATAAGGGTGGACACTCTTGGGGCTGAGAGGTTTGGTGAGGTTGGGTGAGCAAATGCAGACCCTTTAAAGTAATACTGCGTGGTACCCATCACATGGGTCCCAAATCTCCAGGTTCAAGGGCATCTTCCTACATCGAAAACATGCATGAGAAAACAAAAAGATGGTACACCATGTGATGGGGAAAGGTTTCTAAAATGCACCTCATTTCTCTTCTCCTTGTGCCCGGGTTCGCCATTCCATCCGCTTTACTAACAATCTCCCTACTTGGAGCATCAGCACCTTTAACCTCCTGTTCCGTACAGGTTGCAATTTGTCCTGAGGATGAACGGGTAGACGGGGAACCAGTGAGAGACTAGCTCTTGGTGTTGGGACAGGCACAGGTCACTCTATTTTCCCATCAGGAAGAAGAATTAACCACAGGCTCATCCTCCCCCCCGGAACCAGAACAGGGCCTGAAGCCATCCTGCGCTTTTGCGGCCAGCTTCCAAAAAAGCGAGTTGTAAAATGGAGCTTCAGGGCACTGCAATTCACAAACCTGCAGAGTTATAAATGACAACTCTCGTCCACAAATATATTGAGGGAAGGCAAAGAAGAGGATTTGAAATCAAGGCAGAAATGCAGGAAACAGATTTCAGGAGGTAGATTCGAATCGCCTTTAAAGCACATGAAAAGCGGCAAAACGTTGACAATGATGCCCTTGGCCAAAAAGGGCGTATGCGTTTTATCCTGAATATATTCAGGAAAAAATGCAAACGCCCTTTTTGGCCAACCAAGCAACCTAGAAAGGCAAATTAGGGCTACAAAGAAGACTGGCTACCCATCGGTCAAAAGGGCCATGCTGAAAAAAGTCTCAAAACCAGAAATGCAGCACAGGCCATGGAGAAATAGGAGCCTTGCTACACTGATGGGCGGGATGTAAATTGCCAACAGCCACTCTGGAGAAGTGTACGGTGTGTCCTGAAACATCTAAAAAACACAGCTTAGAGAGCATAGGGCACTTCCACTCATGGGGGTATAAATTGGGAAAATGAAAAATCAGCAAGACACAAGCACCCCAAAGTTTAGGTCTGCTCTGTTGACAAGGACCTCCACTTCATTCCACCTTCAATATCCCAGGAAAGAGAAAAATGGATAAAGAAGTTGTGGTCCTTATGTACAATGGAATATCACTCAGCCATGAAATCAATGTCATAAGGCTAGTAGCAGCATGATGAGTGGATTTAGGTACGACGATTCTAAGTGAAATAAGTCACACAGAAAAGGACACTTCTCATAAGGTATCACTTATAGAGGGAATGTAAAACCCGTTACACTTGAACTGAATTAGAAAACAGAACAGAGTCACACATGCAGAAAACACACTATGGCTGCTTAACGGGAAAGGTGAGGTGGGGTGATACATAAAACAAGGGTTTCAAATTAGCTCAGATACCGTTCCATAAACCCAATATGTAATAGACAAGACCTACTCCTTGCTCAGAGAACTGGACTCAACACGCCCTATTCACCGCACAAGAATATATCTGACTAGTAATAATCTTAAAACCTATGTATTGATATCTCTCTGTTAGTGTGTCAAGTGGGTGTAACGCGGCATAAACACAGCAGTGAAAAGCAGCTAAACCCCATTAAAAAAATACATTACTTTTACAAACCCATGAAACAAAGACAGTGAAAGAGAGAGAAATTCTTACACAATGCGTTCAGGGGCTGTGATGCAACCTGGATTGACCATATCTAGACCCACAGCTGGATGAGACATAAGGGTGGACACTCTTGGGGCTGAGAGGTTTGGTGAGGTTGGGTGAGCAAACGCAGACCCTTTAAAGTAATACTGCGTGGTACCCATCGCATGGGTCCCAAATCTCCAGGTTCAAGGGCATCTTCCTACATCGAAAACATGCATGAGAAAACAAAAAGATGGTACACCATGTGATGGGGAAAGTTTTCTAAAACGCACCTCATTTCTCTTCTCCTTGTGACCGGGTTCGCCATTCCAGCCGCTTTACTAACAATCTCCCTACTTGGAGCATCAGCACCTTTAACCTCCTGTTCCGTACAGGTTGCAATTTGTCCTGAGGATGAACGGGTAGACGGGGAACCAGTGAGAGACTAGCTCTTGGTGTTGGGACAGGCACAGGTCACTCTATTTTCCCATCAGGAAGAAGAATTAACCACAGGCTCATCCTCCCCCCGGAACCAGAACAGGGCCTGAAGCCATCCTGCGCTTTTGCGGCCAGCTCCCAAAAAAGCGAGTTGTAAAATGGAGCTTCAGGGCACTGCAATTCACAAACCTGCAGAGTTATAAATGATAACTCTCGTCCACAAATATATTGAGGGAAGGCAAAGAAGAGGATTTGAAATCAAGGCAGAAATACAGGAAACAGATTTCAGGAGGTAGATTCGAATCACCTTTAAAGCACATGAAAAGCGGCAAAACATTGACAATGATGCCCTTGGCCAAAAAGGGCGTATGCGTTTTTTCCTGAATATATTCAGGAAAAAACGCATACGCCCTTTTTGGCCAACCAAGCAACCTGGAAAGGCAAATCAGGGCTACAAAGAAGACTCGCTACCCATCGGTCAAAAGGGCCATGCTGAAAAAAGTCTCAAAACCAGAAATGCAGGACAGGCCATGGAGTAATGGGAGCCTTGCTACACTGATGGGCGGGATGTAAATTGCCAACAGCCACTCTGGAGAAGTGTACGGTGTGTCCTGAAACATCTAAAAAACACAGCTTAGAGAGCATAGGGCACTTCCACTCATGGGGGTATAAATTGGGAAAATGAAAAATCAGCAAGACACAAGCACCCCAAAGTTTAGGGCTGCTCTGTTGACAAGGACCTCCACTTCATTCCACCTTCAATATCCCAGGAGGGAGAAAAATGGAGAAAGAAGTTGTGGTCCTTATGTACAATGGAATATCACTCAGCCATGAAATCAATGTCATAAGGCTAATAGCAGCATGATGAGTGGATTTAGGTACGACGATTCTAAGTGAAATAAGTCACACAGAAAAGGACACTTCTCATAAGGTATCACTTATAGAGGGAATGTAAAAACCGTTACACTTGAACTGAATTACAAAACAGAACAGAGTCACACATGCAGAAAGCACACTATGGCTGCTTAACGGGAAAGGTGAGGTGGGGTGATACATAAAACAAGGGTTTCAAATTAGCTCAGATACCGTTCCATAAACCCAATATGTAATAGACAAGACCTACTCCTTGCTCAGAGAACTGGACTCAACACGCCCTATTCACCGCACAAGAATATATCTGACTAGTAATAATCTTAAAACCTATGTATTGATATCTCTCTGTTAGTGTGTCAAGTGGGTGTAAAGCGGCATAAACACAGCAGTGAAAAGCAGCTAAACCCCATTATAAAAATAAATTACTTTGAAAAACCCATGAAACAAAGACAGTGAAAGAGAGAGAAATTCTTACACAATGCGTTCAGGGGCTGTGATGCAACCTGGATTGACCATTTCTAGACCCACAGCTGGATGAGACATAAGGGTGGACACTCTTGGGGCTGAGAGGTTTGGTGAGGTTGGGTGAGCAAACGCAGACCCTTTAAAGTAATACTGCGTGGTACCCATCGCATGGGTCCCAAATCTCCAGGTTCAAGGGCATCTTCCTACATCGAAAACATGCATGAGAAAACAAAAAGATGGTACACCATGTGATGGGGAAAGGTTTCTAAAACACACCTCATTTCTCTTCTCCTTGTGCCCGGGATCGCCATTCCAGCCGCTTTACTAACAATCTCCCTACTTGGAGCATCAGCACCTTTAACCTCCTGTTCCATACAGGTTGCAATTTGTCCTGAGGATGAACGGGTAGACGGGGAACCAGTGAGAGACTAGCTCTTGGTGTTGGGACAGGCACAGGTCACTCTATTTTCCCATCAGGAAGAAGAATTAACCACAGGCTCATCCTCCCCCCCGGAACCAGAACAGGGCCTGAAGCCATCCTGCGCTTTTGCGGCCAGCTCCCAAAAAAGCGAGTTGTAAAATGGAGCTTCAGGGCACTGCAATTCACAAACCTGCAGAGTTATAAATGATAACTCTCGTCCACAAATATATTGAGGGAAGGCAAAGAAGAGGATTTGAAATCAAGGCAGAATTGTAGGAAACAGATTTCAGGAGGTAGATTCGAATCGCCTTTAAAGCACATGAAAAGCGGCAAAACGTTGACAATGATGCCCTTTTTGGCCAACCAAGCAACCTAGAAAGGCAAATCAGCGCGACAAAGCAGACTCGCTACCCATCGGTCAAAAGGGCCATGCTGAAAAAAGTCTCAAAACCAGAAATGCAGCACAGGCCATGGAGAAATGGGAGCCTTGCTACACTGATGGGCGGGATGTAAATTGCCAACAGCCACTCTGGAGAAGTGTACGGTCTGTCCTGAAACATCTAAAAAACACAGCTTAGAGAGCATAGGGCACTTCCACTCATGGGGGTATAAATTGGGAAAATGAAAAATCAGCAAGACACAAGCACCCCAAAGTTTAGGGCTGCTCTGTTGACAAGGACCTCCACTTCATTCCACCTTCAATATCCCAGGAAAGAGAAAAATGGATAAAGAAGTTGTGGTCCTTATGTACAATGGAATATCACTCAGCCATGAAATCAATGTCATAAGGCTAGTAGCAGCATGATGAGTGGATTTAGGTACGACGATTCTAAGTGAAATAAGTCACACAGAAAAGGACACTTCTCATAAGGTATCACTTATAGAGGGAATGTAAAAACCGTTACACTTGAACTGAATTACAAAACAGAACAGAGTCACACATGCAGAAAACACACTATGGCTGCTTAACGGGAAAGGTGAGGTGGGGTGATACATAAAACAAGGGTTTCAAATTAGCTCAGATACCGTTCCATAAACCCAATATGTAATAGACAAGACGTACTCCTTGCTCAGAGAACTGGACTCAACACGCCCTATTCACCGCACAAGAATATATCTGACTAGTAATAATCTTAAAACCTATGTATTGATATCTCTCTGTTAGTGTGTCAAGTGGGTGTAAAGCGGCATAAACACAGCAGTGAAAAGCAGCTAAACCCCATTAAAAAAATAAATTACTTTTACAAACCCATGAAACAAAGACAGTGAAAGAGAGAGAAATTCTTACACAATGCGTTCAGGGGCTGTGATGCAACCTGGATTGACCATATCTAGACCCACAGCTGGATGAGACATAAGGGTGGACACTCTTGGGGCTGAGAGGTTTGGTGAGGTTGGGTGAGCAAACGCAGACCCTTTAAAGTAATACTGCGTGGTACCCATCGCATGGGTCCCAAATCTCCAGGTTCAAGGGCATCTTCCTACATCGAAAACATGCATGAGAAAACAAAAAGATGGTACACCATGTGATGGGGAAAGTTTTCTAAAACGCACCTCATTTCTCTTCTCCTTGTGACCGGGTTCGCCATTCCAGCCGCTTTACTAACAATCTCCCTACTTGGAGCATCAGCACCTTTAACCTCCTGTTCCGTACAGGTTGCAATTTGTCCTGAGGATGAACGGGTAGACGGGGAACCAGTGAGAGACTAGCTCTTGGTGTTGGGACAGGCACAGGTCACTCTATTTTCCCATCAGGAAGAAGAATTAACCACAGGCTCATCCTCCCCCCCGGAACCAGAACAGGGCCTGAAGCCATCCTGCGCTTTTGCGTCCAGCTCCCAAAAAAGCGAGTTGTAAAATGGAGCTTCAGGGCACTGCAATTCCCAAACCTGCAGAGTTATAAATGATAACTCTCGTCCACAAATATATTGAGGGAAGGCAAAGAAGAGGATTTGAAATCAAGGCAGAATTGCAGGAAACAGATTTCAGGAGGTAGATTCGAATCGCCTTTAAAGCACATGAAAAGCCGCAAAACGTTGACAATGATGCCCTTGGCCAAAAAGGGCGTATGCGTTTTTTCCTGAATATATTCAGGAAAAAACGCATACGCCCTTTTTGGCCAACCAAGCAACCTGGAAAGGCAAATCAGCGCTACAAAGAAGACTCGCTACCCATCGGTCAAAAGGGCCATGCTGAAAAAAGTGTCAAAACCAGAAATGCAGGACAGGCCATGGAGAAATGGGAGCCTTGCTACACTGATGGGCGGGATGTAAATTGCCAACAGCCACTCTGGAGAAGTGTACGGTGTGTCCTGAAACATCTAAAAAACACAGCTTAGAGAGCTTAGGGCACTTCCACTCATGGGGGTATAAATTGGGAAAATGAAAAATCAGCAAGACACAAGCACCCCAAAGTTTAGGGCTGCTCTGTTGACAAGGACCTCCACTTCATTCCACCTTCAATATCCCAGGAAAGAGAAAAATGGATAAAGAAGTTGTGGTCCTTATGTACAATGGAATATCACTCAGCCATGAAATCAATGTCATAAGGCTAGTAGCAGCATGATGAGTGGATTTAGGTACGACGATTCTAAGTGAAATAAGTCACACAGAAAAGGACACTTCTCATAAGGTATCACTTATAGAGGGAATGTAAAACCCGTTACACTTGAACTGAATTACAAAACAGAACAGAGTCACACATGCAGAAAACACACTATGGCTGCTTAACGGGAAAGGTGAGGTGGGGTGATACATAAAACAAGGGTTTCAAATTAGCTCAGATACCGTTCCATAAAACCAATATGTAATAGACAAGACCTACTCCTTGCTCAGAGAACTGGACTCAACACGCCCTATTCACCGCACAAGAATATATCTGACTAGTAATAATCTTAAAACCTATGTATTGATATCTCTCTGTTAGTGTGTCAAGTGGGTGTAAAGCGGCATAAACACAGCAGTGAAAAGCAGCTAAACCCCATTATAAAAATAAATTACTTTGAAAAACCCATGAAACAAAGACAGTGAAAGAGAGAGAAATTCTTACACAATGCGTTCAGGGGCTGTGATGCAACCTGGATTGACCATATCTAGACCCACAGCTGGATGAGACATAAGGGTGGACACTCTTGGGGCTGAGAGGTTTGGTGAGGTTGGGTGAGCAAACGCAGACCCTTTAAAGTAATACTGCGTGGTACCCATCACATGGGTCCCAAATCTCCAGGTTCAAGGGCATCTTCCTACATCGAAAACATGCATGAGAAAACAAAAAGATGGTACACCATGTGATGGGGAAAGGTTTCTAAAATGCACCTCATTTCTCTTCTCCTTGTGCCCGGGTTCGCCATTCCATCCGCTTTACTAACAATCTCCCTACTTGGAGCATCAGCACCTTTAACCTCCTGTTCCGTACAGGTTGCAATTTGTCCTGAGGATGAACGGGTAGACGGGGAACCAGTGAGAGACTAGCTCTTGGTGTTGGGACAGGCACAGGTCACTCTATTTTCCCATCAGGAAGAAGAATTAACCACAGGCTCATCCTCCCCCCCGGAACCAGAACAGGGCCTGAAGCCATCCTGCGCTTTTGCGGCCAGCTTCCAAAAAAGCGATTTGTAAAATGGAGCTTCAGGGCACTGCAATTCACAAACCTGCAGAGTTATAAATGACAACTCTCGTCCACAAATATATTGAGGGAAGGCAAAGAAGAGGATTTGAAATCAAGGCAGAAATGCAGGAAACAGATTTCAGGAGGTAGATTCGAATCGCCTTTAAAGCACATGAAAAGTGGCAAAACGTTGACAATGATGCCCTTGGCCAAAAAGGGCGTATGCGTTTTATCCTGAATATATTCAGGAAAAAATGCATACGCCCTTTTTGGCCAACCAAGCAACCTAGAAAGGCAAATTAGGGCTACAAAGAAGACTGGCTACCCATCGGTCAAAAGGGCCATGCTGAAAAAAGTCTCAAAACCAGAAATGCAGGACAGGCCATGGAGAAATGGGAGCCTTGCTACACTGATGGGCGGGATGTAAATTGCCAACAGCCACTCTGGAGAAGTGTACGGTGAGTCCTGAAACGTCTAAAAAGCAAAGCTACAGAGCATAGGGCACTTCCACTCATGGGGGTATACATTGGGAAAATTAAAAATCAGCAAGAGAGAAGAACCCCAAAGTTTAGGGCTGCTCTCTTGACAAGGACCTCCACTTCATTCCACCTTCAATATCCCAGGAAAGAGAAAAATGGATAAAGAAGTTTTGGTCTTTATGTACAATGGAATATCACTCAGCCATGAAATCAATGTCATAAGGTTAGTAGCAGCATGATGAGTGGATTTAGGTACGACAATTCTAAGTGAAATAAGTCACACAGAAAAGGACACTTCTCATAATGTATCACTTATAGAGGGAATGTAAAAACCGTTACACTTGAACTGAATTACAAAACAGAACAGAGTCACACATGCAGAAAACACACTATGGCTGCTTAACGGGAAAGGTGAGGTGGGATGATACATAAAACAAGGGTTTCAAATTAGCTCAGATACCGTTCCATAAAACCAATATGTAATAGATAAGACCTACTCCTTGCTCAGAGAACTGGACTCAACACGCCCTATTCACCGCACAAGAATATATCTGTCTAGTAATAATCTTAAAACCTAGGTATTGATATCTCTCTGTTAGTGTGTCAAGTGGGTGTAAAGCGGCATAAACACAGCAGTGAAAAGCAGCTAAACCCCATTATAAAAATAAATTACTTTGAAAAACCCATGAAACAAAGACAGTGAAAGAGAGCGAAATTCTTACACAATGCGTTCAGGGGCTGTGATGCAACCTGGATTGACCATATCTAGACCCACAGCTGGATGAGACATAAGGGTGGACACTCTTGGGGCTGAGAGCTTTGGTGAGGTTGGGTGAGCAAATGCAGACCCTTTAAAGTAATACTGCGTGGTACCCATCGCATGGGTCCCAAATCTCCAGGTTCAAGGGCATCTTCCTACATCGAAAACATGCATGAGAAACCCAGAAGATGGTACACCGTGTGATGGGGAAAGGTTTCTAAAACGCACCTCATTTCTCATCTCCTTGTGCTCGGGTACGCCATTCCAGCCACTTTACTAGCAATCTCCCTACTTGGAGCATCAGCACCTTTAACCTCCTGTTCCGTACAGGTTGCAATTTGTCCTGAGGATGAACGGGAAGACGTGGAACCAAAGAGAGACTAGCTCTTGGTGTAGGGACAGGCACAGGTCACTCTATTTTCCCATCAGGAAGAAGAATTAACAACAGGCTCAGCCTGCCCCCCGGAACCAGAACAGGGCCTGAAGCCATCTTGCGCTTTTGCGGCCATCTCCCAAAAAGGCGAGTTGTAAAATGGAGGTTCAGGGCACTGCAATTCACAAAGCTGCAGAGTTATAAATGATAACTCTCGTCCACAAATATATTGAGGGAAGGCAAAGAAGAGGATTTGAAATCAAGGCAGAATTGCAGGAAACAAATTTCAGGAGGTAGATTCGAATCGCCTTTAAAGCACATGAAAAGCGGCAAAACGTTGACAATGATGCCCTTGGCCAAAAAGGGCGTAAGCGTTTTTTCCTGAATATATTCAGGAAAAAACGCATACGCCCTTTTTGGCCAACCAAGCAACCTGGAAAGGCAAATCAGCGCTACAAAGAAGTCTCGCTACCCATTGGTCAAAATGGCCATGCTGAAAAAAGTGTCAAAACCAGAAATGCAGGAAAGGCCATGGAGAAATGGGAGCCATGCTACACTGATGGGCGGGATGTAAATTGCCAACAGCCACTCTGGAGAAGTGTACGGTGAGTCCTGAAACGTCTAAAAAGCAAA
Source organism: Balaenoptera borealis (assembly GCF_965194805.1). Taxonomy (NCBI): domain Eukaryota; kingdom Metazoa; phylum Chordata; class Mammalia; order Artiodactyla; family Balaenopteridae; genus Balaenoptera; species Balaenoptera borealis. The sequence continues at coordinate 87,068 of NW_028123913.1, read as the reverse complement.
GCTTAGAGAGCATAGAGCACTTCCACTCATGGGGGTATACATTGGGAAAATTAAAAATCAGCAAGAGACAATCACCCCAAAGTTTAGGGCTGCTCTCTTGACAAGGACCTCCACTTCATTCCACCTTCAATATCCCAGGAAAGAGAAAAATGGATAAAGAAGTTGTGGTCCTTATATACAATGGAATATCACTCAGCCATGAAATCAATGTCATAAGGCTAGTAGCAGCATGATGAGTGGATTTAGGTACGACGATTCTAAGTGAAATAAGTCACACAGAAAAGGACACTTCTCATAATGTATCACTTATAGAGGGAATGTAAAAACCGTTACACTTGAACTGAATTACAAAACAGAACAGAGTCACACATGCAGAAAACACACTATGGCTGCTTAACGGGAAAGGTGAGGTGGGGTGATACATAAAACAAGGGTTTCAAATTAGCTCAGATACCGTTCCATAAAACCAATATGTAATAGACAAGACCTACTCCTTGCTCAGAGAACTGGACTCAACACGCCCTATTCACCGCACAAGAATATATCTGACTAGTAATAATCTTAAAACCTATGTATTGATATCTCTCTGTTAGTGTGTCAAGTGGGTGTAAAGCGGCATAAACACAGCAGTGAAAAGCAGCTAAACCCCATTATAAAAATAAATTACTTTGAAAAACCCATGAAACAAAGACAGTGAAAGAGAGAGAAATTCTTACACAATGCGTTCAGGGGCTGTGATGCAACCTGGATTGACCATATCTAGACCCACAGCTGGATGAGACATAAGGGTGGACACTCTTGGGGCTGAGAGGTTTGGTGAGGTTGGGTGAGCAAACGCAGACCCTTTAAAGTAATACTGCGTGGTACCCATCGCATGGGTCCCAAATCTCCAGGTTCAAGGGCATCTTCCTACATTGAAAACATGCATGAGAAACCCAGAAGATGGTACACCGTGTGATGGGGAAAGGTTTCTAAAACACACGTCATTTCTCATCTCCTGGTGCTCGGGTTCGCCATTCCAGCCACTTTACTAGCAATCTCCCTACTTGGAGCATCAGCACCTTTAACCTCCTGTTCCGTACAGGTTGCAATTTGTCCTGAGGATAAACGAGAAGACATGGAACCAATGAGAGACTAGCTCTTGGTGTTGGGACATGCAGAGGTCACTCTATTTTCCCATCAGGAAGAAGAATTAACCACAGGCTCATCCTGCCCCCCGGAACCAGAACAGGGCCTGAAGCCATCCTGCGCTTTTGCGGCCATCTCCCAAAAAGGCGAGTTGTAAAATGGAGGTTCAGGGCACTGCAATTCACAAACCTGCAGAGTTATAAATGATAACTCTCGTCCACAAATATATTGAGGGAAGGCAAAGAAGAGGATTTGAAATCAAGGCAGAATTGCAGGAAACAGATTTCAGGAGGTAGATTCGAATCGCCTTTAAAGCACATGAAAAGCGGCAAAACGTTGACAATGATGCCCTTGGCCAAAAAGGGCGTATGCGTTTTATCCTGAATATATTCAGGAAAAAACGCATACGCCCTTTTTGGCCAACCAAGCAACCTGGAAAGGCAAATCAGCGCTACAAAGAAGTCTCGCTTCCCATCGGTTAAAAGGGCCATGCTGAAAAAAGTGTCAAAACCATAAATGCAGGACAGGCCATGGAGAAATGGGAGCCTTGCTACACTGATGGGCGGGATGTAAATTGCCAACAGCCACTCTGGAGAAGAGTACGGTGTGTCCTGAAACATCTAAAAAACACAGCTTAGAGAGCATAGGGCACTTCCACTCATGGGGGTATAAATTGGGAAAATGAAAAATCAGCAAGACACAAGCACCCCAAAGTTTAGGGCTGCTCTGTTGACAAGGACCTCCACTTCATTCCACCTTAAATATGCCAGGAAAGAGAAAAATGGATAAAGGTGTTGTGGTCCTTATGTACAATGGAATATCACTCAGCCATGAAATCAATGTCATAAGGCTAGTAGCAGCATGATGAGTGGATTTAGGTACGACGATTCTAAGTGAAATAAGTCACACAGAAAAGGACACTTCTCATAAGGTATCACTGATAGAGGGAATTTAAAACCGTTACACTTGAACTGAATTACAAAACAGAACGGAGTCACACATGCAGAAAACACACTATGGCTGCTTAACGGGAAAGGTGAGGTGGGGTGATACATAAAACAAGGGTTTCAAATTAGCTCAGATACCGTTCCATAAAACCAATATGTAATAGACAAGACCTACTCCTTGCTCAGAGAACTGGACTCAACACGCCCTATTCACTGCACAAGAATATATCTGACTAGTAATAATCTTAAAACCTATGTATTGATATCTCTCTGTTAGTGTGTCAAGTGGGTGTAAAGCGGCATAAACACAGCAGTGAGAAGCAGCTAAACCCCATTATAAAAATAAATTACTTTGAAAAACCCATGAAACAAAGACAGTGAAAGAGAGCGAAATTCTTACACAATGCGTTCAGGGGCTGTGATTCAACCTGGATTGACCATATCTAGACCCACAGCTGGATGAGACATAAGGGTGGACACTCTTGGGGCTGAGAGGTTTGGTGAGGTTGGGTGAGCAAACGCAGACCCTTTAAAGTAATACTGCGTGGTACCCATCGCATGGGTCCCAAATCTCCAGGTTCAAGGGCATCTTGCTACATCGAAAACATGCATGAGAAACCCAGAAGATGGTACACCGTGTGATGGGGAAAGGTTTCTAAAACGTACCTCATTTCTCATCTCCTTGTGCCCGGGTTCGCCATAACAGCCGCTTTACTAGCAATCTCCCTACTTGGAGCATCAGCATCTTTAACCTCCTGTTCCGTACAGGTTGCAATTTGTCCTGAGGATGAACGAGAAGACATGGAACCAATGAGAGACTAGCTCTTGGTGTTGGGACATGCAGAGGTCACTCTATTTTCCCATCAGGAAGAAGAATTAACCACAGGCTCAGCCTGCCCCCCGGAACCAGAACAGGGCCTGAAGCCATCCTGCGCTTTTGCGGCCATCTCCCAAAAAGGCGAGTTGTAAAATGGAGGTTCAGGGCACTGCAATTCACAAACCTGCAGAGTTATAAATGATAACTCTCGTCCACAAATATATTGAGGGAAGGCAAAGAAGAGGATTTGAAATCAAGGCAGAATTGCAGGAAACAGATTTCAGGAGGTAGATTCGAATCGCCTTTAAAGCACATGAAAAGCGGCAAAACGTTGACAATGATGCCCTTGGCGAAAAAGGGCGTATGCGTTTTATCCTGAATATATTCAGGAAAAAACGCATACGCCCTTTTTGGCCAACCAAGCAACCTGGAAAGGCAAATCAGCGCTACAAAAAAGTCTCGGTTCCCATCGGTTAAAAGGGCCATGCAGAAAAAAGTGTCAAAACCAGAAATGCAGGACAGGCCATGGAGAAATGGGAGCCTTGCTACACTGATGGGCGGGATGTAAATTGCCAACAGCCACTCTGGAGAAGAGTACGGTGTGTCCTGAAACATCTAAAAAACACAGCTTAGAGAGCATAGGGCACTTCCACTCATGGGGGTATAAATTGGGAAAATGAAAAATCAGCAAGACACAAGCACCCCAAAGTTTAGGGCTGTTCTGTTGACCAGGACCTCGACTTCATTCCACCTTAAATATCCCAGGAAAGAGAAAAATGGATAAAGGTGTTGTGGTCCTTATGTACAATGGAATATCACTCAGCCATGAAATCAATGTCATAAGGCTAGTAGCAGCATGATGAGTGGATTTAGGTACGACGATTCTAAGTGAAATAAGTCACACAGAAAAGGACACTTCTCATAATGTATCACTTATAGAGGGAATGTAAAAACCGTTACACTTGAACTGAATTACAAAACAGAACAGAGTCACACATGCAGAAAAAACACTATGGCTGCTTAACGGGAAAGGTGAGGTGGGGTGATACATAAAACAAGGGTTTCAAATTAGCTCAGATACCGTTCCATAAAACCAATATGTAATAGATAAGACCTACTCCTTGCTCAGAGAACTGGACTCAACACGCCCTATTCACCGCACAAGAATATATCTGTCTAGTAATAATCTTAAAACCTAGGTATTGATATCTCTCTGTTAGTGTGTCAAGTGGGTGTAAAGCGGCATAAACACAGCAGTGAAAAGCAGCTAAACCCCATTATAAAAATAAATTACTTTGAAAAACCCATGAAACAAAGACAGTGAAAGAGAGCGAAATTCTTGCACAATGCGTTCAGGGGCTGTGATGCAACCTGGATTGACCATATCTAGACCCACAGCTGGATGAGACATAAGGGTGGACACTCTTGGGGCTGAGAGGTTTGGTGAGGTTGGGTGAGCAAACGCAGACCCTTTAAAGTAATACTGCGTGGTACCCATCGCATGGGTCCCAAATCTCCAGGTTCAAGGGCATCTTGCTACATCGAAAACATGCATAAGAAACCCAGAAGATGGTACACCGTGTGCTGGGGAAATGTTTCTAAAACGCACGTCATTTCTCATCTCCTTGTGCTCGGGTTCGCCATTCCAGCCACTTTACTAGCAATCTCCCTACTTGGAGCATCAGCACCTTTAACCTCCTGTTCCGTACAGGTTGCAATTTGTCCTGAGGATGAACGGGAAGACGTGGAACCAAAGAGAGACTAGCTCTTGGTGTAGGGACAGGCACAGGTCACTCTATTTTCCCATCAGGAAGAAGAATTAACAACAGGCTCAGCCTGCCCCCCGGAACCAGAACAGGGCCTGAAGCCATCTTGCGCTTTTGCGGCCATCTCCCAAAAAGGCGAGTTGTAAAATGGAGGTTCAGGGCACTGCAATTCACAAAGCTGCAGAGTTATAAATGATAACTCTCGTCCACAAATATATTGAGGGAAGGCAAAGAAGAGGATTTGAAATCAAGGCAGAATTGCAGGAAACAGATTTCAGGAGGTAGATTCGAATCGCCTTTAAAGCACATGAAAAGCGGCAAAACGTTGACAATGATGCCCTTGGCCAAAAAGGGCGTATGCGTTTTATCCTGAATATATTCAGGAAAAAACGCATACGCCCTTTTTGGCCAACCAAGCAACCTGGAAAGGCAAATCAGCGCTACAAAGAAGTCTCGCTTCCCATCGGTTAAAAGGGCCATGCTGAAAAAAGTGTCAAAACCAGAAATGCAGGACAGGCCATGGAGAAATGGGAGCCTTGCTACACTGATGGGCGGGATGTAAATTGCCAACAGCCACTCTGGAGAAGAGTACGGTGTGTCCTGAAACATCTAAAAAACACAGCTTAGAGAGCATAGGGCACTTCCACTCATGGGGGTATAAATTGGGAAAATGAAAAATCAGCAAGACACAAGCACCCCAAAGTTTAGGGCTGCTCTGTTGACAAGGACCTCCACTTCATTCCACCTTAAATATCCCAGGAAAGAGAAAAATGGATAAAGGAGTTGTGGTCCTTATGTACAATGGAATATCACTCAGCCATGAAATCAATGTTATAAGGCTAGTAGCAGCATGATGAGTGGATTTAGGTACGACGATTCTAAGTGAAATAAGTCACACAGAAAAGGACACTTCTCATAAGGTATCACTGATAGAGGGACTGTAAAAACCGTTACACTTGAACTGAATTACAAAACAGAACGGAGTCACACATGCAGAAAACACTCTATGGCTGCTTAACGGGAAAGGTGAGGTGGGGTGATACATAAAACAAGGGTTTCAAATTAGCTCAGATACCGTTCCATAAAACGAATATGTAATAGACAAGACCTACTCCTTGCTCAGAGAACTGGACTCAACACGCCCTATTCACCGCACAAGAATATATCTGACTAGTAATAATCTTAAAACCTATGTATTGATATCTCTCTGTTAGTGTGTCAAGTGGGTGTAAAGCGGCATAAACACAGCAGTGAAAAGCAGCTAAACCCCATTATAAAAATAAATTACTTTGAAAAACCCATGAAACAAAGACAGTGAAAGAGAGCGAAATTCTTACACAATGCGTTCAGGGGCTGTGATGCAACCTGGATTGACCATATCTAGACCCACAGCTGGATGAGACATAAGGGTGGACACTCTTGGGGCTAAGAGGTTTGGTGAGGTTGGGTGAGCAAACGCAGACCCTTTAAAGTAATACTGCGTGGTACCCATCGCATGGGTCCCAAATCTCCAGGTTCAAGGGCATCTTGCTACATCGAAAACATGCATGAGAAACCCAGAAGATGGTACACCGTGTGATGGGGAAAGGTTTCTAAAACGCACCTCATTTCTCTTCTCCTTGTGCTCGGGTTCGCCATTCCAGCCACTTTACTAGCAATCTCCCTACTTGGAGCATCAGCACCTTTAACCTCCTGTTCCGTACAGGTTGCAATTTGTCCTGAGGATGAACGGGAAGACTTGGAACCAATGAGAGACTAGCTCTTGGTGTAGGGACAGGCACAGGTCACTCTATTTTCCCATCAGGAAGAAGAATTAACCACAGGCTCAGCCTGCCCCCCGGAACCAGAACAGGGCCTGAAGCCATCCTGCGCTTTTGCGGCCAGCTCCCTAAAAAGCGAGTTGTAAAATGGAGCTTCAGGGCACTGCAATTCACAAACCTGCAGAGTTATAAATGATAACTCTCGTCCACAAATATATTGAGGGAAGGCAAAGAAGACGATTTGAAATCAAGGCAGAATTGCAGGAAACAGATTTCAGGAGGTAGATTCGAATCGCCTTTAAAGCACATGAAAAGCGGCAAAACGTTGACAATGATGCCCTTGGCCAAAAAGGGCGTATGCATTTTTTCCTGAATATATTCAGGAAAAAACGCATACGCCCTTTTTGGCCAACCAAGCAACCTGGAAAGACAAATCAGCGCTAAAAAGAACTCTCGCTACCCATTGGTCAAAATGGCCATGCTGAAAAAAGTGTCAAAACCAGAAATGCAGGAAAGGCCATGGAGAAATGGGAGCCGTGCTACACTGATGGGCGGGATGTAAATTGCCAACAGCCACTCTGGAGAAGTGTACGGTGAGTCCTGAAACGTCTAAAAAGCAAAGCTTAGAGAGCATAGGGCACTTCCACTCATGGGGGTATACATTGGGAAAATTAAAAATCAGCAAGACACAAGCACCCCAAAGTTTAGGGCTGCTCTGTTGACAAGGACCTCCACTTCATTCCACCTTCAATATCCCAGGAAAGAGAAAAATGGATAAAGAAGTTGTGGTCCTTATATACAATGGAATATCACTCAGCCATGAAATCAATGTCATAAGGCTAGTAGCAGCATGATGAGTGGATTTAGGTACGACGATTCTAAGTGAAATAAGTCACACAGAAAAGGACACTTCTCATAATGTATCACTTATAGAGGGAATGTAAAAACCGTTACACTTGAACTGAATTACAAAACAGAACAGAGTCACACATGCAGAAAACACACTATGGCTGCTTAACGGGAAAGGTGAGGTGGGGTGATACATAAAACAAGGGTTTCAAATTAGCTCAGATACCGTTCCATAAAACCAATATGTAATAGACAAGACCTACTCCTTGCTCAGAGAACTGGACTCAACACGCCCTATTCACCGCACAAGAATATATCTGACTAGTAATAATCTTAAAACCTATGTATTGATATCTCTCTGTTAGTGTGTCAAGTGGGTGTAAGGCGGCATAAACACAGCAGTGAAAAGCAGCTAAACCCCATTATAAAAATAAATTACTTTGAAAAAACCATGAAACAAAGACAGTGAAAGAGAGAGAAATTCCTATACAATTCGTTCAGGGGCTGTGATGCAACCTGGATTGACCATATCTAGACCCACAGCTGGATGAGACATAAGGGTGGACACTCTTGGGGCTGAGAGGTTTGGTGAGGTTGAGTGAGCAAACGCAGACCCTTTAAAGTAATACTGCGTGGTACCCATCGCATGGGTCCCAAATCTCCAGGTTCAAGGGCATCTTGCTACATCGAAAACATGCATGAGAAACCCAGAAGATGGTACACCGTGTGATGGGGAAAGGTTTCTAAAACGCACGTCATTTCTCATCTCCTTGTGCCCGGGTTCGCCATTCCAGCCGCTTTACTAGCAATCTCCCTACTTGGAGCATCAGCACCTTTAACCTCCTGTTCCGTACAGGTTGCAATTTGTCCTGAGGATGAACGGGAAGACGTGGAACCAATGAGAGACTAGCTCTTGGTGTTGGGACAGGCACAGGTCACTCTATTTTCCCATCAGGAAGAAGAATTAACTACAGGTTCAGCCTGCCCCCCGGAACCAGAAGAGGGCCTGAAGCCATCCTGCTCTTTTGCGGCCTGCTCCCAAAAAAGCGAGTTGTAAAATGGAGCTTCAGGGCACTGCAATTCACAAACCTGCAGAGTTATAAATGATAACTCTCGTCCACAAATATATTGAGGGAAGGCAAAGAAGACGATTTGAAATCAAGGCAGAATTGCAGGAAACAGATTTCAGGAGGTAGATTCGAATCGCCTTTAAAGCACATGAAAAGCGGCAAAACGTTGACAATGATGCCCTTGGCCAAAAAGGGCGTATGCGTTTTTTCCTGAATATATTCAGGAAAAAATGCATACGCCCTTTTTGGCCAACCAAGCAACCTGGAAAGGCAAATCAGCGCTACAAAGAAGACTCGCTACCCATCGGTCAAAAGGGCCATGCTGAAAAATGTCTCAAAACCAGAAATGCAGGACAGCCCATGGAGAAATGGGAGCCTTGCCACACTGATGGGCGGGTTGTAAATTGCCAACAGCCACTCTGGAGAAGTGTACGGTGTGTCCTGAAACATCTAAAAAACACAGCTTAGAGAGCATAGGGCACTTCCACTCATGGGGGTATAAATTGGGAAAATGAAAAATCAGCAAGACACAAGCACCCCAAAGTTGAGGGCTGCTCTGTTGACAAGGACCTCCACTTCATTCCACCTTCAATATCCCAGGAAAGAGAAAAATGGATAAAGAAGTTGTGGTCCTTATGTACAATGGAATATCACTCAGCCGTGAAATCAATGTCATAAGGCTAGTAGCAGCATGATGAGTGGATTTAGGTACGACGATTCTAAGTGAAATAAGTCACACAGAAAAGGACATTTCTCATAAGGTATCACTTATAGAGGGAATGTAAAACCCGTTACACTTGAACTGAATTACAAAACAGAACAGAGTCACACATGCAGAAAACACAGTATGGCTGCTTAACGGGAAAGGTGAGGTGGGGTGATACATCAAACAAGGGTTTCAAATTAGCTCAGATACCGTTCCATAAACCCAATATGTAATAGACAAGACCTACTCCTTGCTCAGAGAACTGGACTCAACACGCCCTATTCGCCGCACAAGAATATATCTGACTAGTAATAATCTTAAAACCTATGTATTGATGTCCCTCTGTAAGTGAATCAAGTGGGTGTAAAGGGGCATAAACACAGCAGTGAAAATCAGGTAAACCCCATTATAAAAATAAATTACTTAAAAATTCCAAAAAACAAAGACAGTGATAGAGGGAAAATTTTTACGTAATTCGTTCCGGGGCTGTGATGCAACCTGGTGTGACCATATCTAGACCCACAGCTGGATGAGAAATAAAGCTGGACACTCTTGGGGCTGAAGGTCTCTTTCCCTATTTACCAGATTAGGAACGTAGAAAGGCTGCCACCCTCTGGCCGTTACCTGCAAAAGCAGCTTTAAAACCTGTGCTAATGGTCACTTCATATGAACAAGTACTTCAGGGCTGTAAATGAAACGTGCCCTCAAAATGTCTTGAGGGAGGTAATGGCCAAAAATTTTCAAAATGTGACACTTACTTTAAGAAAACACTTTGAAGAACTGAGCTGTAATCACAGTTTGATAAATAAAAAGGGCATGCTTTAAAGCTCAATTTCAACAGATTATGGGACACATGCAAATTCAACCACAGATAGGCATCAGCTCGCACCCATTAGAATAACCATCAGCAAGAAAACTACAAACAATAAATATTGAAGGTGTTTTGGAGAAATGCATACCCTCAATTTTAAGTGGGACGTAACCTGGAAAGAGCCACTAATGAGAACTGAACGGTGGTGCCTTTAAAACATACACACTGAGCTACCATATGATACAGCAAGCCCACTGCTTGGCCTATAACATAAGAAGATATAACTGGAAAGACACAGGCAAGCAAATGTGCATTGCAGCAGTATTACAATAGCCAAGACATGGAGGCAACCAGAAAGTCCATCAAGAGGTGCGTGGCCAAAGAAGAACTGGTACACGTACAGATGGAATATTAGCCAGGGAAAAAAATGAAACAATGCCATTTGCAGCACCATGTATGATTCTTGAGGTAATCAGGCAAATTGTACTAAGTCAGAAAGCAAAAGACACATATCCTATAATATCACTTATAGGTCTTAGCTAAAAATTGATACCAATGAAAATATTTCCACAGAGAAATGCAATCACAGATTCATTAAACAAACTTATGGTTCACCAAATGGAAAGGTGTGAGGATTGGATACATTAGGATATTGGGGTTAAGATAGATATAGAAACACATGTGAAATATGTAATCACCAAAGACCTACGTAATACCAAGACAAGACTACTCAACATCGTGTCATAACCTACATGGGAAAATGATCCAAAGAAGAATAGATATATGTATATGTTTAAAAGAACCACATCTTTCACACCTAGAAGAAACAAAACATTTTAATTAAATTTGCTCTGACAAAAAATAAAAATTAAATTAAAAAAAGAACAAGAAGTAATGAGACATAAACTTAAGGGGCTATTTGCTGGCACATTGCATTCTAATTTACAACCAGAACATGACTTCCATTAAGGCTCTGTCATCACTAATAAAGCAGCTTTATAAGCAATGTTGAAGGTAGCTTAAAAGAAGTCTCACTAATTATTGATAGTAACAAGGAAACAAAGAAAAGTAAAAATCTCACTGCAAAAAGTATACATAGGGTAAGGATAGTAGATCAAACACTTATTAAACTTCTGTAGAGAATAAAAGACAACAGTAGTATGTTTTTTTTAAAAAGAGAGGGCCCAAATAAATCTGAAATGAAAGAGATGATGTTACAACAGACACCACAGAAATACAAAGTATCCTAAGATACACACAGGGTAACTCAGGGCTCAGACTGGACAGAGCCCACTCTCCAGTCCCCTGTACATGACTTACAGGAGCCTCAGGAACTGAGGAGGGGGTCCCTGAGGAGAGGCTCAAGATAGAATATGGTAGGCATTAACATGACTGCATTCATCTTAAACATGCCTGAACTACATTCACACGAGATGATTTTGTCCTGTATGTACATCGGCACCTCTAGTTGGAACTGCAGATCTTTGGCTTCAACACCTCTACTGACAACATTAGCGTCACCTGCTGTGGACCGTCTCCTATAGGATTTCTAGAATCACAAAACATCGAAGCTTCACAGGACCCAGAGTCTGTGCAACTCCACACAGAGTCTCAGAGTCTCAACTCCACTCAGATACTCCACTCTTGGAGGGCACACACAAAGTAGTGTGCACATCAGGACCCAGGGGAAGGAGCAGTGACCCTGTAGGAGAATGACCAGAACTACCTGCTACTTTTAGAGGGTCTCCTGCAGAGGCAGGTGGTGGCTGTGGCTGTGGCTCACCGTGAGGACAACGACACTGGCAGCAGAAGTTCTGGGAAATACTCCTTGGTGTGAGCCCTCCCAGAGTCCGCCATTAGCCCCACCAAGAGCAAGGTAGGCTCCAGGGCTGGGTCACCTCAGGCCAAACAACCAACAGGGAGGGAACCCAGCCCCATGCATCAGCAGACAAGCGGATTAAACTTTTTATTAAAGTTTTATTTAATCCGTAGACAAGCGGATTAAAGCTCTGCCCACCAAAGCAACACCCAGCTCTACCCACCACCAGTCCCTCCCATCAGGAAGCTTGCACAAGCCTCTAAGATAGACTCATCCACCGGAGAGCAGACAGCAGAAGCAAGAAGAACTACAATTCTGCAGCCTGTGGAAGGAAAACCACATTCACAGAAAGATAGACAAAATGAAAAGGCAGAGGACTTTATACCAGATCAAGGAACAAGATAAAACCCCAGAAAAAAAAAAACAAAATGAGGTGGAGATAGGGAACCTTCCAGAAAAAAAATTCAGAATAATGATAGTGAAGTTGAGCCAAGACCTTGGAAAAAGAAAGGAGGCAAAGATCGAGAAGATGCAAGAAATGTTTAACAAAGACCTAGAAGAATTAAGGAACAAACACCTAGAAGAATTAAAGAACAAACAAACAGAGGTGAACAATGGAATAACTGAAATGAAAAATACACTAGAAGGAATCAGTAGCAGAATAACTGTGGCAGAAGAACGGATAAGTGACCTGGAAGACAGAAAGGTGGAAATCACTGCCATGGAACAGAATAAAGAAAAAGAATGAAAATAAACGAAGATACCCCAAGAGTCCTCTGGGACAACTTTAAACGCAACAACATTCGCATTATAGGGGTCCCAGAAGGAGAAGAGAGAGAGAAAGGACCCGAGAATATATTTGAAGAGATTATGGTCAAAAACTTCCCTAGCATGGGAAAAGAAATAGCCACCCAAGTCCAGAAGCACAGAGTGTCCCAGGCAGGATAAACCAAAGGAGAAAAATGACAAGACACATAGTAATCAAATTGACAAAAATTAACGACAAAGAAAAATGATTGAAAGCAGCAAGGGAAAAATGACAAATAACATACAAGGGAACTCCCATAAGGATAACAACTGATTTCTCAGCAGAAAATCTACAAGCCAGAAGGAAGTGGCATGATAAATTTAAAGTGATGAAAGGGAAGAACCTACAACCAAGAGTACTCCACCCTGCAAAGAGCTCATTCAGATTTGATGGAGAAATCAAAAGCCTTACAGACAAGCAAAAGCTAAGAGAATTCAGCACCATGAAACCAGCTCTACACCAAATGCTAAAGGAACTTCTCTAAGTGGGAAACACAAGAGAAGAAAAGGACCCACCAAGACAAACCCATAACAATTAAGAAAATAGTAGTAGGAACATACATATCGATAATTACCTTAAACGTGAATGCACTACATGTTCCAACCAAAAGACACAGGCTCGCTGAATGGATACAAAAACAAGACCCATATATATGCTGTCTACAAGAGATCCATTTCAGACCTAGGGACACATACAGACTCAAAGTGAGGCGATGGAAAAATATATTCTATGCAAATGAAAATCAAAAGAAAGCTGGAGTAGCAATACTCATATCAGATAAAATAGACTTTAAAATAAAGAATGTTACAAGAGACGAGGAAAGGCACTACATAATGGTCAGGGGATCAATCCAAGAAGAAGATATAACAACTATAAATATATATGTACCCAAAATAGGAGCAGCTCAATGTATAAGGCAACTGCTAACAGCTATAAAAGAGGAAATCGACAGTAACACAATAATAGCGGGGGACTTTAACAGCTCACTTACACCAGTGGAGATCAGCCAGACAGACAATTAATAAGGAAACACAAGCTTTAAATGACACAATAGACCAGATAGAGTTAATTGATATTTATAGGACATTCCATCCAAAAACAGGAGATTACACGTTCTTCTCAACTGCACACGGAACATTCTCCAGGATAGATCACATCTTGGGTCACAGATAAAGCCTCAGTAAATTTAAAAAAACTGAAATCATATCAAGCAGCTGTTCCGACCACAATGCTATGAGATTAGAAATCAATTACACGGAAAAAACCGTAAAAAACACAAACACATGGAGGCTAAACAATACGTTACTAAATAACCAAGAGATCACTGAAGAAACCAAAGAGGAAATCAAAAACTACCTAGAGACAAATGACAACAAAAACACGATGATCCAAAACCTATGGGATGCAGCAAAAGGAGTTCTAAGAGGGAAGTTTATAGCAATACAAGCCTACCTCAAGAAACAAGAAAAATCTCAAATAAACAATCTAACCTTACACCTAGAGGAACTAGAGAAAGAAGAACAAAACCCAAAGTTAGTAGAAGGAAAGAAATCATAAAGATCAGAGCAGAAATAAATGAAATAGAAACAAAGAAAACGAAAGCAAAGATCAATAAAACTAAAAGCTGGTTCTTTGAGAAGATAAGCAAAAATGATCAACCTTTAGCCAGACTCCAGAAAAAGAGGGAGAGGACGCAAATCAACAAAATTAGAAGTGAAAAAGCAGAAGTTACAACAGACACCACAGGAATACAAAGCATCCTAAGAGACTACTACAAGCAACTCTAGGCCAATAAAATGGACAATCTGGAAGAAATGGACAAATTCTTAGAAAGGGATAACCTTCTAAGACTGAACCAGGAAGAAATAGAAAATATGAACAAACCTATCACAAGCAATGAAATTGAAACTGTGATTAAAAATCTTCCAACAAACAAAAGTCCAGAACCAGATGGCATCACAGGTGAATTCTATCAAACATTTAGAGAAGAGCTAACACCCAACCTTCTCAAATTCTTCAAAACAATTGCAGCGGAAGGAACACTCCCAAACTCATTCTATGAGACCACCATCACCCTGATACCAAAATCAGACAGAGATACTACAAGGAAAGAAAATTATAGACCAATATCACTGATGAATATAGATGTAAAAATCCTCAACAAAATACTAGCAAACAGAATCGAACAACACATTAAAAGGATCATACACCATGATCAAGTGGGGTTTATCCCAGGGATGCAAGGATTCTTCAATATACACAAATCAATGTGATACACCATATTAACAAATTGTAGAATAAAAGCATATGATCATCTCAATAGAGGAAGGAAAAGATTTTGAGAAAAATCAACACTCATTTACGATAAAAACTCTGCAGAGTGTGGGCATAGAGGGAAACTACCTCAACATAATAAAGGCCATATATGACAAACCCACAGCAAACAGCATTCTCAATGGTGAAAAACTGAAAGCGTTTCCTCTAAGATCAGGAACAAGACGAGGATGTCCACTCTCACCACTGCTATTCAACATAGTTTTGGAAGTCCTAGCCATGGCAATCAGAGAAGAAAAAGAAATAAAAGGAATACAAAAAGGAAAAGAAGAAGTAAAATTGTCACTGTTTGCAGATGACATGATATCATAGAAAGAGAATCCTGAAGATGCCACCAGAAAACCACTGGAGCTAATCAATGAATTTGGTAAAGTTGCAGGATACAAAATTAATGCACAGAAATTGCTTGCATTCCTATACACTAACAATGAAAGATCAGAAAGAGAAATTAAGGAAACAATCCCATTACCACTGCTACAAAAAGAATAAAATACCTAGGAATAAACCTACCTAAGGAAGTAAAAGACCTGTACTCAGAAAACTATAAGACACTGATGAAAGAAATCAAAGATGATATAAACAGATGGAGACATATACCATGTTCTCGGATTAGAAGAATCAATATTGTGAAAATGACTATACTACCCAAAGCAATCTACAGATTCAATGCAATCCCGATCAAAATACATTTGGCATTTTCTACAAAACAAGAAAAAAAAATCTTAAAATTTGTAGGGAGACACAAAAGACCCTGGATAGCCAAAGCAGTCTTGAGGGGGGAAAAAAAAGAGCTGGAGGAATCAGACTTCCAGACTTCAGACTATATTGCAAAGCTACAGTAATCAAGATAATATGGTACTGACACAAAAACAGAAATATAGGTCAATAGAACAGGATAGAAAGCACAGAGATAAACCCACGTACCTATGGTTCACTAATCTATGACAAAGGAGGCAAGGGTATACAATGGAGAAAAGACAGTGTCTTCAGCAAGTGGTGCTGGGAAAACTGGACAGTTACATGTAAAAGAATGAAATTAGTACACTCCCTAACACCATACACAAAAATAAACTCAAAATGGATTAGAGACCTAAATATAAGACCAGCCACTATAAAACTCTTAGAGGAAAACATAAGCAGAACAGTCTATGACATAAATCACAGCAAGATCCTTTTTGACCCACCTCCTAGAGAAATGGAAATAAAAACAAAAATAAAAAAATGGGACCGAATGAAACATAAATTCTTTTGCACAGCAAAGGAAAACATAAGCAAGATGAAAAGACAACCATCAGAATGGGAGAAAATATTTTCAAATGAAGCAAATGGCAAAGGATTAATCTCCAAAAAGCAGCTCATGTAGCTCAATATCACAAAACCAAACAACCCAATCCAAAAATGGGCAGAAGACCTAAATAGACATTTCTCCAAAGAAGATATACAGGTTGCCAACAAACACATGAAAGGATGCTGAACATCACTAATCATTAGAGAAATGCAAATCAAAACTACAGTGAGGTATCACCTCACACCAGTCAGAATGGCCATCATCAAAAAATCTACCAACAATAAATGCTGGAGAGGCATTTATTGGAGCAAAGGGAACCCTCTTGCACTGTTGGTGGGAATGTAAATTGATATAGCCACTAGGGAGAAAGGTATGGGGGTTCCTTAAACACTAAAAATAGAACTACCATACAACCCAGCAAACCCACTCCTGGACATTTACCCTGAGAAAACCATAATTCAAAAAGAGTCATGTACCACAATGTTCACTGTAGCTCTATTTACAATAGCCAGGACATGGAAGCAACCTAAGTGTCCATCAACAGATAAATGGATAAAGAAGATGTGGCACATATATACAATGGAACATTATTCAGCCATAAAAAGAAACGAAATTGAGTTATTTTTAGTGAGGTGGATGGATCTAGAGTCTGTCCTACAGAGTGAAGTAAGTCAGAAAGAGAAAAACAAATACCGTATGCTAACACATATATATGGAATCTTAAAAAAAAAAGTTTATGAAGAACCTAGGGGCAGGAAAGGATTAAGGACACAGACGTAGAGAAAGGACTTGAGGACATGGGGAGAGGGAAGGGTAAGCTGGGACAAAGTGAGAGAGTGGTATGGACATATATACACTACCAAATGTAAAATTGATAGCTACTGGGAAGCAGCCACATAGCACAGGGAGATCAGCTCTGTGCTTTGTGACCACCTAAAAGGGTGGGATAAGGGAGTGAGAGGGAGGTGCAAGAGGGAGGGGATATGGTGTTATATGTATACGCACAGCTGATTCACTTTTTTATACAGCAGAAACTAACACACAATTGTAAAGCAATTATACTCCAATAAAGATGTAAAAGAAAAAAAAAAGCCCAGAGATAAACCTACACACCTATGGCCCACTAATCTATGACAAAGGAGGCAAGGGTATACAAAGGAGAAAAGACAGTCTCTTCAATAAGTGGTGCTGGGAAAAATGGACAGCTACATGTAAAAGAATGAAATTAGAACACTCCCTAACACCATACACAAAAAATAAACTCAAAATGGTTTAGAGACCGAAATGTAAGACCGGACACTATAAAACTCTTAGAGGAAAACACAGGAAGAATACTCTTTGACATAAATCACAGCAAGATCTTTTTTGATCCACCTCCTAGAGTAATGGAATAAAAAAAAAATAAACATATGGGAGCAAATGAAACCTAAAAGCTTTTGCAAAGCAAAGGAAACTACAAACAAGACGAAAAGACAACCCTCACAATGGGAGAAAATATTTGCAAACGAATCAATGGACAAAGGATTAATCTCCAATGTATATAAACAGCTCATGCAGCTCAACAGTAAAAAAACAAACAACCCAATCCAAAAATGGGCAGATGACGTAAATAGACATTTGTCCCAAGAAGACATACAGATGACCAAGAAGCACATGAAAAGCTGCTCAACATCACTAATTATTAGAGAAATATAAACCAAAACTACAATGAGGTATCGCCTCACACGAGTTAGAATGGGCATCATCAGAAAATCTACAAGCAACAAATGCTGGAGAGGGTGTGGAGAAAAGGGAACCCTCTTACACTATTTGTGGGAATGTAAATTGATACAGTCACGATGGAGAACAGTATGGAGGTTCCTTAAAAAACTAAAAATAGAATTACCATATGACCCAGCAATCCCACTACTGGCCATATACCCAGAGAAAACCATAATTCAAAAAGACATATTCACCACAATATTCATTGCAGCACTGTTTACAATAGCCAGGTCATGGAAGCAACCTAAATGCCCATAGACAGACGAACAGAAAAGATGTGCTACATATATAAAATGGAATATTACTCAGCCATAAAAAGGAATGAAATTGGGTCATTTGTAGAGACGTGGAT
This sequence comes from Balaenoptera borealis, assembly GCF_965194805.1. NCBI lineage: Eukaryota > Metazoa > Chordata > Mammalia > Artiodactyla > Balaenopteridae > Balaenoptera > Balaenoptera borealis. Next base: position 68,852 of record NW_028123913.1, on the reverse strand, counting down.
AGATCTAGAGACTGTCATACAGAGTGAAGTAAGTCAGAAAGAGAAAAACAAATATCGTATATTAACGCATACATGTGGAACCTAGAAAAATGGTAAAGATGAACCGGTTTGCAAGGCAGAAATAGAGACACAGATGTAGAGAACAAATGTATGGACACCAAGGGGGGAAAGTGGCAGGGTGGTGGTAGTGGGATGAATTGCGAGCCTGGGATTGACATATATACACTTATATGTATAAAATAGGTTACCAATAAGAGCCTGCTGTATAAAAAAATGAATAAAATAAATTCAAAAATTAAAAAATAAATCATACTTAAAAAAATAAAACAGAAAAAAAAGTTCTGTCCTTCCCATAGACGTATTTATATGAATGAATTATTTCCATGCTTATATCCATAAATACAAAAAGAGGAATAAAACTTACCTTGAACCAAAAAAGAAAAAAAAAAAAAAAACAGAACCCACTGGTCATACAGAGGAAAACCCTATCAGGGCACTTGCTCCAGGGGTAAACAATTCTGAAGTTGGTCACAGGTGGGGAATCATCTCCCATGCAGCCAGCAGCCCCCACACGAGGAGCGTCCTCATTGCAAAGCTGGGGGACCGTGAGGAGGCGTCTCTGAGTAAACGTGAGCTGAGCCCCAGGCCAGCTGCTGCTGAACTTTTCCCACCCTTCCCAGGTAAAACACCTGAATGTGTGCAAAGACTTTAAAAACTAGAGGAAGGGGCTTGGAGTCACACCAGCGACAGCACGCAGGCCGACTTGGTGCCTGCAGGCCAGCCAGGATGGTCCTGGCCCCGGGCGCTCGTCTGGAAGCTTTCCATTTCCCTGCCTGAGGTACCCCTCCTGTCCCGGCCCCCACTGCTTTTTTCCTTCCTCACCTCTGCCCGGGGAGAAATTCCAGCAGCTAGTATGGGTGACACATCCTCTTCTTTAGCAGGTGGCAGCCCGGCAACTCCTGCAGAAAGTCCAGCAGAGCCCCAGTCACACTGGGCCACTCATAGAGCCGTGGGCCCTACTCCCTCCCACCAGCCCAACCCCGAGACTGCTGACGGGGCAGAGAATATGGCGTCAGGCACAGCTGCAGAGGCTTTTGCTGCCTGGAGGGGTGTTTATATTGACCTCAACCCAGGCACACCTGGGAAGGGCTGGCCGGCCGGGTCAGGCTGCCCAGGTCAGCCAATCCTCGCCCCTCAGGGGCTCAGAGTTGCAGAAAATGGGCCTTGCTACACCAGCCAGATCCAAGGAACAGGTGTAGGCTCCCGAGAGTCAGGATAGATAAGGGGCGGCAGCCCTGGCTTGTTTTCGAATCATTTTATCTGGTCCATGAGTGGGAGACAACTTCAAGAAGACCCTCTGCTAATGAGAGGAACCCAGGAGTCAGGGAGAGGAGGGGTGGTGGGTGGAGACAGAGGCCTGGTGCCCCGGCTGCAGTGGAAGCCCCTGGAAGACCAGGCAGAGGGAGGCCGCACAGAGTGAAGCCTAGGGTCACAGACCTGTTGGAGCTGCTGTTTGTTAGTTCAAGCTCTGCTCTGAGGTGCTCTGTGTCAGCTCTGAGTGACAGGGGTGCTGGGGGTGCTCTGCAATGAGGGCTATGTGCACGGTTCCTGTGTGCCCAGCCCTGCCGGGGTACCTGTCCACGGGAGCTCCATATCCAGGGAGGGGCCTGCCCACGAGAGCCCCGTGGGCTGCTGCGTACCTGCCCAGGTGAGCTCCATATCTTGGGAGGGGCCTGACCACAAGAGCCCCGTGGGCTGCTGGGGACCTGGTAGAGGACGCCAGGACAGTCAGTGAAGCCACAGAGGATATACATCTAGTAGTTCCTAATTCCTACACCCTGCTGGTCATTCTACCATCCACCAGGACATGGCATTCTGTATTAGACTTCAATGATGCCTTCTTCTGTATTCCATTAGTCCCAGAGTCACAAGAAATTTTGGCCGTGAGTGGCAGGACTCAACCTACAACAAAAACAATACTGCTGGGCCGTCCTGCCCCAGGGGTTCAAAAATTCCCACACCATCTTTGGGGAAACGTTAGCTAAAGACCTAAAAGATCTACCTCTGGAGAAGGGAACCCTCCTTCAATATGCAGATGACATTCTGATCACCAGCCCGACTAAGGAGGCCTCTGAACTACCTAGCCAATAAAAGATAGAAGGTGTCCAAGGAAAAGGCTCAAATATCACAAACTAAGGTGGCCTTCCTGGGCTTCATTCGCACAGAAGGTCGGAGAAGCCCACCCCAGGAAAGGGAAGAAGCCATTTGCAGCCTCACCTTTCCTGAAACTAGAAGACAGCTTAGGGGTTCCTGGGGAGACCGGGGTTTGCTGCATCTGGATCCCTAACTACAGTCTAATAGTTAGACTGGGCCTCTATATGAAACACTGAAAGGAAAAGATGATGATCCTTTTGAATAGAATCCAGAAGGGGCCTTTCAAGAATGGAAAGAGCAGTCAATTCAGACCCTGGCCCTGGACCTCCCTAAGTTAGCTAAACCCTTTGACCTTTACATTCCTGGTCCAAGGCGAATCGCCCTTGGAGTATTAGTGCAAAAACTGGGACCACTTGAAATGGAACAATGCAAGAATGCCCTCCAGGCATTGGCCAGCCACCCCATCCGACCAGGATACTGGGGGTATCTAGAAACCTGGAAATCAGCAGCCCACAAGGCCAGCTCCCTCCTAAGGGAAAAGGACGCCACTTGGTGATCCTAACCACCCACCATGCCCTGAAGTTGCAGGGATTGCTCCGTGGGCACAATGACCTCGAGTGAGGAGGCCCTCCAACACCAACCTCCAGAGAGACAACCTGGGGCAATGGGCCCCCATGACGACTCGTGTGACCATCACTTGACCTGGAGCTTCTCTCAGAAAACAACAAGAGTGTGCCCCAAAAGAGCAGACTATTGCTTACAGGACTTACTGCACCCAGAACGGAGCTAATAAACTTGGCAGGGGAACCGTAAATAACGCTGCCACCATAGAAAAGCCTACAGACACCGCAGTGACGGCGGCCAATGAGACCGGCTGTACTCCTGGCTACTTCAAAAGGCCGTTGACTGAGTGGCCGTCATGGTCCTGGATCACCACCGGCCCTGGACTGTCTGGGAGTTGAGCAAGCAGGGCTCTGACACCTGGTGCTGTTTGTACGTTAATTCAGTGGCCTAACTGAAGAAAGCACAGACTACTGGTCAGAGCATCTAGGCTGGCAGAAACCGTCAGCCTAAGGGGGCCGAACCAATGTGGAGCAGGGTAAAACCGCCCACCCCCCCAGCGTCTCTGCACATCTCTTTCTTGGACCCTTAAAGGTCATTAGATTCTATAAAACTTCCAATGCTGGTGCTCAGGCAGACGAGCAGTGAGGGAGGAGGCCTGCAGACAATCAACCTCACCTGGAGGCTGCTGGGGAGAAGTCCTGCCCCTCCCCCCGGGTATGAGGACACCCAACTCAGCATGAAGCATTTACAGAAGACGTGTCTGCACCCTCAGTGCCCCAAGAATGAGGAATGGGACAAAAGGCAGAGGAGGGCTTTGTCACTGGCAAAGCCCATTAAAAATTCCTGGGAGATAAAAATAGAATCTGGGCAATAAAATAAAGTCTAACCATTTTTTCCTTTGTGCTTTGTCTAATTTCACTTGCTCCTAGGTTTCCACATGCAGAGGTCCCACACCCGACACTTCAGACCCGATTTCCTCGTGCAAAATGGCTGGGCCGACACCTCAGCTCGTGGGGCCCCGTGCAGACTCTGCGACATAGAGCCTGAGCTCCAGCCAACCTGGCCCTCGAGAGCTCCGCCCCCTCCCTCCCGCTGATGCTGACAGGATCCCTACACAGCAGCCCGGCCCACAACCCGCAGGGGAGCACACACTCTCACCTCTCCATTCTCTGATCAAAATATAAAGTTTTCCTTTGCTTCTGAACCAAAGTCAGTCTCGATCTGTTGGCTCCAATGACACTGGGCAGGGAGACCCTTGTTGGGGCCCACTCTGCAGGATCAGTAACAGAATTTGAGAACATTGTAACTTCAATGAACAGATGTGTGAGCCAAACTGTAATTAACATAGAGCAGTGTATAAGGCTCGTGTAAAATAAGATGTTTCTAACACTTCCATTTGATATTTCCATCACTTTATTATAAGCAAGTTCAGTGGAGGGGATTGTCTTATTTGTCAGGTCAAGAGTAGAGAAATGCAGTGATTTCTTTCCAAGGATGTACATCTAATAATCTTGGTTGAAGTTTCAACCTTGTTTGGAATGATTTTCCATTGAAAATGATACCTCTCTTTCAGCTCCTAGATTTCTGAGAAGTATAAAATCTTATATTTTTTATTACCAAAGGGGAAAGGTGGGAGGAGGGATAAATTAACAGTTTCAGATTAACATATACACACTGCTATGTATAAAATATATCATCAACAAGGAACTACTGTATAGCACAGGGAACTATACTCAATATTTTGTAATGACCCCTGAGGGGAAATAATCTGAAAAACAATAGATATCTATATCGACATCATCTATCAACTACAGATAAAATGGAAACTAAAGGAGGCCGATGGTGAGCGTTTCTGAACCTGAAGACTTCAATCATCTAAAGTTCGGACTCTGCCTACGGCCCAAGTCCCTTAATGAACACACATGTACCAGTAGCTTAAAAATTCCCCAGATTGGAGTTCGGGGAGACACTGATTTGGAAAAATCCCTTGTGTTCTCCTTACATACACGGGACCTTTCCTACAGCTAAAACATGCCTGTGACACCCAGAAGATGGAACACGGTTGGATCAGGAAGATTTTGGAAAAGGCACCAAAACGCCTAATTTCCTGGTTGTTGGGTTCACCCCTCCAGCCTTTTTCCTTAAAATCTCCCCACTAGAGGATGTCAGCACCTTCAACATCCAGTTGCACAGAAATCGGAATTTGTGCAAAGGAAGAAGGGGAAGGAGGAGAAACAAGGAGAGCCAAGCCCTAGATGTTCGGAGAGGCACATGTCACTCTACTTTCCAGTCAGGAAGAAGAATTAAGCAAAGGCTTAGCTTGCCACCGGGAACCAGAGTAGGTCCAGAAGCAAACGAGCGGTTCTGCGGAAAGCTCCCAAAAAAGCGAGTTGACAAATGGAGCTCAGGGGCACTGCAATTCACAAACCTGCAGAATTATAAATGATAACTCTCGTCCACAAATATATTGAGGGAAGGCAACGAAGAGGATTTGAAATCAAGGCAGAATTGCAGGAAACAGATTTCAGGAGATAGATTCGAATCACCCCTAAAGCACATGAAAAGCGGCAAAACGTCGACAATGATGCACTTGGCCAAAAAGAGCATATGCGTTTTTTTCTGAATGAATTCAGGAAAAAACCCATAGGCCCTTTTTGGCCAACCAAGCAAGCCGGAAATGCAATTCAGCACTACAAAGAAGTCTGACTTCCCATCGGTCAAAATGGCCTTCCTAAAAAAGTGTAAAACAAGAAAAGCAGGAGAGGCCAGGGAGGCAAGGGAGCCTTGCTACACTGATGGGCGGGATGTAAATTGCCAACAGCCACTCTGGAGAAGTGTACGGTGTGTCCTGAAACATCTAAAAAACACAGCTTAGAGAGAATAGGGCACTTCCACTCATGGGGGTATAAATTGGGAAAATGAAAAATCAGCAAGACACAAGCACCCCAAAGTTTAGGGCTGCTCTGTTGACAAGGACCTCCACTTCATTCCACCTTCAATATCCCAGGAAAGAGAAAAATGGATAAAGAAGTTGTGGTCCTTATGTACAATGGAATATCACTCAGCCATGAAATCAATGTCATAAGGCTAGTAGCAGCATGATGAGTGGATTTAGGTACGACGATTCTAAGTGAAATAAGTCACACAGAAAAGGACACTTCTCATAAGGTATCACTGATAGAGGGAATGTAAAAACCGTTACACTTGCACTGAATTACAAAACAGAACAGAGTCACACATGCAAAAAACACACTATGGCTGCTTAACGGGAAAGGTGAGGTGGGGTGATACATAAAACAAGGGTTTCAAATTAGCTCAGATACCGTTCCATAAAACCAATATGTAATAGACAAGACCTACTCCTTGCTCAGAGAACTGGACTCAACACGCCCTATTCACCGCACAAGAATATATCTGACTAGTAATAATCTTAAAACCTATGTATTGATATCTCTCTGTTAGTGTGTCAAGTGGGTGTAAGGCGGCATAAACACAGCAGTGAAAAGCAGCTAAACCCCATTATAAAAATAAATTACTTTGAAAAACCCATGAAACAAAGACAGTGAAAGAGAGAAAAATTCCTACACAATTCGTTCAGGGGCTGTGATGCAACCTGGATTGACCATATGTAGACCCACAGCTGGATGAGACATAAGGGTGGACACTCTTGGGGCTGAGAGGTTTGGTGAGGTTGGGTGAGCAAACGCAGACCTTTTAAAGTAATACTGCGTGGTACCCATCGCATGGGTCCCAATCTCCAGGTTCAAGGGCATCTTGCTACATCGAAAACATGCATGAGAAACCCAGAAGATGGTACACCATGTGATGGGGAAAGGTTTCTAAAACGCACCTCATTTCTCATCTCCTTGTGCCCGGGTTCGCCATTCCAGCCGCTTTACTAGCAATCTCCCTACTTGGAGCATCAGCACCTTTAACCTCCTGTTCCGTACAGGTTGCAATTTGTCCTGAGGATGAACGGGAAGACGTGGAACCAATGAGAGACTAGCTCTTGGTGTTGGGACAGGCACAGGTCACTCTATTTTCCCATCAGGAAGAAGAATTAACTACAGGCTCAGCCTGCCCCCCGGAACCAGAAGAGGGCCTGAAGCCATCCTGTGCTTTTGCGGCCAGCTCCCAAAAAAGCGAGTTGTAAAATGGAGCTTGAGGGCACTGCAATTCACAAACCTGCAGAGTTATAAATGATAACTCTCGTCCACAAATATATTGAGGGAAGGCAAAGAAGACGATTTGACATCAAGGCAGAATTGCAGGAAACAGATTTCAGGAGGTAGATTCGAATCGCCTTTAAAGCACATGAAAAGCGGCAAAACGTTGACAATGATGCCCTTGGCCAAAAAGGGCGTATGCGTTTTTTCCTGAATATATTCAGGAAAAAACGCATACGCCCTTTTTGGCCAACCAAGCAACCTGGAAAGGCAAATCAGCACTACAAAGAAGACTCGCTACCCATCGGTCAAAAGGGCCATGCTGAAAAAAGTGTCAAAACCAGAAATGCAGGACAGGCCATGGAGAAATGGGAGCCTTGCTACACTGATGGGCGGGATGTAAATTGCCAACAGCCACTCTGGAGAAGTGTACGGTGAGTCCTGAAACATCTAAAAAACACAGCTTAGAGAGCATAGGGCACTTCCACTCATGGGGGTATAAATTGGGAAAATGAAAAATCAGCAAGACACAAGCACCCCCAAGTTGAGGGCTGCTCTGTTGACAAGGACCTCCACTTCATTCCACCTTCAATATCCCAGGAAAGAGAAAAATGGATAAAGAAGTTGTGGTCCTTATGTACAATGGAATATCACTCAGCCATGAAATCAATGTCATAAGGCTAGTAGCAGCATGATGAGTGGATTTAGGTACGACGATTCTAAGTGAAATAAGTCACACAGAAAAGGACACTTCTCATAAGGTATCACTTATAGAGGGAATGTAAAAACCATTACACTTGAACTGAATTACAAAACAGAACAGAGTCACACATGCAGAAAACACAGTATGGCTGCTTAACGGGAAAGGTGAGGTGGGGTGATACATAAAACAAGGGTTTCAAATTAGCTCAGATACCGTTCCATAAACCCAATATGTAATAGACAAGACCTACTCCTTGCTCAGAGAACTGGACTCAACACGCCCTATTCGCTGCACAAGAATATATCTGACTAGTAATAATCTTAAAACCTATGTATTGATGTCCCTCTGTAAGTGAATCAAGTGGGTGTAAAGGGGCATAAACACAGCAGTGAAAATCAGGTAAACCCCATTATAAAAATAAATTACTTAAAAATTCCAAAAAACAAAGACAGTGATAGAGGGAAAATTTTTACGTAATTCGTTCCAGGGCTGTGATGCAACCTGGTGTGACCATATCTAGACCCACAGCTGGATGAGAAATAAAGCTGGACACTCTTGGGGCTGAAGGTCTCTTTCCCTATTTACCAGATTAGGAACGTAGAAAGGCTGCCACCCTCTGGCCGTTACCTGCAAAAGCAGCTTTAAAACCTGTGCTAATGGTCACTTCATATGAACAAGAACTTCAGGGCTGTAAATGAAACGTGCCCTCAAAATGTCTTGAGGGAGGTAATGGCCAAAAATTTTCAAAATGTGACACTTACTTTAAGAAAACACTTTGAAGAACTGAGCTGTAATCACAGTTTGATAAATAAAAAGGGCATGCTTTAAAGCTCAATTTCAACAGATTATGGGACACATGCAAATTCAACCACAGATAGGCATCAGCTCGCACCCATTAGAATAACCATCAGCAAGAAAACTACAAACAATAAATATTGAAGGTGTTTTGGAGAAATGCATACCCTCAATTTTAAGTGGGACGTAACCTGGAAAGAGCCACTAATGAGAACTGAATGGTGGTGCCTTTAAAACATACACACTGAGCTACCATATGATACAGCAAGCCCACTGCTTGGCCTATAACATAAGAAGATATAACTGGAAAGACACAGGCAAGCAAATGTGCATTGCAGCAGTATTACAATAGCCAAGACATGGAGGCAACCAGAAAGTCCATCAAGAGGTGCGTGGCCAAAGAAGAACTGGTACACGTACAGATGGAATATTAGCCCGGGAAAAAAATGAAACAATGCCATTTGCAGCACCATGTATGATTCTTGAGGTAATCAGGCAAATTGTACTAAGTCAGAAAGCAAAAGACACATATCCTATAATATCACTTATAGGTCTTAGCTAAAAATTGATACCAATGAAGATATTTCCACAGAGAAATGCAATCACAGATTCATTAAACAAACTTATGGTTCACCAAATGGAAAGGTGTGAGGATTGGATACATTAGGATATTGGGGTTAAGATAGATATAGAAACACATGTGAAATATGTAATCACCAAAGACCTACATAATACCAAGACAAGACTACTCAACATCGTGTCATAACCTACATGGGAAAATGATCCAAAGAAGAATAGATATATGTATATGTTTAAAAGAACCACATCTTTCACACCTAGAAGAAACAAAACATTTTAATTAAATTTGCTCTGACAAAAAATAAAAATTAAATTAAAAAAAGAACAAGAAGTAATGAGACATAAACTTAAGGGGCTATTTGCTGGCACATTGCATTCTAATTTACAACCAGAACATGACTTCCATTAAGGCTCTGTCATCACTAATAAAGCAGCTTTATAAGCAATGTTGAAGGTAGCTTAAAAGAAGTCTCACTAATTATTGATAGTAACAAGGAAACAAAGAAAAGTAAAAATCTCACTGCAAAAAGTATACATAGGGTAAGGATAGTAGATCAAACACTTATTAAACTTCTGTAAAGAATAAAAGACAACAGTAGTATGTTTTTTTAAAAAGAGAGGGCCCAAATAAATCTGAAATGAAAGAGATGATGTTACAACGGACACCACAGAAATACAAAGTATCCTAAGATACACACAGGGTAACTCAGGGCTCAGACTGGACGGAGCCCACTCTCCAGTCCCCTGTACATGACTTACAGGAGCCTCAGGAACTGAGGAGGGGGTCCCTGAGGAGAGGCTCAAGATAGAATATGGTAGACATTAACATGACTGCATTCATCTTAAACATGCCTGAACTACATTCACACGAGATGATTTTGTCCTGTATGTACATCGGCACCTCTAGTTGGAACTGCAGAACTTTGGCTTCAACACCTCTACTGACAACATTAGCGTCACCTGCTGTGGACCGTCTCCTATAGGATTTCTAGAATCACAAAACATCGAAGCTTCACAGGACCCAGAGTCTGTGCAACTCCACACAGAGTCTCAGAGTCTCAACTCCACTCAGATACTCCACTCTTGGAGGGCACACACAAAGTAGTGTGCACATCAGGACCCAGGGGAAGGAGCAGTGACCCTGTAGGAGAATGACCAGAACTACCTGCTACTTTTAGAGGGTCTCTTGCAGAGGCAGGTGGTGGCTGTGGCTGTGGCTCACCGTGAGGACAACGACACTGGCAGCAGAAGTTCTGGGAAATACTCCTTGGTGTGAGCCCTCCCAGAGTCCGCCATTAGCCCCACCAAGAGCAAGGTAGGCTCCAGGGCTGGGTCGCCTCAGGCCAAACAACCAACAGGGAGGGAACCCAGCCCCATGCATCAGCAGACAAGCGGATTAAACTTTTTATTAAAGTTTTATTTAATCCGTAGACAAGCGGATTAAAGCTCTGCCCACCAAAGCAACACCCAGCTCTACCCACCACCAGTCCTTCCCATCAGGAAGCTTGCACAAGCCTCTAAGATAGACTCATCCACCGGAGAGCAGACAGCAGAAGCAAGAAGAACTACAATTCTGCAGCCTGTGGAAGGAAAACCACATTCACAGAAAGATAGACAAAATGAAAAGGCAGAGGACTTTATACCAGATCAAGGAACAAGATAAAACCCCAGAAAAAAAAAACAAAATGAGGTGGAGATAGGGAACCTTCCAGAAAAAAAATTCAGAATAATGATAGTGAAGTTGAGCCAAGACCTTGGAAAAAGAAAGGAGGCAAAGATCGAGAAGATGCAAGAAATGTTTAACAAAGACCTAGAAGAATTAAGGAACAAACACCTAGAAGAATTAAAGAACAAACAAACAGAGGTGAACAATGGAATAACTGAAATGAAAAATACACTAGAAGGAATCAGTAGCAGAATAACTGTGGCAGAAGAACGGATAAGTGACCTGGAAGACAGAAAGGTGGAAATCACTGCCATGGAACAGAATAAAGAAAAAGAATGAAAATAAACGAAGACACCCCAAGAGTCCTCTGGGACAACATTAAACGCAACAACATTCGCATTATAGGGGTCCCAGAAGGAGAAGAGAGAGAGAAAGGACCCGAGAATATATTTAAAGAGATAATGGTCAAAAACTTCCCTAGCATGGGAAAAGAAATAGCCACCCAAGTCCAGAAGCACAGAGTGTCCCAGGCAGGATAAACCAAAGGAGAAAAATGACAAGACACATAGTAATCAAATTGACAAAAATTAACGACAAAGAAAAATGATCGAAAGCAGCAAGGGAAAAATGACAAATAACATACAAGGGAACTCCCATAAGGATAACAACTGATTTCTCAGCAGAAAATCTACAAGCCAGAAGGAAGTGGCATGATAAATTTAAAGTGATGAAAGGGAAGAACCTACAACCAAGAGTACTCCACCCTGCAAAGAGCTCATTCAGATTTGATGGAGAAATCAAAAGCCTTACAGACAAGCAAAAGCTAAGAGAATTCAGCACCATGAAACCAGCTCTACACCAAATGCTAAAGGAACTTCTCTAAGTGGGAAACACAAGAGAAGAAAAGGACCCACCAAGACAAACCCATAACAATTAAGAAAATAGTAGTAGGAACATACATATCGATAATTACCTTAAACGTGAATGCACTACATGTTCCAACCAAAAGACACAGGCTCGCTGAATGGATACAAAAACAAGACCCATATATATGCTGTCTACAAGAGATCCATTTCAGACCTAGGGACACATACAGACTCAAAGTGAGGCGATGGAAAAATATATTCTATGCAAATGAAAATCAAAAGAAAGCTGGAGTAGCAATACTCATATCAGATAAAATAGACTTTAAAATAAAGAATGTTACAAGAGACGAGGAAAGGCACTACATAATGGTCAGGGGATCAATCCAAGAAGAAGATATAACAATTATAAATATATATGTACCCAAAATAGGAGCAGCTCAATGTATAAGGCAACTGCTAACAGCTATAAAAGAGGAAATCGACAGTAACACAATAATAGCGGGGGACTTTAACAGCTCACTTACACCAGTGGAGATCAGCCAGACAGAAAATTAATAAGGAAACACAAGCTTTAAATGACACAATAGACCAGATAGAGTTAATTGATATTTATAGGACATTCCATCCAAAAACAGCAGATTACACGTTCTTCTCAACTGCACACGGAACATTCTCCAGGATAGATCACATCTTGGGTCACAGATAAAGCCTCAGTAAATTTAAGAAAACTGAAATCATATCAAGCAGCTGTTCCGACCACAATGCTATGAGATTAGAAATCAATTACACGGAAAAAACCGTAAAAAACACAAACACATGGAGGCTAAACAATACGTTACTAAATAACCAAGAGATCACTGAAGAAATCAAAGAGGAAATCAAAAACTACCTAGAGACAAATGACAACAAAAACACGATGATCCAAAACCTATGGGATGCAGCAAAAGGAGTTCTAAGAGGGAAGTTTATAGCAATACAAGCCTACCTCAAGAAACAAGAAAAATCTCAAATAAACAATCTAACCTTACACCTAGAGGAACTAGAGAAAGAAGAACAAAACCCAAAGTTAGTAGAAGGAAAGAAATCATAAAGATCAGAGCAGAAATAAATGAAATAGAAACAAAGAAAACGAAAGCAAAGATCAATAAAACTAAAAGCTGGTTCTTTGAGAAGATAAGCAAAAATGATCAACCTCTAGCCGGACTCCAGAAAAAGAGGGAGAGGACGCAAATCAACAAAATTAGAAGTGAAAAAGCAGAAGTTATAACAGACACCACAGGAATACAAAGCATCCTAAGAGACTACTACAAGCAACTCTAGGCCAATAAAATGGACAATCTGGAAGAAATGGACAAATTCTTAGAAAGGGATAACCTTCTAAGACTGAACCAGGAAGAAATAGAAAATATGAACAAACCTATCACAAGCAATGAAATTGAAACTGTGATTAAAAATCTTCCAACAAACAAAAGTCCAGAACCAGATGGCATCACAGGTGAATTCTATCAAACATTTAGAGCAGAGCTAACACCCAACCTTCTCAAATTCTTCAAAACAATTGCAGCGGAAGGAACACTCCCAAACTCATTCTATGAGACCACCATCACCCTGATACCAAAATCAGACAGAGATACTACAAGGAAAGAAAATTATAGACCAATATCACTGATGAATATAGATGTAAAAATCCTCAACAAAATACTAGCAAACAGAATCGAACAACACATGAAAAGGATCATACACCATGATCAAGTGGGGTTTATCCCAGGGATGCGAGGATTCTTCAATATACACAAATCAATGTGATACACCATATTAACAAATTGTAGAATAAAACCATATGATCATCTCAATAGATGAAGGAAAAGATTTTGAGAAAATTCAACACTCATTTACGATAAAAACTCTGCAGAGTGTGGGCATAGAGGGAAACTACCTCAACATAATAAAGGCCATATATGACAAACCCACAGCAAACAACATTCTCAATGGTGAAAAACTGAAAGCGTTTCCTCTAAGATCAGGAACAAGACGAGGATGTCCACTCTCACCACTGCTATTCAACATAGTTTTGGAAGTCCTAGCCATGGCAATCAGAGAAGAAAAAGAAATAAAAGGAATACAAAAAGGAAAAGAAGAAGTAAAATTGTCACTGTTTGCAGATGACATGATATCATAGATAGAGAATCCTAAAGATGCCACCAGAAAACCACTGGAGCTAATCAATGAATTTGGTAAAGTTGCAGGATACAAAATTAATGCACAGAAATTGCTTGCATTCCTATACACTAACAATGAAAGATCAGAAAGAGAAATTAAGGAAACAATCCCATTACCACTGCAACAAAAAGAATAAAATACCTAGGAATAAACCTACCTAAGGAAGTAAAAGACCTGTACTCAGAAAACTATAAGACACTGATGAAAGAAATCAAAGATGATATAAACAGATGGAGACATATACCATGTTCTCGGATTAGAAGAATCAATATTGTGAAAATGACTATACTACCCAAAGCAATCTACAGATTCAATGCAATCCCGATCAAAATACCTTTGGCATTTTCTACAGAACAAGAAAAAAAAAATCTTAAAATTTGTAGGGAGACACAAAAGACCCTGGATAGCCAAAGCAGTCTTGAGGGGGGAAAAAAAAGAGCTGGAGGAATCAGACTTCCAGACTTCAGACTATATTGCAAAGCTACAGTAATCAAGATAATATGGTACTGACACAAGAACAGAAATATAGGTCAATAGAGCAGGATAGAAAGCACAGAGATAAACCCACGTACCTATGGTTCACTAATCTATGACAAAGGAGGCAAGGGTATACAATGGAGAAAAGACAGTGTCTTCAGCAAGTGGTGCTGGGAAAACTGGACAGTTACATGTAAAAGAATGAAATTAGTACACACCCTAACACCATACACAAAAATAAACTCAAAATGGATTAGAGACCTAAATATAAGACCAGCCACTATAAAACTCTTAGAGGAAAACATAAGCAGAACAGTCTATGACATAAATCACAGCAAGATCCTTTTTGACCCACCTCCTAGAGAAATGGAAATAAAAACAAAAATAAAAAAATGGGACCGAATGAAACATAAATTCTTTTGCACAGCAAAGGAAAACATAAGCAAGATGAAAAGACAACCATCAGAATGGGAGAAAATATTTTCAAATGAAGCAAATGGCAAAGGATTAATCTCCAAAAAGCAGCTCATGTAGCTCAATATCACAAAACCAAACAATCCAATCCAAAAATGGGCAGAAGACCTAAATAGACATTTCTCCAAAGAAGATATACAGGTTGCCAACAAACACATGAAAGGATGCTGAACATCACTAATCATTAGAGAAATGCAAATCAAAACTACAGTGAGGTATCACCTCACACCAGTCAGAATGGCCATCATCAAAAAATCTACCAACAATAAATGCTGGAGAGGCATTTATTGGAGCAAAGGGAACCCTCTTGCACTGTTGGTGGGAATGTAAATTGATATAGCCACTAGGGAGAACGGTATGGGGGTTCCTTAAAAACTAAAAATAGAACTACCATACAACCCAGCAAACCCACTCCTGGACATTTACCCTGAGAAAACCATAATTCAAAAAGAGTCATGTACCACAATGTTCACTGTAGCTCTATTTACAATAGCCAGGACATGGAAGCAACCTAAGTGTCCATCAACAGATAAATGGATAAGGAAGATGTGGCACAAATATACAATGGAACATTATTCAGCCATAAAAAGAAACGAAATTGAGTTACTTTTAGTGAGGTGGATGGATCTAGAGTCTGTCCTACAGAGTGAAGTAAGTCAGAAAGAGAAAAACAAATACCGTATGCTAACACATATATATGGAATCTTAAAAAAAAAAAGTTTATGAAGAACCTAGGGGCAGGAAAGGATTAAGGACACAGACGTAGAGAAAGGACTTGAGGACATGGGGAGAGGGAAGGGTAAGCTGGGACAAAGTGAGAGAGTGGTATGGACATATATACACTACCAAATGTAAAATTGATAGCTACTGGGAAGCAGCCACATAGCACAGGGAGATCAGCGCTGTGCTTTGTGACCACCTAAAAGGGTGGGATAAGGGAGTGAGAGGGAGTTGCAAGAGGGAGGGGATATGGTGTTATATGTATACGCACAGCTGATTCACTTTTTTATACAGCAGAAACTAACACACAATTGTAACGCAATTATACTCCAATAAAGATGTAAAAGAAAAAAAAAAGCCCAGAGATAAACCTACACACCTATGGCCCACTAATCTATGACAAAGGAGGCAAGGGTATACAAAGGAGAAAAGACAGTCTCTTCAATAAGTGGTGCTGGGAAAAATGGACAGCTACATGTAAAAGAATGAAATTAGAACACTCCCTAACACCATACACAAAAAATAAACTCAAAATCGATTAGAGACCGAAATGTAAGACCGGACACTATAAAACTCTTAGAGGAAAACATAGGAAGAATACTCTTTGACATAAATCACAGCAAGATCTTTTTTGATCCACCTCCTAGAGTAATGGAATAAAAAAAAAATAAACATATGGGAGCAAATGAAACCTAAAAGCTTTTGCAAAGCAAAGGAAACTACAAACAAGACGAAAAGACAACCCTCACAATGGGAGAAAATATTTGCAAACGAATCAATGGACAAAGGATTAATCTCCAATGTATATAAACAGCTCATGCAGCTCAACAGTAAAAAAACAAACAACCCAATCCAAAAATGGGCAGATGACGTAAATAGACATTTGTCCCAAGAAGACATACAGATGACCAAGAAGCACATGAAAAGCTGCTCAACATCACTAATTATTAGAGAAATATAAACCAAAACTACAATGAGGTATCGCCTCACACGAGTTAGAATGGGCATCATCAGAAAATCTACAAGCAACAAATGCTGGAGAGGGTGTGGAGAAAAGGGAACCCTCTTACACTATTTGTGGGAATGTAAATTGATACAGTCACGATGGAGAACAGTATGGAGGTTCCTTAAGAAACTAAAAATAGAATTACCATATGACCCAGCAATCCCACTACTGGCCATATACCCAGAGAAAACCATAATTCAAAAAGACATATTCACCACAATATTCATTGCAGCACTGTTTACAATAGCCAGGTCATGGAAGCAACCTAAATGCCCATAGACAGACGAACAGAAAAGATGTGCTACATATATAAAATGGAATATTACTCAGCCATAAAAAGGAATGAAATTGGGTCATTTGTAGAGACGTGGATAGATCTAGAGACTGTCATACAGAGTGAAGTAAGTCAGAAAGAGAAAAACAAATATCGTATATTAACGCATACATGTGGAACCTAGAAAAATGGTAAAGATGAACCGGTTTGCAAGGCAGAAATAGAGACACAGATGTAGAGAACAAATGTATGGACACCAAGGGGGGAAAGTGGCAGGGTGGTGGTGGTGGGATGAATTGCGAGCCTGGGATTGACATATATACACTTATATGTATAAAATAGGTTACCAATAAGAGCCTGCTGTATAAAAAAAATGAATAAAATAAATTCAAAAATTAAAAAATAAGTAATACTTAAAAAAATAAAACAGAAAAAAAGTTCTGTCCTTCCCATAGACGTATTTATATGAATGAATTATTTCCATGCTTATATCCATAAATACAAAAAGAGGAATAAAACTTACCTTGAACCAAAAAAGAAAAAAAAAAAAAAACAGAACCCACTGGTCATACAGAGGAAAACCCTATCAGGGCACTTGCTCCAGGGGTAAACAATTCTGAAGTTGGTCACAGGTGGGGAATCATCTCCCATGCAGCCAGCAGCCCCCACACGAGGAGCGTCCTCATTGCAAAGCTGGGGGACCGTGAGGAGGCGTCTCTGAGTAAACGTGAGCTGAGCCCCAGGCCAGCTGCTGCTGAACTTTTCCCACCCTTCCCAGGTAAAACACCTGAATGTGTGCAAAGACTTTAAAAACTAGAGGAAGGGGCTTGGAGTCACACCAGCGACAGCACGCAGGCCGACTTGGTGCCTGCAGGCCAGCCAGGATGGTCCTGGCCCCGGGCGCTCGTCTGGAAGCTTTCCATTTCCCTGCCTGAGGTACCCCTCCTGTCCCGGCCCCCACTGCTTTTTTCCTTCCTCACCTCTGCCCGGGGAGAAATTCCAGCAGCTAGTATGGGTGACACATCCTCTTCTTTAGCAGGTGGCAGCCTGGCAACTCCTGCAGAAAGTCCAGCAGAGCCCCAGTCACACTGGGCCACTCATAGAGCCGTGGGCCCTACTCCCTCCCACCAGCCCAACCCCGAGACTGCTGACGGGGCAGAGAATATGGCGTCAGGCACAGCTGCAGAGGCTTTTGCTGCCTGGAGGGGTGTTTATATTGACCTCAACCCAGGCACACCTGGGAAGGGCTGGCCGACCGGGTCAGGCTGCCCAGGTCAGCCAATCCTCGCCCCTCAGGGGCTCAGAGTTGCAGAAAATGGGCCTTGCTGCACCGGCCAGATCCAAGGAACAGGCGTAGGGTCCCGAGAGTCAGGATAGATAAGGGGCGGCAGCCCTGGCTTGTTTTTGAATCATTTTATCTGGTCCATGAGTGGGAGACAACTTCAAGAAGACCCTCTGCTAATGAGAGGAACCCAGGAGTCAGGGAGAGGAGGGGTGGTGGGTGGAGACAGAGGCCTGGTGCCCCGGCTGCAGTGGAAGCCCCTGGAAGACCAGGCAGAGGGAGGCCGCACAGAGTGAAGCCTAGGGTCACAGACCTGTTGGAGCTGCTGTTTGTTAGTTCAAGCTCTGCTCTGAGGTGCTCTGTGTCAGCTCTGAGTGACAGGGGTGCTGGGGGTGCTCTGCAATGAGGGCTATGTGCACGGTTCCTGTGTGCCCAGCCCTGCCGGGGTACCTGTCCACGGGAGCTCCATATCCAGGGAGGGGCCTGCCCACGAGAGCCCCGTGGGCTGCTGCGTACCTGCCCAGGTGAGCTCCATATCCTGGGAGGGGCCTGACCACAAGAGCCCCGTGGGCTGCTGGGGACCTGCTAGAGGACGCCAGGACAGTCAGTGAAGCCACAGAGGATATACATCTAGTAGTTCCTAATTCCTACACCCTGCTGGTCATTCTACCATCCACCAGGACATGGCATTCTGTATTAGACTTCAATGATGCCTTCTTCTGTATTCCATTAGTCCCAGAGTCACAAGAAATTTTGGCTGTGAGTGGCAGGACTCAACCTACAACAAAAACAATACTGCTGGGCCGTCCTGCCCCAGGGGTTCAAAAATTCCCACACCATCTTTGGGGAAACGTTAGCTAAAGACCTAAAAGATCTACCTCTGGAGAAGGGAACCCTCCTTCAATATGCAGATGACATTCTGATCACCAGCCCGACTAAGGAGGCCTCTGAACTACCTAGCCAATAAAAGATAGAAGGTGTCCAAGGAAAAGGCTCAAATATCACAAACTAAGGTGGCCTTCCTGGGCTTCATTCGCACAGAAGGTCGGAGAAGCCCACCCCAGGAAAGGGAAGAAGCCATTTGCAGCCTCACCTTTCCTGAAACTAGAAGACAGCTTAGGGGTTCCTGGGGAGACCGGGGTTTGCTGCATCTGGATCCCTAACTACAGTCTAATAGCTGGGCCTCTATATGAAACACTGAAAGGAAAAGATGATGATCCTTTTGAATAGAATCCAGAAGCGGCCTTTCAAGAATGGAAAGAGCAGTCAATTCAGACCCTGGCCCTGGACCTCCCTAAGTTAGCTAAACCCTTTGACCTTTACATTCCTGGTCCAAGGCGAATCGCCCTTGGAGTATTAGTGCAAAAACTGGGACCACTTGAAATGGAACAATGCAAGAATGCCCTCCAGGCATTGGCCAGCCACCCCATCCGACCAGGATACTGGGGGTATCTAAAAACCTGGAAATCAGCAGCCCGCAAGGCCAGCTCCCTCCTAAGGGAAAAGGACGCCACTTGGTGATCCTAACCACCCACCATGCCCTGAAGTTGCAGGGATTGCTCCGTGGGCACAATGACCTCGAGTGAGGAGGCCCTCCAACACCAACCTCCAGAGAGACAACCTGGGGCAATGGGCCCCCATGACGACTCGTGTGACCATCACTTGACCTGGAGCTTCTCTCAGAAAACAACAAGAGTGTGCCCCCAAAGAGCAGACTATTGCTTACAGGACTTACTGCACCCAGAGCGGAGCTAATAAACTTGGCAGGGGAACCGTAAATAACGCTGCCACCATAGAAAAGCCTACAGACACCGCAGTGATGGCGGCCAATGAGACCGGCTGTACTCCTGGCTACTTCAAAAGGCCGTTGACTGAGTGGCCGTCATGGTCCTGGATCACCACCGGCCCTGGACTGTCTGGGAGTTGAGCAAGCAGGGCTCTGACACCTGGTGCTGTTTGTACGTTAATTCAGTGGCCTAACTGAAGAAAGCACAGACTACTGGTCAGAGCATCTAGGCTGGCAGAAACCATCAGCCTAAGGGGCCCGAACCAATGTGGAGCAGGGTAAAACCGCCCACCCCCCCAGCGTCTCTGCACATCTCTTTCCTGGACCCTTAAAGGTCATTAGAATCTATAAAACTTCCAATGCTGGTGCTCAGGCAGACGAGCAGTGAGGGAGGAGGCCTGCGGACAATCAACCTCACCTGGAGGCTGCTGGGGAGAAGTCCTGCCCCTCCCCCCGGGTATGAGGACACCCAACTCAGCATGAAGCATTTACAGAAGACGTGTCTGCACCCTCAGCGCCCCAAGAATGAGGAATGGGACAAAAGGCAGAGGAGGGCTTTGTCACTGGCAAAGCCCATTAAAAATTCCTGGGAGATAAAAATAGAATCTGGGCAATAAAATAAAGTCTAACCATTTTTTCCTTTGTGCTTTGTCTAATTTCACTTGCTCCTAGGTTTCCACATGCAGAGGTCCCACACCCGACACTTCAGACCCGATTTCCTAGTGCAAAATGGCTGGGCCGACACCTCAGCTCGTGGGGCCCCGTGCAGACTCTGCGACATAGAGCCTGAGCTCCAGCCAACCTGGCCCTCGAGAGCTCCGCCCCCTCCCTCCCGCTGATGCTGACAGGATCCCTACACAGCAGCCCGGCCCACTACCCGCAGGGGAGCACACACTCTCACCTCTCCATTCTCTGATCAAAATATAAAGTTTTCCTTTGCTTCTGAACCAAAGTCAGTCTCGATCTGTTGGCTCCAATGACACTGGGCAGGGAGACCCTTGTTGGGGCCCACTCTGCAGGATCAGTAACAGAATTTGAGAACATTGTAACTTCAATGAACAGATGTGTGAGCCAAACTGTAATTAACATAGAGCAGTGTATAAGGCTCGTGTAAAATAAGATGTTTCTAACACTTCCATTTGATATTTCCATCACTTTATTATAAGCAAGTTCAGTGGAGGGGATTGTCTTATTTGTCAGGTCAAGAGTAGAGAAATGCAGTGATTTCTTTCCAAGGATGTACATCTAATAATCTTGGTTGAAGTTTCAACCTTGTTTGGAATGATTTTCCATTGAAAATGATACCTCTCTTTCAGCTCCTAGATTTCTGAGAAGTATAAAATCTTATATTTTTTATTACCAAAGGGGAAAGGTGGGAGGAGGGATAAATTAACAGTTTCAGATTAACATATACACACTGCTATGTATAAAATATATCATCAACAAGGAACTACTGTATAGCACAGGGAACTATACTCAATATTTTGTAATGACCCCTGAGGGGAAATAACCTGAAAAACAATAGATATCTATATCGACATCATCTATCAACTACAGATAAAATGGAAACTAAAGGAGGCCGATGGTGAGCGTTTCTGAACCTAAAGACTTCAATCATCTAAAGTTCGGACTCTGCCTACGGCCCAAGTCCCTTAATGAACACACATGTACCAGTAGCTTAAAAATTCCCCAGATTGGAGTTCGGGGAGACACTGATTTGGAAAAATCCCTTGTGTTCTCCTTACATACACGGGACCTTTCCTACAGCTAAAACATGCCTGTGACACCCAGAAGATGGAACACGGTTGGATCAGGAAGATTTTGGAAAAGGCACCAAAACGCCTAATTTCCTGGTTGTTGGGTTCACCCCTCCAGCCTTTTTCCTTAAAATCTCCCCACTTGAGGATGTCAGCACCTTCAACATCCAGTTCCACAGAAATCGGAATTTGTCCAAAGGAAGAAGGGGAAGGAGGAGAAACAAGGAGAGCCAAGCCCTAGATGTTCGGAGAGGCACATGTCACTCTACTTTCCAGTCAGGAAGAAGAATTAAGCAAAGGCTTAGCCTGCCACCGGGAACCAGAGTAGGGCCAGAAGCAAACGAGCAGTTCTGCGGAAAGCTCCCAAAAAAGCGAGTTGAAAAATGGAGCTCAGGGGCACTGCAATTCACAAATATGCAGAGTTATAAATGATAACTCTCGTCCACAAATATATTGAGGGAAGGCAACGAAGAGGATTTGAAATCAAGGCAGAATTGCAGGAAACAGATTTCAGGAGTTAGATTTGAATCACCCCTAAAGCACATGAAAAACATCAAAACGTCGACAATGATGCACTTGGCCAAAAGGAGCATATGCGTTTTTTTCTGAATGAATTCAGGAAAAAACCCATAGGCCCTTTGTGGCCAACCAAGCAAGCCGGAAATGCAATTCAGCTCTACAAAGAAGTCTGACTTCCCATCGGTCAAAATGGCCTTCCT
The DNA here is from genome assembly GCF_965194805.1 of Balaenoptera borealis. Classification (NCBI taxonomy): domain Eukaryota; kingdom Metazoa; phylum Chordata; class Mammalia; order Artiodactyla; family Balaenopteridae; genus Balaenoptera; species Balaenoptera borealis. The sequence continues at coordinate 46,644 of NW_028123913.1, read as the reverse complement.
ACAAAAGTGTAAAAACAAGAAAAGCAGGAGAGGCCAGGGAGTAAAGGGAGCCTTGTTACACTGATGGGTGGGGTGTAAATTGCCAATGATGACTCTGGAGAAGGGTATGATGTTTCCTAAAACATCTAAAAAACACAGCTAGAGAGAAAGGGGCACATCGACTCATGGGCGTATAAATAGGGAAAACTAAAAATCAGCAAGACACAGGCACCCAAAACTTTAGGGCTGCTCTGTTGACAAGAACCTCCACTTAATTCCACCTTAAATATCCAAGGAAAGAGAAAAATGGATAAAGAAGTTGTGGTCCTTATGTACAATGGAATATCACTCAGCAATGAAATCAATGTCATAAGGGTAGTAGCAGCATGATGAGTGGATTTAAGTACAACGATTCTAAGTGAAATAAGTCACACAGAAAAAGACACTTCTCATAAGGTATCACTTATAGAGGGAATGTAAAAACCGTTACACTTGAACTGAATTACAAAACAGAACAAAGTCACACATGCCGAAAACACACTATGGCTGCTTAACGGGAAAGGTGAGGTGGGGTGATACATAAAACAAGGGTTTCAAACTAGCTCAGATACCGTTCCATAAACCCAATATGTAATAGACAAGACCTACTCCTTGCTCAGAGAACTGGACTCAACACGCCCTATTCACCGCACAAGAATATATCTGACTAGTAATAATCTTAAAACCTATGTATTGATATCACTCTGTTAGTGTGTCAAGTCGCTGTAAAGCGGCATAAACACAGCAGTGAAAAGCAGCTAAACCGCATTATAAAAATAAATTACTTTTAAAAACCCATGAAACAAAGACAGTGAAAGAGAGAGAAATTCTTAAACAATTCGTTCAGGGGCTGTGATGCAAACTGGATTGACCATATCTAGACCCACAGTTGGATGAGACATAAGGGTGGACACTCTTGGGGCTGAGAGATTTGGTGAGGTTGCGTGAGCAAATGCAGACCCTTTAAAGTAATACTGCGTGGTACCCATCGCATGGGTCCCAAATCTCCAGGTTCAAGGGCATCTTCCTACATCGAAATCATGCATGAGAAACACAGAAGATGGTACACTGTGTGATGGGGAGAGGTTTCTAAAACGCACCTCATTTCTCATCTCCTTGTGCTCGGGTTTGCGATTGCAGCCACTTTACTAGCAATCTCCCTACTTGGAGCATCAGCACCTTTAAACTCCTCTGCCGTACAGGATGCAATTTGTCCGGAGGATGAACGGGAAGACGGGGAACCAATGAGAGACTAGCTCTTGGTGTTGGGACAGGCACAGGTCACTCTATTTTCCCATCAGGAAGAAGAATTAACCACAGGCTCAGCCTGCCCCGCGGAACTAGAACAGGGCCTGAAGCCATCCTGCGATTTTGCGGCCAGCTCCCTAAAAAGCGAGTTGTACAATGGAGCTTCAGGGCACTGCAATTCACAAACCTGCAGAGTTATAAATGATAACCCTCGTCCACAAATATATTGAGGGAAGGCAAAGAAGAGGATTTGAAATCAAGGCAGAATTGCAGGAAACAAATTTCAGGAGGTAGATTCGAATCGCTTTAAAGCACACGAAAAGCGGCAAAACTTTGACAATGATGCCCTTGGCCAAAAAGGGCGTATGCGTTTTTTCCTGAATATATTCAGGAAAAAAAGGATACGCCCTTTTTGGGCAACCAAGCAACCTGGAAAGGCAAATCAGTGTTACAAAGAAGTCTCGCTTCCCATCGGTCAAAAGGGCCATGCTGAAAAAAGTGTCAAAACCAGAAATGCAGGACAGGCCATGGAGAAATGGGAGCCTTGCTACACTGATGGGCGGGATGTAAATTGCCAACAGCCACTCTGGAGAAGTGTACGGTGTGTCCTGAAACATCTAAAAAACACAGCTTAGAGAGCATAGGGCACTTCCACTCATGGGGATATAAATTGGCAAAATGAAAAATCAGCAACACAAAAGCACCCCAAAGTTTAGGGCTGCTCTCTTGACAAGGACCTCCACTTCATTCCACCTTAAATATCCCAGGAAAGAGAAAAATGGATAAAGAAGTGGTGATCCTTATGTACAATGGAATATCACTCAGCCATGAAATCAATGTCATAAGGCTAGTAGCAGCATGATGAGTGGATTTAGGTACGACGATTCTAAGTGAAATAAGTCACACAGAAAAGGACACTTCTCATAAGGTATCACTGATAGAGGGAATGTAAAAACCGTTACACTTGAACTGAATTACCAAACAGAACAGAGTCACACATGCAGAACCAGAAATGCAGGAGAGGCCATGGAGAAATGGGAGCCTTGCTACACTGATGGGCGGGATGTAAATTGCCAACAGCCACTCTGGAGAAGTGTACGGTAAGTCCTGAAAAATCTAAAAAACACAGCTTAGAGAGCATAGGGCACTTCCACGCATGGGGGTATAAATTGGGAAAATGAAAAATCAGCAAGACACAAGCACGCCAAAGTTGAGGACTGCTCTGTTGACAAGAACCTCCACTTCATTCCACCTTAAATATCCCAGGAAAGAGAAAAATGGATAAAGAAGTTGTGGTCCTTATGTAAAATGGAATATCACTGAGCCATGAAATCAATGTCATAAGGCTAGTAGCAGCATGATGAGTGGATTTAGGTACGACGATTCTAAGTGAAATAAGTCACACAGAAAAGGACACTTCTCATAATGTATCACTGATAGGGGGAATGTAAAAACCGTTACACTTGAACTGAATTACAAAACAGAACAGAGTCACACATGCAGAAAACACACTATGGCTGCTTAACGGGAAAGGTGAGGTGGGGTGATACATAAAACAAGGGTTTCAAATTAGCTCAGATACCGTTCCATAAACCCAATATGTAATAGACAAGACCTACTCCTTGCTCAGAGAACTGGACTCAACACGCCCTATTCACCGCACAAGAATATATCTGACTAGTAATAATCGTAAAACATATGTATTGATATCTCTCTGTTAGTGTGTCAAGTGGGTGGAAAGCGGCATAAACACAGCCGTGAAAAGCAGCTAAACCCCATTATGAAAATAAATTACTTTGAAAAACCCATGAAACAAAGACAGTGAAAGAGAGAGAAATTCTTACACAATGCGTTCAGGGGCTGTGATGCAACCTGGATTGACCATATCTAGACCCACAGCTGGATGAGACATAAGGGTGGACACTCTTGGGGCTGAGAGGTTTGGTGAGGTTGGGTGAGCAAACGCAGACCCTTTAAAGTAATACTGCATGGTACCCATCGCATGGGTTCCAAATCTCCAGGTTCAAGGGCATCTTCCTACATCGAAAACATGCATGAGAAACCCAGAAGATGGTACACCGTGTGATGGGGAAAGGTTTCTAAAACGCACCTCATTTCTCATCTCCTTGTGCCCGGGTTCACCATTCCAGCCGCTTTACTAGCAATCTCCCTACTTGGAGCATCAGCACCTTTAACCTCCTGTTCCGTACAGGTTGCAATTTGTCCTGAAGATGAACGGGAAGACGGGGAACCAACGAGAGACTAGCTCTTGGTGTCGGGACAGGCACAGGTCACTCTATTTTCCCATCAGGAAGAATAATTAACCACAGGCTCAGCCTGCCCCCCGGAACCAGAACAGGGCCTGAAGCCATCCTGCGCTTTTGCGGCCAGCTCCCAAAAAAGCGAGTTGTAAAATGGAGGTTCAGGGCACTGCAATTCACAAACCTGCAGAGTTATAAATGATAACTCTCATCCACAAATATATTGAGGGAAGGCAAAGAAGACGATTTGAAATCAAGGCAGAATTGCACGAAACAGATTTCAGGAGGTAGATATGAATCGCCTTTAAAGCACATGAAAAGCGGCAAAACGTTGACAATGATGCCCTTGGCCAAAAAGGGCGTATGCGTTTTTTCCTGAATATATTCAGGAAAAAACGCATACGCCCTTTTTGGCCAACCAAGCAACCTGGAAAGGCAAATCAGCGCTACAAAGAAGACTCGCTACCCATCGGTCAAAAGGGCCATGCTGAAAAAAGTCTCAAAACCAGAAATGCAGGACAGGCCATGGAGAAATGGGAGCCGTGCTACACTGATGGGCGGGATGTAAATTGCCAACAGCCACTCTGGAGAAGTGTACGGTGTGTCCTGAAACAACTGAAAAACACAGCTTAGAGAGCATAGGGCACTTCCACTCATGGGGGTATAAATTGGGAAAATTAAAAATCAGCAAGACACAAGCACCCCAAAGTTTAGGGCTGCTCTGTTGACAAGGACCTCCACTTCATTCCACCTTAAATATCCAAGGAAAGAGAAAAATGGATAAAGAAGTTGTGGTCCTTATGTACAATGGAATATCACTCAGCCATGAAATCAATGTCATAAGGCTAGTAGCAGCATGATGAGTGGATTTAGGTACGACGATTCTAAGTGAAATAAGTCACACAGAAAAGGACACTTCTCATAAGGTATCACTGATAGAGGGAATGTAAAAACCGTTACACTTGAACTGAATTACCAAACAGAACAGAGTCACACATGCAGAACCAGAAATGCAGGAGAGGCCATGGAGAAATGGGAGCCTTGCTACACTGATGGGCGGGATGTAAATTGCCAACAGCCACTCTGGAGAAGTGTACGGTAAGTCCTGAAAAATCTAAAAAACACAGCTTAGAGAGCATAGGGCACTTCCACGCATGGGGGTATAAATTGGGAAAATGAAAAATCAGCAAGACACAAGCACGCCAAAGTTGAGGACTGCTCTGTTGACAAGAACCTCCACTTCATTCCACCTTAAATATCCCAGGAAAGAGAAAAATGGATAAAGAAGTTGTGGTCCTTATGTAAAATGGAATATCACTGAGCCATGAAATCAATGTCATAAGGCTAGTAGCAGCATGATGAGTGGATTTAGGTACGACGATTCTAAGTGAAATAAGTCACACAGAAAAGGACACTTCTCATAATGTATCACTGATAGGGGGAATGTAAAAACCGTTACACTTGAACTGAATTACAAAACAGAACAGAGTCACACATGCAGAAAACACACTATGGCTGCTTAACGGGAAAGGTGAGGTGGGGTGATACATAAAACAAGGGTTTCAAATTAGCTCAGATACCGTTCCATAAACCCAATATGTAATAGACAAGACCTACTCCTTGCTCAGAGAACTGGACTCAACACGCCCTATTCACCGCACAAGAATATATCTGACTAGTAATAATCGTAAAACATATGTATTGATATCTCTCTGTTAGTGTGTCAAGTGGGTGGAAAGCGGCATAAACACAGCCGTGAAAAGCAGCTAAACCCCATTATGAAAATAAATTACTTTGAAAAACCCATGAAACAAAGACAGTGAAAGAGAGAGAAATTCTTACACAATGCGTTCAGGGGCTGTGATGCAACCTGGATTGACCATATCTAGACCCACAGCTGGATGAGACATAAGGGTGGACACTCTTGGGGCTGAGAGGTTTGGTGAGGTTGGGTGAGCAAACGCAGACCCTTTAAAGTAATACTGCATGGTACCCATCGCATGGGTTCCAAATCTCCAGGTTCAAGGGCATCTTCCTACATCGAAAACATGCATGAGAAACCCAGAAGATGGTACACCGTGTGATGGGGAAAGGTTTCTAAAACGCACCTCATTTCTCATCTCCTTGTGCCCGGGTTCACCATTCCAGCCGCTTTACTAGCAATCTCCCTACTTGGAGCATCAGCACCTTTAACCTCCTGTTCCGTACAGGTTGCAATTTGTCCTGAAGATGAACGGGAAGACGGGGAACCAACGAGAGACTAGCTCTTGGTGTCGGGACAGGCACAGGTCACTCTATTTTCCCATCAGGAAGAATAATTAACCACAGGCTCAGCCTGCCCCCCGGAACCAGAACAGGGCCTGAAGCCATCCTGCGCTTTTGCGGCCAGCTCCCAAAAAAGCGAGTTGTAAAATGGAGGTTCAGGGCACTGCAATTCACAAACCTGCAGAGTTATAAATGATAACTCTCATCCACAAATATATTGAGGGAAGGCAAAGAAGACGATTTGAAATCAAGGCAGAATTGCACGAAACAGATTTCAGGAGGTAGATATGAATCGCCTTTAAAGCACATGAAAAGCGGCAAAACGTTGACAATGATGCCCTTGGCCAAAAAGGGCGTATGCGTTTTTTCCTGAATATATTCAGGAAAAAACGCATACGCCCTTTTTGGCCAACCAAGCAACCTGGAAAGGCAAATCAGTGCTACAGAGAAGTCTCGCTTCCCATCGGTCAAAAGGGCCATGCTGAAAAAAGTGTCAAAACCAGAAATGCAGGACAGGCCATGGAGAAATGGGAGCCTTGCTACACTGATGGGCGGGATGTAAATTGCCAACAGCCACTCTGGAGAAGTGTACGGTGTGTCCTGAAACATCTGAAAAACACAGCTTAGAGAGCATAGGGCACTTCCACTCATGGGGGTATAAATTGGGAAAATGAAAAATCAGCAAGACACAAGCACCCCAAAGTTGAGGGCTGCTCTGTTGACAAGGACCTCCACTTCATTCCACCTTAAATATCCCAGGAAAGAGAAAAATGGATAAAGAAGTTGTGGTCCTTATGTACAATGGAATATCACTCAGCCATGAAATCAATGTCATAAGGTTAGTAGCAGCATGATGAGTGGATTTAGGTACGACGATTCTAAGTGAAATAAGTCACACAGAAAAGGACACTTCTCATAAGGTATCACTGATAGAGGGAATGTAAAAACCGTTACACTTGAACTGAATTACAAAACAGAACAGAGTCACACATGCAGAAAACACACTATGGCTGCTTAACGGGAAAGGTGAGGTGGGGTGATACATAAAACAAGGGTATCAAATTAGCTCAGATACCGTTCCCTAAACCCAATATGTTGTAGACAAGACCTACTCCTTGCTCAGAGAACTGGACTCAACACGCCCTATTCACCGCACAAGAATATATCTGACTAGTAATAATCTTAAAACCTATGTATTGATATCTCTCTGTTAGTGTGTCAAGTGGGTGTAAAGCGGCATAAACACAGCCGTGAAAAGCAGCTAAATTCCCATTATGAAAATAAATTACTTTGAAAAACCCATGAAACAACGACAGTGAAAGAGATAGAAATTCTTACACAATGACTTCAGGGGCTGTGATGCAACCTGGATTGACCATATCTAGACCCACAGCTGGATGAGACATAAGGGTGGACACTCTTCGGGCTGAGAGGTTTGGTGAGGTTGGGTGAGCAAATGCAGAACCTTTAAAGTAATACTGCGTGGTACCCATCGCATGGGTCCCAAATCTCCAGGTTCAAGGGCATCTTCCTACATCGAAAACATGCATGAGAAACCCAGAAGATGGTACACCGTGTGATGGGGAAAGGTTTCTAAAACGCACCTCATTTCTCATCTCCTTGTGCCCGGGTTCGCCATTCCAGCCGCTTTACTAGCAATCTCCCTACTTGGAACATCAGCACCTTTAACCTCCTGTTCCGTACAGGTTGCAATTTGTCCTGAGGATGAACGGGAAGACGGGGAACCAACGAGAGACTAGCTCTTGGTGTCGGGACAGGCACTGGTCACTCTATTTTCCCATCAGAAAGAAGAATTAACCACAGGCTCAGCCTGCCCCCCGGAACCAGAACAGGGCCTGAAGCCATACTGCACTTTTGCGGCCAGCTCCCAAAAAAGCGAGTTGTAAAATGGAGGTTCAGGGCACTGCAATTCACAAACCTGCAGAGTTATAAATGATAACTCTCGTCCACAAATATATTGAGGGAAGGCAAAGAAGACGATTTGAAATCAAGGCAGAATTGCACGAAACAGATTTCAGGAGGTAGATATGAATCGCCTTTAAAGCACATGAAAAGCGGCAAAACGTTGACAATGATGCCCTTGGCCAAAAAGGGCGTATGCGTTTTTTCCTGAATATATTCAGGAAAAAACGCATACGCCCTTTTTGGCCAACCAAGCAACCTGGAAAGGCAAATCAGCGCTACAGAGAAGTCTCGCTTCCCATCGGTCAAAAGGGCCATGCTGAAAAAAGTGTCAAAACCAGAAATGCAGGACAGGCCATGGAGAAATGGGAGCCTTGCTACACTGAGGGGCGGGATGTAAATTGCCAACAGCCACTCTGGAGAAGTGTACGGTGTGTCCTGAAACATCTGAAAAACACAGCTTAGAGAGCATAGGGCACTTCCACTCATGGGTGTATAAATTGGGAAAATTAAAAATCAGCAAGACACAAGCACCCAAAGTTGAGGGCTGCTCTGTTGACAAGGACCTCCACTTCATTCCACCTTAAATATCCCAGGAAAGAGAAAAATGGATAATAAAGTTGTGGTCTTTATGTACAATGGAATATCACTCAGCCATGAAATCAATGTCATAAGGTTAGTAGCAGCATGATGAGTGGATTTAGGTATGACGATTCTAAGTGAAATAAGTCACACAGAAAAGGACACTTCTCATAAGGTATCACTGATAGAGGGAATGTAAAAACCGTTACACTTGCACTGAATTACAAAACAGAACAGAGTCACACATGCAGAAAACACACTATGGCTGCTTAACGGGAAAGGGGAGGTGGGGTCATACATAAAACAAGGGTTTCAAATTAGCTCAGATACCGTTCCATAAACCCAATATGTAATAGACAAGACCTACTCCTTGCTCAGAGAACTGGACTCAACACGCCCTATTCACCGCACAAGAATATATCTGACTAGTAATAATCTTAAAACCTATGTACTGATATCTCTCTGTTAGTGTGTCAAGTGGGTGTAAAGCGGCATAAACACAGCAGTGAAAAGCAGCTAAACCCCATTATAAAAATAAATTACTTTGAAACACCCATGAAACAAAGACAGTGAAAGAGATAGAAATTCTTACACAATGAGTTCAGGGGCTGTGATGCAACCTGGATTGACCATATCTAGACCCACAGCTGGATGAGACATAAGGGTGGACACTCTTGGGGCTGAGAGGTTTGGTGAGGTTGGGTGAGCAAACGCAGACCCTTTAAAGTAATACTGCGTGGTACCCATCGCATGGGTCCCAAATCTCCAGGTTCAATGGCATCTTCCTACATCGAAAACATGCATGAGAAACCCAGAAGATGGTACACCGTGTGATGGGGAAAGGTTTCTAAAACGCACCTCATTTCTCATCTCCTTGTGCCTGGGTTCGCCATTCCAGCCGCTTTACTAGCAATCTCCCTACTTGGAGCACCAGCACCTGTAACCTCCGGTTCCGTACAGCTTGCAATTTGTCCTGAGGATGAACGGGAAGACGGGGAACCAACGAGAGACTAGCTCTTGGTGTCGGGACAGGCACAGGTCACTCTATTTTCCCATCAGGAAGAAGAATTAACCACAGGCTCAGCCTGCCCCCCGGAACAAGAACAGGGCCTGAAGCCATCCTGCGCTTTTGCGGCCAGCTCCCAATAATGCGAGTTGTAAAATGGAGGTTCAGGGCACTGCAATTCACAAACCTGCAGAGTTATAAATGATAACTCTCGTCCACAAATATATTGAGGGAAGGCAAAGAAGAGGATTTGAAATCAAGGCAGAATTGCACGAAACAGATTTCAGGAGGTAGATACGAATCGCCTTTAAAGCACATGAAAAGCGGCAAAACGTTGACAATGATGCCCTTGGCCAAAAAGGGCGTATGCGTTTTTTCCTGAATATATTCAGGAAAAAACGCATACGCCCTTTTTGGCCAACCAAGCAACCTGGAAAGGCAAATCAGCGCTACAGAGAAGTCTCGCTTCCCATCGGTCAAAAGGGCCATGCTGAAAAAAGTGTCAAAACCAGAAATGCAGGACAGGCCATGGAGAAATGGGAGCCTTGCTACACTGATGGGCGGGATGTAAATTGCCAACAGCCACTCTGGAGAAGTGTACGGTGTGTCCTGAAACATCTGAAAAACCCAGCTTAGAGAGCATAGGGCACTTCCACTCATGGGGGTATAAATTGGGAAAATGAAAAATCAGCAAGACACAAGCACCCCAAAGTTTAGGGTTGCTATGTTGACCAGGACCTCCACTTCATTCCACCTTAAATATCCCAGGAAAGAGAAAAATGGATAAAGAAGTTGTGGTCCTTATGTACAATGGAATATCACTCAGCCATGAAATCAATGTCACAAGGCTAGTAGCAGCATGATGTGTGGATTTAGGTACGACGATTCTAAGTGAAATAAGTCACACAGAAAAGGACACTTCTCATAAGGTATCACTGATAGAGGGAATGTAAAAACCGTTACACTTGAACTGAATTACAAAACAGAACAGAGTCACACATGCAGAAAACACACTATGGCTGCTTAACTGGAAAGGTGAGGTGGGGTGATACATAAAACAAGGGTTTCAAATTAGCTCAGATACCGTTCCATAAACCCAGTATGTAATAGACAAAACCTACTCCTTGCTCAGAGAACTGGACTCAACACGCCCTATTCACCGCACAAGAATATATCTGACTAGTAATAATCTTAAAACTTATGTATTGATATCTCTCTGTTAGTGTATCAAGTGGGTGTAAAGCGGCATAAACACAGCAGTGAAAAACAGCTAAACCCCATTATGAAAATAAATTACTTTGAAAAACCCATGAAACAAAGACAGTGAAAGAGAGAGAAATTCTTACACAATGCGTTCAGGGGCTGTGATGCAACCTGGATTGACCATATCTAGACCCACAGCTGGATGAGACATAAGGGTGGACACTCTTGGGGCTGAGAGGTTTGGTGAGGTTGGGTGAGCAAACGCAGACCCTTTAAAGTAATACTGCGTGGTACCCATCGCATGGGTCCCTAATCTCCAGCTTCAAGGGCATCTTCCTACATCGAAAACATGCATGAGAAACCCAGAAGATAGTACACCGTGTGATGGGGAAAGGTTTCTAAAACGCACCTCATTTCTCATCTCCTTGTGCCCGGGTTCGCCATTCCAGCCGCTTTACTAGCAATCTCCCTACTTGGAGCATCAGCACCTTTAACCTCCTGTTCCGTACAGGTTGCAATTTGTCCTGAGGATGAACGGGAAGACGGGGAACCAACGAGAGACTAGCTCTTGGTGTTGGGACAGGCACAGGTCACTCTATTTTCCCATTGAGGAAGAAGAATTAACCACAGGTTCAGCCTGCCCCCCGGAACAAGAACAGGGCCTGAACCCATCCTGCGCTTTTGCAGCCAGCTCCCAAAAAAGCGAGTTGTAAAATGGAGGTTCAGGGCACTGCAATTCACAAACCTGCAGAGTTATAAATGATAACTCTCGTCCACAAATATATTGAGGGAAGGCAAAGAAGAGGATTTGAAATCAAGGCAGAATTGCAGGAAACAGATTTCAGGAGGTAGATTCGAATCGCCTTTAAAGCACATGAAAAGCGGCAAAATGTTGACAATGATGCCCTTGGCCAAAAAGGGCGTATGCGTTTTTTCCTGAATATATTCAGGAAAAAACGCATACGCCCTTTTTGGCCAACCAAGCAACCTGGAAATGCAAATCAGCGCTACAAAAAAGTCTCGCTTCCCATCGGTCAAAAAGGCCATGCTGAAAAAAGTGTCAAAACAAGAAATGCAGGACAGGCAATGGAGAAATGGGAGCATTGCTACACTGATGGGCGGGATGTAAATTGCCAACAGCCACAATGGAGAAGTGTACGGTGTGTCCTGAAACATCTGAAAAACACAGCTTAGAGAGCATAGGGCACTTCCACTCATGGGGGTATAAATTGGGAAAATGAAAAATCAGCAAGACACAAGCACCCCAAAGTTTAGGGCTGCTATGTTGACCAGGACCTCCACTTCATTCCACCTTAAATATCCCAGGAAAGAGAAAAATGGATAAAGAAGTTGTGGTCCTTATGTACAATGGAATATCACTCAGCCATGAAATCAATGTCACAAGGCTAGTAGCAGCATGATGTGTGGATTTAGGTACGACGATTCTAAGTGAAATAAGTCACACAGAAAAGGACACTTCTCATAAGGTATCACTGATAGAGGGAATGTAAAAACCGTTACACTTGAACTGAATTACAAAACAGAACAGAGTCACACATGCAGAAAACACACTATGGCTGCTTAACTGGAAAGGTGAGGTGGGGTGATACATAAAACAAGGGTTTCAAATTAGCTCAGATACCGTTCCATAAACCCAGTATGTAGTAGACAAAACCTACTCCTTGCTCAGAGAACTGGACTCAACACGCCCTATTCACCGCACAAGAATATATCTGACTAGTAATAATCTTAAAACTTATGTATTGATATCTCTCTGTTAGTGTATCAAGTGGGTGTAAAGCGGCATAAACACAGCAGTGAAAAACAGCTAAACCCCATTATGAAAATAAATTACTTTGAAAAACCCATGAAACAAAGACAGTGAAAGAGAGAGAAATTCTTACACAATGCGTTCAGGGGCTGTGATGCAACCTGGATTGACCATATCTAGACCCACAGCTGGATGAGACATAAGGGTGGACACTCTTGGGGCTGAGAGGTTTGGTGAGGTTGGGTGAGCAAACGCAGACCCTTTAAAGTAATACTGCGTGGTACCCATCGCATGGGTCCCTAATCTCCAGCTTCAAGGGCATCTTCCTACATCGAAAACATGCATGAGAAACCCAGAAGATAGTACACCGTGTGATGGGGAAAGGTTTCTAAAACGCACCTCATTTCTCATCTCCTTGTGCCCGGGTTCGCCATTCCAGCCACTTTACTAGCAATCTCCCTACTTGGAGCATCAGCACCTTTAACCTCCTGTTCCGTACAGGTTGCAATTTGTCCTGAGGATGAACGGGAAGACGGGGAACCAACGAGAGACTAGCTCTTGGTGTTGGGACAGGCACAGGTCACTCTATTTTCCCATTGAGGAAGAAGAATTAACCACAGGCTCAGCCTGCCCCCCGGAACAAGAACAGGGCCTGAACCCATCCTGCGCTTTTGCAGCCAGCTCCCAAAAAAGCGAGTTGTAAAATGGAGGTTCAGGGCACTGCAATTCACAAACCTGCAGAGTTATAAATGATAACTCTCGTCCACAAATATATTGAGGGAAGGCAAAGAAGAGGATTTGAAATCAAGGCAGAATTGCAGGAAACAGATTTCAGGAGGTAGATTCGAATCGCCTTTAAAGCACATGAAAAGCGGCAAAATGTTGACAATGATGCCCTTGGCCAAAAAGGGCGTATGCGTTTTTTCCTGAATATATTCAGGAAAAAACGCATACGCCCTTTTTGGCCAACCAAGCAACCTGGAAATGCAAATCAGCGCTACAAAAAAGTCTCGCTTCCCATCGGTCAAAAAGGCCATGCTGAAAAAAGTGTCAAAACCAGAAATGCAGGACAGGCAATGGAGAAATGGGAGCATTGCTACACTGATGGGCGGGATGTAAATTGCCAACAGCCACAATGGAGAAGTGTACGGTGTGTCCTGAAACATCTGAAAAACACAGCTTAGAGAGCATAGGGCACTTCCACTCATGGGGGTATAAATTGGGAAAATGAAAAATCAGCAAGACACAAGCACCCCAAAGTTTAGGGCTGCTATGTTGACCAGGACCTCCACTTCATTCCACCTTAAATATCCCAGGAAAGAGAAAAATGGATAAAGAAGTTGTGGTCCTTATGTACAATGGAATATCACTCAGCCATGAAATCAATGTCACAAGGCTAGTAGCAGCATGATGTGTGGATTTAGGTACGACGATTCTAAGTGAAATAAGTCACACAGAAAAGGACACTTCTCATAAGGTATCACTGATAGAGGGAATGTAAAAACCGTTACACTTGAACTGAATTACAAAACAGAACAGAGTCACACATGCAGAAAACACACTATGGCTGCTTAACTGGAAAGGTGAGGTGGGGTGATACATAAAACAAGGGTTTCAAATTAGCTCAGATACCGTTCCATAAACCCAGTATGTAATAGACAAAACCTACTCCTTGCTCAGAGAACTGGACTCAACACGCCCTATTCACCGCACAAGAATATATCTGACTAGTAATAATCTTAAAACTTATGTATTGATATCTCTCTGTTAGTGTATCAAGTGGGTGTAAAGCGGCATAAACACAGCAGTGAAAAACAGCTAAACCCCATTATGAAAATAAATTACTTTGAAAAACCCATGAAACAAAGACAGTGAAAGAGAGAGAAATTCTTACACAATGCGTTCAGGGGCTGTGATGCAACCTGGATTGACCATATCTAGACCCACAGCTGGATGAGACATAAGGGTGGACACTCTTGGGGCTGAGAGGTTTGGTGAGGTTGGGTGAGCAAACGCAGACCCTTTAAAGTAATACTGCGTGGTACCCATCGCATGGGTCCCTAATGTCCAGCTTCAAGGGCATCTTCCTACATCGAAAACATGCATGAGAAACCCAGAAGATAGTACACCGTGTGATGGGGAAAGGTTTCTAAAACGCACCTCATTTCTCATCTCCTTGTGCCCGGGTTCGCCATTCCAGCCGCTTTACTAGCAATCTCCCTACTTGGAGCATCAGCACCTTTAACCTCCTGTTCCGTACAGGTTGCAATTTGTCCTGAGGATGAACGGGAAGACGGGGAACCAACGAGAGACTAGCTCTTGGTGTTGGGACAGGCACAGGTCACTCTATTTTCCCATTGAGGAAGAAGAATTAACCACAGGCTCAGCCTGCCCCCCGGAACCAGAACAGGGCCTGAAGCCATCCTGCGCTTTTGCGGCCAGCTCCCAAAAAAGCGAGTTGTAAAATGGAGGTTCAGGGCACTGCAATTCACAAACCTGCAGAGTTATAAATGATAATTCTCGTCCACAAATATATTGAGGGAAGGCAAAGAAGAGGATTTGAAATCAAGGCAGAATTGCAGGAAACAGATTTCAGGAGGTAGATTCGAATCGCCTTTAAAGCACATGAAAAGCGGCAAAATGTTGACAATGATGCCCTTGGCCAAAAAGGGCGTATGCGTTTTTTCCTGAATATATTCAGGAAAAAACGCATACGCCCTTTTTGGCCAACCAAGCAACCTGGAAAGGCAAATCAGCGCTACAAAGAAGTCTCGCTTCCCATCGGTCAAAAGGGCCATGCTGAAAAAAGTGTCAAAACCAGAAATGCAGGACAGGCCATGGAGAAATGGGAGCCTTGCTATACTGATGGGCGGGATGTAAATTGCCAACAGCCACTCTGGAGAAGTGTACGGTGTGTCCTGAAACATCTGAAAAACACAGCTTAGAGAGCATAGCGCACTTCCACTCATGGAGGTATAAATTGGGAAAATGAAAAATCAGCAAGACACAAGCACCCCAAAGTTGAGGGCTGCTCTGTTGACAAGGACCTCCACTTCATTCCACCTTAAATATCCAAGGAAAGAGAAAAATGGATAAAGAAGTTGTGGTCCTTATGTATAATGGAATATCACTCAGCCATGAAATCAATGTCATAAGGTTAGTAGCAGCATGATGAGTGGATTTAGGAACGACGATTCTATGTGAAATAAGTCACACAGAAAAGGACACTTCTCATAAGGTATCACTTTTAGAGGGAATGTAAAAACCGTTACACTTGAACTGAATTACAAAACAGAACAGAGTCACACATGCAGAAAACACACTATGGCTGCTTAACGGGAAAGGGGAGGTGGGGTGATACATAAAACAAGGGTATCAAATTAGCTCAGATACCGTTCCATAAACCCAATATGTAATAGACAAGACCTACTCCTTGCTCAGAGAACTGGACTCAACACGCCCTATTCACCGCACAAGAATATATCTGACTAGTAATAATCTTAAAACCTATGTACTGATATCTCTCTGTTAGTGTGTCAAGTGGGTGTAAAGCGGCATAAACACAGCAGTGAAAAGCAGCTAAACCCCATTATAAAAATAAATTACTTTAAAACACCCATGAAACAAAGACAGTGAAAGAGAGAGTAATTCTTACACAATGCGTTCAGGGGCTGTGATGCAACCTGGATTGACCATATCTAGACCCACAGCTGGATGAGACATAAGGGTGGACACTCTTGGGGCTGAGAGGTTTGGTGAGGTTGGGTGAGCAAACGCAGACCCTTTAAAGTAATACTGCGTGGTACCCATCGCATGGGTCCCAAATCTCCAGGTTCAAGGGCATCTTCCTACATCGAAAACATGCATGAGAAACCCAGAAGATGGCACACCGTGTGATGGGGAAAGGTTTCTAAAACGCACCTCATTTCTCATCTCCTTGTGCCCGGGTTCGCCATTCCAGCCGCTTTACTAGCAATCTCCCTACTTGGAGCATCAGCACCTTTAATCTCCGGTTCCGTACAGGTTGCAATTTGTCCTGAGGATGAACGGGAAGACGGGGAACCAACGAGAGACTAGCTCTTGGTGTCGGGACAGGCACAGGTCACTCTATTTTCCCATCAGGAAGAAGAATTAACCACAGGCTCAGCCTGCCCCCCGGAACAAGAACAGGGCCTGAAGCCATCCTGCGCTTTTGCGGCCAGCTCCCAAAAAAGCGAGTTGTAAAATGGAGGTTCAGGGCACTGCAATTCACAAACCTGCAGAGTTATAAATGATAACTCTCGTCCACAAATATATTGAGGGAAGGCAAAGAAGAGGATTTGAAATCAAGGCAGAATTGCACGAAACAGATTTCAGGAGGT
Organism: Balaenoptera borealis; assembly: GCF_965194805.1. Taxonomy (NCBI): domain Eukaryota; kingdom Metazoa; phylum Chordata; class Mammalia; order Artiodactyla; family Balaenopteridae; genus Balaenoptera; species Balaenoptera borealis. The sequence continues at coordinate 30,006 of NW_028123913.1, read as the reverse complement.
AGATACGAATCGCCTTTAAAGCACATGAAAAGCGGCAAAACGTTGAGAATGATGCCCTTGGCCAAAAAGGGCGTATGCGTTTTTTCCTGAATATATTCAGGAAAAAACGCATACGCCCTTTTTGGCCAACCAAGCAACCTGGAAAGGCAAATCAGCGCTACAGAGAAGTCTCGCTTCCCATCGGTCAAAAGGGTCATGCTGAAAAAAGTGTCAAAACCAGAAATGCAGGACAGGCCATGGAGAAATGGGAGCCTTGCTACACTGATGGGCGGGATGTAAATTGCCAACAGCCACTCTGGAGGAGTGTACGGTGTGTCCTGAAACATCTGAAAAACACAGCTTAGAGAGCATAGGGCATTTCCACTCATGGGGGTATAAATTGGGAAAATGAAAAATCAGCAAGACACAAGCACCCCAAAGTTTAGGGCTGCTCTGTTGACAAGGACCTTCACTTCATTCCACCTTAAATATCCCAGGAAAGAGAAAAATGGATAAAGAAGTTGTGGTCCTTATGTACAATGGAATATCACTCAGCCATTAAATCAATGTCATAAGGTTAGTAGCAGCATGATGAGTGGATTTAGGTACGACGATTCTAAGTGAAATAAGTCACACAGAAAAGGACACTTCTCATAAGGTATCACTTTTAGAGGGAATGTAAAAACCGTTACACTTGAACTGAATTACAAAACAGAACAGAGTCACACATGCAGAAAACAGACTATGGCTGCTTAACGGGAAAGGGGAGGTGGGGTGATACATAAAACAAGGGTATCAAATTAGCTCAGATACCGTTCCATAAACCCAATATGTAGTAGAAAAGACCTACTCCTTGCTCAGAGAACTGGACTCAACACGCCCTATTCACCGAACAAGAATATATCTGACTAGTAATAATCTTAAAACCTATGTATTGATATCTCTCTGTTAGTGTGTCAAGTGGGTGTAAAGCGGCATAAACACAGCAGTGAAAAGCAGCTAAACCCCATTATGAAAATAAATTACTTTGAAAAACCCATGAAACAACGACAGTGAAAGAGATAGAAATTCTTACACAATGAGTTCAGGGGCTGTGATGCAACCTGGATTGACCATATCTAGACCCACAGCTGGATGAGACATAAGGGTGGACACTCTTGGGGCTGAGAGGTTTGGTGAGGTTGGGTGAGCAAACGCAGACCCTTTAAAGTAATACTGCATGGTACCCATCGCATGGGTTCCAAATCTCCAGGTTCAAGGGCATCTTCCTACATCGAAAACATGCATGAGAAACCCAGAAGATGGTACACCGTGTGATGGGGAAAGGTTTCTAAAACGCACCTCATTTCTCATCTCCTTGTGCCCGGGTTCACCATTCCAGCCGCTTTACTAGCAATCTCCCTACTTGGAGCATCAGCACCTTTAACCTCCTGTTCCGTACAGGTTGCAATTTGTCCTGAAGATGAACGGGAAGACGGGGAACCAACGAGAGACTAGCTCTTGGTGTCGGGACAGGCACAGGTCACTCTATTTTCCCATCAGGAAGAATAATTAACCACAGGCTCAGCCTGCCCCCCGGAACCAGAACAGGGCCTGAAGCCATCCTGCGCTTTTGCGGCCAGCTCCCAAAAAAGCGAGTTGTAAAATGGAGGTTCAGGGCACTGCAATTCACAAACCTGCAGAGTTATAAATGATAACTCTCATCCACAAATATATTGAGGGAAGGCAAAGAAGACGATTTGAAATCAAGGCAGAATTGCACGAAACAGATTTCAGGAGGTAGATATGAATCGCCTTTAAAGCACATGAAAAGCGGCAAAACGTTGACAATGATGCCCTTGGCCAAAAAGGGCGTATGCGTTTTTTCCTGAATATATTCAGGAAAAAACGCATACGCCCTTTTTGGCCAACCAAGCAACCTGGAAAGGCAAATCAGCGCTACAGAGAAGTCTCGCTTCCCATCGGTCAAAAGGGCCATGCTGAAAAAAGTGTCAAAACCAGAAATGCAGGACAGGCCATGGAGAAATGGGAGCCTTGCTACACTGATGGGCGGGATGTAAATTGCCAACAGCCACTCTGGAGAAGTGTACGGTGTGTCCTGAAACATCTGAAAAACACAGCTTAGAGAGCATAGGGCACTTCCACTCATGGGGGTATAAATTGGGAAAATGAAAATCAGCAAGACACAAGCACCCCAAAGTTGAGGGCTGCTCTGTTGACAAGGACCTCCACTTCATTCCACCTTAAATATCCCAGGAAAGAGAAAAATGGATAAAGAAGTTGTGGTCCTTATGTACAATGGAATATCACTCAGCCATGAAATCAATGTCATAAGGTTAGTAGCAGCATGATGAGTGGATTTAGGTACGACGATTCTAAGTGAAATAAGTCACACAGAAAAGGACACTTCTCATAAGGTATCACTGATAGAGGGAATGTAAAAACCGTTACACTTGCACTGAATTACAAAACAGAACAGAGTCACACATGCAGAAAACACACTATGGCTGCTTAACGGGAAAGGTGAGGTGGGGTGATACATAAAACAAGGGTATCAAATTAGCTCAGATACCGTTCCCTAAACCCAATATGTTGTAGACAAGACCTACTCCTTGCTCAGAGAACTGGACTCAACACGCCCTATTCACCGCACAAGAATATATCTGACTAGTAATAATCTTAAAACCTATGTATTGATATCTCTCTGTTAGTGTGTCAAGTGGGTGTAAAGCGGCATAAACACAGCCGTGAAAAGCAGCTAAATTCCCATTATGAAAATAAATTACTTTGAAAAACCCATGAAACAACGACAGTGAAAGAGATAGAAATTCTTACACAATGAGTTCAGGGGCTGTGATGCAACCTGGATTGACCATATCTAGACCCACAGCTGGATGAGACATAAGGGTGGACACTCTTCGGGCTGAGAGGTTTGGTGAGGTTGGGTGAGCAAATGCAGAACCTTTAAAGTAATACTGCGTGGTACCCATCGCATGGGTCCCAAATCTCCAGGTTCAAGGGCATCTTCCTACATCGAAAACATGCATGAGAAACCCAGAAGATGGTACACCGTGTGATGGGGAAAGGTTTCTAAAACGCACCTCATTTCTCATCTCCTTGTGCCTGGGTTCGCCTTTCCAGCCGCTTTACTAGCAATCTCCCTACTTGGAACATCAGCACCTTTAACCTCCTGTTCCGTACAGGTTGCAATTTGTCCTGAGGATGAACGGGAAGACGGGGAACCAACGAGAGACTAGCTCTTGGTGTCGGGACAGGCACTGGTCACTCTATTTTCCCATAAGGAAGAAGAATTAACCACAGGCTCAGCCTGCCCCCCGGAACCAAAACAGGGCCTGAAGCCATACTGCACTTTTGCGGCCAGCTCCCAAAAAAGCGAGTTGTAAAATGGAGGTTCAGGGCACTGCAATTCACAAACCTGCAGAGTTATAAATGATAACTCTCGTCCACAAATATATTGAGGGAAGGCAAAGAAGAGGATTTGAAATCAAGGCAGAATTGCAGGAAACAGATTTCAGGAGGTAGATTCGAATCGCCTTTAAAGCACATGAAAAGCGGCAAAACGTTGACAATGATGCCCTTGGCCAAAAAGGGCGTATGCGTTTTTTCCTGAATATATTCAGGAAAAAACGCATACGCCCTTTTTGGCCAACCAAGCAACCTGGAAAGGCAAATCAGCGCTACAGAGAAGTCTCGCTTCCCATCGGTCAAAAGGGCCATGCTGAAAAAAGTGTCAAAACCAGAAATGCAGGACAGGCCATGGAGAAATGGGAGCCTTGCTACACTGATGGGCGGGATGTAAATTGCCAACAGCCACTCTGGAGAAGTGTACGGTGTGTCCTGAAACATCTGAAAAACACAGCTTAGAGAGCATAGGGCACTTCCACTCATGGGTGTATAAATTGGGAAAATTAAAAATCAGCAAGACACAAGCACCCAAAGTTGAGGGCTGCTCTGTTGACAAGGACCTCCACTTCATTCCACCTTAAATATCCCAGGAAAGAGAAAAATGGATAATAAAGTTGTGGTCTTTATGTACAATGGAATATCACTCAGCCATGAAATCAATGTCATAAGGTTAGTAGCAGCATGATGAGTGGATTTAGGTATGACGATTCTAAGTGAAATAAGTCACACAGAAAAGGACACTTCTCATAAGGTATCACTGATAGAGGGAATGTAAAAACCGTTACACTTGAACTGAATTACAAAACAGAACAGAGTCACACATGCAGAAAACACACTATGGCTGCTTAACGTGAAAGGGGAGGTGGGGTCATACATAAAACAAGGGTTTCAAATTAGCTCAGATACCGTTCCATAAACCCAATATGTAATAGACAAGACCTACTCCTTGCTCAGAGAACTGGACTCAACACGCCCTATTCACCGCACAAGAATATATCTGACTAGTAATAATCTTAAAACCTATGTACTGATATCTCTCTGTTAGTGTGTCAAGTGGGTGTAAAGCGGCATAAACACAGCAGTGAAAAGCAGCTAAACCCCATTATAAAAATAAATTACTTTGAAACACCCATGAAACAAAGACAGTGAAAGAGATATAAATTCTTACACAATGAGTTCAGGGGCTGTGATGCAACCTGGATTGACCATATCTAGACCCACAGCTGGATGAGACATAAGGGTGGACACTCTTGGGGCTGAGAGGTTTGGTGAGGTTGGGTGAGCAAACGCAGACCCTTTAAAGTAATACTGCGTGGTACCCATCGCATGGGTCCCAAATCTCCAGGTTCAATGGCATCTTCCTACATCGAAAACATGCATGAGAAACCCAGAAGATGGTACACCGTGTGATGGGGAAAGGTTTCTAAAACGCACCTCATTTCTCATCTCCTTGTGCCCGGGTTCGCCATTCCAGCCGCTTTACTAGCAATCTCCCTACTTGGAGCATCAGCACCTTTAACCTCCTGTTCCGTACAGCTTGCAATTTGTCCTGAGGATGAACGGGAAGACGGGGAACCAACGAGAGACTAGCTCTTGGTGTCGGGACAGGCACAGGTCACTCTATTTTCCCATCAGGAAGAAGAATTAACCACAGGCTCAGCCTGCCCCCCGGAACAAGAACAGGGCCTGAAGCCATCCTGCGCTTTTGCGGCCAGCTCCCAATAATGCGAGTTGTAAAATGGAGGTTCAGGGCACTGCAATTCACAAACCTGCAGAGTTATAAATGATAACTCTCGTCCACAAATATATTGAGGGAAGGCAAAGAAGAGGATTTGAAATCAAGGCAGAATTGCACGAAACAGATTTCAGGAGGTAGATACGAATCGCCTTTAAAGCACATGAAAAGCGGCAAAACGTTGACAATGATGCCCTTGGCCAAAAAGGGCGTATGCGTTTTTTCCTGAATATATTCAGGAAAAAACGCATACGCCCTTTTTGGCCAACCAAGCAACCTGGAAAGGCAAATGAGCGCTACAGAGAAGTCTCACTTCCCATCGATCAAAAGGGCCATGCTGAAAAAAGTGTCAAAACCAGAAATGCAGGACAGGCCATGGAGAAATGGGAGCCTTGCTACACTGATGGGCGGGATGTAAATTGCCAACAGCCACTCTGGAGAAGTGTACGGAGTGTCCTGAAACATCTGAAAAACCCAGCTTAGAGAGCATAGGGCACTTCCACTCATGGGGGTATAAATTGGGAAAATTAAAAATCAGCAAGATACAAGCACCCCAAAGTTGATGGCTGCTCTGTTGACAAGGACCTCCACTTCATTCCACCTTCAATATCCCAGGAAAGAGAAAAATGGATAAAGAAGTTGTGGTCCTTATGTACAATGGAATATCACTCAGCCATGAAATCAATGTCATAAGGTTAGTAGCAGCATGATGAGTGGATTTAGGTACTACGATTCTAAGTGAAATAAGTCACACAGAAAAGGACACTTCTCATAAGGTATCACTTTTAGAGGGAATGTAAAAACCGTTACACTTGAACTGAATTACAAAACAGAACAGAGTCACACATGCAGAAAACAGACTATGGCTGCTTAACGGGAAAGGGGAGGTGGGGTGATACATAAAACAAGGGTATCAAATTAGCTCAGATACCGTTCCATAAACCCAATATGTAGTAGAAAAGACCTACTCCTTGCTCAGAGAACTGGACTCAACAAGCCCTATTCACCACACAAGAATATATCTGACTAGTAATAATCTTAAAACCTATGTATTGATATCTCTCTGTTAGTGTGTCAAGTGGGTGTAAAGCGGCATAAACACAGCAGTGAAAAGCAGCTAAACCCCATTATGAAAATAAATTACTTTGAAAAACCCATGAAACAACGACAGTGAAAGAGATAGAAATTCTTACACAATGAGTTCAGGGGCTGTGATGCAACCTGGATTGACCATATCTAGACCCACAGCTGGATGAGACATAAGGGTGGACACTCTTGGGGCTGAGAGGTTTGGTGAGGTTGGGTGAGCAAACGCAGACCCTTTAAAGTAATACTGCATGGTACCCATCGCATGGGTTCCAAATCTCCAGGTTCAAGGGCATCTTCCTACATCGAAAACATGCATGAGAAACCCAGAAGATGGTACACCGTGTGATGGGGAAAGGTTTCTAAAACGCACCTCATTTCTCATCTCCTTGTGCCCGGGTTCACCATTCCAGCCGCTTTACTAGCAGTTTCCCTACTTGGAGCATCAGCACCTTTAACCTCCTGTTCCGTACAGGTTGCAATTTGTCCTGAAGATGAACGGGAAGACGGGGAACCAACGAGAGACTAGCTCTTGGTGTCGGGACAGGCACAGGTCACTCTATTTTCCCATCAGGAAGAATAATTAACCACAGGCTCAGCCTGCCCCCCGGAACCAGAACAGGGCCTGAAGCCATCCTGCGCTTTTGCGGCCAGCTCCCAAAAAAGCGAGTTGTAAAATGGAGGTTCAGGGCACTGCAATTCACAAACCTGCAGAGTTATAAATGATAACTCTCGTCCACAAATATATTGAGGGAAGGCAAAGAAGACGATTTGAAATCAAGGCAGAATTGCACGAAACAGATTTCAGGAGGTAGATATGAATCGCCTTTAAAGCACATGAAAAGCGGCAAAACGTTGACAATGATGCCCTTGGCCAAAAAGGGCGTATGCGTTTTTTCCTGAATATATTCAGGAAAAAACGCATACGCCCTTTTTGGCCAACCAAGCAACCTGGAAAGGCAAATCAGCGCTACAGAGAAGTCTCGCTTCCCATCGGTCAAAAGGGCCATGCTGAAAAAAGTGTCAAAACCAGAAATGCAGGACAGGCCATGGAGAAATGGGAGCCTTGCTACACTGAGGGGCGGGATGTAAATTGCCAACAGCCACTCTGGAGAAGTGTACGGTGTGTCCTGAAACATCTGAAAAACCCAGCTTAGAGAGCATAGGGCACTTCCACTCATGGGGGTATAAATTGGGAAAATGAAAAATCAGCAAGACACAAGCACCCCAAAGTTGAGGGCTGCTCTGTTGACAAGGACCTCCACTTCATTCCACCTTAAATATCCCAGGAAAGAGAAAAATGGATAATAAAGTTGTGGTCTTTATGTACATGGGAATATCACTCAGCCATGAAATCAATGTCATAAGGTTAGTAGCAGCATGATGAGTGGATTTAGGTATGACGATTCTAAGTGAAATAAGTCACACAGAAAAGGACACTTCTCATAAGGTATCACTGATAGAGGGAATGTAAAAACCGTTACACTTGAACTGAATTACAAAACAGAACAGAGTCACACATGCAGAAAACACACTATGGCTGCTTAACGGGAAAGGGGAGGTGGGGTCATACATAAAACAAGGGTTTCAAATTAGCTCAGATACCGTTCCATAAACCCAATATGTAATAGACAAGACCTACTCCTTGCTCAGAGAACTGGACTCAACACGCCCTATTCACCGCACAAGAATATATCTGACTAGTAATAATCTTAAAACCTATGTATTGATATCTCTCTGTTAGTGTGTCAAGTGGGTGTAAAGCGGCATAAACACAGCAGTGAAAAGCAGCTAAACCCCATTATAAAAATAAATTACTTTGAAACACCCATGAAACAAAGACAGTGAAAGAGATAGAAATTCTTACACAATGAGTTCAGGGGCTGTGATGCAACCTGGATTGACCATATCTAGACCCACAGCTGGATGAGACATAAGGGTGGACACTCTTGGGGCTGAGAGGTTTGGTGAGGTTGGGTGAGCAAACGCAGACCCTTTAAAGTAATACTGCGTGGTACCCATCGCATGGGTCCCAAATCTCCAGGTTCAATGGCATCTTCCTACATCGAAAACATGCATGAGAAACCCAGAAGATGGTACACCGTGTGATGGGGAAAGGTTTCTAAAACGCACCTCATTTCTCATCTCCTTGTGCCCGGGTTCGCCATTCCAGCCGCTTTACTAGCAATCTCCCTACTTGGAGCATCAGCACCTTTAACCTCCGGTTCCGTACAGCTTGCAATTTGTCCTGAGGATGAACGGGAAGACGGGGAACCAACGAGAGACTAGCTCTTGGTGTCGGGACAGGCACAGGTCACTCTATTTTCCCATCAGGAAGAATAATTAACCACAGGCTCAGCCTGCCCCCCGGAACCAGAACAGGGCCTGAAGCCATCCTGCGCTTTTGCGGCCAGCTCCCAAAAAAGCGAGTTGTAAAATGGAGGTTCAGGGCACTGCAATTCACAAACCTGCAGAGTTATAAATGATAACTCTCGTCCACAAATATATTGAGGGAAGGCAAAGAAGAGGATTTGAAATCAAGGCAGAATTGCACGAAACAGATTTCAGGAGGTAGATACGAATCGCCTTTAAAGCACATGAAAAGCGGCAAAACGTTGACAATGATGCCCTTGGCCAAAAAGGGCGTATGCGTTTTTTTCTGAATATATTCAGGAAAAAACGCATACGCCCTTTTTGGCCAACCAAGCAACCTGGAAAGGCAAATCAGCGCTACAGAGAAGTCTCACTTCCCATCGGTCAAAAGGGCCATGCTGAAAAAAGTGTCAAAACCAGAAATGCAGGACAGGCCATGGAGAAATGGGAGCCTTGCTACACTGATGGGCGGGATGTAAATTGCCAACAGCCACTCTGGAGAAGTGTACGGTGTGTCCTGAAACATCTGAAAAACCCAGCTTAGAGAGCATAGGGCACTTCCACTCATGGGGATATAAATTGGCAAAATGAAAAATCAGCAAGACACAAGCACCCCAAAGTTGATTGCTGCTCTGTTGACAAGGACCTCCACTTCATTCCACCTTCAATATCCCAGGAAAGAGAAAAATGGATAAAGAAGTTGTGGTCCTTATGTACAATGGAATATCACTCAGCCATGAAATCAATGTCATAAGGTTAGTAGCAGCATGATGAGTGGATTTAGGTACTACGATTCTAAGTGAAATAAGTCACACAGAAAAGGACACTTCTCATAAGGTATCACTTTTAGAGGGAATGTAAAAACCGTTACACTTGAACTGAATTACAAAACAGAACAGAGTCACACATGCAGAAAACAGACTATGGCTGCTTAACGGGAAAGGGGACGTGGGGTGATACATAAAACAAGGGTATCAAATTAGCTCAGATACCGTTCCATAAACCCAATATGTAGTAGACAAGACCTACTCCTTGCTCAGAGAACTGGACTCAACACGCCCTATTCACCGCACAAGAATATATCTGACTAGTAATAATCTTAAAACCTATGTATTGATATCTCTCGGTTAGTGTGGCAAGTGGGTGTAAAGCGGCATAAACACAGCCGTGAAAAGCAGCTAAACCCCATTATGAAAATAAATTACTTTGAAAAACCCATGAAACAATGACAGTGAAAGAGATAGAAATACTTACACAATGAGTTCAGGGGCTGTGATGCAACCTGGATTGACCATATCTAGACCCACAGCTGGATGAGACATAAGGGTGGACACTCTTGGGGCTGAGAGGTTTGGTGAGGTTGGGTGAGCAAACGCAGACCCTTTAAAGTAATACTGCGTGGTACCCATCGCATGGGTCCCAAATCTCCAGGTTCAATGGCATCTTCCTACATCGAAAACATGCATGAGAAACCCAGAAGATGGTACACCGTGTGATGGGGAAAGGTTTCTAAAACGCACCTCATTTCTCATCTCCTTGTGCCCGGGTTCGCCATTCCAGCCGCTTTACTAGCAATCTCCTTACTTGGAGCATCAGCACCTTTAACCTCCGGTTCCGTACAGGTTGCAATTTGTCCTGAGGATGAACGGGAAGACGGGGAACCAACGAGAGACTAGCTCTTGGTGTCGGGACAGGCACAGGTCATTCTATTTTCCCATCAGGAAGAAGAATTAACCACAGGCTCAGCCTGCCCCCCGGAACCAGAACAGGGCCTGAAGCCATCCTGCGCTTTTGCGGCCAGCTCCCAAAAATGCGAGTTGTAAAATGGAGGTTCAGGACACTGCAATTCACAAACCTGCAGAGTTATAAATGATAACTCTCGTCCACAAATATATTGAGGGAAGGCAAAGAAGAGGATTTGAAATCAAGGCAGAATTGCAGGAAACAGATTTCAGGAGGTAGATTCGAATCGCCTTTAAAGCACATGAAAAGCGGCAAAACGTTGACAATGATGCCCTTGGCCAAAAAGGGCGTATGCGTTTTTTCCTGAATATATTCAGGAAAAAACGCATACGCCCTTTTTGGCCAACCAAGCAACCTGGAAAGGCAAATCAGCGCTACAGAGAAGTCTCGCTTCCCATCGGTCAAAGGGGCCATGCTGAAAAAAGTGTCAAAACCAGAAATGCAGGACAGGCCATGGAGAAATGGGAGCCTTGCTACACTGATGGACGGGATGTAAATTGCCAACAGCCACTCTGGAGGAGTGTACGGTGTGTCCTGAAACATCTGAAAAACACAGCTTAGAGAGCATAGGGCACTTCCACTCATGGGTGTATAAATTGGGAAAATTAAAAATCAGCAAGACACAAGCACCCAAAGTTGAGGGCTGCTCTGTTGACAAGGACCTCCACTTCATTCCACCTTAAATATCCCACGAAAGAGAAAAATGGATAATAAAATTGTGGTCCTTATGTACAATGGAATATCACTCAGCCATGAAATCAATGTCATAAGGTTAGTAGCAGCATGATGAGTGGATTTAGGTACGACGATTCTAAGTGAAATAAGTCACACAGAAAAGGACACGTCTCATAAGGTATCACTTATAGAGGGAATGTAAAAACCGTTACACTTGAACTGAATTACAAAACAGAACAGCGTCACACATGCAGAAAACACACTATGGCTGCTTAACGAGAAAGGGGAGGTGGGGTGATACATAAAACAAGGGTATCAAATTAGCTCAGATACCGTTCCCTAAACCCAATATGTAGTAGACAAGACCTACTCCTTGCTCAGAGAACTGGACTCAACACGCCCTATTCACCGCACAAGAATATATCTGACTAGTAATAATCTTAAAACCTATGTATTGATATCTCTCTGTTAGTGTGTCAAGTGGGTGTAAAGCGGCATAAACACAGCCGTGAAAAGCAGCTAAATTCCCATTATGAAAATAAATTACTTTGAAAAACCCATGAAACAACGACAGTGAAAGAGATAGAAATTCTTACACAATGACTTCAGGGGCTGTGATGCAACCTGGATTGACCATATCTAGACCCACAGCTGGATGAGACATAAGGGTGGACACTCTTCGGGCTGAGAGGTTTGGTGAGGTTGGGTGAGCAAATGCAGAACCTTTAAAGTAATACGGCGTGGTACCCATCGCATGGGTCCCAAATCTCCAGGTTCAAGGGCATCTTCCTACATCGAAAACATGCATGAGAAACCCAGAAGATGGTACACCGTGTGATGGGGAAAGGTTTCTAAAACGCACCTCATTTCTCATCTCCTTGTGCCCGGGTTCGCCATTCCAGCCGCTTTACTAGCAATCTCCCTACTTGGAACATCAGCACCTTTAACCTCCTGTTCCGTACAGGTTGCAATTTGTCCTGAGGATGAACGGGAAGACGGGGAACCAACGAGAGACTAGCTCTTGGTGTCGGGACAGGCACTGGTCACTCTATTTTCCCATCAGGAAGAAGAATTAACCACAGGCTCAGCCTGCCCCCCGGAACCAGAACAGGGCCTGAAGCCATACTGCAATTTTGCGGCCAGCTCCCAAAAAAGCGAGTTGTAAAATGGAGGTTCAGGGCACTGCAATTCACAAACCTGCAGAGTTATAAATGATAACTCTCGTCCACAAATATATTGAGGGAAGGCAAAGAAGAGGATTTGAAATCAAGGCAGAATTGCAGGAAACAGATTTCAGGAGGTAGATTCGAATCGCCTTTAAAGCACATGAAAAGCGGCAAAACGTTGACAATGATGCCCTTGGCCAAAAAGGGCGTATGCGTTTTTTCCTGAATATATTCAGGAAAAAACGCATACGCCCTTTTTGGCCAACCAAGCAACCTGGAAAGGCAAATCAGCGCTACAGAGAAGTCTCGCTTCCCATCGGTCAAAAGGGCCATGCTGAAAAAAGTGTCAAAACCAGAAATGCAGGACAGGCCATGGAGAAATGGGAGCCTTGCTACACTGATGGGCGGGATGTAAATTGCCAACAGCCACTCTGGAGAAGTGTACGGTGTGTCCTGAAACATCTGAAAAACACAGCTTAGAGAGCATAGGGCACTTCCACTCATGGGGGTATAAATTGGGAAAATTAAAAATCAGCAAGACACAAGCACCCAAAGTTGAGGGCTGCTCTGTTGACAAGGACCTCCACTTCATTCCACCTTAAATATCCCAGGAAAGAGAAAAATGGATAATAAAGTTGTGGTCTTTATGTACAATGGAATATCACTCAGCCATGAAATCAATGTCATAAGGTTAGTAGCAGCATGATGAGTGGATTTAGGTATGACGATTCTAAGTGAAATAAGTCACACAGAAAAGGACACTTCTCATAAGGTATCACTGATAGAGGGAATGTAAAAACCGTTACACTTGCACTGAATTACAAAACAGAACAGAGTCACACATGCAGAAAACACACTATGGCTGCTTAACGGGAAAGGGGAGGTGGGGTCATACATAAAACAAGGGTTTCAAATTAGCTCAGATACCGTTCCATAAACCCAATATGTAATAGACAAGACCTACTCCTTGCTCAGAGAACTGGACTCAACACGCCCTATTCACCGCACAAGAATATATCTGACTAGTAATAATCGTAAAACCTATGTACTGATATCTCTCTGTTAGTGTGTCAAGTGGGTGTAAAGCGGCATAAACACAGCAGTGAAAAGCAGCTAAACCCCATTATAAAAATAAATTACTTTGAAACACCCATGAAACAAAGACAGTGAAAGAGATAGAAATTCTTACACAATGAGTTCAGGGGCTGTGATGCAACCTGGATTGACCATATCTAGACCCACAGCTGGATGAGACATAAGGGTGGACACTCTTGGGGCTGAGAGGTTTGGTGAGGTTGGGTGAGCAAACGCAGACCCTTTAAAGTAATACTGCGTGGTACCCATCGCATGGGTCCCAAATCTCCAGGTTCAATGGCATCTTCCTACATCGAAAACATGCATGAGAAACCCAGAAGATGGTACACCGTGTGATGGGGAAAGGTTTCTAAAACGCACCTCATTTCTCATCTCCTTGTGCCCGGGTTCGCCATTCCAGCCACTTTACTAGCAATCTCCCTACTTGGAGCATCAGCACCTTTAACCTCCGGTTCCGTACAGCTTGCAATTTGTCCTGAGGATGAACGGGAAGACGGGGAACCAACGAGAGACTAGCTCTTGGTGTCGGGACAGGCACAGGTCACTCTGTTTTCCCATCAGGAAGAAGAATTAACCACAGGCTCAGCCTGCCCCCCGGAACCAGAACAGGGCCTGAAGCCATCCTGCGCTTTTGCGGCCAGCTCCCAAAAATGCGAGTTGTAAAATGGAGGTTCAGGGCACTGCAATTCACAAACCTGCAGAGTTATAAATGATAACTCTCGTCCACAAATATATTGAGGGAAGGCAAAGAAGAGGATTTGAAATCAAGGCAGAATTGCACGAAACAGATTTCAGGAGGTAGATACGAATCGCCTTTAAAGCACATGAAAAGCGGCAAAACGTTGACAATGATGCCCTTGGCCAAAAAGGGCGTATGCGTTTTTTCCTGAATATATTCAGGAAAAAATGCATACGCCCTTTTTGGCCAACCAAGCAACCTGGAAAGGCAAATCAGCGCTACAGAGAAGTCTCACTTCCCATCGGTCAAAAGGGCCATGCTGAAAAAAGTGTCAAAACCAGAAATGCAGGACAGGCCATGGAGAAATGGGAGCCTTGCTACACTGATGGGCGGGATGTAAATTGCCAACAGCCACTCTGGAGAAGTGTACGGTGTGTCCTGAAACATCTGAAAAACACAGCTTAGAGAGCATAGGGCACTTCCACTCATGGGGGTATAAATTGGGAAAATTAAAAATCAGCAAGACACAAGCACCCCAAAGTTGATGGCTGCTCTGTTGACAAGGACCTCCACTTCATTCCACCTTCAATATCCCAGGAAAGAGAAAAATGGATAAAGAAGTTGTGGTCCTTATGTACAATGGAATATCACTCAGCCATGAAATCAATGTCATAAGGTTAGTAGCAGCATGATGAGTGGATTTAGGTACTACGATTCTAAGTGAAATAAGTCACACAGAAAAGGACACTTCTCATAAGGTATCACTTTTAGAGGGAATGTAAAAACCGTTACACTTGAACTGAATTACAAAACAGAACAGAGTCACACATGCAGAAAACAGACTATGGCTGCTTAACGGGAAAGGGGACGTGGGGTGATACATAAAACAAGGGTATCAAATTAGCTCAGATACCGTTCCATAAACCCAATATGTAGTAGACAAGACCTACTCCTTGCTCAGAGAACTGGACTCAACACGCCCTATTCACCGCACAAGAATATATCTGACTAGTAATAATCTTAAAACCTATGTATTGATATCTCTCGGTTAGTGTGGCAAGTGGGTGTAAAGCGGCATAAACACAGCCGTGAAAAGCAGCTAAACCCCATTATGAAAATAAATTACTTTGAAAAACCCATGAAACAATGACAGTGAAAGAGATAGAAATACTTACACAATGAGTTCAGGGGCTGTGATGCAACCTGGATTGACCATATCTAGACCCACAGCTGGATGAGACATAAGGGTGGACACTCTTGGGGCTGAGAGGTTTGGTGAGGTTGGGTGAGCAAACGCAGACCCTTTAAAGTAATACTGCGTGGTACCCATCGCATGGGTCCCAAATCTCCAGGTTCAATGGCATCTTCCTACATCGAAAACATGCATGAGAAACCCAGAAGATGGTACACCGTGTGATGGGGAAAGGTTTCTAAAACGCACCTCATTTCTCATCTCCTTGTGCCCGGGTTCGCCATTCCAGCCGCTTTACTAGCAATCTCCTTACTTGGAGCATCAGCACCTTTAACCTCCGGTTCCGTACAGGTTGCAATTTGTCCTGAGGATGAACGGGAAGACGGGGAACCAACGAGAGACTAGCTCTTGGTGTCGGGACAGGCAAAGGTCATTCTATTTTCCCATCAGGAAGAAGAATTAACCACAGGCTCAGCCTGCCCCCCGGAACCAGAACAGGGCCTGAAGCCATCCTGCGCTTTTGCGGCCAGCTCCCAAAAATGCGAGTTGTAAAATGGAGGTTCAGGACACTGCAATTCACAAACCTGCAGAGTTATAAATGATAACTCTCGTCCACAAATATATTGAGGGAAGGCAAAGAAGAGGATTTGAAATCAAGGCAGAATTGCACGAAACAGATTTCAGGAGGTAGATACGAATCGCCTTTAAAGCACATGAAAAGCGGCAAAACGTTGACAATGATGCCCTTGGCCAAAAAGGGCGTATGCGTTTTTTCCTGAATATATTCAGGAAAAAACGCATACGCCCTTTTTGGCCAACCAAGCAACCTGGAAAGGCAAATCAGCGCTACAGAGAAGTCTCGCTTCACATCGGTCAAAGGGGCCATGCTGAAAAAAGTCTCAAAACCAGAAATGCAGGACAGGCCATGGAGAAATGGGAGCCTTGCTACACTGATGGACGGGATGTAAATTGCCAACAGCCACTCTGGAGGAGTGTACGGTGTGTCCTGAAACATCTGAAAAACACAGCTTAGAGAGCATAGGGCACTTCCACTCATGGGTGTATAAATTGGGAAAATTAAAAATCAGCAAGACACAAGCACCCAAAGTTGAGGGCTGCTCTGTTGACAAGGACCTCCACTTCATTCCACCTTAAATATCCCACGAAAGAGAAAAATGGATAATAAAATTGTGGTCCTTATGTACAATGGAATATCACTCAGCCATGAAATCAATGTCATAAGGTTAGTAGCAGCATGATGAGTGGATTTAGGTACGACGATTCTAAGTGAAATAAGTCACACAGAAAAGGACACGTCTCATAAGGTATCACTTATAGAGGGAATGTAAAAACCGTTACACTTGAACTGAATTACAAAACAGAACAGCGTCACACATGCAGAAAACACACTATGGCTGCTTAACGAGAAAGGGGAGGTGGGGTGATACATAAAACAAGGGTATCAAATTAGCTCAGATACCGTTCCCTAAACCCAATATGTAGTAGACAAGACCTACTCCTTGCTCAGAGAACTGGACTCAACACGCCCTATTCACCGCACAAGAATATATCTGACTAGTAATAATCTTAAAACCTATGTATTGATATCTGTTAGTGTGTCAAGTGGGTGTAAAGCGGCATAAACACAGCCGTGAAAAGCAGCTAAACCCCATTATGAAAATAAATTACTTTGAAAAACCCATGAAACAACGACAGTGAAAGAGATAGAAATACTTACACAATGAGTTCAGGGGCTGTGATGCAACCTGGATTGACCATATCTAGACCCACAGCTGGATGAGACATAAGGGTGGACACTCTTGGGGCTGAGAGGTTTGGTGAGGTTGGGTGAGCAAACACAGACCCTTTAAAGTAATACTGCGTGGTACCCATCGCATGGGTCCCAAATCTCCAGGTTCAAGGGCATCTTCCTACATCGAAAACATGCATGAGAAACCCAGAAGATGGTACACCGTGTGATAGGGAAAGGTTTCTAAAACGCACCTCATTTCTCATCTCCTTGTGCCCGGGTTCGCCATTCCAGCCGCTTTACTAGCAATCTCCCTACTTGGAGCATCAGCACCTTTAACCTCCTGTTCCGTACAGGTTGCAATTTGTCCTGAGGATGAACGGGAAGACGGGGAACCAACGAGAGACAAGCTCTTGGTGTCGGGACAGGCACAGGTCACTCGATTTTCCCATCAGGAAGAAGAATTAACCACAGGCTCAGCCTGCCCCCCGGAACCAGAACAGGGCCTGAAGCCATCCTGCGCTTTTGCGGCCAGCTCCCAAAAAAGCGAGTTGTAAAATGGAGGTTCAGGGCACTGCAATTCACAAACCTGCAGAGTTATAAATGATAAATCTCGTCCACAAATATATTGAGGGAAGGCAAAGAAGAGGATTTGAAATCAAGGCAGAATTGCACGAAACAGATTTCAGGAGGTAGATACGAATCGCTTTTAAAGCACATGAAAAGCGGCAAAACGTTGACAATGATGCCCTTGGCCAAAAAGGGCGTATGCGTTTTTTCCTGAATATATTCAGGAAAAAACCCATACGCCCTTTTTGGCCAACCAAGCAACCTGGAAAGGCAAATCAGCGCTACAAAGAAGTCTCGCTCCCCATCGGTCAAAAGGGCCATGCTGAAAAAAGTGTCAAAACCAGAAATGCAGGACAGGCCATGGAGAAATGAGAGCCTTGCTACACTGATGGGCGGGATGTAAATTGCCAACAGCCACTCTGGAGAAGTGTACGGTGTGTCCTGAAACATCTGAAAAACACAGCTTAGAGAGCATAGGGCACTTCCACTCATGGGGGTATAAATTGGGAAAATGAAAAATCAGCAAGACACAAGCACCCCAAAATTGAGGGCTGCTCTGTTGACAAGGACCTCCACTTCATTCCACCTTAAATATCCAAGGAAAGAGAAAAATGGATAAAGAAGTTGTGGTCCTTATATACAATGGAATATCACTCAGCCATGAAATCAATGTCATAAGGTTAGTAGCAGCATGATGAGTGGATTTAGGTACGACGATTCTAAGTGAAATAAGTCACACAGAAAAGGACACTTCTCATAATGTATCACTGATAGAGGGAATGTAAAAAGCGTTACACTTGAACTGAATTACAAAACAGAACAGAGTCACACATGCAGAAAACACACTATGGCTGCTTAACGGGAAAGGTGAGGTGGGGTGATACATAAAACAAGGGTATCAAATTAGCTCAGATACCGTTCCATAAACCCAATATGTAGTAGACAAGACCTACTCCTTGCTCAGAGAACTGGACTCAACACGCCCTATTCACCGCACAAGAATATATCTGACTAGTAATAATCTTAAAACCTATGTATTGATATCTCTCTGTTAGTGTGTCAAGTGGGTGTAAAGCGGCATAAACACAGCCGTGAAAAGCAGCTAAACCCCATTATGAAAATAAATTACTTTGAAAAACCCATGAAACAATGACAGTGAAAGAGATAGAAATTCTTACACAATGAGTTCAGGGGCTGTGATGCAACCTGGATTGACCATATCTAGACCCACAGCTGGATGAGACATAAGGGTGGACACTCTTGGGGCTGAGAGGTTTGGTGAGGTTGGGTGAGCAAACGCAGACCCTTTAAAGTAATACTGCGTGGTACCCATCGCATGGGTCCCAAATCTCCAGGTTCAAGGGCATCTTCCTACATCGAAAACATGCATGAGAAACCCAGAAGATGGTACACCGTGTGATGGGGAAAGGTTTCTAAAACGCACCTCATTTCTCATCTCCTTGTGCCCGGGTTCACCTTTCCAGCCGCTTTACTAGCAATCTCCCTACTTGGAGCATCAGCACCTTTAACCTCCTGTTCCGTACAGGTTGCAATTTGTCCTGAGGATGAACGGGAAGACGGGGAACCAACGAGAGACTAGCTCTTGGTGTCGGGACAGGCACAGGTCACTCTATTTTCCCATCAGGAAGAAGAATTAACCACAGGCTCAGCCTGCCCCCCGGAACCAGAACAGGGCCTGAAGCCATCCTGCGCTTTTGCGGCCAGCTCCCAAAAAAGCGAGTTGTAAAATGGAGGTTCAGGGCACTGCAATTCACAAACCTGCAGAGTTATAAATGATAACTCTCGTCCACAAATATATTGAGGGAAGGCAAAGAAGAGGATTTGAAATCAAGGCAGAATTGCACGAAACAGATTTCAGGAGGTAGATACGAATCGCCTTTAAAGCACATGAAAAGCGGCAAAACGTTGACAATGATGCCCTTGGCCAAAAAGGGCGTATGCGTTTTTTCCTGAATATATTCAGGAAAAAACGCATACGCCCTTTTTGGCCAACCAAGCAACCTGGAAAGGCAAATCAGCGCTACAGAGAAGTCTCACTTCCCATCGGTCAAAAGGGCCATGCTGAAAAAAGTGTCAAAACCAGAAATGCAGGACAGGCCATGGAGAAATGGGAGCCTTGCTACACTGATGGGCGGGATGTAAATTGCCAACAGCCACTCTGGAGAAGTGTACGGTGTGTCCTGAAACATCTGAAAAACACAGCTTAGAGAGCATAGGGCACTTCCACTCATGGGGGTATAAATTGGGAAAATGAAAAATCAGCAAGACACAAGCACCCCAAAGTTGAGGGCTGCTCTGTTGACAAGGACCTCCACTTCATTCCACCTTCAATATCCCAGGAAAGAGAAAAATGGATAAAGAAGTTGTGGTCCTTATGTACAATGGAATATCACTCAGCCATGAAATCAATGTCATAAGGTTAGTAGCAGCATGATGAGTGGATTTAGGTACGACGATTCTAAGTGAAATAAGTCACACAGAAAAGGACACTTCTCATAAGGTATCACTGATAGAGGGAATGTAAAAACCGTTACACTTGAACTGAATTACAAAAAAGAACAGAGTCACACATGCAGAAAACACACTATGGCTGCTTAACGGGAAAGGTGAGGTGGGGTGATACATAAAACAAGGGTATCAAATTAGCTCAGATACCGTTCCATAAACCCAATATGTAGTAGACAAGACCTACTCCTTGCTCAGAGAACTGGACTCAACACGCCCTATTCACCGCACAAGAATATATCTGACTAGTAACAATCTTAAAACCTATGTATTCATATCTCTCTGTTAGTGTGTCAAGTGGGTGTAAAGCGGCATAAACACAGCCGTGAAAAGCAGCTAAACCCCATTATGAAAATAAATTACTTTGAAAAACCCATGAAACAACGACAGTGAAAGAGATAGAAATTCTTACACAATGAGTTCAGGGGCTGTGATGCAACCTGGATTGACCATATCTAGACCCACAGCTGGATGAGACATAAGGGTGGACACTCTTGGGGCTGAGAGGTTTGGTGAGGTTGGGTGAGCAAACGCAGACCCTTTAAAGTAATACTGCGTGGTACCCATCGCATGGGTCCCAAATCTCCAGGTTCAAGGGCATCTTCCTACATCGAAAACATGCATGAGAAACCCAGAAGATGGTACACCGTGTGATGGGGAAAGGTTTCTAAAACGCACCTCATTTCTCATCTCCTTGTGCCCGGGTTCGCCATTCCAGCTGCTTTACTAGCAATCTCCCTACTTGGAGCATCAGCACCTTTAACCTCCTGTTCCGTACAGGTTGCAATTTGTCCTGAGGATGAACGGGAAGACGGGGAACCAACGAGAGACTAGCTCTTGGTGTCGGGACAGGCACAGGTCACTCTATTTTCCCATCAGGAAGAAGAATTAACCACAGGCTCAGCCTGCCCCCCGGAACCAGAACAGGGCCTGAAGCCATCCTGCGCTTTTGCGGCCAGCTCCCAAAAAAGCGAGTTGTAAAATGGAGGTTCAGGGCACTGCAATTCACAAACCTGCAGAGTTATAAATGATAACTCTCGTCCACAAATATATTGAGGGAAGGCAAAGAAGAGGATTTGAAATCAAGGCAGAATTGCACGAAACAGATTTCAGGAGGTAGATACGAATCGCCTTTAAAGCACATGAAAAGCGGCAAAACGTTGACAATGATGCCCTTGGCCAAAAAGGGCGTATGCGTTTTTTCCTGAATATATTCAGGAAAAAACGCATACGCCCTTTTTGGCCAACCAAGCAACCTGGAAAGGCAAATCAGCGCTACAGAGAAGTCTCACTTCCCATAGGTCAAAAGGGCCATGCTGAAAAAAGTGTCAAAACCAGAAATGCAGGACAGGCCATGGAGAAATGGGAGCCTTGCTACACTGATGGGCGGGATGTAAATTGCCAACAGCCACTCTGGAGAAGTGTACGGTGTGTCCTGAAACCTCTGAAAAACACAGCTTAGAGAGCATAGGGCACTTCCACTCATGGGGGTATAAATTGGGAAAATGAAAAATCAGCAAGACACAAGCACCCCAAAGTTGAGGGTTGCTCTGTTGACAAGGACCTCCACTTCATTCCACCTTAAATATCCCAGGAAAGAGAAAAATGGATAAAGAAGTTGTGGTCCTTATGTACAATGGAATATCACTCAGCCATGAAATCAATGTCATAAGGTTAGTAGCAGCATGATGAGTGGATTTAGGTACGACGATTCTAAGTGAAATAAGTCACACAGAAAAGGACACTTCTCATAAGGTATCACTGATAGAGGGAATGTAAAAACCGTTACACTTGAACTGAATTACAAAAAAGAACAGAGTCACACATGCAGAAAACACACTATGGCTGCTTAACGGGAAAGGTGAGGTGGGGTGATACATAAAACAAGGGTATCAAATTAGCTCAGATACCGTTCCATAAACCCAATATGTAGTAGACAAGACCTACTCCTTGCTCAGAGAACTGGACTCAACACGCCCTATTCACCGCACAAGAATATATCTGACTAGTAATAATCTTAAAACCTATGTATTCATATCTCTCTGTTAGTGTGTCAAGTGGGTGTAAAGCGGCATAAACACAGCCGTGAAAAGCAGCTAAACCCCATTATGAAAATAAATTACTTTGAAAAACCCATGAAACAACGACAGTGAAAGAGATAGAAATTCTTACACAATGAGTTCAGGGGCTGTGATGCAACCTGGATTGACCATATCTAGACCCACAGCTGGATGAGACATAAGGGTGGACACTCTTGGGGCTGAGAGGTTTGGTGAGGTTGGGTGAGCAAACGCAGACCCTTTAAAGTAATACTGCGTGGTACCCATCGCATGGGTCCCAAATCTCCAGGTTCAAGGGCATCTTCCTACATCGAAAACATGCATGAGAAACCCAGAAGATGGTACACCGTGTGATGGGGAAAGGTTTCTAAAACGCACCTCATTTCTCATCTCCTTGTGCCCGGGTTCACCTTTCCAGCCGCTTTACTAGCAATCTCCCTACTTGGAGCATCAGCACCTTTAACCTCCTGTTCCGTACAGGTTGCAATTTGTCCTGAGGATGAACGGGAAGATGGGGAACCAACGAGAGACTAGCTCTTGGTGTCGGGACAGGCACAGGTCACTCTATTTTCCCATCAGGAAGAAGAATTAACCACAGGCTCAGCCTGCCCCCTGGAACCAGAACAGGGCCTGAAGCCATCCTGCGCTTTTGCGGCCAGCTCCCAAAAAAGCGAGTTGTAAAATGGAGGTTCAGGGCACTGCAATTCACAAACCTGCAGAGTTATAAATGATAACTCTCGTCCACAAATATATTGAGGGAAGGCAAAGAAGAGGATTTGAAATCAAGGCAGAATTGCAGGAAACAGATTTCAGGAGGTAGATTCGAATCGCCTTTAAAGCACATGAAAAGCAGCAAAACGTTGACAATGATGCCCTTGGCCAAAAAGGGCGTATGCGTTTTTTCCTGAATATATTCAGGAAAAAACGCATACGCCCTTTTTGGCCAACCAAGCAACCTGGAAAGGCAAATCAGCGCTACAAAGAAGTCTCGCTCCCCATCAGTCAAAAGGGCCATGCTGAAAAAAGTGTCAAAACCAGAAATGCAGGACAGGCCATGGAGAAATGAGAGCCTTGCTACACTGATGGGCGGGATGTAAATTGCCAACAGCCACTCTGGAGAAGTGTACGGTGTGTCCTGAAACATCTGAAAAACACAGCTTAGAGAGCATAGGGCACTTCCACTCATGGGGGTATAAATTGGGAAAATGAAAAATCAGCAAGACACAAGCACCCCAAAGTTGAGGGCTGCTCTGTTGACAAGGACCTCCACTTCATTCCACCTTAAATATCCAAGGAAAGAGAAAAATGGATAAAGAAGTTGTGGTCCTTATGTACAATGGAATATCACTCAGCCATGAAATCAATGTCATAAGGTTAGTAGCAGCATGATGAGTGGATTTAGGTACGACGATTCTAACTGAAATAAGTCACACAGAAAAGGACACTTCTCATAAGGTATCACTGATAGAGGGAATGTAAAAAGCGTTACACTTGAACTGAATTACAAAACAGAACAGAGTCACACATGCAGAAAACACACTATGGCTGCTTAACGGGAAAGGTGAGGTGGGGTGATACATAAAACAAGGGTATCAAATTAGCTCAGATACCGTTCCATAAACCCAATATGTAGTAGACAAGACCTACTCCTTGCTCAGAGAACTGGACTCAACACGCCCTATTCACCGCACAAGAATATATCTGACTAGTAATAATCTTAAAACCTATGTATTGATATCTCTCTGTTAGTGTGTCAAGTGGGTGTAAAGCGGCATAAACACAGCCGTGAAAAGCAGCTAAACCCCATTATGAAAATAAATTACTTTGAAAAACCCATGAAACAACGACAGTGAAAGAGATAGAAATTCTTACACAATGAGTTCAGGGGCTGTGATGCAACCTGGATTGACCATATCTAGACCCACAGCTGGATGAGACATAAGGGTGGACACTCTTGGGGCTGAGAGGTTTGGTGAGGTTGGGTGAGCAAATGCAGACCCTTTAAAGTAATACTGCGTGGTACCCATCGCATGGGTCCCAAATCTCCAGGTTCAAGGGCATCTTCCTACATCGAAAACATGCATGAGAAACCCAGAAGATGGTACACCGTGTGATGGGGAAAGGTTTCTAAAACGCACCTCATTTCTCATCTCCTTGTGCCCGGGTTCGCCATTCCAGCCGCTTTACTAGCAATCTCCCTACTTGGAGCATCAGCACCTTTAACCTCCTGTTCCGTACAGGTTGCAATTTGTCCTGAGGATGAACGGGAAGACGGGGAACCAACGAGAGACTAGCTCTTGGTGTCGGGACAGGCACAGGTCACTCTATTTTCCCATCAGGAAGAAGAATTAACCACAGGCTCAGCCTGCCCCCCGGAACCAGAACAGGGCCTGAAGCCATCCTGCGCTTTTGCGGCCAGCTCCCAAAAAAGCGAGTTGTAAAATGGAGGTTCAGGGCACTGCAATTCACAAACCGGCAGAGTTATAAATGATAACTCTCGTCCACAAATATATTGAGGGAAGGCAAAGAAGAGGATTTGAAATCAAGGCAGAATTGCACGAAACAGATTTCAGGAGGTAGATACGAATCGCCTTTAAAGCACATGAAAAGCGGCAAAACGTTGACAATGATGCCCTTGGCCAAAGAGGGCGTATGCGTTTTTTCCTGAATATATTCAGGAAAAAACGCATACGCCCTTTTTGGCCAACCAAGCAACCTGGAAAGGCAAATCAGCGCTACAGAGAAGTCTCACTTCCCATCGGTCAAAAGGGCCATGCTGAAAAAAGTGTCAAAACCAGAAATGCAGGACAGGCCATGGAGAAATGGGAGCCTTGCTACACTGATGGGCGGGATGTAAATTGCCAACAGCCACTCTGGAGAAGTGTACGGTGTGTCCTGAAACATCTGAAAAACACAGCTTAGAGAGCATAGGGCACTTCCACTCATGGGGGTATAAATTGGGAAAATGAAAAATCAGCAAGACACAAGCACCCCAAAGTTGAGGGTTGCTCTGTTGACAAGGACCTCCACTTCATTCCACCTTAAATATCCCAGGAAAGAGAAAAATGGATAAAGAAGTTGTGGTCCTTATGTACAATGGAATATCACTCAGCCATGAAATCAATGTCATAAGGTTAGTAGCAGCATGATGAGTGGATTTAGGTACGACGATTCTAAGTGAAATAAGTCACACAGAAAAGGACAATTCTCATAAGGTATCACTGATAGAGGGAATGTAAAAACCGTTACACTTGAACTGAATTACAAAACAGAACAGAGTCACACATGCAGAAAACACACTATGGCTGCTTAACGGGAAAGGTGAGGTGGGGTGATACATAAAACAAGGGTATCAAATTAGCTCAGATACCGTTCCATAAACCCAATATGTAGTAGACAAGACCTACTCCTTGCTCAGAGAACTGGACTCAACACGCCCTATTCACCGCACAAGAATATATCTGACTAGTAATAATCTTAAAACCTATGTATTCATATCTCTCTGTTAGTGTGTCAAGTGGGTGTAAAGCGGCATAAACACAGCCGTGAAAAGCAGCTAAACCCCATTATGAAAATAAATTACTTTGAAAAACCCATGAAACAACGACAGTGAAAGAGATAGAAATTCTTACACAATGAGTTCAGGGGCTGTGATGCAACCTGGATTGACCATATCTAGACCCACAGCTGGATGAGACATAAGGGTGGACACTCTTGGGGCTGAGAGGTTTGGTGAGGTTGGGTGAGCAAACGCAGACCCTTTAAAGTAATACTGCGTGGTACCCATCGCATGGGTCCCAAATCTCCAGGTTCAAGGGCATGTTCCTACATCGAAAACATGCATGAGAAACCCAGAAGATGGTACACCGTGTGATGGGGAAAGGTTTCTAAAACGCACCTCATTTCTCATCTCCTTGTGCCCGGGTTCACCTTTCCAGCCGCTTTACTAGCAATCTCCCTACTTGGAGCATCAGCACCTTTAACCTCCTGTTCCGTACAGGTTGCAATTTGTCCTGAGGATGAACGGGAAGATGGGGAACCAACGAGAGACTAGCTCTTGGTGTCGGGACAGGCACAGGTCACTCTATTTTCCCATCAGGAAGAAGAATTAACCACAGGCTCAGCCTGCCCCCTGGAACCAGAACAGGGCCTGAAGCCATCCTGCGCTTTTGCGGCCAGCTCCCAAAAAAGCGAGTTGTAAAATGGAGGTTCAGGGCACTGCAATTCACAAACCTGCAGAGTTATAAATGATAACTCTCGTCCACAAATATATTGAGGGAAGGCAAAGAAGAGGATTTGAAATCAAGGCAGAATTGCAGGAAACAGATTTCAGGAGGTAGATTCGAATCGCCTTTAAAGCACATGAAAAGCAGCAAAACGTTGACAATGATGCCCTTGGCCAAAAAGGGCGTATGCGTTTTTTCCTGAATATATTCAGGAAAAAACGCATACGCCCTTTTTGGCCAACCAAGCAACCTGGAAAGGCAAATCAGCGCTACAAAGAAGTCTCGCTCCCCATCAGTCAAAAGGGCCATGCTGAAAAAAGTGTCAAAACCAGAAATGCAGGACAGGCCATGGAGAAATGAGAGCCTTGCTACACTGATGGGCGGGATGTAAATTGCCAACAGCCACTCTGGAGAAGTGTACGGTGTGTCCTGAAACATCTGAAAAACACAGCTTAGAGAGCATAGGGCACTTCCACTCATGGGGGTATAAATTGGGAAAATGAAAAATCAGCAAGACACAAGCACCCCAAAGTTGAGGGCTGCTCTGTTGACAAGGACCTCCACTTCATTCCACCTTAAATATCCAAGGAAAGAGAAAAATGGATAAAGAAGTTGTGGTCCTTATGTACAATGGAATATCACTCAGCCATGAAATCAATGTCATAAGGTTAGTAGCAGCATGATGAGTGGATTTAGGTACGACGATTCTAACTGAAATAAGTCACACAGAAAAGGACACTTCTCATAAGGTATCACTGATAGAGGGAATGTAAAAAGCGTTACACTTGAACTGAATTACAAAACAGAACAGAGTCACACATGCAGAAAACACACTATGGCTGCTTAACGGGAAAGGTGAGGTGGGGTGATACATAAAACAAGGGTATCAAATTAGCTCAGATACCGTTCCATAAACCCAATATGCAGTAGACAAGACCTACTCCTTGCTCAGAGAACTGGACTCAACACGCCCTATTCACCGCACAAGAATATATCTGACTAGTAGTAATCTTAAAACCTATGTATTGATATCTCTCTGTTAGTGTGTCAAGTGGGTGTAAAGCGGCATAAACACAGCCGTGAAAAGCAGCTAAACCCCATTATGAAAATAAATTACTTTGAAAAACCCATGAAACAACGACAGTGAAAGAGATAGAAATTCTTACACAATGAGTTCAGGGGCTGTGATGCAACCTGGATTGACCATATCTAGACCCACAGCTGGATGAGACATAAGGGTGGACACTCTTGGGGCTGAGAGGTTTGGTGAGGTTGGGTGAGCAAACGCAGACCCTTTAAAGTAATACTGCGTGGTACCCATCGCATGGGTTCCAAATCTCCAGGTTCAAGGGCATCTTCCTACATCGAAAACATGCATGAGAAACCCAGAAGATGGTACACCGTGTGATGGGGAAAGGTTTCTAAAACGCACCTCATTTCTCATCTCCTTGTGCCCGGGTTCACCTTTCCAGCCGCTTTACTAGCAATCTCCCTACTTGGAGCATCAGCACCTTTAACCTCCTGTTCCGTACAGGTTGCAATTTGTCCTGAGGATGAACGGGAAGACGGAGAACCAACGAGAGACTAGCTCTTGGTGTCGGGACAGGCACAGGTCACTCTATTTTCCCATCAGGAAGAAGAATTAACCACAGGCTCAGCCTGCCCCCCGGAACCAGAACAGGGCCTGAAGCCATCCTGCACTTCTGTGGCCAGCTCCCAAAAAAGCGAGTTGTAAAATGGAGGTTCAGGGCACTGCAATTCACAAACCTGCAGAGTTATAAATGATAACTCTCGTCCACAAATATATTGAGGGAAGGCAAAGAAGAGGATTTGAAATCAAGGCAGAATTACAGGAAACAGATTTCAGGAGGTAGATTCGAATCGCCTTTAAAGCACATGAAAAGCGGCAAAATGTTGACAATGATGCCCTTGGCCAAAAAGGGCGTATGCGTTTTTTCCTGAATATATTCAGGAAAAAATGCATACGCCCTTTTTGACCAACCAAGCAACCTGGAAAGGCAAATCAGCGCTACAGAGAAGTCTCGCTTCCCATCGGTCAAAAGGGCCATGCTGAAAAAAGTGTCAAAACCAGAAATGCAGGACAGGCCATGGAGAAATGAGAGCCTTGCTACACTGATGGGCGGGATGTAAATTGCCAACAGCCACTCTGGAGAAGTGTACGGTGTGTCCTGAAACATCTGAAAAACACAGCTTAGAGAGCATAGGGCACTTCCACTCATGGGGGTATAAATTGGGAAAATGAAAAATCAGCAAGACACAAGCACCCCAAAGTTGAGGGCTGCTCTGTTGACAAGGACCTCCACTTCATTCCACCTTAAATATCCAAGGAAAGAGAAAAATGGATAAAGAAGTTGTGGTCCTTATGTACAATGGAATATCACTCAGCCATGAAATCAATGTCATAAGGTTAGTAGCAGCATGATGAGTGGATTTAGGTACGACGATTCTAAGTGAAATAAGTCACACAGAAAAGGACACTTCTCATAAGGTATCACTTTTAGAGGGAATGTAAAAAACGTTACACTTGAACTGAATTACAAAACAGAACAGAGTCAAACATGCAGAAAACAGACTATGGCTGCTTAACGGGAAAGGTGAGGTGGGGTGATACATAAAACAAGGGTATCAAATTAGCTCAGATACCGTTCCATAAACCCAATATGTAGTAGACAAGACCTACTCCTTGCTCAGAGAACTGGACTCAACACTCCCTATTCACCGCACAAGAATATACCTGACTAGTAATAATCTTAACACCTATGTATTGATATCTCTCTGTTAGTGTGTCAAGTGGGTGTAAAGCGGCATAAACACAGCAGTGAAAAGCAGCTAAACCCCATTATGAAAATAAATTACTTTGAAAAACCCATGAAACAACGACAGTGAAAGAGATAGAAATACTTACACAATGAGTTCAGGGGCTGTGATGCAACCTGGATTGACCATATCTAGACCCACAGCTGGATGAGACATAAGGGTGGACACTCTTGGGGCTGAGAGGTTTGGTGAGGTTGGGTGAGCAAACACAGACCCTTTAAAGTAATACTGCGTGGTACCCATCGCATGGGTCCCAAATCTCCAGGTTCAAGGGCATCTTCCTACATCGAAAACATGCATGAGAAACCCAGAAGATGGTACACCGTGTGATAGGGAAAGGTTTCTAAAACGCACCTCATTTCTCATCTCCTTGTGCCCGGGTTCGCCATTCCAGCCGCTTTACTAGCAATCTCCCTACTTGGAGCATCAGCACCTTTAACCTCCTGTTCCGTACAGGTTGCAATTTGTCCTGAGGATGAACGGGAAGACGGGGAACCAACGAGAGACAAGCTCTTGGTGTCGGGACAGGCACAGGTCACTCGATTTTCCCATCAGGAAGAAGAATTAACCACAGGCTCAGCCTGCCCCCCGGAACCAGAACAGGGCCTGAAGCCATCCTGCGCTTTTGCGGCCAGCTCCCAAAAAAGCGAGTTGTAAAATGGAGGTTCAGGGCACTGCAATTCACAAACCTGCAGAGTTATAAATGATAAATCTCGTCCACAAATATATTGAGGGAAGGCAAAGAAGAGGATTTGAAATCAAGGCAGAATTGCACGAAACAGATTTCAGGAGGTAGATACGAATCGCCTTTAAAGCACATGAAAAGCGGCAAAACGTTGACAATGATGCCCTTGGCCAAAAAGGGCGTATGCGTTTTTTCCTGAATA